>NC_091843.1:73622536-74825036 GCF_037783145.1 Equus przewalskii | reverse complement strand
AAATCAGAAATCCAGTCTCGAATAATAATGCAAATTACCAAGATGGCTTAGAATTAAATCATCTCTACCCAAGCTGTTGGCATTGGGTAGAATATGGTCCTTCTCTCATTCCATACTTATCATGAGATATTAAATGGGATTTCTGTGGGGCCGGCCCTGTGGCCAAGTGTTTAAGTTTGCGCACTCCGCTTCAGTGGCCCAGTGTTTCCCTGGTTCGGATCCTGGTCGTGGACATGGCACTACTCATCAAGCCATGCTGAGGTAGCATCCCACATAGCACAACCAGAAGCACTCACAACTAGAATATACAACTATGTACTGGGGGGCTTTGGGGAGAAGAAGAAAAAAACAAACAAAGAAAGATTAGCAACAGATGTTAGCTTGGGTGCCAATCTTAGGGGAAAAAAAAAGATGTTAGTAGGGTGAATGTAAAAAAAAGGGGGGGGGGATTTCTGACCCCTTCAGTGTCAGACTCATAAGATACGGAGGATTTAGGGGCAGGGCACATTCTTACCAAAGTAGGTGGCAGATTAAGCTGATGCTTGCTGAGGCTTTCATGGGTTCCCCAAAGATTTTTATTTGTAGTTCTGATTATCTATGGCAAGTATTTCTCTGTTCCAGGGGCTGCTTGGACCTCTTTCCACAGTCCCTACAAATTGCTGCTGGAGTTATTCTGCCCCTCTAGGTAATATTGTTAGACAGACCTCCACATGACCACAGGCTGGCTCTTCCCCATGTACGACACATCTCATGGGAGACACTCAAACATCATGTGTTCTAGCAAACTCTGGGAGTTCAGGTCCATCTCAATGCACAGCAACTCTCTTGATCTCTTGCCTTGTCGCCAAAGCAGCATATGACTCAATCCCTGGATTTCTCAAGGAGGAGGGCAGTCAGAGCCCAGTCCGCTATGCCACTCCACCAATTGCAGGGATCATAGATACGTCTCAATGTGTCCTTGTTAAAGGGGACAGATAGCTCCTACTCTTTCCCAATTGAGGAAGTGGGACTCACACCTCTTTAGGAGCTCTCTATAAAAATACTCCTAGTTCTTGGTTATTTTCTTTGAAAAAAATCCATATATCTGTCTGGCATCTCACTTTATTATTCCACATCTATTGCATCTTGCCAACTCAGTTCAAATTTAAAAATTTACGACCAAATGTATATTTTTAAGAGAAGTAAAAAATGCTCTGGGGCTTAGGGGTGATGGGACAGATAACATCCAGTTGGGGAAATCAAGAGAAGCTTCATGGGACTGTGCTTGCATTGAAAGATGTTGACAGGTACAGATATTTATAAGTAGTGGGAACAGGCTATTTGTGCTGAACTCAGTTTTTTTGTAACTTAAACTTTAAAAACCTAGATAAAACACGCATTTACATAAATCTCTAAAGCAAAAGTACTCTTGAGATTAATAGTTTATGATATAAAAAAGACCCATACAAAGAGCTGTTTTATTGCCTAGATTTATAGTACTATGCTCATTAGGTAATCTCTATACATACATAGTTGTCTGAAAACTATGATTCACTCTCATCTTTGCTCTTCGTGGGATTAGAAAAACTTAAGGGTTATTTGGAATGCATAATATCATTCTATCTCCACAGCTATAGGCTCCTTATAATGCTGGATATATTTCTGACAGTGACTAAAACAAATATTTTTTCAGTTCAGAATTTCCATTCAGTATTATTTGCATTAGACATTTTATGGCCTTAGATACCTCAATTGTACATCTTGTCCTTTTGCCTTTTTTTGTTTCTCCTTGACTTTATTTTCCACACACTAGTTCCCACTGTTGCCAACAAGATAGTGGAAACTCCTTTAGCAGTGCTTACAAGATCATATCTTCCTTCTGTCTCCAGCCTCATCTCTAACTCCAGCCTTCAGTCCCCAACAGTTCTCTTTATTTAATTTTTTCAAAGATTGGCACCTAGGCTAACAACTGTTGCCAATCTTTTTTTTTTTTTGACTACTTTATTTCCCAACCCCCCCACCCCCCCACCCCCCCACCCCCCCCCCCCCACCCCCCCACCCCCCCACCCCCCCACCCCCCCACCCCCGCCCTGTACACAGTTGTATATCTTAGTTGCAGGTCCTTCTAGTTGTGGGATGTGGGATGCCGCCTCAACGTGGCGTAACGAGCGGTGCCATGTCCGCGCCCAGGATCCAAACCCTGGGCCGCTGCAGCGGAGCACGCAAACTTAACCACTCGGCCACGGAGCCGGCCCCCAGTTCTCTTTTAAATATGATAATCTATTTCTAATTCCCCACAAGAAATATGTTCTTTATCTGCACTTGTTGCAACCATGATCACTTCTTTCACCCTTCACTCCTCCATCTTCAAGTTGTTTAGATGCCACCTTATCTTAGATTCTTTCCATGACTCCTTACCCTCAACATTCATATTGTATTAAGCATCCCTTTTATTTTAACAACTTTTAAAGTTTTATAGCTGGCTGTTGATCATCTGTGTCACCTAACCAGATTTTAAGTTCCTTGAAGGAAAGGAGAATGTATTGTTCATTCTGTATTCTTGGTACTAACATAATATCTACCACAAAGTCAAAGTTTAATAAACAGTGGTAGAATTAATGATTGAATTAGTTGACTAAACTACACAGACAAGAAGATAAACTTTTCTGATTTTATATAATAATATGCATTAGACATTAACTTATGATATGCATTATACATTAACTTGTGATTTTATTGCAGCATTTCTTTTTGTCGTTGGTCTACATCCCATCACTCCAATTCCAAGAAGACAGGGATGGTTTGGGATTTTAATTTTCTTTGTAGATATTTATCAATGGTTAAACAGTCTCTTAAAGAGTATGGCAAATACCATTTTTAAATATTAGAAGAGCATTAATATGAGAGAAGTTTATTTTAAATATTCTATTTAAAAATTTTTTTAAAGCATCTGACATCTCCCTTGACTTTATGAAAGACCAAGAAATTTGACAGACCAACAAATTTGATCTTTAAGCCCTAGAGTTTTGTAATTAAGTAATTTTATCAGAGATACTCTCAAATGTGTATACACATTGTATTATATGCATACATGTTTGTATATATGTTTATAAATATATGTCTATACACACATATATACAGAGAGGGAAGAGAAGAGAGGGGAAGAAAAGAAAGAGACTTTCTGTACACAAGCAGATTGAAAAGGATAAAGAGGCAGGAACTGACGAAACTATGAAGATGCTTATATTCTCCAGTGAATCAGGAGAGTTGCAACACCAACAATATAAAGGCCTTAAGGAAACCCCCCTGTGAGTTTCCAATAGAAAATAATAGATAGGATTTACTTCTACAGGGGAGGCTCAGAGGGAGCCATCTCAGTCTGTCCATTTCACATAGACTTTCTAATTGTGTGTTGCTCTTGAGGACTTTTATTTTCAAGATTGCATTTCCACAACTTGAAAAAAATTCTAAGATGATAAAATGAGTTTCGTTCAGCTTTTACTGAATATCCTTCCTCTTCTTTTCCCTCCTCCTAAATCTTAAGCAACTAAATCTTAAGGTTAGAGAGTTCTTTCCAATTAGGGAACCTAATGAGGATGCATATCCTCAGGGGTAAATATATTGATGTGCTAATTACGTAGTTAGATGGTAGTAATATTGATCAATGAGAAGTGCAGGAAAGTTTGTACTTTTTAAACTTCAAAAATATAAATTTTAATAATTGAATTGGGTGTATATGGGAATGGTCATTTGATTTGAAGATGTAGCCAGCACTAGGATTTCTCGTAGTTACTGACTGCTTATTTGATGCTGTGAGTATTCATGTTACTTTGATCAAGTTGCTGATTACCACTGATGTCTGTCTGAATCATTATTTCTAAGCACTTGATGTTGCCATCACATTGTTTGAAATGGTTCTTTGGTGTGCTCCTCAAAACTCTCTTCTGGCCACGCCATTGTGCTCCTTCAGCTTTAATAACCTACTGTTTTCTTTCCTTATTATATGACCCATCAAGTTCTCGAATGTCAATCAGGCACTGGTCCCACAAGCACATGCTAAATGTAAGAGGTTCAATTTTCTCCTTGTAGACTGGAAGCTACATTGATGCCTAGACCAAAAAATACCTCAGCTATTACATTAAGTGCAAGTGGCTTTTTAAATAGATTGTAGGTGTGCCAGTACCCTCTTTTCTCTACCTTTTATGTGTATGGTTACAGCACCTGAGAAACGTTAAAAGAGCAGAGGATTGTACCATAGCTTTATTACAGTGATCTACCCGTCTTTTTGTACTGCGCTGACCTCATGTACTAAGTTGTTCTCCCTATAAAATAATAAGGCCTAAACTAATATCTAATTTCTGGATTCTATTATACCTAGTGCTGCACAGTGTAGCAAATGAATATTTCTAATCTTCATAAGGTATTTCTGTCATTTTGAGGTCAAATTTTACATGGTATACATTTAATATATGTATTACTTTCTTAAGTCAGCTCAGAGCTAAGCAGCAGTACATACTGTACTCAAAAAAAGACTGTTATTGTTTGCCCTTCTGATGAAAGTTCCAAAATGTATTGATTTACATTGTGCTTACCTTGCAATGTATCAACCCTATGAGATAGATTTTATTATTAACTCCACTTTATAGATATGGAAACTGAGGCATAGAGAGATTAAGTAACTTACCCAAGGTCACACTGCAAATAAGGTGAGGAGTCAAGATTAAAGTATAGGCTGTCTGACTCCAAGGCCTCACTCTTAACCATTATGATGTGCACCACATATATTCCCATAATAGGAGGTATATCCCCCATGCGTTATCAATAGTACAGTCTCTTCCTTTTACATCCTTAATATTGACTATGATGATTTGATTTGCATTATAAATTTCAACCATAATGAGAATAAGTTTCCAGAGAAATTACCTAGTATATTCATGGGATCACTTTACTGAATTAAAACTAGTCTTCTGAAGCAAATCCCATTTTCTTCTCCTTTGTGAAATGTGTCACATTACCTTCTGGGACAGCTCAGGTCCCAATTGCAATTGGTGCTCTCTAGCCCCTACATGGGGACCTTGATATTACTGTGCAAATGACACTCAAAATGTTTTAGAAACAACACAATCTCAAAAAATAGGCGTGCATTAGGCTGAATTTGTAGGCCAAGCAGTACAACTATTTTTATTAAGCTTTAATTTGATCAAAAATGCTACAACTAAAAGCATAAGCACCAACATAGGCACTAGTGACTTGGATTTGAGCTTTTATATTCATACAAAAACAGGAAGCAAGGCCTTGGACCTCATGAGGCTGGTGAGCAAATGAAACTGAGACCTCTACTTAACCTGTAACTTCAGTGAAGTGGAGAAAATATATTTTTTTCCTTAATAATGCTTTAAAATTAAAGTATATTTTATCTAATAATATTACAGTAACACCAACATTATTTTGGTCCGTACTGGGCCGATATGTCTTTTTTACTCCTTTATTTTCAAATATACCATCATATTTTAGCTACCCTCTCTTGTGTAGTACAGTTTTTTTGTAGGCAGAATAGTGACCCTAAAGATGTCCACATCCTAATCTCAATAACCTGTGGATGTCACCTTATGTGGCAAAAGGAACTTTCCATATGTGATTGAGGTTAGGGACCTCAGGATGGAGTGATTATTATAGGTTATCTGGATGGGCCCAACCTAATCACATGATTCCTTAAAAGAAGACAACTTTTCTGGCTGTGGTCAGAGAGAAATATAACAACAGAAGAAGGGTCAGAGAGAGGCAACCTGAGGACTTGACCTGCCATTGCAAACTCTGAAGACTGAGGCAGGGGCCGTAAACCAAGAAATACAGGAAGTCTCGAAAAGCTACAAAGGCAATAAAATGTCCTAGAATCTACAGAACAGAACGCACATATCTCTATAAACACCTTGATTTTATCCCAGTGAAACTTGTGTTGGACTTATGACTTATAGAACCATACAATAATAAAATTTATTATTTTAAGGTATATTGGTGGTAATTTATTACGGCAGTAGTAGAAAACTAACACAATGGCTATATATTGTTTATTTTATATCTCATCTGAGACCTTCAGTTTTAAACTGGAATATTTAATCTATTTACATTAATTGTAAAAAGTTATATTTAATAAATAAATAATATACCTATCATATTGTTAAATAAAATTTACTTATTTGGAAAAATGTTTTTTATTGTGAAAGTTAGTGAACCATGATACCAGTCACTCTATTCATCCATTTTAAAAAAATTTCAGCTTTACTGAGTTATAATTGACATATAAAATTGCAATTTTTATTTTCTTATAGATTTATTTTTAAACATATGTTAATCTTCACACACAAACTTATTCATTTGCTTATTTGTTTTTGTACTTTTGTTCTTTCCTGATTTCATCTGGCTTTATCAAGATTTTTATTTAATTGCATTATTTCCCTTCAATTAAATAGAAGGCAGTTATGTATTTTCTTTTTTTGTTGTTGTTTCTGTTTTTAGGAAACAAAATGATTGAATTTTTTTCAATTGTTAATTTCTTTTTATTGAAGTAATATTGGTTAATAACATTATATAAATTTCAGGTGTATATCACTATATTTCGACTTCTGTGTAGACTATATCATGTTCACCACCCAAAGTCTAGTTGCTATCCAGCACTATAAAAACTTGCCCTTTTACCCCTTCCCCCCATTTCTCGCTGGTAACAACGAAGCTATTCTATGTATTATGGGTGTGTTTGTTGTTGTTTTTCATCACATGAGTGAAATCATACAGTATTTGTCTTTGTCTGACTTGTTTCACTTAGCATAATACCCTCAAGGTCCATCGATGTTGTTGCAAATGGCATAATTTTGTCTTTTTTACGGCCAAGTAGTTTTCCATCATATATATGTATATATATATACAAAATATGATGACATATATGTATATATATATATACCACATTTTCTTTACCCATTCATCTTTTGATGGGCACTTAGGTTGTATCCAAGTCTTGGCTATTGTGAATAATGCTACAATGAATATAGGGGTGTGTATAAAGTTAGTGCTTTTGCATTTTTTGAATAAATGCCCAGAAGTAGAATAGCTTGATCATATGATAGTTCTATTCCTAATTTTTTGAGGACTCTCCATACTGTTTTCCACGTGGCTGCTCCAGTTTACATTCCCATCAGCCGTATACGAGGGTTCCCTTTTGTCCGCATCCTCTCCAGCACTTGTTATTTCTTGTCTTTTTAATAATAGCCATTCTTATGGGCACAAAGTGATATGTCATTGTGGTTTTGATTTGCATTTCCCTGACAATTAGTAATGTTGAACATCTATTCATGTGCCTGTTGTTCATCTGTAGGCCTTTGGAAAAATGTCTGTTCAGATCCTCTGCCCAATTTTTAATCAGGTTGTTTGTTTTTTTGTTGTTGAGTTGTATGAGTTCTCTATATATTTGGGATACTAACTCCTTGTCAGATATACAATTTGCAATTCTCTCAATTGGTAGATTGTCTTGTCCTATTGTTGATAATTTCCTTTGCCATGCAGAAGCTTTTTAGTTTGATGTAGTCCCATTTGTTTATTTTTTCTTTTGTTTCCCTTGCCTGAGGAGACATGATATTCAAGAAGACACTGCTAAGACCAACATCAAAGAGCATACTGCCTATGTTTTCATATGAGAGTTTTATGGTTTCAGATCTTAAATTCAAGTCTTTAATCCATTTTCAGTTAGTTTTTGTGTACGATGTATGATAATGCTCTCTTTCATTCTTTTGCATGTGGCTGTCCAGTTTTCCTAACCATTTATTGAAGAGAGTTTCCTATCTCCACTGTATATTCTTGGCTTCTTGGTCAAAAATTAGCTGTCCCTGGATGTGTGGGTTTATTTCTGGGTTCTTGATTAAGTTCCATTGATCTGTGCATTTGTTTTTCTGCCAGTGCCATGCTGTTCTGATTACTATAGATTTGTAGTATAATTTCAAATCAGAGAGTGTGCTACCTCTAGCTTCTTTCTTTTTGCACAGGATTCCTTTGTCTATTCAAGGTCTTTTGTTGTTCTATGTAAATTTTAGTGTTTTTTTCTACTTCCATGAAAAATGCCATTGGGACTTTGATTGAGATTGTGTTGAATCTAGTTTGCTTTAGGAAGTATGGACATTTAAAAACTAGGTTAATTCTTCCAATCCATGATCATGGAATATCTTTTCATTTCCTTATGTCTTTTTCAATTTCTTTCAACAATGTTTCATAGTTTTCAGTGTATAGGTCTTTCAACTCCTTGGTCAAGTTTAGTCCTAGGTATTTTATTCTTTTTGTTGCAATCGTAAAAGGGATTATAGTCTTGATTTCTATTTCTGCTATCTTGTCAGTGTATAGAAATGCAACTGATTTTTGTGTGTCGATTTTGTACACTGCAACTTTATTATTTCGAATAGTTTTTTTGTGAATTCTTTAGGGTTTTCTATATATAAAGTCATGTCCTGTACAAATAGTGACAGCTTTACTTCTTCCTTTCCAATTTGGATACATTTTATTTCTGTTTCTTGCCTAATAGCTCTGTCTAGGACTTCCAATTCCATGTTGAATAAGAGTGGTGAAAATGGGAGCCTTGTCTGGTTCCTGTTCTTAGAGGGATGGCTTTCAGGTTTTCACTGAGTATGATGTTAGCTGTTGGTTTGTCATATATGGTCTTTATTATGTTGAGGTACTTTCCTTCTATACTCATTTTAGTCAGAGTTTTTATCATAAATGAACGGTGAATCTTGTCAAATGCTTTCTCTGCATCTATGAGATGATCATGTGATTTTTATTCTTCATTTTGTTAATGTGCTGTATCATGTTGATTGAATTGTTGATATTGAACTATCCTTGCATCCCTGGGATAAATCCCACTTGATCGTGGTGTATGATACTTTCAATGTATTGTTGTATTCGATTTGCTAATTTTTTGTTGAGAATTTTTACATCTATGTTCATCAGCAATATTGGCGTTTAATTTTCTTTTTTGGTGTGTTGCCCTTGTCTGTTTTTGACATCAGGGTAATGTTGGACTCATAGAATGAATTAGGAAGCAACCTCTCATCTTTAATTTTTTGGAAGACTAGAAGAAGAACAGGTATTAAATCTTCTTTAAATGTTTGGTAGAATTCACCAGGAAAGCCATTTGGTCCTGGAGTTATTTGAGGGGAGCTTTTTGATTACTGTTTCAATCTCCTTCCTAGTGATTGGTCTATTCAGATTCTCTATTTCTTTTTGATTCAGTTTTGGAATGTTATGTAATTCTAAGAATTTATCCATTTCTTCCAGATTATCCAATTTGTTGGCATATATCTTTCATAGTATTCTCTTATAATCCTTTGAATTTCTGTGGTATTTGTTATAATTTCTCCTCTCTTGTTTCTGATTTTATTTATTTGAGCCTTCTTTCTTTTCTGAGTCTAGCTAAAGGTCTGTCAATTTTGTTTATGTTTTCAAAGAACCAGTTCTTCATTTTATTGATTTTTTTGTTGCCTTTGTAGTCTCTAATTCATTTATTTCTGCTCCTATTTTTATAATTTCCTTCCTTCTATTGATTTTGGGCTTTGTTTGGTCTTCTTCTTCTAGTTCCAGAGTTATATTGTTTATTTGAGATTTTTCTTGTTTCTTGGGGTAGGCCTGTATTGCCAGAAACTTCTCTCTTAGTTCTGCTTTTGGTATGCTCTATTTTCATTTTCATTTGTCTCCAGGTAATATTTTGATTTCTCCTTTGAGTTTTTTATTGACATAATAGTTGTTCAATAGCATTTTGTTTAATTTCCATATATTTGTGACTTTTCCAGTTTTCTTCTTTAGTTGATTTCTAGTTTCCTTCATTGTGGTTGGAAAAGATGCTTGATATTAATTCAATCTTCTTAAATTTATTGAGACTTGTTTTATGACCTAATATGTGATCTATCCTGGAGACTCTTCCATGTGCTTTAGAAAATAATGCGTACTCTGCAGTTTTTGGATGGAATGCTCTGTACATATATCTGTTGTGGCCATCTGGTCTAATATGTCATTTAAGGCCAATGTTTCCTTATTGATCTTCTGTCTGGATGATGCCTTTGCTTTACGTATTTAAGTATTGCTTAAATCATACGAGTATTGCTACTCCTGCTTTTTTTGTTTTCATTGGCATGGAATATCTTTTTCCATCCCCTTACTTTCAGTTTATGAGTGTCTTTAGATCTCAAGTGTGTTTCTTGTATGCAGCCTATATATGGGTCTTGTTTTTTTATCCATTTAGCCACCCTATGTCTTTTGATTGGAGTGTTTAGTACATTTACATTTAAAGTAACTACTGATAAGTATGTGTTTATTGCCATTGTTACTCTTTTTCTAAATGAATTTGTAGTTCTTCTCCGTTCCTTTCATCTTTACTTTCTCTATTCCCTTGTGATTTGATGACTTTCTTTGTGTTATATTTGGATTCCTTTCTCTTTTTTTTTGTATATTTATTAGAAGTTTTTGATTTGTTCTTATCATGAGGTTCATATATAATAGCCTATGTAAATAGCAATCTATATTAAATTGATGGTCTTTAAGTTTGATCTTACTAAAAGCCATACACTTTTACTCTTTTTATGTTTTATGTTTTTGTTTTATGTTTTGACATCATATTTTACCTCTTTTAATTTTGTGCATGCCTTAACCTCTTATCATAGATATAGATGATTTTAGTACTTTTGTCTTTTGACCTTCATACTAGCTCAATAGGTGGTTGTTTTTAATATTAATTTATTATTTTACAAAGTCAAACATTTGTATCTTTATCCTAATTTGGAACAATGCAAACACAATAAAATGTTTTTACACTAATTAACTCAAACTCATTATTCTGGTTACTGTTTTATAGTGTTGTAAGTTCTGCCTTGGTTTAAAATGTTCTCCAAATTGTTCATTACTGTCATTATGATTATATTAGTCAATCATTATTTAAATTTTTTTCCCACAGATTTAGCAGTTTCTTTGCTTATAATTACTTCTCTCAGCTGGCTCTTTCCTTTTGGATTTTTTTTTACTGAAGTCTATTCTTCAGTAATTCTAGTGTATGTTCACTCCAAAAATTCAACTGAACACAAAAGAAGGCAGTATAGAGAAAATGAGGATCAAAAGTGGTATAAGACATATGGGGAAAATAGCAAAATGGCAAAAGAGTGTTCTTTCTTATCAGTAATTACATTAAATGTAAATGAATTAAACTTCCAAATCAAAAAGCTGTGATTGAGAGAATGAATTTTTGAAAAATGATCCAACTTACATGTGGTTACATATTTGTGCAAACTCATAAAATGTAAAATGCTAAGAGTGAAGCCTAAGGTAAAGTATGGACTTTGGGTGATTATGATGTGTCAATACAAGTTCATCAAGTTTAACACATCTACCCTCCTGTGAAGGATGTTGACAATGGGGAAAGCTATGCATGGGTAGGGGCAGGGAGTATATTGTAAATCTCTGTACCTTTCTCTTGATTTTTCTGTGAACCTAAAACTGCTCTAAAGTTGACTTATAGATCTGATCTAAAGTGAGCAAATAGATTCAAAGTGAAAGGATGGAAAAATATATTCTATGCAAATGGTAGCCGAAAGAGAGTTGGAGTGGCTATGCTAATATCAGACAAAATATACTTTAATGTTAAAGCTGTTATATGAGTTAAGGAAGGACATTATATACTGATAAAAGGGTCAATCATGAACAAGGTATAAAAATTATAAGTTTTCATGCACCAAGTAACAGAGCCTCCAAGTATATGAAGTGAATATTGACAGAATTAAAAGGAGAAAAAGACAGTGCTACACTAATAGTTGGAGTATTCAATACCTCACTTTCAATAAAGGATAGAACATCTAGACAGAAAATCAATATGGAAATAGAGGACTCAAACAACACTATCAACCAACTAGACCTAGTAGATATATATAGAACACTGCAACCAACAAGTGTGGAATGTCATCATTCTCAAGTACACATGGAACATTCCCTAGAAATGAATGCATGTTAGGTCACAAAATATACATAAAGAAATCATACAACTCAATAACCAAAAAATGAACAACCAGATCAAAAACTGGGCAGAGGATTTGAACAGACAGTTTTCCAAAGAAGATATGCAGATAGCCTATAGGCACTTGAGCAGATGTTCAACATTACTAAGTATTAGGGAAATGCAAATCAAAACTACAATGAGCTATCACTTTAAACCAGTCAGAATGGCTATAATTAACATGACAAGAAACAACAAATATTGCAGAGGATGTGGAGAAAAGGAAACCCTCATACATTGCTGATGGGAATGCAAACTGGTGCAACCACTATGAAAAACAATATGGAGGTTTCTCAAAAAGTTAAAAGTAGAAATACCGTATGATTCAGCTATTACACAACTGGGTATTTATCCAAAGAACATAAAGTCACTAATTCTAAAAGATAATGCACCCCTATATTCATTGTAGCATTATTCACAATAGCCAAGACATGGAAGCAACCCAAGTACCCATCAGTGGCTAAATGGATAAAGAAGATGTAGTGCATATATATATACAATGTAATACTACTCAGCCATAAAAACGACAAAATTGTGCCATTTGCAACATCATGGATGGATCTGGAGGGTACTATGCTAAGTGAAATAAGACAGAGAAAGACAAATACTGTATGATTTCACTAATATGTGTAATATAAACAAACAAACAAACACATAGATAAAGAGAACAGATTGGTGGTTACCAGAGGGGTAGAGGATTGGGTGAGGGCAAAAGAGGTAAAGGGGCACGTATATATGGTGATGGATAAAAACTCGACTATTGATGGTGAACACAATGCAGTCTACATGGAAGCTGAAACATAACAATGTACACTTGAAATTTACACAATGCTACAAGCCAGTATAACCTCAGTAAAATAATTTTTAAAAAAAGATTGAATTCATGCAAAGTATTTTCTCCCACAACAATGGAATGAAGCCAGAAATTATATCAGAAGGAAAACTGGAAAATCAACAAATATGTGGAAATTAACATACTGACTAACAGCAAATGGGTCAAAGAGAAAACAATAAGAGAAATTATAACATACCCTACAATATGAAACAAATATCATTTAATAAAAACGAAAACATATCAAATTTTAGAGGCTGCAGTAAAAGCAGTACTCACATAAATATACAGTTGCAAACATCTACATTCAAAGAGAAGAAAAAGCTCAAATCCATAACCTAATTACACCTTGAGGAACTAGAAAACTAAATCCGAATCTAGCAGAAGACAGGAAATAATAAAGATCAGAGTGGAGATAAGTGAAATAGAGAACAGAGAAACAATGGAAGAAAATCAATGGAAACAATAAATAAAAATCAATGAAAGCAAAAGGTGTTCCTTTGAAAAGATTAAAAAAAATTGGCAAACCTTTAGCTAGACTCACAGGGAAAAAAGAGAAATTGAAAATAACTAAAATCAAAAAGTGAGGACGTTACTAATAACTTCACATACACAAAAAGTTTTATAAAAGAACATTATGAATAAATGTATGCCAATAAACTAGAGAATCAAGATGAAATGGATAAATTCCTACAAACATAAAAATTATCTAAACTGATTCAAGAAAAAATAAAAAATCTCAACAGACCCATAACAAGAAATTAAATCAGTATTCAAAATCTCCCAAGAAAGAAAAGTCCAGGGTCGGATGGCTTTACTGATGCATTCTATAAAACATTTAAAAAATAATTAATATCAATCCTTCCAAAACTCCCTAATACAGAATAGGAAGGAACACTTCTGAACTCATTTTATGAGGCCAGCATTACCTTTTACCAATGCCAGATAAAAATACGACACAAAAAGAAATTTACTGAATAATAATCCTTATTAATATAAATGCAAAACTCCTTCACAAAATACTGACAAATCAATTCCAAAAGCATATTAAAGGTTTATACATCACAACGAAGTGGGATTTATCCAAGGAATGGAAGGGTGGTTCAACAAAAGAAAATTTATCAACATAAAACCAGTTTAAAAGAATGAAGAAAAAAATCATATGATCATTTCAATTGATGCAGAAAAAGATGTATCAAAATTCAACACCCTTTCATAATTAAGAAAAAAGAAAAACAAGAGACTAGAAATTAAAGGGAATTTTCTTCATATGATAAAGGGCATTTATAAAAACCCATGGCTAATATCATGCTCAGTGGTGAAATACTGAAAGCTTTCCTCTTATGATCAGGAACAAGACAAAGATGCATGCTTTCACCACTGCTATTTAAATATTTTACTGGAAGTTCTAGCCAAATCAATTAGTCAAGAAAAAGAAATGAAAGGCTTCCAAATTGCAAAGGAAGAGGTAAATCTGGCTCTATTCACAGATGACATGATCCTATATCTAGAATAAAAAAAAAAAAATCCACAAGACTGTTAGTAAAGCCTATAAATGAATTTAGCAAAGTTGCACGTTACAGGATCAACACAAAAATCAGCTGTATTTCACTAGTAATGAACAGTCCAAAAAGGGAATTAAGAAAGCAATCCCACTTACAATAGCATAGAAAAGATTAAAATAACTAGGAATAAATTTAACCAAGGAGGTGACAGCCTTGTATACTGAAAACTATAAAACGTTAATGAAAAAAATTTTAAGAGACCTAAATAAATGGAAAGACATCTCGCATTCAGGGATTATAAGTTAATATTGTTAAAATGTCAATACTATCTAAAGCAATCTATAGATTCAACACAATTCCTATCAAAATTCCAACAGCCGTTTTTGCAGAAATAGAAAATTTGATCCTCAAATTCATATGACGTTTCAAGGAGCCCTGAATAGACAAAACTTTCTTCAAAAAGAACAAAGTTGGAGGACTTGTACTTCCTAACTTCAAAACTTACAACAAAGCTATAGGAATCATAGCATTGTGGTATTGGCACAAGGAGAGACATATAGGCCAATGGAACATAACTGAGAGTTTATAAATAAACCCATATGTCTATGGCCAGTTGATTTTCAACAAAGGTACCAAGCCCATTCAATAGGGAAAGAATAGTTAATTAACAAATCGTGCTAAAATAACTGGAATTTTCACATGCAAACAGAATAAAGTTGGATGTCTACCTCACAGCCTAAACAAGAATTAACTTAATATGGATCCACGCTCTAAACATAAGAGTTAAAACCATAAAATTCTTAGAGAAAGTTGTATAAGCAAATCTTCATGACCTTTGATTTGGCAATCAGTTCTTAGATATGATACCAAAGGCATGAGCAACCAAAAGCATGAGCAACAAAGAGGAAATAGATAAAGTGGACTCCATCTTAATTAATAACTATTGTTTTAAAAACTTTCGTTCATCAAAGAACATTACCAAACAAATGAAAAAGCAACCTACAGAATGGGATAAAATATTTGAAAGTTATATATATATATTATATTATATTATATATATATATAATAAGTGTTAATATCCAGAATATATTTTAAAACTTCCTATAACTCAGTAAAAAAAAAGAAAGCCCAATTAAAAAATGGGCAAAAGGCTTTCATAGATTTCTTTCCAAAAATTTATACATGGATGGCCAATTAGCACACGAAAAGACGCTCAGCATCATTAGTCATTAGGGAAATGCAAATCAAAACCACAAAGAGATAACACTTCACACTTACAAGGATGGCTATGATTTTTTTTAAAAAAATCAAAATAAATGCTGGTGGAGATGAAGAGAAATTGGCACCCTTGTACATTGTTGGTAGAAAAGTAAAATGGTGCAGCCATGGTGGAAAACAGTGTAACAATTCCTCAAAAAGATAAACATAATTATCATATGATCCAGCAATTCCACTCCTACGTATATACCCCAAATAATTGAAAACAGGGATTCAAACAAGGTACTTTTATGCTGATGCTCATTATAAATTATTCACTATAGCCAAACAGTAGAAATAACAAAAATGTTCATCAACAGATGATGAATAAAGAAATAATATGGTATATATATATACAATAGAATGTTATTCAATCTTAAAAACGGATGCAGTTTTTATACATGATATAACATAGATGAAACTTGAAAACATTATACTAAGTAAAATAAGCCAGACATCAGAGGACAAATACTGTATCATCCCACTTATATGAAATATCTAAAATAGGCAAATGCATAGACATAGAAAGTAGATTTGAAGTTACCAGAGACTGGGGATAGAGACGAATGGGGAATTATTACTTAATGGGTACAGAGTTTCTGTTCTGGATGATAAAATTTTAAAAATAGATAGTGGTGATGGTTGCACATTATTCTGAATGTAATTAATGCCACTGAATTGTCCACTTAAAATGGTTAAAATGCAAAATTGTATATTATATTTTACCACAATAAAAATATTTAAAATATAATGTGATACACACACAAATATGCTAGTATACATATGAAACAATTCCTACTGGATAGAGAAGAAACTTCTAAGGAGTGGGCAAGGGGAATTGGGGTGTCAGGTGGACTTTAATTTTTGCTCTATGATTTCTGAACTATTTTATATAAAGAAAATCCTACATTTGTAATTTAAAAATATAAATTGTTTTTTAATTTGTATATTTAATAATTCTGTGAACCACAATATGGGTCAGTTAGTATTCTTATACCATGAATTTAATGATAACGAAAATGGAGTCAAAATAAAGCTTGACAGGGGCTGGCCCCGTGGCCGAGTGGTTAAGTTCGCGGGCTCAGCTGCAGGCGGCCCAGTGTTTCGTTGGTTCGAATCCTGGGCGCGGACATGGCACTGCTCATCAGACCACGCTGAGGCAGCGTCCCACATGCCACAACTAGAAGGACCCACAAGGAAGAATACACAACTATGTACCGGGGGGCTTTGGGGAGAAAAAGGAAAAAATAAAATCTTCAAAAAAAAAAAAATGTAGTCCTATTTAAAAATAAAAATAAAAAAATAAAGCTTGACAAAATTTTTGTGATCATAGCATAGATAATGAATGTGCTCCATTTCTACAAAATCATCTTATCTTTTATTGTACTTTTCTATTTATTAATATGTGGTCTTTATTATAATCAACATGTATTCACTTATTCAATGTTTACTGAGCATGTACTGAATGCCAAGTCCTCAGTTGGCAATTTTCACATCTGGTACCTCATTAAGAAGAATAAATTGGATATATATATTCAAAACTAGATTTCTTCCCAAACACCACTTGACTCTTCCATTCATTGACTCAAGTATTAGAACTAAATCATTTGCTAGATCATACAAGTTTTGGATAAAACTGACATCTTCAAACTTATTCAGAATGACAAGAGGAAATGCTAGTAATTTGTATTGATTTGCGACTTACTGAAGGAGTAATGGAACTTAAGGCACATTGTTCAGGAGACAATAAATCTCCACTTTGAAACAGTCTTGTACTTGTTCTCAAAAGATACAGGGAGATTAAGTTACTTATCACCAATACTTGCACACACAGAATAGAGTCTAGGAAAAATGATTTCTAGTTTAGTTCTCCATTCACATAATAAGGTCTATTGTTAGAGTCAAGACTCTTAAAAATGAATAATGGAGCACAAACAGAAGGACCTACAGCTAAAATATACAGCTGTGCGCTGGGGGGCTTTGGGGAGAAGAAGAAGAAAAGAAAAAAAAAGAAGATTGGCAACAGATGTTAGCTCAGGTGCCAATCTCTAAAAAAAACAAAAAGAAGAATGGAGTATTAATTCCAGAATAAACTTTATGAAACCTAGTTTGATGCTCTTTCTTACAGATGAGGAAGCACAGATTCCGAGAGGGCAGGGTTGGACTAGAACAGCAGCCTCCTGAAGGCCGAATGAGGCTCTCAGTTTGGATGTAGGAACCATGCTGATTTGCCAGTCTTCACTCACTTTTATTACTTCCCTGTGAACGTGTTCCTCACAAAGGAAGACAGACACAGCAAAGCTACATGAGGTAGGATTACCATAAGAAACCTATGATTAGGCTTTTTTTTCTTTACAGGACCAAAGCTTCATGCACAGTCTCTCCTGAGACATAGAACATACATCCAAAAAAAGTTAACCGTTTTAAACGTCTACAGCATCTATCCATACCACGCTTTGTTGTTTCGAACAAAAACCATGTTTGCGTTCAGTTGTCTCCTCTGTTTTCTTACGGGCAACTAGATTTTTGGATTCAGGTTACTCCAGTTTCCCTTATTATTAGGCACAAAATTAAATTTAATGTGCAGAAAAAAAAGACTAATTTGGGTTTTACTATGAAAAATGTTAATTCAAATAATGCTGTTATTTCTTTAACTGTTATTCAAATAGTTACATGAAAGGCGGGGAGCCAGGGCCTGACACATTGCTCTGACTTCACACAATCACACAGCATGGATCTAGGGGCTGGTTTTAAAGTGAAGAACTCCTGTGACAGCTAAATGCCAAGGCTGTGGTTTTGAAAATATAAAACCATTATTTTGTTTCTTTATCCCCTTTCCCACTATTATATCTGCTGCTCTCCTGCCCAATTTACAAGACTCAAGGCCTCAAAGACACAGTGCAACAAAAAATGGCCTAAACTAATAGTGATTTTCATTATTCATATTTTATAAGGCAAAATTTAGCTGACGCAATTGTGTAGTGACTATAGCAAGAGGTGAATAAACAAACATAATTAAATTTGCTTTTATGTGTGGCCATCTCTAATAATATTATTCTCCATGGATTTTTTTTTCAGGTGGAGCCTAAAAGCGCCAACTGAGGAGAAAAGATTTTCAGTGTCAGTGAAGTTAAAACATGTCAGCAGCAGTTCCGACTGTGAATATTGTCTCACATGAAAGAAAGGATGGATTGAATTCATATCTGAAACAAGACAAGATTTTCCATCTGACCTCATTAGGTGTTCCTCTGGAGTGCATCCCTGGGTTTCTGCCGGAACTGAAATGTGTTGTGCGGAAACCAAACGTAAAACAGCTCAGGACTGCCATAACGGACGTGTCTTAATAGGATGGGGTATTTATTGTTTTGCCGCCTTCATTTCTTAACTCTAAAAGTCATACTGATGCGCTGGATACCTTCGTTAAAGCAATCCCCTTAAGTGAAGGCGTGTACTAATGAAAGGATTTACACCGCACAGCTGGAAGCGAAGATGAAGTAGCATTACTCTATATCACAGAGATTTTTATATGGAGGATTTCCTATGGAAAGATTTTTAGAAACTGGATTGTTGTATCCTTATAAATAATTAAACTTGCAAATTTTCATTGTTACAACACAGCCGGTTTCCTTTTCTGTGAGCATGGGTAATCGATTCAAGAATATATTGCTTTAAAGGGATTTATAGCATTTTTCATTGTTCTTGATCGTACTAGAAAATTATTCAGAGGTCAGAAATAATAGGAAACTTTCCCCTAGATTAACCTCATACTGCACAGAGAGATTTTCTATATGACATCATATCATAAAGAAAGGCATCTTGATTTTCAGTTTTACTAGTATGAAGGCTTGTATGTATATATGTGTATATATTTGCATATATCATACTAATGGATAAAGAAACAAGCCGTTGTTTATATTATTGCTGTAT
Organism: Equus przewalskii; assembly: GCF_037783145.1. Lineage (NCBI taxonomy): Eukaryota > Metazoa > Chordata > Mammalia > Perissodactyla > Equidae > Equus > Equus przewalskii. The sequence goes on along the minus strand of NC_091843.1, from coordinate 74,805,463 downwards.
TTATGTATGTTTATAAATACACACAATAAGATGTTATTTTTCAAAATATAGCAATGTAGGGAAAATATTAGTTAGAACTCCAAAATCTACTACCATTAAAATGTTTCCATAACCTCTGAGCTATTCTGTAAGTTAATTATCATACTTAAGAATGAATCACTGGCAGTAAATTATTCAAAAGAGGTCATTACATAGATGTCTCTCTATATAGATATAGATTTAGAGATAATATAGATATAGTAAGATGCACTATTTTGAGGAAATTATTATCAATCTTCCATATTTGTTTATACTTAATAATTTGACATACACTTGATATTTTCAGTTGCTATGGCAACACCTTGTTAAATCAATGTTCTGTACTGTATATTTTATAAAACAGTAAATACCAAACTATAGAATCTAATAAATAGGTTAACTTGAAGAAGTTTTGAAGCTTAATGGAATCATTCGGTCAATATGCTCAGCACGGACTCAAACTTTCTGGCACACAATGAACCCTTTTAATTTACTACCTGAGAAGGATTAATCTTTTGGAAACTGAAGGGTCATGTGATCTGTGACAGCTTTACTTTGTGAGAAAATAAATAGTTCATTCAAAACGCAGACATTTATGAAATGTATACTGCGTCGCAGGCATTTTGTCTAAGGCCGGAAATGCGGAGATTAAGTTGAGGTCCCTCCATTCAAGAGGCCACCTATCAAATGTGGAGTTCACTGCCAGGTGTGGAGCTATTGGGAGAAACGAAACTAAAAATTTACGTATGTGATAGTCCACCTTCTAAGAAGTGGTGCTCAATCCCCCCCTTTGAAACATAGTGACTCCTGTCCAAATAAAAGGATAAGGAGAGAGAAAAATAGGAACTGTGCAGTGGAGAAACCTGGCAAAGACGACCTTCACCAGACAATGGAGGCTAACACGGTCAGTGATGCCCTGGGCATAGCATGTCCCCCTGACACGTGAAGCCTTCTCTGGTATTCTTTCTAAAAATTTATAACCCCAGATTAGTCTGAGAAAAACCCCGGGTAATCCTGGATTGGATGGCAGTTCTACAGGATACCTGGTCAGTACTCCTCAAGACGGTCAAGGTTATGCCAAACAAGAAAAGATGAGACTTTCACACACCAGAGGAGACTGGAGAACCATAACTAAATGCAATGTGGTTCCCTGGATTGGATCTGGAACAGAAAGAGGACGTTCAGGAAAAACTTGGGAAATGCAAATAAAGTCTATAGATCAGTGAAAAATTAAAATGGTTTACATAGAACTTTAAAATCTAACAAACAGGTTTATTATAATTGGAAAGAGGAACTGTAATTTCATCAATAGCAAATCAATTATTAACTATCTAGTGGTCAAGAATGAAGGAAATTCAATATTCCACGTAGCCAGGCAAATGTCACACAGTCAGTATAGGGTCACAGTTTGCAACATGTGAGTCCATAATTAAGGATCTTGAAACATCCCCGGCCAGTGGTTTGCCAACTGTTTCTGCGGAACACTAGAAACTTCTGAGGGCAGCGCAGATCAGTAAGGAGACCTGGCATTAGCCACGTGCCTGTCTCCAATTCAACTACACTATTGTAGTCACAAAATATTTTACCTCACAAGAAGGATCCATGACTTAGAACAAAACAGAAGAAAATCAATAAGAAAACCAGTAACTGATAGTCAGAGAAGTGCTTATCAATCTTCAATGATTATATGAATCACAGAGCAGCTCATTAAAAGTCGATTCTGATTCAACAGATCTGGGATGGGGTCCGAGATTCTGCATTTCTAACAAGTGAGGCCCTTCCGGGTGATGAGAACACTGCTTGTCAGAGAACAATACTTGAAGCAGGAGGGATCTAGATCAAAAATTCAACTCTCTCTTCCAAAATTTCACAGAGGAAAGTGCTATTATTTTTTAACGGGTTTTGTGATTTTATGATGTCAACACATAACAATCCTGCATAGTTAGCTAGTTTTTGACCGGAAAAATTATGAAAATGGAGTTTTTTGAGCTGCAATCCTACCCGTTCTTAATCTCTCAGAAGCCCTGATCTCTCTATTTCTCATAACAACCCCAGAACCTTGATCTGATCCAGACAACTCCCCTAAACCATCCGCTCATCCATCTCATTCAAAACCAGTCATTTCAGCAATGAAACTGGACCCAACTGAGACGTTTCCATGCCAATTACACTTTATCATATCCCATGCCAAGCCTAGTCTCAGGCAGTACTATCAACTAAATTTTTATAGAAAAAGAGAGGAAAGTGAATGTTTGGGATTTTTACAAACTCATTCTTTTGTATTTCATCTGGGCATTGGCCTCCCATTTTAAAAATGTACTTCATGTTGACTCTTATTACATTCTCCATGGGGTTGTTCCAAGCCTTCTGCACCCTCAAAGGCCAAGTTTTATCCCAAAACATTTAGCACTCCGTCTTGTTTTCTGCTTTCCAAGGTTGAGATTCCTGAGCTTGAAATATCTTTCCCTCAATCCTGATACTCCCTCAAACTATTGCAACATACATTTCCTTCAGAACCATATAGACAACCAATCTGTTTGAGTGGATATCACTACTTGTCCTTGACTGAAATTACTCTCCAGAAGGTCACCAAGGACCACCGGCCAATTCCAAGGGCATTTTTCTTTGCTTAATTCAGCATCTCATAACATGAGATAGCTGCGTTAGAAATACTTTTGGGCCTCTTCAATTTCAGATTGTTTTTCCAGCTTCTATTCAGTTCTTTTACACCTGCTTTGCTGACTTTTTTTACTTTTACTGTAAAGACAGTAATATGTAAAAGTTATATTTCGCCTCTAGAATCTAAGATTTGTTTTGAATCTTAGTTCTACCATTTTCTAGCTTTATGATTTTGAGCAAGTTGCTTCACTTCTGGACGTTAAATGTTTTTATCTGTAAAATTGTGATAACAATGACTTCTGTCTCATATGATTGCTTTATGGATTAAATGAGTTAATATATGTAAAATACCTAGAACAATGCCTGACGGACAGTAAGTGCTAGATAAATGTCAATTAGTCCTATTACCTACCTGCGGTCCTTCTTTTGGATAGTTTATATGCCCTCATTTCATCAGCCATCTGCATAGAGATGTCTCACATCTATATGTATTTCTAACTCAGAGTTTATCAATATCACCACTATTGATATTTGGAGCTGGACAATTCTTTATTGTGAAGAGCTGTCCTATACATTGCAGGATGGTTAGTAATGTTTCTAGCTTTTAGTCAGTAGATGCCAGTAGCGACCCTGAGCTGTAATACAAAAATTGTTTCTAGACATTGTCAAATGTCCCCTGGGGGCTAAAATCACCCCTACTTGAGAACCGCTGTTCTGATCCCTTTCTGTCTAAGGATTTCTTTGTATGGATGTCTCTTTGGTGCCTCAACATTTGTCCAAAGGTGAATTTACCACGTTCTCCCTAGACACATTTTACATATTGTCTTACCTACTTCTTGTGCTAAATAGGCAATCCCAATATTTTTGCTATTTATCCCTCTGACGTTTCCAGAATTGGTCCCTCATTCTTTCAACAGAGTTTTGCTGATACCCACTCAGTGGTAGACACACTCTAGTGACAACAAGACAAAGATTCAGTTATCACGGACCTTATATTCTAGTAAAGAAAATAGGTAACAAGTAAGTAAACAGATCAATAAAAGGTATGCTTTCGAGTAGTGCCATGTGCCATGAAGAAAATAAAGCAGGATAAGGGGATAGAAGATGATTGAAAGATGGCATTTTAATTAGGGTATTAGTAACATGTTGGAGAAGGTAACATTCTAGCTCCTTCTATGAAGAGCCTATTCATGCAAAAATCTGGAGAGGGCAGCAGCATAAATAAAAGCCTTGAAGTGGCAATGAACTCCGCACTTATGAGAAAGAGTAACAAGGTCAGGGTTTTGGAGGTTATTCAATATGTGGGGTGTTTATTTTTCCGGTTGGATTTAAAGGGAAAGACAGGAACCAGATTCTAAAATAAATGTACAAGCAAAATATCCTACACGTCACTAAAAATGAAAAGAGCTTGAGATAGACCCAAGGTGATGAAATTTTAGAAAGCTAATGACATTTTGATTTATTTGCTTTTCATATTTTTAGTTATTTTGATTTCTAGCTGACGATAAAACTTAACTATGCATTGTGTTGGGATTGTGTATAAAATATGAGGATATTTTAACCAAATATATTCATGTATTTTATAAAAGTGTTCCATTTATAGAAGTTATATTCAACTTCTAGTTTAGAAGGAGGCCAATATCCATGTTAAGTTTATGAAATTTAGACAGTTCTGTAAATATACATCCCAAGAAATTTCAAAAGCATTTGAAAGACAGCCTCATATAATTGTGACAGTCTTAGAATTCCCCTGAAAAACATACAAGTTTTAGTCTAATACCATTGAAAGTAGCTTTAAAAATTCAAACTATAAGACCAGAGAAATGATTTCAACATAGCAATTACACACGACGCTGACGTTCTGTCAGTGCTTCAATGTGTAACATACTTTTTAAAATGAGTATAGTCTAAAAAATTAGCTCTGAGTGTTAGCAGCGCCTGAAACAACAGCTGAAATTAAGGGTAGCTTGATGTTTTGCCTTCAAAACTTATTTTTTGCCTCCTCCAAACTCTCCTTGCCCCCTGTTTTAAGAATTTTTTGTTTTTTTTAGCTTGAAGAAGATTGTCCCTGAGCTACCATCTGTGACAATCTTCCTCGAGTTTATATATGGGACACTGCCACAGCATGGCTTGATGAGCCATGAGTAGGTCCACACCAGGATCCAAACTCTGGGCCACTGAAGCAGAGTGCACAAACTCAGCCATTATGCCACCAGGCCAGCCCCACCCCTTTTTAAGAATTTATTACTCAAAAGCTAAAACTTCTTGCCTTTGGGCAAAAATATGATTTAACAAAAACTGCCTAGGATAAATTTTGTTAAACCATTTTGTTTCTTTCTGTATTTTGTGGTTGTTATTTTGTTACCTTTGCTTTTTAGACTTGGGATGTAATCAGAGTTATGTGTGCTCAATTCTTACAGATGAAGGGGTGAATTAAGGACAGAGTGGCAGACCTAATTTAGCAATCTCCTCCTTTTGTATACTTAAAGCAAATCCTTAACTCAACTCTAACATAGATTTTTATTTACAGATGCCCTCATTAGCCCTCTTGCGGTGGAGACAGATACTTCCTTTTGCTTCTATTTGTCCCCACCAGATTAAATTACTTGCATTACATCTCCACCAGAGCTAGTGCTGTGTGGCAAAACAACACTGGTGGGGAGTGAATGGTTATCAAGAGAAAGTTTACTTGCAGTGTTAAGAATTAATTTAGCTGAATTGGTGCGGTGAAAGTGGTAAACACAATCCCCTCACTGCTGTTTGTCGGGGTGTGTTATATCACCCTGGATTGCTTTGTCAATAATCTGCCTGGCCTGCAAGCTAAAAATCTAAGATTGCTTGGATGACTGACAGGCTGGAGATAGCTGATAATTCTAAGGAATTGGAGGTGTAAAATCTTTAAGGACCATGTCTACAGTATAAATGCCAGGGTATCTCCACATCACTCTGTACTTACAAAGGCAACAGCATTGTTAATGGCAGCCTGTCTGTCCATCAAGTTTGCAACTGGCGGATTTATCCCTCTTTCACTCCTTATCTTTCTTTGCTGTGTTTATTTCGAAACCAGCTGCAGAATAAATTGCCTCTTGTCTTCACCTCCTACACTGAGTACAATGATATGTTCTGTAAAGCTTAAAATCATGGTGTTTTTCAAGCACTCCTTTTTCAGCACACGGACTTCTAATTTTGTTTGTTTATGAATATGTATTGTGTTTTTTTCTCCTGTGGGGGCTTTTAGTAGAGCACCAAAAATGACTATTTACTTGGTGAGTGAGTGTTCAGGATCTAGAGAAAGGTGTGTGTGTGATATTTCATAGAGAAGAAATAAATAGAATTAAGATAAACATTTTGTTATTGTTTTGAATAATTCATTAGATCTGCTCTGTTTTAATCCAATAATTTAAATTAATAACAACCAAATAGTTTGAGAAAATATATTTCTATTAAACAATTTTTCACAATTTAAGAACTTTAAAGTACCCGTCCCCTCATGTACCTTTGCCCATTTGCACTTTTCTAACTTACAACTGGGAGGAAAGAAGATGATTGTGGCTGGGTAGATTCAAAGATCAGAATTAGCGTTTATATCAAATGTCCAAGTTCTACGGCAGCCCAAACCCTCCCGTGCTGGTGGTGGGAATATAATCTGAGGCAATTGCTTTGAAAACTTTTGGCTAAGGCTACTGAAGATGATTATATATATACTTTATGAACCAACAGCTCCTCTCCCAAAGATAGATGGGTATACATTCTCCAAAAGACTTGTGAAAGAACGTGCACAAACATTTACAAAAGCCGAACAATGCTCATAAAATACACATGCAAGGTATATAGATAAAACATGCACAAACACTATTTTTAATATGAGTAAAATAAAAACAAAGTGTTGACCAATACTAGAATAGATAAATAAATTGTACTATATATTCATCCAATGGAATACTCTATGACGATGAAAGTGAAGAAACTGCAGCTATACATGACACATGGATCTCACAAACATAATATTGATCCAGAGAAAACAGACACATACCCTCAATGATTCTGTTCACATAAAGCTCAAACCTAGCCATAACTAATGAGCTAGAGGTGACCCTTGGGGCATGAGTTGGGCATGAAGAGGCCTCTGAGATTCTGATAATGTTGTTTCTTCATATTAGTGCTGGTTATATGCTGAGTTTGTTTATTTGCTGGGTTAAAAATGATTAGCTTTTCTGCATCTGTGTTAATAGTTAAAAAAGTTTAACATTAAAAATGCGTCCATATTTTCGGCTAGTGTTTGCAACTACATACTAAACTGTAATTATCAGGCATCCCCTCCATTCTCTCCAAATGGTATTTTTTGGTTATTTGCAGAGGGAGACAAAGGTAAGAAAAAAGGGAAAGAGGGCTTTAGATGAAAGTGATCATCTGTGAAAGGTATACATATACCAAACTGAGCTGAGTAACAAAGTGTTCTCTGATTATTAAGCCATGGATATTTAGCCATACACACACACTCATCTGAGTACATACAAATGAACATTGTGGCCTCAGTATTGGTAAGTAATAAAGACAAACACTTAGGCATTTTGCAGCACAAAAGTTCTTGAATGTTGCTAATTATCTGAACAGTAAGAGGCGGTCATTTTTATTTGGACTGGATATTATATGCAATGTCAGAAACCTCATTCATTCATTCATTTACAAAATCTTTTTGCAGACATATACTTCTGAGCTGAGTATTGTGCTAGGACCAAGAACATGGAAGCAGCAGAATCTTTGCCTTTCTGTGGAACACAGTGACCTTTTTTTCTTCAATAAACTTGTCAGCTGTTTAATACCTATCAGTATTTTAAGTGCTATTCCAGCATGTTCTATCGATTGCAGTATCTGACTCAAGAAGTTGACCAATGGTTTACTTCCACTGCTGAAGTATGACTCTGAAGAGGTGCTTTAGCCATCTTGGGCTGCTGTAACAAAATTCCATAAACTGGGTGACTTAAACAACAGACATTTATTTCTCAGAGTTCTAGAGGCTGATAAGTCCAAGATCAAGATGCTGGCTGATTTGGGTCCTGGTGAGAGGCCTCCTCCTGGCTGCTTTGATCCTCACACAGCAGAGAGAGAGAACTAGCTGTCTGATCTCTGCTTCTGAGGGCACTAATCCTATCATGAGGACCTTACTCTAATGATCTCATCTAAACCTATCACCTCTGCTGGCCCCACCTCAAAATACTATCACTTTGAGGGTTAGGGTTTCAACTTATGAATTTTAGGGGGCCACAGAAATTTAGTCTGTAATAAGATGCAAAATTTGGCAGCCACATATTTTAAATGAAATGTCTTCCTCTGTCTGTGGTTCCTGCTTTTATGTTACTACCATCCCCCTTCCTTGCTTTTTCATCTTCAACAATGACATTAAAAAATAGTAAAGAATATATTCGCGAATTCTCATTCGTTTTATACCTGTGACAGTAATTAAGCAGGCAAATTCATTACTATCATTACCACTAGACTTTTCTCATTACCACTGCTTTGATATAAAATAAATGAACAATTAGAGTAGAAATCTATTATCAAAATGGTCTTGTATGTAAAAAATGATTTTATTCCTCAGAACGATGTCATCCGAAATTGTCAGGTTAACTGGAAGATGCAGTTTCTGGACTCTAAAATTTGATTTGATTAATTTTCAGCTAATATTTTGTTATAAAAAACTGAGATATCATTACAAATCTCTGTTGCTGTGAAAGTTTTATCAACTGTTTTTTAACGTGGAAATGTTTTAGGAACATTTACTCTTTCTACTTTGTCTTGAACAAACTTTTTTTCTAGTTGAGCTATATTTATAGCAATGCAAAGTTAGATTTCCCTATGACTCTTTCTAGTACTGGTAACTAATTCTACCTCATCATTAAGCCAGTCATACTTATTTAATATACCTTAGTATCTTAAATAAAGTTTGACTGCATCTCATCAATGCCAAATTTTTTAAAAGTCTGGAATCTTTGGACTGTATAGCTTTAAACATTCAAGTGTTAGAAAGGTGAAAACTTTGATTTGCATCTGTCTATCTGTTGTGGTATATAACCAGAGCAGATCTGAAGCAAAACTTTTATTCACAAAAGTTCTCTATCTTTGATCTGAATTATTTCACAAACCATGTTGTAGCAGGTCTCTGTCTATAGACTGAACAATGTGAAGACAGTGATTGGACTTTGAGCAAACTGTAGAGTGTCTCAGGACGCTGTCATCACCATGAGTACACAATAGTAATTTCAAAGCAGTGGCCCAGGAAGATACAACAAGTTGGATGTAGGTGGCATTCTAAATAAAACTAATTTGTTATCTCCAACATTCTTATGAATGCCCACAGGTCATAATGGCTGGTAAGGCTTCATAAAGAACGTGGAAGGGCATTCTAAGTGAGAGAACACAATACACGTATGCGTGGAAATGAGAGACATGTCCAGGGAACTTAGATTAGACCAATTTGGCAAAGAAATAGAGCTAATTTAAAAGAGAGTGAGAGAAAAGAAAAGATAGGTTGAGAAGAGATTAGTCTTAGAATAAATACATTTTGCTAGAGGGAAACTTCTGAAAATATTTCAGCACAAATGTGACCTGAGAAAAAAAATGGCATTTTCAGATGTTCAGCTAACAACATTCAACAAGTAGAACGAACTAATGAAAGAAAACATGAGCAGAAGGAGGACTCTTAAGTAGCTATTGCTATACTTAGGACTAAAGGTGTGAATATCTGGACATGGCCAGAGCTATATTCGTGTTAGTTGAAGACTGAAGAAAATGTAAGACATGATGAATAAATGTAAGACTAAATCTTGTTGACTCGTACGTGTCAGGAATAATTTTTTAAAATATTTATTGTAAGAACTAGGCAAAGTGATATATACCATTGGGCATACCATAAAATATATAAGAAATATGTACTTTTTGTACTTTCACTATATTGAAAATTTTTCAATCTATATAGTTTATGATTCACAAAACTTTTTAACCATATATAACTATTTCATAATAATATTGTAAATAAGTTCCCACTTGAGCGGACTCTAAGACGGATATCCATAAACAAATATAGCCAAATCTCTCCCATAACAAATAGCATTGCAGTGACCTTGAGCAAGTTTAACTCTTTAAGCCTAATTTCCTCATCTGTAAATTGGTGACAATAGTGGTATTTATCCCTAGGGTTGTATCAGTTATTTATCACTATGCAGCAGTGAGAGCCAATTGGCATTTTTAATGTGGTGCCTGGAAATCTGCTTAGCCCAATCATTGTCTTACACTTAACAGAAGCTGACAACTTTGCCAATTGTTTCACTACTACAAAACATGGGCCATCATCTTTCTATCCTCCAATAGCAGTTTACTCACTGCTTTTTCAACCTCCAATCACAATGTCCTTGTTGATTTCCAGACTTTACTCTGCCTCATCCCAAAGTCAATGCCGCATGATTTAGGTTTTTGTTAGGAAGCATCTATTTTTGGTATAAAGTTCTGTATCAGTATTTACTGCTGTATAACAAGTCACTTCAAATCGTAATGAGTTGAAGCAATAAGAATTTATTATTTCTCTCAGTTCTGTAGATTAAATTCTGCGGGTCTTGCCTGGGCTCACTGATGCAGCTGCTTTCAAATGCTGAGTTGCATGGGGACTGCACTCAGCTAGGATGTCTGGTCTTCACTCTCCTTGGAGCAGGCTTATTCACTTTGTATAACAGCAGCCATCCAAGAGGGTAAGCTGCAATGTCCAAGTGCTTCTCAAGTCTCTATTTCCATCTCATATGCTGAAGTCATACTGTTCAAGTAAGTCACACTGCCAAGGCTAGAGTCAGTGTTGGAAGGGACTAGAAGAGGGAGTGATGTGATTCATTGGGGGCCATTACTATCATAAAATACTACAATGGCCTATTGTGTGGATTAAATGAGATAATGCATTAAAAGTCCTTAACATACGCCTAATATATAATAGGTACTCAATAAATGTTAACTACCATTAAAAACTTAGTAATGGTATTCACAATTATATATTTATTTAACTGTCAATCTCATCAAGGAGCTGTTTTACTTACTCTTTATGAACTGATTTTATCAATGTCCCTATGGATTGTCTCTGTTCTTACCCAACACTGATCTTGACTCAAGACTTGGTACTTAAATGCAACTTCTAAAGCAGTTCCAGTTTTAAAATTTAACAATGAGAAATAGATATTCTACTGAAGATTCTCTAGGGCAATAGATAAGAGAATTTACTATGTACCACATAACAGAGACTTAAATTCCCCATTAGAATTTCCTTTTCTCCCCCAATTTCTTCTGTCCTGTCATTTGCTTTATATCCTTTCTAACAAGCCTCCAAACCCCTTGCCTTCACCTAAACAATTTATCTCTCATCCTCACCAAGTATCCATTACTCAAAAGTCTGATAGGTAGTGTGATTAAAATCATATCTTTCTCCTCTCAGATATGCCTCCAAACCTCATCCCTCTAACCTAGTCAAGAAGAATAGGAGAGGGGCTGGCTCTGTGGCTGAGTGGTTAAGTTTGCGTGCTCCGCTGCGGAGGCCCAGGGTTCAGATCTTGGGCACGGACATGGCACCGCTCATCAGACCACGTTGAGGTGGCGTCCCACAACCCACAACTAGAAGGACCTGCAACTAAGATATACAACTATGTATGGGGGGTTTGGGAAGATAAAGCAGAAAAAAAAAAAAAGAAGAAGAAGATTGGCAACAGTTGTTAGCTCAGGTGCCAATCTTTAAAAAAAAATTTAAAAAAGAAAGAAGAATAGGAGAAAATTTCATGTAATTTCAAGTCAAATATTATTTGAAATAAAGAAAAACAAAATTTAAACCAAAAAAATATTAAGGGTTAGACTGTCTAGTACAATGCTGGGTAGATGTTAAGGATACGGAGAAGAACCAGATAATTTCACTGAAACTATCAGTTTTCATGTCTGACTCTTCCGGCTGGCCATAAACAAAGCACTAGGATAAATGAGCCCACACACGTGTTCAAAGTGCTTCAGGAGCACAAAGTAAGAAGCACCTATGAATGTCAGCACACGGGCTCTTACTCCAAATAGAATAGACCCAGCAGCATGTGTCGGCTGTGTCATGCACAGTGCTTTCTTGACACTGTCTACTTATTAGCGTGTTTTCTTTTGGGTTTCTCTTTCCCTCTCTCGGAACTTGAACTGATGGCCTCTGTTGTGTACTAACTGAAGACCCTCCCTGTGACCCTTGACACAGAATCAAACTCACAGCTTCCGCTCTCACACCCGCTATTACCCTTTCCTTCAAATACACCATTTATCCTGACAGTAAGTAAACTTCTCTGAGGGAGTATTCCTTACAGAACTGTAGTTTGTCTTTCGAATTATCTGAAAGATCAAATTTCAAGTTCTCCTTTGATACTATGATATATGCTAGGTCTCTTCCTTCCATGAACAAGCTTAGAATGCACCTTTTTATTTCAGGTGGAAAACACATCAGAGTGATGATAGGAAGCAACATTTAAGTTTATATACAGAAGATATCTTGAAAATTCCTGTTTTTTCATATCAAGGATATAAAGGATAATGTTGCTCAAAAAATGCTATAAAATGGCTTCTATGTGCTTCCAAGTGATAAAAACATTGGCTGTTGGAATAAATCCTCTGTCAATCAAACTGTTCCTTTGTTTTTCCTTTTTAAGAAAAAATAACAGAAAAGAGTTGAGAAAGCTTTACTGGCTGAGCAAATTTTTTTGTGAAACACTATGACTTCTGGATAGAACAATCACTATCAATTTGAGAAAGGAAAGATTTTTTTAAATATATATATAGCTGGGTTCCAGATGTAAGATGGATTTGAAGTGACACAAAGAGCTATCAACAAGATTGTTCTTTGTTCTAGACATTCAATAACCAGATTGCCTATAACAAGATTATCTTGTGAGATAAACCCCACATTTGGACCGTGATAACATAGCATGGCAGAGTGATAAACTACAGAGACAAGGGTGTGAACAAATTGATGTGGGAGGTCAAAACGGCCTATTATGTTCCTCTGTACTCATAACTTTGCATTTCTGTGTGCTTTTTATGTTTCTTAAAATCATTCAACTTACCTGTATGCTCACTGTAACTAAGCCATTTACTCATACGTAAGACTTCAGGTTATTTATTTATATACCAAAACTAATTCTTCTTTCCTTTCCTAGTTTTCAACTAAAAGTTAAATGATATATACTTCTTATCATATATTGTGAAGTCTGAGATCTTTATGCAATTTTATATATATTTTAATTGAAGCTTCACACATAAGGAAAGAATCAGCAATCACTAAAGTAATGGGGAAAAATGGACAAATATTCAGATTTCCATGAAAATATTATGAAGTTAAGGAATTGATTCATTAAATGTTAGAATGGTTGTAAATTTACACTATATAGAAAAATCAACTCAAAATGGAGTAAAGACTTGAACTTAAGAACTGAAACCATAACACTCCTAGAAGAAAACATAGGCCATGAGCTCCTTACATTGGTCTTGGTGATGACTTTTTGGATTTGACACCAAAAGCAAAGGTAATAAAAGTGAAAATAAACAAGTTGGACTATGTCAAACTAAAAATCTTCTGCCTTCCAAAAGAAATCATCAACAAAATGAAAAGGCAGCCTAACTGAATGGGAAAACAGATTAGAAAAAAGAGATTTGCAAATCACGTATCTGATAAGGGAATAATATCCAAAATATGTAAAGAACTAATACAACTTAATAGCAAAACACCAAACAATCTGATTTAAAAATTTGGCAGAGGATCTGAATAGACATATTTCCAAAGAAGACATACAGACAACAGGTACATGAAAAGATGCTCTACATCATTAATCACCAGGGAAATGCAAATCAAGACCACAATGAGCTATTACCTCATACCTGTTAGAATGGCTATTATCAAAAGGACAAGAAATAATGAGAATTAGTGAGCATGTGGAGAAAAGGGAACCCTTGTGCGCTATTGGTGGAAATGTAAATTGGTACAGCCATTATGGAAAATGGTGTGGACCTTCCTCAAAAAATTAAAAATAGAACTACCATATCATCCAGAAATTCCACTCCTGGGTATATATCCAAAGGAAACAAAACACTAACTTGAAAAGATATCTGCACCTCCATGTTCATTGCAGTGTTATTTGCAAGAGCCAAGACATGGAAACAACCAAAGTGTCCACCAACAGAAGAATGGATAAAGAAAATGTGGTGTATGTATATAAGTATATATACATACATACAAACAATGGACTATTTTTCAGCCATAAAAAAGGAGGAAGTCCTTCCATTTGCAACAACATGGATAGCCCTTGAGGGAGTTAACGCTAAGTGAAATAAGTCAGACAGAGAAAGACAAAACTGTATGACCTCAATTGTATGTAAAATCTAACACAAAAGAACTCATAGATACAGAGAACAGATTTCTGGTTGCCAGAGGCAGGGGCTGGGGGGTGGGCAAAATGGGTGAAGATGTTCAGTAAGTACAAACTGCTAGTTATTAAATAAGACCCAGGGCTGGCCTGGTGGCCGAGTGGTTAAGTTCGCGTGCTCAGCTGCAGGCGGCCCGGTGTTTCGTTGGTTCGAATCCTGGGCATGGACATGGCACTGCTCATCAAACCACGCTGAGGCAGCGTCCCACATGCCACAACTAGAAGGACCCACAACGAAGAATATACAACTATGTACCGGGGTGCTTTGGGGAGAAAAAGGACAAAATAAAATCTTTAAATAAGCCCCAGGGATGTAATGTATAGCATGGTGACTATAGTTAATAATACTGTATTGCATATTTTAAAGTTGTTAAGAGAGTAAATCTTAAAAGTTCTCATCACAAGAAGAAAATTGCAACTGTGTGGTGATGGATATTAACTAGATTTATTGTGGTGATCATTTTGCAGTATATACATATATTGAATCTTTATGTTGTACTCTTGATTAAAAAAAGAATTGAAGACCTAAGTTAGAGGATGTATACTACTAGATATAAAGACTAATCATGAAGCTATAATATTCAAAACAGTGTGGTATAGATGCAGAATTAGGCAAAGACACTAGTGGAATAGAAGAAAGTGTCTAGTTTTAGATCCACACATAATCATCTAATTTAAGGTAAAACTACTGCTACAATGAAACAGGGTCTGAAAATAAATGATGCTTAATCAAACTTATCTCTTTAGGGGAAAACAAATTAAACTCTACCTCACACAATACAGAAAAATCAAATCAGATGGATCACAGACCTAAATGTGAAAGGTCAAGCAGTAAAGTTTCTAGAAGGTAACATACGAAAATATCGTCATGACCTTGGAGTAGGGAAAGATTTCCACTAACCGTTGAAAGCACTAACCCTAAAGGAAAAGCTTGATAAATTGAAATGTATTAAAATTAAGATCTCATTTTCATTTAAAAAAATAGAAAATGAACATGCAAGATACAGAGTGAGAAAAGATTTTTGCAGTACATAAACATGAGATAGGACTTGTATCCAATACATAAAGATCTCCTGCAAAAGACGGACAACTCCATAAAAATAGACAACAGACTTGAAAAGTACTTCACTTAAGAGGATATATGAATTGCCAGTACGTGTATGAAAAGGTGCTCAACTTAATTACTAAATTACAACTTAATTTGAACTCTACTTAGTGCAAATTAACATCAGTGAACTACCACTACACACCCACAAGAATGGCTAAAATGAAAAGGACCGACAACACTGAGTATTACCAAGAATGTAGAGCAAGAGGAATTCTCAGAAAGTGCTAGCAGAAGGAGGGTAAATTGGTACAAACAACACTTTAGAAAACTTATTGAGAGTATCCACTGAAGCATTATCTATGATCCAGTATTTAAAAGAAAAAATAGACAGAAAAATGTCTGTAACAATATAGAGCATATACCAAACTGTTTGAGAAAAAAATGCCATTAAATTAATGTCAACATCTTAATGATGTTGATTAGTTTTAGAATTTAGAGAATATCATATTCAAATTTTAAAAATGTTAGAAAAGAGAGGAAAGTATAATAAGTTAATTAAAAATAACCTAGCAATAGGGGCTGGCCCAGTGGTACAGCGGTTAAGTCCACACGCTCTACTTCGGAGGCCTGGGGTCTGCCAGTTCAGATCCCAGGTGCAGACCTATGCACCACTTGTCAAGCCATGCTGTGGCAGGCATCCCACATATATAAAATGTAGAGGAAGATGGGCACAGATGTTAGCTTAGGGCCAGTGTTCCTCAGCAAAAAGAGGAGGATTGGCAGCAGATGTTAGCTCAGAGCTAATCTTCCTCAAATAAATAAATAAATAAATAAATAAATAAATAAGTAAATAAATAACCTAGCAATATCTGTTAAAATCTTAAAATATTGTCTTCCAAGACTTTTCTCCAGGTGGAGAAATATGCCACTATAATGTTTATTTTAAAACTTGGGACCATACTGTAACTATATATATAGTGGAATAGATGGCTTATCACTTCTATACTTTTTAAAAGTATTTTATGTGATTATTCTTTTCTTATTTTGGGTACTTTCAAAATTTACACATTTTAAAATATGAGTAAGAAATGTGAGTGGAATTACTACAGTAAAGATTAGAAACATTTTAAAGCTATGAGGCACTTTACAAAATATTTTGTTAATTTACAATATTTTTGTGCCATTCAGAAATGTATGATAGCATGGGCACAGCACCCTCACCATAAAAAATACAAAATTGTTAGTTATATATTTTTATCTGGATTTTCTTTCTTAGAATTGAGGCTCTTCTTTTGTGACCCTTCGTGGCTTTCTTTAATCTTTTGAGAATGATCATTGTTCAACTTACTCATTAGTGGTTAATATTGCTTTGTAAATGACTAGTGAGAGTCCTTTACAAATTATGGATATTAATCTTCCCTGTGATATTTCACATAAATTTTATTTCTCAATTTCTGGTTCCTTTTTAATTTTTAATGTAACATAGTTGTAGTGGTTTATTACTGTGTCACCTTAGCCAGGCTGGAAATGTTTTCGAAAATTTCCTGTACTACATGGTTCTAGATTCATATTGGCCACAAAAGAAATTTGCATGAATCTGGAAGGCAGAAGTGAAGCAGCAGGCACATTTTTTATGGTCAGAAGATTCATGGAGAATACTGTGCACTGTGGCATCTCACAGTTATACTCACTGATCTGCAGTCTCACTTTGATGACATGGGGAGCCTTCTTCCACTTTCTTACAGTCCTGGGCCAGAAGAATGAATGTGCAGGTCTGTGGTAAAGGGCTGCAGCCTCTCCTGTGTGTTTCCCCTGCAGCAGCTAGAGACAGAGAATGACGTTGGTTCCAGCTCATCATAGAGGGTCTCTTAACCTGCCTATTGCATATATCCAGCTTTTCTTTCTGATGGAGGTCTGATAGTTAATGGCTAATAGCCATCAGCTTTACTCTCAATATCAGATGTGGAGGCAACAGCATTGCAGAGATGCCTACTCTAATTTCTATATAATTGTGTAAGGTCTAGCCCCTGTATAAAATTCTCTACTCTATATCACTTATGTCATTATGCTTCTTTAATCAAACCCTGACCAATACAGAAATTACTAATGGAAGTGGTTCTAGATATGTGCTGTCCAATATGGTAGCCACTAGCCACATGTGCCTATTGATCAACTTGAAATGTGATTAGTCAGAACTGAGATGTGCCGTATCTATAAATACATATGAGACTTCAAAGACAGTAGAAGAGATATTGACTATATGTTGAAATGATAATATTTTGGATTTTTGATTTAAATAAAATAAATTATTAATTTTACTTTTTTTTTTTTACATTTTAACAATAGAGGTAGGTTGCATGTATGGCTCACATCGTATTTCTGTTGGACAGCAACGTTCCAGAAGAAAAGGACCTTAGGAAGGAGTTCTCAGAATTGGCTCTAAGATATCTGGAATTGGTCTCTATCTGATAAGGCTAAAGGTATTAATGGCTCTATTTCCATTGGTGGAGGGAACATACATAGTCCAAGGAAAGCATTGGTAAATCAGATACTTAATCATCACCTGTAGTAAAGTACCTATGGAAGGCAAAGCTTTGGGAGACCTAGTAGTTAGCGATATAGAACATGATAGTGAAAACAAGGCATGCGCCTTATTGGGACAGGAGGTTTCTTCTAAGTGCACTGAAGAACTTGGGGAAAGAAATGTTACTGAAGGGCTTGAAATTCTGAGCCCAAGATGTGGATAAAAGACCAGAAACCTTCTATGGCCGCCCCAAAAGAAACACTATCTTCTGTAGTGATAGTGAAAATTTCTGTAAAACAAAACAAAAGTCTAATTCTGAAGCCTGTTGAAGTACAGTGGAAATTGGATTCCCAAAATTGTGGGTTCTGTAATATTAACATTAAAGCCGTTGTTGGGAAGGAGTAAGACCCTGAAAATGGAGTTGGGACAAGTAGACTGACTTTGGTGAAACTGGACACATTAAACCTACAAATTCTGCTGCGCTTCCTTTGCCAGGAGAAGCAACCATCCGTCCCACGGCTGAAGAAGTTAGTCTCTCTTAAGATGAAGAACCTTAGAAAGATTTAGAATCAATGGTATTACCCCAGGTAGTTGGGAGTGACTGGAGAAGTCTGTTCGGTTTATTGACTGAAACCTAGACCAAATGTGGCCTATACTAAATTACCTTGAAATACCAGGACAACTTTGCTATAATATGAAGGAAGCTATAGGGATATTGGAATGCCAGCTTAGGAAAACTAGATCACCAATCACCTAAACATGTCCACCAGCAGAGTCCAGGAGATACCCTCTTTACCTCTTTTAACACTATGGGAAAAGCAAGTGTAGGGGGAGCAACAGCATCCTTGAAGAGCTCAGTGCTGGCTACCCTCTGTAGAACCGGACTTACAGTAGGAACTGCTGTCAGGAAACTGAGCTCCCCAAATACAATGGAGATGATTAGATTGTGGATGGCAGGGGTAAAGGGCCAGCACTGAATCACCAGATAAGGCAAGCATAGTCACCATAATGAGAAGCAGAGCCAAAGCGTAATCAGAGGGGATCTTTGGAGTCAGATAGTTGAACGTAGCAACCCTAAAACTGAAATAGATTGGCAGCTTACTAAAATCTTCCTTGATTTGTCTAAATGGAAAAGCTCTAGGTCTGGTGGACAGAAATATTACTTAAATAGCAACATGAGAGAGTCATAGCCCCTTCACCAATTCCAGTTCATAGGCCCAAAGCCCCTTGAGCAAAAAGAACTAAGTACTCTTGAGGAAGACATTACCACAGCCAAATTTTTATAATGTAACTTTTTCATTTGAGCTTTCCCAAAGGTATCTGAAGTCATTTACCAACACGGCTGTGCTTTGGGAATAAGAAATGAAAAGACTTTCCAGGAATTACTGGACACTGGCTCTGAATTGATACTAATTCCTAAGGACCCAAAATGCTCAGGTTTACCTCATAGCAGACTCAGCGGCTCTCAGATCCAACTTTGGTTATTTCTCCACCTCCAGAACGCACAATTGGAGTAGAGATATTCAGCAGCTGGCATAATCCCACATCAGTTCTCTGACCTACGGAGACAGTGCTGTTATAATAGCAGAGGCTAAACGCAAGTCACTAGGACTGCTTCCACCTACCAAAATAGCAAACCGAATGTAATAATACATCCCCAGAGGGATTACAGAGACGGGTCCCATCACCAAGGAACTGAAGGTGCAAGGATGGTGATTCCTACCACATGCCCCGTCAACTCGCCTCTTTGGCTGGTGCATGTAAAATGGAATTTAGGACATCACAGTGGATTTTTGTAAACTAAATTGGATGTCGTCTCCAATTACAGCTGCTTTTCAAGTGTGATTTCATTGCTGGAGCAAATCAACATAACCTCTGACACCTGGTATGCAGCTATTGATGCAGTGAATGTTTTTTCTCTCTACCTTCTAGTAAAGACTCTCAGAAGTAGTTTGCTTTCAGTTAGCAGGATCGTCAATACACATTCACTCTTATTTCAGGGCTACATCATCTCTCCAGCCCACTATCATTTTCTAGCCTGCACAGACCTGAATCACCTGTCCAATCCACAGGATCCCATTGTGTACGACACTGACGCCGTTGTGTGAGTTGCACCTGGTGGAAAGGAGGTAGCAACTTAGTAAGACACGTGCATAGCAGAGGGTCTAAGATAAATCCCACAAAGACCCAGGGCTTGCAGTCTCAGTGTCTGCTTGGTGTAATCCTTCCACAGCGAAGAGCAGATTGCTCTTCCTGCCTCTAAGGAAGAGGCATATCACCTAATTGGTCTCTGAATTTTTAAGGAAATACATACTTGGTTTGGTGTACTGATTCTGCTCATCTGTCAGGTAATCTGAAAGGCTGCCAGTTTTGAGTGGACCCAGAACAAGGGAAGGCTCTGCTATCGTTCCAGGCTACTGTGCAATCCACTCTGCTAGCTGAGCTGTGTGACCCAAGAGATCAAATGGTCCTTGAAATGCCTGGGACAGATTGGGCAGTTGTACGGAGTCTGCTGGTGGGCCTCTAAAGGTAAGCAACCCTGCAGACTTTTAAGGTTCTAGAGCAATGCTATGTCACCCTCTGCAAATAACTCTTCACCTTTAGAGAAACAGCTTCTCATTTGAGACTGGGTCTTAATAAAGACTGATCGTGTGGCCGTGGCTAACCCCAAATCACTGACTGTTGTATGCCTCACCGACAGCAGCTAGCCAGCATAAGTCAGTTTAGTGTGTCCTCCGAGCTCCAGGAGATAAACATCAAGTTCTCTAAGTGGACCAAAGAGGGTCCCCTTTGCTAGGTTTCAAGTAAAAGAAAATTACCCAGAAGGAAAGAGGTAGCAGAAAGAGCATGTGTACAGGGAGGAGTGAGGGGATAAGTAGGAGGAGACAACAACACTCACAAACAACCCTCTTCTAATATTCTCTGCCCAACAATGTTGTCCCCTCAATTAGGATGAGTAACTAAGAGGTGCCTAGCAAATGTTCTAATGTGCCATTAAGATCCTTCTTCCACAGTGGAGGACTTATTTCCCTATTTTCTGTGACTGGTGCCAGCTGACAGCCCTCTCTCAGCCTTCTTTACAAATTTCCCTCATCTGAAGAGAGGTGACTCACAAGTTCATGCCCCTTTTCCAGGGCAGCCTACATCCAATAATAGGTCTATATAGGAATATAAACTTCTAGCGTTTTCCCAATTCTGGACAAGTCTGAAGGCCGAGCTCAGCTCCAGAATTCCCCATGAATTTGATTGCAGCCCAACTTCTCCCTCTGCCTGGTTCTTCCTTCCCCATCTCAGTCAGCTTCCCACAGACTCTGATTTTCAAGAGTTTGTACCAGAAGAGGTCCAATGGAGCAGATGCTAAGATAGGATTTTGGACGGAAAACCATTGATGATGGGTGGAGTACACACAGCCCCTGCTATAAGGTAGCAGTGTCATCATTATAGTTTTCTCCAGTGAAGAAGACGGATGGCATAGTAGCAGAATGAATTGCAGAAGTGGGTACAGTAGATCAAGTATTGAGGAAATATGGGAGAAATGGTAAATATAAGGAAAATGAAATTGTTTGTCTTATCTGGGGGCAATCAATGTCATGAAATAAAAAATAAAATTTTGAGGTTTATTCATTGTCAATTAAAATCTTCTTCAGCAGCAGGTAAAGAGACTCACCTCCTATAGCTAAAGGGCACAGAAAACTAGAAGGCAGTCCCAGGGCTTAGTGACAAGAATAGTAGAGTTTCAGAGGAAGTTAAATTCTCAAGCCAGATGGATCCACTATGCCAAGGACAGGGCCTGATTAGGACCTTGGGATATTAGAGGAAGACATCTAGGTGGATAGATTGGAAAATCTTGAATCCTCAAATTCCCCTGCACCCTCTGAGCTGAGAGAAATTGCGCAGTACTTTCTTTTGCCCTCTCTCCTTAGAGACCTCTCCTCAGCAAGGCTACATGCACCCTGCTCAGAATCTGCCTCTACATCCATTTCTGGCCACTAGGCTAATAAACTAGGTTAAGTTATTACATAACCTGGCAATGGATGTGCCGAGACTGATAAAGGAGAAAAGGGAGTATACCCCAAAGGAGCTGCAAAACCTAACTAACATGTACTACCCGGAACTGAGAGACTACAGGAAGAGCTAGATCTCAAGGGTGCTGGATCAAGGGGAGTGGGAAATAAGACAGATAAGGGAGAGTTTAATGAAATGAGTACACTCTTCCAGGGTAAAATTTAACAACCTTTTAAGGATTCCAGCAGATGGGTGAATAAACACATAGCTTAGCCATTTAGCTCCCAAAACTTGGAGGAAGTGATGGCCCACACAAAGTAGAAATGCCAGGAGTTGCAATGAAAGACCATCGAAGAGGAGAATAAAGGCTCGAGGAAGTTGTGGACCTATTCTTGACCACCTTAATTGCATGAATTGGTAGTTCCCCACCTCATTTTGGAATCTAGAGGTGATTGACATACATTGTCTTCATGTCTGAGAGAAAATTCAAATGAAAATAGTTGAATCTTGACATCCTGTGATTAGTAAACCCTTCTCTTCACCTCAGTCCTGGAAGTAGGGATTAGCAATGACATACAAGAAAATTTCCTACTATCTGCTTACTTGACTGCGTTGTTCTGCCCTAGGGCTCCCATCCAAACTTTTCTTTTTGGAAACTCTCACCTTTGTGACTGCCAGTCCTAGTTTTCAGTATTGTTAGAATTTGTAATCTCTTTTCTGTGTAATCTCATTCTGAGTATGTAACTAAATTACCTGAATCCAGAATATAACTAATTTCTTTTAGGTTATTAGTTTTTTCCACATTCATTGACAGACACGAAACAATCTGATTACTTTTAAAATTGTTTGAAATTTACATTTCAAAAAGTAATTTGAAAAGTACATTTTTAGTTGCAAAATAGAGGAAGTAATAAATTTCTACATTTACATGTTCAAGTTTTCTCAAATGCAAAGCTCATGTTCAAAAATGATGCTCAAATTTATTAATTTTTGAGTAATATGTATATGAATTTTCTTGAGACTCTGGCGTATTCAGTTCCCTGAGACACTTTTTGTCTATTTTCTTATTGTACATTTACACAGAGCTGTATAGATGACTCCTAATTGTAACTTGCATTTCCTATGGATAAAATAAATAACCAGTTTGATGAAATATTAGAGTTAATTATAGTTTGTTTTCCAAAATAAAGGTGGGCTTTATTAGTTCTTTGCTGAATTTCAAAATAATATGTGCTCATTATATTTTAAACAATAAAAGTGAGAGAAAAAAATCAGCAGTCTCACTGTGTAAACAGTCTCACTATTAACCAAATCTGCCTATATTATTCTGGTTTGACTCATGATTTTATAAAAGTTAAATCATACTATACATGCTGTTCTGATATAGTAATAGGAAGTTCTCTATGTTACAAATATAGAACTATATTATTTTAATGCCTGAAAAATCCTAATCTACTAAACCAATTCTATAACAATGAATAGTTAGACTTAAAACAACACTATCATTTCGTAGTTCATGCCACTAGAAATTTAGAGTCTATCCCTTGTTGCTGCCATCTGCTGATACCCTGGTCCTTCTCTTCATTTGCTTAACACATTGTAGCACAGCTCATTGTTTTCTTCTCTATGCCAACTCCAGCCATCATCCTAAAGGTTTCAATGTGGATGACACACTTAAAAATTTCTCATTTCTTTGTCTTTCTCCCTTCCACTGACTTCATTCTCTCTCTTTCATCTATACATTCTTGTGATCAAACCCTGAGTTTGTCATCAAATCAAATGAACTAATCTCCAACAACCTCCTTTTATTTCAGGTCACTGATTACGTTCTTCCCCAACACCTGTTCTTTTGACCTCATTGGAACCGTGAGTGCAAGGACGCCTCAATTTTCTTCCTATTCATAAATACTCATTTTTATATCAAAAGTATATCCCAAGATTCATGATTTGTCAGTTCTTTAAATCAATGTCCTAAATTCTCTTGCCCATACGTTTACATCATACCTACTTGGAGAAATCCCAACCCAGAAATAATCCAAATTATTTCCCATACCTCTGCTTTGAAGAGCATAACATAAGCAGGAACACTGCTATGACTACCATAAATTTCAGTCACCAAATTTAAACATGGTCAACACTGCTTTCCCAGTCAGAGGAAAACCTCGGATACTCACCTTGTCCACTCTCCTTCTCGGTGGGCCTACTTCAAAAAAATAAAAAATAAAAATATGTCTATTTTTTAAAGCCTATGCTATAAATCTTCCCAGTATTTATCGCCTCCTGCCCCCCAAAAGGAGTTTTTATTCACCCACATATCACAACCCAGTCCCTCAACTCTACTTTGGATCACAAACTTGCCCACTCTCTGTAATTTCACTTCCCCCTCCTGTGCCTATATCACCAAATTATCCCTCCAATCTTGTCACTTCCTATGTTAAATATCTATTAGTGTCTCTAAGCCACCTCAAAACTTAGTGGTTTACAACAACAGGAAATTGACTTCTGGCATGACAGCATGAGAAATTCTGTTGACCCAGTCCCCAGGGAAACTGGTAGATTTATAAAATTAATACAAACATGGGAAGCCTCTGGAAATGGTCCTAAAGGCAAACAGTGGATGAAGAAACATGTATTCAAGAAAATCTATAAAAATTCAGTAAGAAAGATGAGTTGGTGGTATTTGAACTAAGACTGCTGCGCAAGAACACACATCTCCCTCTCCCCCTGGCTCTCAGCTGGAGGGCTTTCTTCCCAGGAGGAGCAAGACTTCATCATTTCTCATCCTGTCCCCAGCTGCCTATTGTTGAGGCTAAGTCCTGGGGTGAGCACCATCATGATGTGGGGGCTCCCTCCTACCACTCAATCCCCAGTCATAAAAAGTAGGTTCTAACTGGGGGTAGTACACTAAGCACACAGAGGCCCTGATAGTATTCCTCCTGTGCTCAGGAGACGGTGATTCCAGGCTAAGAGAGGCAAGCCAAGAGGATGACAGACTGCTGCCTTTCCCCCTCCGCCATGTTCTCAGCTCCTAGAGCTGAGGTCAGTCAGAGAAAAGCTTGCCATTGACCCTAGCCCTAGCTCTAGAGCCTGGGCTCAGAGATTTTTGCCTGAGGGAGAAGCAGACCATAAAACAAATACCTGCTAAGCTCTTCCCAGAAGAACCGACTTCATTTGCAACAAAGTATAGAGAAGTTTTAACCTAAAGTTGCTCTCAAAAACATTGAAGGTTGTAGTGAAAGGCAACTTGGAGGAGATCATGGATCTAATAAAGATAAAGCTTGTATCAAATATACAGATAGACTGTGGGCTAGCTAATTTTCAGGAGAGAATTTAGGGAATAAAACAGCTTGGAAGAGTCCTCCTAGGGCCAGGAGAAACGTGAAACAATAACCTCAGAAACTGTTCCCTTGAAGGAACCACAATTTGATTAGATTAGTTTGTGTAGGAATTTATGTCTCCTGGTAATGTTGCAAACAATAGAGCAATCAGTGGAGTTTACCAGCTGGGTGTGGTCAGAGAGAGTGGAAGAGAGCCCTAGAAGAACCACTGCCATCCCAGGGTGACTGTGGGCGTACCCAAAGCTCTACTTCTCTGAGGAGCAACATCAGAGGTTTAATACAGTTAGGGGGGTGGGAGGGTGGGAACAGACTTCACAGAATAATCATGCCTTTCACTAAACAAATAAACAAGCAAATAACAATAATGAGCTCTTGAGCATGGAGGACCAGTGCACAGAGTTGCTACAATAAAGTATCCAAAATGCCCAGTTTCCAAGAAAAAATTGTGAAGTCTGCAAAGAAACAGGAAAGTATAACCCATACACTGGGGGGAAAAAATCAGGCAACAGAAACTTTCTGGGAGAGTAAACAGATGTCAGATTTAATAGTAAAAGACTTCAAAGTAGACATTATAAATGTTTACAAACTAAAGAAAAGCATAATTAAAGAAGTAAAGGAAGGTATGATGACAATGTGATCCCATATAGAGAATATCAACAAACAGATAGAAATTATAAAAAAGGACTAAAAGGAAATTCTGGAGTTGAAAAGTACAGTAACTGAAATAAAAAGTTCACTAGAGATGCTCATCAGTAGATTTGAACTAGCAGAATAAAACATTTAGCAAACCTGAAGTTAGATGGATAGAGATTATGCAAACTAAACAGAAGGAAAAAGGAACAAAGAAAAACAAACAGAGCCACAGAAAAATGTGGGGCATCATAAAATATACAAATATACATGTAACAGGAGTACCAGAAGCAGAGGAGACAGGGAAGAAAAAGAAAGAAATATTCAAAGAAATAATCAGTGAAAGTGTCCAAATTTATTGAGAAACAATAATCTACACATCAGGAAGTTCAATAAACCCTAGGTAGGATCAATTCAAAGAGACCAACAAACAGATGTGCCATATTAAAAATGCTAAACGTCAAAAACAAGGAGAATCTTGAAAGCAGCAAGAGAAAAATGACCTTCACTTACAAGGAAATCTCAGTAAGATTAACAGCTGACTTCTTGGCAGAAATAAATGAGTCCAGAAAGCATGAGAATAACATATTCCCAAGAAAAATCTGTTTACCCAAGAATCCTATATTCAACAAAGCTACCTTTCAAAAGTGAAGGTGAAATAAAGACTTTTCTAGACAAACAAGAGCAGAATTTATTGCTAGTAGATCTGCCTTACAAGAAATAATTAGGAAGTTCTTCAGGTTGAAAGCAAGTGACACCAGATGGTAATCCCAGTCCCACAGGAAAAAACAAAGAGCACTGGTAAAAGTAATTGTATAGTTATAAAAATATATATAGCATATTTTTCTTGTTTACTCTCGTAACTGATTTTAAAAAGCAATAGTATAAAATAATATGTATGTAATAATATTGGGCCTATAGCATATAGAAATGTAACAGGTGAAGTATATTTGTCAATAACAGCTCAAATAAGGTAGGACGAAACAAAGCTGTTATGGGCTAAATAAAGGACTAGAGATGGTAAAGCAATAATTAAACAATGTATTGTTGGGTTTGTAACATTAATAAAGACAATATATATAACAATAAAATTAAAGAGGGGGAAAGAGAATAGAGAGCTGTACTGGAGTAACATTTCTATGTATCACTGGAATCAAGCTAGTATAAATCTGAATCTGATTGGGCCAAGTTGAAATGTACATAGTAAAGTCTAGAGCAATGATTGAAAACACAAACAAACAACAATAAAAACCTCAAAAAATATAGTGAAGAACCATTAAAAAATTTAAAAAGCCACATTAGAAAATATTCACTTAATACCAAAGAAAGTAGTAAAAGAAGAATAGAGGAACAAAGAAAACACATGAAATATATAGAAAACAAAGAGTAAATTGGCATAAATACAACTATATTGATAATAACATTAAATATGAATGTATTAAACAAAGTAATAAAAAGGCAGAGTTTAAAACTCGCTTAAAAAAACATAACCTGACTATGAGAAACAACTTCAGATTAAAAATGCAAATATATTGACAACAAAAGGATGGAAAATATATATTATACAAACAACAATCACTTAAAAACGGTTAAAGGGGGTCAGCTTGGTGGTGTAGCAGTTAAGTTCATGTGCTCCACTTCGGTGGCCTGGGGTTCACCAGTTTGGATTCTGGGTGGGGACCTACGCACCACTTATCAAGCCATGCTGTGGCAGGCATCCTACATACCAAATAGAGGAAGATGGGCACAGTTGTTAGCTCAGGGCCAATCTTCCACAGCAAAAAGGAGGATTGGTGGTGGATGTTGGCTCAGGGCTAATCTTCCTCAAAAAAAAAAAAAAAAAAAGGCTGAAGTGTAAGATTTTATGTTAGGTATATTTTACCACACAAAAAAATACTAGCAAACTGAATCCAGCAACATATAAAAAAATTATATGCAATGACCAAGTGGCATTTAGCTCAGGAATGCAAGATTGTCTCAAAATTGCAAAATCAATTAATGTATCACAGCAATAGTGTAAAAGACAAAAATCACGTGATCATCTCAATAGATGAACAAAAGGTATTTGACAAAATCCAGCACCCTTTCATGATAAAAACATTTAAGAAACTAGAAATAGAATGGAACTTCCTGAAACCAATAAAGGGTATCTATTAAAAAAGCCACAACTACCGTCATCCTTAATGAAGAAAGACTGGATGATTTCCCCTAAGATCAGGAACAAGACAAGGATATCTGCCCTCAATTCTATTCAATTTTGTTCTGTCCTGGGCAATTAGGCAAGAAAAGAAATAAAAGTCATCCAAATTGGAAGGGAAGAAGTCTAACTAACTCTAGTCACAGGCGACAAGATCTTATATATTGATCTTATACATAGAAAACCCTAAGGAATCCTCTGAAAACTGTTAGAATTAATAAATGAACTCAGCATGGTTGTAGGATACATGATCAATATATAAAAACCAACTGTATTTTTATATACTTGTAATGATCAATCTGAAAAGCAAATTGAGAAAACAAGTCTATTCACAATAATATCAAAAATAATAAAATACTTAGGCATAAATTTAACAAAAGAAACCAAAATCTAAACTCTCAAAACTACAAAACTTTTTTACAAGAACTTTTAAAAAATCTAATTATATTTAAAAAAAGTCCTATGTTTAAGAGTGAGTCAAAAGACTTAACATTAAAGTGGCAACATGCCCCAAGCTGATGTACAGATTTATGCCATCCATACTGGAATCTCAGCTGACTTCTTTGTAGAAATTGACGTTAATTCTAAAATCTATATGAAATTGCAAGGATGCATAATGGCCAAAACAATCCTGAAAAAGAACAAAGTAGGAGAACTCAGACTTTCTGATTTCAAAACTTTCTACAAAGCAATGATAATCAAGACTGTGAGGTATTGGCACAAGGACAGACATATATTTCAATGGAATAGAAGTGAGACACCAGAAATAAATCCATACATTTATGTTCAGTTGAGTTTTGACAAGGATGCCAAGAACATTGACTGGGAAAAAATAGTCTTTGTAACAGACGGTTCTGGGACAACTGGATAGCCACATGCAAAGAATGAAAGTAGATCCTTTTCTTACATGATACAAAAAAATTAATTCAAAACTGATCAAATATCTAAATGTAACAACCAACACTGTAAGACTCAAGGGGAAAAATAGGAATAAATCTTCATAATCTTCTTGGATTTTGCAAGATTCTTTGACATCTCACCAAAATCATGGGCAACAACAAAAACATGAATAAGATCGGCCTTACCAAAATTAAAAACTTTTCTGCTTCATAAGACACCAACAAAAAAGTGAAAAAGATCACCAGTTGAACAAGATAAAATATTTCCCAATTACATATCTGATAAAGGACTTGTATCTAGAATACATAAAGAATTGTAACAACTAGATAAGAAAAAGAAAAATAACGAATTAAAACATTGGAGAAGGATCTAATAGTCATTTCTCCAAAGATATACAAAAAGCTGCTGAAAATATGCTCAACATCATTAACATCAGTAAAATGCAAATCAAAATCACAATCACATACCACTTCTCACCCATCAACCAACATGGCTATAATAAAGAAGACACGTAGTAAGAAGTATTGGTGACAACATGGAGAAATTTTAACTCTCATAGACTGCTGGTGCGATTGTAAAATAGTAAGGCCCCTTGGAAAAGAGTCTGACAGTTCCTCAAATTATTAAACATATAGTACCATATTGTCTTCTAATGCCACATATAGATATACAAAAGAAATAAAAATATATATCGAGGGAAAAATTTTTACATGAATGCTTGCAGCAGCATTATTCATAATAGCCAAAAAGTTGAAGCAAATCAACAAAACAATCTAAATATCTATCAAGAGACTGACTGATAAAGAAAATGTGGTATATTCATACAATGGAACATTATTCAGCTATAAATAGGAATTAAGTACTGATACATGTTACAACTTGGATAGACTTTGAAAACATAATGCTAAATGAAAAGTCAACCACAAAAGTCCACGTATTATATGATTCCATTCATATGAATCGCTGGAAGGGGTAAATCTATAGAGACAGAAAGGAGATTAACAGTTGCCTAAAGCTGGGGAGAGATTGGGGATAGCGGGATAACAGCTACAGAGTACAAACTTTTATTTTTGAGGTGATTGAATTGTTCTAAAATTGTGTGTGATGATGGTTGTACTTGTCTCTGAATATACCAAAAACTGTTGAATTTTATAATTAGTGAATTCTGCGGCATGTGAGTTATATCTCAAAAGATTGTTTAAAACAACAACAATCATTTAATTGCTCTCCCTTCCACAATTCGGCCAGGATGCATTATGGACAGCTAGTCTCTGCTCTGTGTGGTACAACTTCAGTTGAGAGCTCAGGTGGTGGAAAAAAAAAAAAACAAGATGGCTTCACTCACATATGTGGTGCCTCATCTGGGATGGCTACAGAGCTGGGCGCTGATCAAGCCTCTCTCTCCATGTCCAGGTCTGAGCTTCTGCATATGGAGCTTTGATGCTGGCAGGGAGCAGAATATGCCACCCCAAAAAGTGGCATTTTAGCATGTAGATTATTTTCAGCTAAAGGCAATTAAGGCCCAACAACCTTGGGAAAAGCTTTATTACCTCTCCCTTAACTGCCTAAAAGAATTTCAATATGGGGCCCATATCACCAAGAGAGCTGCTACCAGAGATAACTTTTTATATCAGAAAGACTTATCTGCACGGCAAGGCAAACATTTGTTTACCAAACATTTGCATTCTCATTTTCCTGTGAAATTTCTTCCTCCTCTTTGAAGCCCCAGACCCATAACCCCTTCTCCTTGGCTCAGGATGGTATTTAAGCCTCAATTACCTGGCTGCCTTGGAGTCTCATGTCTTTGTGGGGCTGCTGTATATATACATAATTAATTTCTTCTCCTATTAATGTCTTATGTCAATTTTATTATTAGACCAGCCAACAAAGCTAGAAGGGAAGAAGGGAAAATTTTTCCTCCCCAACAATTCCAAGAGGGTAAAAGTAGGAGCTGCAGGTCTCTTAAGGCTGGGATTAGAAGCTCTGGAATGGCACTTGCATCACATTCTGTTGTCAAAGCAAGTCATGCAGCCAGCCCAGATTCAAGGTTATGGGAACTAGATTCTGACTCTTCATGGAAGGCATAAGAGATGCGAACATAAAGAGAGGGGAAAAATTGTTGGTGGTCCTATTTAGCCAAGATTTACCACAGTATTCCATCAATAAAAGCTCATCAAGGGCCAGCCCTGGAGGCCTAATGGTTAAGTTCGGTGTGCTCTGCTTCAGCGGCCTGGGTTCAGTTCCTGGGCTCAGACCTACACCACTCGTCTGTCAATGGCCATGCTGTGGCAGTGGCTCACATACAAAAAAAAGAGGAAGATAGGCAGCAGATGTTAACTCAGGGTGAATCTTCCTCAGCAAAAAAACCCCAAAACCTCATCCAGCAATAAGCAAGTACACAAACCTCCTGGAAACTATATCTTTCCTGTACTCCCTATCTCTTTCTATTCTTAGCCAAACTTTTTGAAAAACTTTCTTTTACTCTCTCTCCCTGTTTCCTCACCTACCACTCAAACATCAATGCATTCTAAAAAGAACGTACCAGGTATAATAGTTGTCAAATATTAAGCTCGTCTATTCCAATTCTTCTTTCAAATAGTTTTATTGTAGCTTTTCCTTCTCTGGCTCAGTCAGGAAGTGTATAACCATAGGTGAGGAGAAGGTTGATTTTAGAACTTTAACAAGACTAAATTTGAAAGCTTTCTTTATGAAAAGGGCAGATTTATCAAATTTGCACAGTCAAATCCTGGAGGGCCCAGTTCATAAAGTTCACCTATAGGTAAACTAGAGGGAATAACAGTAATAATAACAGATTGTAACATTTATTGCACATTTACTGTTTTAGACACTTTAGAGATATTAATTTATTTAACTCATGACATTACTATGAGGTAGTCATTTTTATAATTTTCCATATTTTATCTATTAGGGAAGCTCAAGAGATTGTGTCATATGCCACACACACACATATTTAACTTATAACTAAATATATCTCTATCTGTCTCAATTACTCTATTTTCCATCTCCTACCTATTACTATAGAGCAGGAGTTTGTATATTCAGTGCCAGGTTCTCAGTAACTATGTGTTGAATAAATAAATAAGTAAATGAATGAATTGTAAATTAATTAATTAATTTTGGTGACTTTTGGTGCTTTTTCTATCTTATATTTTTAAACTTGTTTTTACAAAATTAAGATTATGAATCATACACGTTTCTATATCCTGCTTTTCATTATTCAAGAAACATACTTTATCGTTACTAAGTATTTCTCAAAATCCTGACATTTTGATGACTGGAAAATGTTGTGTAACATGAATAAACCACTTTTACTATCCAAATCCTCATTGTTGGTCATTTGGACTGTTTTAAATTTATTACTATTATAAATTATAGTGTAATAAATATTCACATATAGAATTTTTTATTTTGTCTGTAATTCTTAAGATAATTTCCTAAGAATTAATAGTATCAAATTTTTTAGAACTGTTTGTGCATATTGACAAGTTGCTATCCAGATATTTCGTACCAACTGAGTAGTGAATGAGAACATGTCTTTCATTTCACTTTTGGCAACATTGACACCAGAATTTTTAAATAAATTTCAAATTCACTTTCTTAAAGAGGAATGCCTTTATTTTGGATTCATATGTTCAAAAACTATTTATTTAAAGGCACAAAATAGAGGAAGACCTTTTGCAGATAGTGTTGTCCTTGGAACTACTGTATACTTTGGATTTCACAAATGATAATTGACCAGGAGTTCCCATCCCTGGGTTCAAGGCAGTCTTCTCAAATCTGGCAGAGTAATTCAGTTCATTACTGTTGCAGGAAGAGAAGAAACTATAACTATCAATCTGAGCAGGTGGTTTGGTGAGAAGTTGGAGGCGCGATGTGAATTCATTGGAAATATTCTACCCCCACTCCGTCTTTATCCAGGATTTGTTAGAGCTTTTGCCTTCAACTAGCACATGTTCCAAAATTAGCTACCAGGAGATCTTTACCTTTTGTTCTGACCTTCATAGAATCCGCCATCTCCTCCCACTACTCCCACATCAAGCTTCACCTATCACCTTTAGTTCCTGAAAGCCCATTCCTCACTTTCTTGTCCATGAAAAACGAGGTCCTCTAATAATCGTGATGCATCATCTATTCACACTAACCTCCAGGCTTTCCGCATGGCTAACTCCCATAGCAGACATCTCTACATCTTCTTATCCTCCTTTTTTCCAGCTCCTCGTTTGCACTTTGGGAATTTTTCTTAGACCCACTAATCACTCAGTTCTCCCTGGGTCATGATTCAACTACTCACAATAGCTAACAACAATTCTTGCTTATACTAAGGAAAAGGAGCTCAGATCCACTGTACCTAGAATTCTTGAGAGAAAAGAAAATATTACCTATAGCCAGGCTGGGTACATCTGACAGATAACCAAGAAGCTTGTCCCAGGGTGGGTTGATGTTATTTTCAACCATACAAGTAATACCTGAACATATTTGCACAATTCATGTAGCATAGAAGGACAGAACATGGCAGCTCTCCATATATAATGAGATTGATTTTTTAATGGGCTTTAAAAAGACATAACAGCTGTACATGGATTGTAACATAGAATCTCCTTTTAGTAAAGATTTTCAGATACGTGAATGCTTTTAAATGAGATAAAGTTATTATTCAAATATATGCATCTAGACCTTCAAGAGAAGAAAAAAAAAGATAGCAAACTGCTCAATATCTGGGATACGTAAGGAGCAGTCAGACTTCGAGCCAGAATGTTGGTCTTAATGATCTTGAAGTCTTTTTGAATAGAACTCTACATTTAGTTTTCTGTTCTCTGTGTTTACTTTTCTTGCAGACCCAGTGAACCTGGCAAGCCTATTGTAATCAGAAATTACAATTTAGAGTTGGAGCAAAATGCAATGGTTAAATGTAGATACACCTAGGCAGCAGGCAGCCCTTCTGGCAGTCTGTTCTATTGTGTTTTTCCTCATGATTTCTAATCCAATTGCACATTTAAGAGACTTAAACATTTTTAAAACTGAAAAAAATCGAAAGAAAAATGTTTTCTTTTATGGGGCCTTGGTATCTCCAAAGGAAAAGCAAAACTCTCCTGCCAAAGGAAAATGTTTTGTTGTATTTTAGTTTTATCGTTACGTGTGGGTGGGAGGATGGAAGGAACCCAACACGTTTCTTGCTGTCATATTTCCTTTTTTATGCCTTTGTTTCAAATGCTGTCATTGAGTTCAGGGGCCAGGAGAGGGAGACGTTAATATGGAGATCATAACATGGATCTTGTTGAGGGGTTTCTTTTGTTCTTGCTTTAGTTTCTACCAGGTTAGACTGGGGAGTATCGCTGAGGAGGCCACAGGATTGAGGGTTGTAAAAGTCAAGAATCTTTGTTTTCAGTGATAATCTTATAACAAATGGGAGCCAGGTGTGCAATATTTGAGTTGGCTGCCTTTCAGGGTTTTTATTTATTTTTCTTTAGGTATGCAACAGCTAGGCAGACTAAAATGAAAATGCAATCTCATAGTGCCTATTTTGGGTGGTGTTTGAAATTGTCGGGTAATTACAACAAATTATGAGGAAAATATGAATAAAAATGCAAGCCCTTAGGATTACACATGAACTTTGGAATCCTCTCAAATACAATAAGTCTTTCTTCCTTAACTCTTCAGATCACATGATGTCACCCTTTTTGTTAGTCTGCGGCCACCCAACTGGTTTAAACTCTTTCAGACGTACACTGTAACAGGTCATTGCCAGTATTCATGGATTACAGAGTCAAAGAGGTAGAAGAGACCTGGACATGATCTGATCAACCTCTTCTTTTGACTACTCAAAGTGTTGGCCCGGCTCAGCAGTAAAACTGAAATCAGTGATTGGTTCTTCTACTTCCAAGCTCAGCCAGCGCTTCTCTCCTTATAACACTCTTGCTTCCATTTCCTAATATGAGGATCAGTAGTTGATGGAAAAATGTTTAAATAAGCACAGCCAAATCCATATTTACATCAATCCCAACACTTTCCATTTCTCAAAATACCAGAGTCTGTAGAGTACTCGTTTGTCTGCCGAGCATCTATTTCCCCATTTTTGATTTCTGAACCCTAATTTCTCTTAGACAAAATCCCCACCCATGTAGTTCACACAGGACTCATCACATTCACAGTTTCATCAGTGTCATGCCAGTCCAGTAAGAATGTCATATTGTGTCTGGGCCACCAGGATTGGGTCATGACGCTGTCCCTGAAACAAACCAATCGAAGATAACTGCAAGACTTTTGCAGATACACACTTAATGCAGGCCCTCTCTTGGTGCTGTGGTTGGGGACAGGACAGAGAGGAGCTATTGCTGCTGGAAAGCATCATGTGAGCAAAAGGGAAAGCAGCTGAAAATGGGAGAAATTCAGTGAAAGACAAGAGTTTAAAAGTATACAGAAATGAATAGGATAGGAGCACTGTGTTTCAAGAGGTGCCAAATTACATAAGAATTCAAACAAGTGTTAGTATTGTGTACATTCTATAATTTATTACTCACTTTTCTGGACTCTGCACTAATCAAATTCTATATTCCTTACATATTAGAGTGGCCCCCTCAATCTATCAGTTTTTAAAAGTAGGTAGGGAATAAAGATACAGGCGCCTTTGGATTGACTTTCATTCATTTTTTTTTATATCCCCATTAAATTCTTAATGTTGACATATTTTCAAAGAGTTATTCTAACAAGAGTTATTCTAAGATGCCACAAAGTGTTATTCGAGAACTAGAATAATAGCAGGAGAAATGGGAATAAAATTATGTTTGGATATTTTTAACATTCCAACTTTGTGTTATGCTTAGAGATGATGATGAAGAATAGAACCCAATATGGAGTTAATCCTGTCTTATTATAAATGTAGGTATTCACTGGGACATAAAGCATTCCTATATTTACGGAGAAAAATAATTTTGAGTTGTGTACAAATAGTCAAACATTCAAGTAGATTTTTTTGTCCTCTTCTTTTTTAGCAAATATCCATTTTTTATACACTTGAACTATGTTCCCTTTTTGTTTTCCTGTTATTGACACAGTATGGACTGAGACTATAAAGGAGATAATTTAAGGGCAACCTCATACCTGAAAAGTTGAAATCATTGGTTTCCCCTTACAGAAGACTCCCTGGGGAACATAATACAGGGAATCACGGGCAATTTACTAGTAGTTGTGATATGTATCTGTCTGATGTGAAAAATCAATGCTTTCTCTTTTCTTAAAAAAGGGCCTCCCTGGGGACCCGAGAGTAGAAGGTCAAAACAG
Organism: Equus przewalskii; assembly: GCF_037783145.1. Lineage (NCBI taxonomy): Eukaryota > Metazoa > Chordata > Mammalia > Perissodactyla > Equidae > Equus > Equus przewalskii. The sequence goes on along the minus strand of NC_091843.1, from coordinate 74,769,414 downwards.
CTGTCTAGTTTGCATGCCCCACTGTTTGTTCTCCAATAGCAAACAGTTCTTCAAGTAATGACACTTCTGCCTCTGGGGTAGTGGGTGCAGCCCTGCATGCTCTGCCACATCCACCACTGTGCTGCGATTAGAGAGAGGGTCTTACTTGGAAGAGAAATAAAGGATTTTCAAGATGAAATTGTACCCCATTCACCAGCCACTCTCTCACTCAAACTTTGTGTACTTGATGCCCTTCCACTCACCACCCCATCCCTACTTTAGAAAGAGAAGATCTTTGTCACATTTGTATATACAACACATAGTGCACTGAGTCTTCTTCCTGGCCATTTCCTTGTACCAAGACTTTAGGAGCATTAGTGACCTATATAGCATATGGGGCCAAATAGCTGCAATTAGTGGCAACATCTGATTAAGATATTTGTAAACTTTGTCTCTGAAGGTGCTGATATGTTTGTGTGTGTGTGCATATGCATGTATGCATGTAATGACAGGAACACACATATCAACATATGTTAAATCAAAATGAATTTGGGTTTAGAATGGGCTTTTTAAAAGTATTTTGTTAATCCCTTGAGTATAATTATGGACAACCTAAAATGCTACAGAGACAGTGCTGGGACACTTAAGACAAGCTATAGTGTGGGACTTATTGCCAAAATATATTGCTTTCTTGTTAGAAATCTGAATTCCAAGGATTTCTTTAAATTCCTTCCATTCAATAAACTGTATGGCTTTCACTGTAAAAATGCTTTATGCTGCCCAGGCTCTACAAGCTTCACAATCTTATCTGAGAAAAGTGATAGGAATGTGTGGTGGTAGGATATATATATCTCCTATTTTATTATTAACATTCAAATTCCAAAATTGCATGAAATTTCAAATATTAAAAAATTAAAGGAAAAACAAGAAAATTTGCAATTCTTGTGAAAATATTCCCTGAAATTTAATAAAATATTTGCTAGACTTGACTAAGCTCCTATATTTTGTATTCATTTAACAAACTGTGGCCTCCAGTTTCCAGTGATTGAATAAAAATTCCCACATATGATGATGGTAAATATTGTACTATTCTATTTAGTTGTTGCATGCAAGAGCCAATACTCAGTAATTATGTTGAGTAATATGTATTGCACCAAATATTATGAAGATATTTAAATAATAGGGGAAGTCTGATATAGAGAAACTATTACACTGAAATATACTGTAAAATCATTAAACTCTGAGAATAGTGAAACGATTTTCCTATTTTTATGTGTAGGTATAGGACAAAAATCTAAGGGAAAATTAGCAAAGTATTCTGGCATCATAAATATTTAATTTAATTTTCTTAATATAGTTTTATAAAAATTACCTGTAAGAATTGCCTTTATTCAGGCCAGCTCCATGGCCTAGTTGTTAAGTTTGGCATCCTCCAGTTCAGCATCTTGGATTCGGTTCCTGGGTACAGACTTACGCCACATGTCTGTCAGTGGCCATGCTGTGGCGTAGGCTCATACACAAAAAGGGCAAGATTGGCAGTGGATATTAGCTTAGGGTGAATCTTCCGCAGCAAAAAAAAAAAAAAAAGAAAGAAAAGAAAAGGAAAAGAAATGACTTTATTCAATGGCGTCTAGGGCTTTGGGGAGAGAGGAGGGTTGAATAGGAGAAGCACAGGAAATTTGTAGGGGGGGCAATGAAACCATTATGTGTAATACTGCAAAGGCAAATATGTGCTACTAAAGCATTTGCCAAAACCCATAAAACTTTACAGCACAAAAGTGAACTGTAATGTATACAAATTAAAAAGCAGTAATTTAAAAGGGTGAGGGGTTCCAGGATGACATGCATGCAGACTGTGACAAAAGAATCTTACTGTGTTACCAATGGATGAAATAACCTCACTGAAGATGGTGGGGAAAGATACTGATCTAAGCAACTTTGGAGATGAGGGAAGACTGTAAGACTAAAGGCAAAAGAAAGTATACCTAAGCGCTGTGCTCTAGTTGCTGCAGTGTTTTCCACAAGAGTACGAGTTGATAATTCTAATTACATGTGTGTACTGGATTTGAACAATTAAATAACTGGATGTCAGATGCTGGGAGCCAGGTTTCTTACTGTTGGAGTAGGAGATTACAGATAAGCAAGGGGAGGAGGCTGGAGTGATCCAAGTGGTAATGGATTAGAGTTGAAGATATTAGTATAGACTCATCAGAATGCTCTCTGGTTTAATATACATAAATATATATAGAGAGAGAGAGAGACGGATAATATATAAATATTAACAGACACATATAAGCAGGTTCATATGCTCACATATATTCCCTTGCCCTCTCAGCTGAGAGAGCCTGAAGCAATGGAACTCTAGCAGCAACAAGTACGTGTAGCTCCCAGAGCTTGGTTTCTAATGCTATTCTCCAAGAAAAGGAACCAGTTCTCCTTGGAGAACAACTAGCTCTAAGCTGGAACATTCTGAGCAACAAAATAAATACAATAGTATTGGATTACAACCCAAAGAATAAAATAATTATTCATAATTCCATACTAATATAAACAAATGATTAAATAAATAAATGAAGGAGAATAGATGAATCTCCTATGCAAAAGTATTCCAAATAATTTATATACTCTCCTCTCAGGGAGGTAGAGCATGACTCCCCACTCCTTAAAAGTGGGCTGTAGAGAGTGACTTCCTCCCAAGGAGTAGAGAATGCAAAGTGGGAAAGAGTAACTTCACAGTGAAGAAACCTGACAAACACTACCTCAGTCAGGGAGGTGATCAAGGTCAACATCAACGGTGGTAAGTCATGTTGATAGCATATACCTTTGATATCTTGATATAATGTGATGAGAATGGCACTTTACTTCTGTGATGTTTCTCCCAAAATGATATAACTCTAACCTAATCATAAGAAAAACTTCTGACAAATCCCAATTGAGAGACATTCTGCCAAATACCTTGCCGGTACTCCTCAAAACTTTCGAGGTCATCGAAAGAAAGGAAGTTTGAGAAATTGTCACAAGTCAGAGGAGCCTAAAGAGATATGATGACTGAACATAATATGGTCTCCTGAAAAGGATCCTGAAACAGAAAAAGGACTTCAGGTAAAAACTAAGGAAATCTGAATAAAGTGTAGACTTTACTTAATAATAACTCATCATTATTGGCTCAGTAATTGTGATAAATGTACCACGCTGCTATAAAACACTAATAGGGGAAATTGGGTGTAAATATATGGGAACTCATACTGTCTTCACAACTTTCCTGTAGATCAAACACCAATCTAAAATTGAAAAGTCATTTAAGAGCTGACTTTAGTGTAACATGGAAAGAGTGATAAACTCTTCACCTTTTTGAAGGCTTTCTATCCACATCACCTGTGAAACTACTTTCTTTTACTCCTCAACCCTCTTCTTTAGTCTAAACGGAACTGTCCATAACCTAGCATCTGCCTTGCTCCCTCCCACCTCTATTATTTATCCATGTTGTCCTCATCTCCAGCAATGCCCTTCTCGTCCCTCTTTGAACACCTAACTCTCCTTCAAAGAACATTTTAAATCCTAATCCTGGGAGACTTTCTGTATTCCCTCTGAACATTCTTACTCAAGAATGCATGGAGGACTTTGAATCCTTATCGCAAAATTTAGCATGGAAATATTTAAGATTTTATGCTGTTCATTACGTTTTTGCACGTGTAAGTTTCAACTCTCCAAAATGTGAATGTGCGTTGTGCTGTTTACTTCTCCCATATGCTCCATAGCAAGTAAATCAACTATTTTTTACTAAATAGATAATATTTTATTGATTTTATAATGTGAATGAGTGGATATATATCAGAAAGTGAATACATTTTTCCACTTTGCTATTTTGTTTGAGGATAAAGACAGATTTTTAATGACAAATATTTTTAAATTACAACACTGAAGCAGAAAAAAAAGTGGATAAAAATTGAAAATAAAAGTAAAAAAATATAGGAAGAAATATTTAAGTAGAGCATCACTAAGAAGCCCAAGAGAGATGATAGTAAATTTTAAGAAAAAATTAGTCATGTATTTATTCTTTTATAAAAAAGTGATAATTAGTACTATTTACAAATAAGAAAAAGTACATATTTTCACTCATTTATATTTTTGCTAAATATGTGTGTTCTCCCTTGTTTTAATAGAAGAATTAAGTTTTTAAGACAAGTCATTTTTTAGAAAGACATGTTTTAGAAAGAGAATTTTTAAAGGAACCGAAATTGGATCATGTGGCAAGAGGACATGTTGTTCCCAATATCTGTTCTGAATTTCTTCAATGTTTAATAAATAAAGTAGCTGGGCACATGGACACTCAGTTACTTTCTCATTGTTCACAACGTCTTGGTGTGACCATGTGATTACATTCTGGCCAGTGAGTTATAAGGAGATTCTGTTACAGCTTCCAAGAATCTTCCTCATAAAAAGACAGCTGGAACATTTTGTTTGTTACCTTTTGTTATTCTTTTTAATTACTCAAATATTGCCTGAAGGACATTTTTTTTCTTTTCATCAGGAATCACATAAAATGCCTTATTGTTTAGTTTTGCCAACAGTCTAAATTGTCAGCTGCTATTTCAGATCATTAAATAACAGATAAATTCATTCTGATCAAAATTGGAGAGTTTGAAAGAAGACAAATAGGAGCTAAAGACTCTGTTTGAAACCTAATCTATAAAGAAAATACAAAAGTAGCAATCTTTTAACTTTAAGAATCCTGCCTTAGTTACACTGAAAAACTTGAGAAATACTGAAAATGACGTTCGTGAGGATCTAGCTGTGGAAACAGTATGCAGACCTACAGAAGCAAAGTAGCAATTTAATGTTCTCTTTAAAAAATCTATTATCAAATTGAATCCAGTATAGACACATGATTTACATTGTGTTCTGGATTTTTGCCATAAGCATCTTTGCCACAAGCATTTTTGCCACATAACTAATTTTATGGCAATTTTGCCATAAAAGATAAAACAACTGGTTGACAGTTTGAGTTCATTTCTCCGTTGACTGCAGCACTTCCATTTTTATATTATATACGTCTCAGCTCCACATTTCCCATAGAACTTTGCAACATCTATCAGCAGACATGTGACAACACGCCAAGAACAAACACCAGTGTAGAAGGCTTTTCATGATGAAGTACAAAGCTCAGTTACACACATGCACCCTAGTATTTGGAAACCGATACCTCTCTTAATGAAGGAAGAAATTTTAGCAAAAAGGAAAAAGTGCGATGGATACTGAAAGAGGAGCTGAATCAACAAGCAAAAAAAAAATATATATATATATATAATACTGTGAATGAAAGACTTCAAACACAAGTGCTTAGGGACAACCCACAAAGTAAAACCCGTTATTTGAGCAGTATTGCCATGAATCTACACACGTTCAAAATGTATTCAAATATTTTGTATTTTGCAAGAAAGTCTTTTTAGTTTTGTTACTTATTTTTCATGTTTCATTATGTTCTTTTTAACGTCCCTCCTTTATTTTTGTTATTTTATCTTTTATGGTCAAATTGCCTTACAGTCAATTAATTATGAAGTGAAAATATTTGCGGCTAAAATGCTTGCAGCAAAGACCATATAAAGCAAAGATGCTTGTGGCAAAAATAACTAGAACCAGTTTAAAGGATTCAACTAATATCTGGTAACTCATCAACACCCAGAATTACATAATATACATTTTAAAAAGGAAGTGAGGGAACTATAATATTTTAAGTAGTTTTCTCAATGTTTACACAACTTAGACATGTATTATTATCTCTACCAAAAAAAGATACTGGGCCAGGCCAGTGGTGTAGTGGTTAAGTTCGTGTGCTCTGCTTTGGCGACCTGGGGTTTGTGGGTTTGGATCCCGGATGTGGACCTACACACCACTCATTAAACCATGCTGTGGCGGTGTCCCACATACAAAATAGAAGGAGATTGGCACAGATGTTACCTGAGTGACAATCTTCCTCAAACAAAAAGAGGAAGATTGGCTGGGGATGTTAGCTCAGGATCAATCTTCCTCATACACACACAAAAAGTTACAGAAGGTCTTGGGAATTTTAAAAACTCTTCAGTCAAGCAGTTTGTAAACGGTCATGCTTGGATTTGGACATAGGTCTGTTTCTGTGAGTTCTGACATTCTGTTAGTCCGCTTCTAGGGAAGAAGATTCTGTTGTCTTTGTTGCTGTTTTTTTATTGCTTCAACCTGGGCATACTGGAGGAAAGTTTCCTTAGGGACGAAAACAAGGAAAAGGCCAAAGTCGTTCATGGGCAACAGACAGATCAAAGAAAGGATGGGAAACTTCACACCACTCACTTTGAAAAAGCACGTTATGACTCATTTAGCATAAAATAACATGGAGAAAACATTCACTGGCACTTGGAAATAATAACACTTCCTTTCTACTCATACTCAGCTGCTCAGTTATTCTCAATCTGAGTCTCTTTTCAGTAAGGCATTAGATTTCTTTTTATTGTCTGAAACACACTGATATGAATCTCAAGAAAGTTATTAAATCAGATTACAAATATCTGGACACTAGGTTCATAGAGTTTGGAAAAGAAGGAAATGCAAGATCTTGATTTAGTTAAGTTCCCATTTTTGTGAGGATTCTTGAACTAAGTGCATGAATAAATTCAGTAAAATGTGTTTCATAGTTCAAGAACATCAAACTTTTCAAAGTTACTTTACTTCTTGGCAAATTGTTGTTTCTTTAAAGTATTTCAAACACCCAATAAAAGAGGCCCCTTCTCCATTAGTACATTCATAGACAACAATATTTGGATAGATTAAGTGAAATGAATTAGAAACACATGGGTTACATTACTTTTAAAATAAACATGAGTTTAAAAATTATTGGGAAAATGGCTAGCAAAATGGGTTATTCTAAGACCAAAACATTTTAAAAAATGGATTAATACATTTCAGAAAATCTAAGGAGAAAAAAGAAATAGAAAACTGCTTTGTAATTAAAGCAGAATGAAAGGTATGCTAATTTAAATAATTCAAATTTTATTTCAGAATTCTTTCTAGTTTGCGTCAGATAACAATATTGTATGTAAATTAATAATGTCACATATAAGTAATCGTCCTATTTTATACAGATAGACAGGAGCGATAAACAACATCCTCTTGACACGTCTCATAAGGTCCTTCATGACCTGGCTCTTGTCATCCTCCCTCTTGCAATGGAGTAAGAGTAAAAAGCAGAATATGGTTGGATCACACAACTTGAAGAGTAATCTCAGCTGTTTGAAGGCAGTGACTGTTTCAGTGCCCTGTATAGTACCTGGCACTTAGTAGGCAGCTAATACATATTTGATAAATAAACACATTAATTGAGATCACTCAAGAGTCATAAATATTGAATTTTAAATGGTATAAGGGAATTGAAGACCAGTGAAATTAAATGATCTATCTCTAAGATCATGTGAAGCCATGATCTCCTGAGTCCCTAACTCTCATCTATATCTATCTCAATGTCTAAAGGAAGCTTCTTCAGACCTAGAGAGTTAAACCCATAGTAATAGTCACACAACCCAAATAGTGTCCGTGAGAACTGAAGGAGTGTGGGAATATGAAAGTGAAAGGGTAGGGTACAAAAATGCTTTAGTTCCTATCCATTCATCTGTTCACTGGAAACAAAAATGCAGAAGAGCAGAAAGATGAGGGAGAGATGGGAAGTTAGATGAGAAGATGCTCAGATAATAAGAATTCCAAGGAAGCCACACAATCTCATTCATTAGATGAGTCATCTCAGTTGTTTTCAAAACATCACTAGAGGGGCCAGCCGGTGGCCCAGCAGTTAAATTCGCACGTCCTGCTTCTCGGCACCCCAGGGTGTAGACATGGCACTGTTTGGAACGCCATGCTGTGATTGGCATCCCACACATAAAACAGAGGAAGATGGGCACGTATGTTAACTCAGGGGCAGGCTTCCTCAGCAAAACAGAGGAGGACTGGCAGTAGTTAGCTCAGGGCTTATCTTTCTCAAAAAAAAAAAAAAAAACCCACTAGATTTTCCAAATATAGATTTGCCTTTTAGTTTTATGATATTTTCAAATAAGATCACTTCACTGCTGACTTTTATTGTGGATGATCTCACATAGGAAAGCAACTCAAAACGTTTGGGGTGAGATATAATTCAGATTTTATCTTTGTCTCAATCTTTTCTCACATGAGCATCTTTAAAATGAATATGATTTACAACCAAGGTTTTTTAAGGTACAACATAAGGAAAGTGCCATTTATTCTTTGGCAAAAAATTAGTACAGTATTACAAATATCAAATTTGTTTAAAATTATTCAGAATTTGATTCCATTATTTAAGCACACTAATATAGTAAATGTAAATATGATCCTTTTTCATAAGGTATGTAGTTGTTTTCTTAAATTGGGAGATTATCACCATTTCATCCATTGAAATCTGTCCAAGGAAATGGAAAGTATGGCATGATCTGTCTATCGACTTAGAAAATTCTGATTAATATAATTTTATCCATGAATAATAAAAGTGATCAATGGATAACTTATCTATGAATAATTGTATTTTCCACTTATCTTTGATTTTTTTTTTCCATTAGATCACCATGGAAAGTGACTAATACTAACATGGGCAATTGATATCTCTGAAATAAAGGATAGAATTTCCCATTTAAGAAGTGTTTAAAACTTCTAGTGCTATACACCTTCCGAGTCATCTTTCAAGAATCAACCCTCTGTCACCTTCTTTGCAAAATCGTATCCCCTTCTCCTCTCCCCCTAAAGTGATGTACTCTCTCCCACATGCTCCCAGGACACTCTGTTCATAATTATACAATCACGCTTACCCACAATACATTTTGTTGTAATTGTCTAGTTGTATGACCATTTCCTCAAATGAAAAATCAGTTCTGGGGGCTGAGTGGTTAACGTTTCATGCCGCTTTGGCAGCCTGAGTTCATAGGTTCAGATCCTGGGCATGAACCTACTCCACTCATCAGCCATGCTTTGGAGGCATCCAACACACAAAATAGAGGAAGCCTGGCACAGATGTTAGCTCAGGGCTAATCTTCCTCAAGCGAAAAAAGAGGAGGATTGGCAACAGATGTTAACTCAGGGAGAATCTTCCTCACCAAAAAAAAAAATCAATTTTGGAAGGAAAGGAACTGAAACTTATTCGTATCAGGTGGTATGACTAGCTATCATGGTGTATTGAAGATGCGTTTGTAACAGTAAGCTGTGGGAGCCGCATCACAGAGTATGGCTCCAAAGAAAGTGTAAGGGAAAAAATTCACAATGATTAAACAAAACTGAGACATGTGAGTGGCCCAGTGATGTCACTGAGATCAGAGCGGATGAAGAATTAGACAACTTAAATCAGAACCAACCAATGTAGGCACAGCGTTAAGGCCAAAACCAGTATCTTAAGCAATGGAATCCTTGGCCAAAACCTGTGCTACAAAGCAGACATCACTGTGTAGCAGAATCAAGCAAAATAAGAAGATTAGCACCTTCAGAAAACAGGAGTCACCCTCATGAACTGGGAAGGATATGTAATATAAAGCATTTCCAAGAGGCCACTCTTCATGAATGTGTCTTCAATACACAATAATAGCCAGTCATACCGCCTGAGAGCCAGAATCCTGAGACTGGTGAGATTAGGCAGGGAAAGACAGAGGGGTGCAAGATGCTTTCAAATGCTTCTTTGTGTCTTAGGACCACCTAATCCTTTAAGATTCTGACACAAAAATTAAAACAGGCACAGAAACACACAATTTTACATTCGCAGTTCAGGGGCCATGGACCTTTCTCCAGCCTTCCAGTTATGCCTACAACTCTAGAGAGAACCCTTGGAAAGGAACTGCAAGATAGTTAAACCTAAATTACAGAATTATTCCGTGCTCTATACAGAATATGGAATTAGCTGATCCTTAAGTATGGAAAAACTACAGGTGATTTCCACTACAGTTAAACAAGGTGACTAAGTTGTCCCATTCTATTGGTAAGTTTTGAATAAATTTTCTTTGCTTTTCATTTGTTTAATTTCCAAGAAGTGCCCTTTAACTTGATGGACTTGTGTATGCACAAAATTGTAGAGCTGTTACTAATTTTTTTCATCTTAAAGACAACTGTCTATCTGTAGAAAATATAGGTGTTTATATAATTTAAGTAAGAAAAAAACTTATTTAAAGTCTGCATATATGTTCCTCACTTAAAAAACACCCTGTTATTATATTTTTTTATAAAATGGCATTAAGTTTCCACTTACTTTAAGAATAAGGTAACTTTTTGGTTCAGAGATTTTATGCTATTTTTTGTGTGAGGAAGATTGGCCCTGAGCTAACATTGGCACTTAATCTTCCTCCATTTTATGTGGGATGCCACCACAGCGTGGGTTGATGAGTGATGCTAGGTCCGTGTCAGGGATCTGAACCTGTGAACCCTGGGTCAGTGAAACTGAGCAAGGGAACTTAACCACTATGTCACTTGACCGGCCCCAAGGGATTTTTTTTTTTTTAATCTATTTGAGAGTTAGCAAGCATGCAAAGATGAGTTAACCATGTTCAAAAAAATGAAATCCATAAAACACTAAGACTACTTTTTGCATAATTTGTTTTTTCTTTTGATAATAAAGAATTCACTGAACCAAGTAGTGAATAATTTTATATACACATTAATTGTATTATATAGAAATTATTTGTTATATTATCTGTGCCTCTATAGTGTGAGTTCCTGGAAGGAAAGTCCTATGCTTCATTCATTATTTTATTACAAGAATTAGCACAGCATCTATGGATCTCAATGCACGCCCCCTTCACAGAAACACAAGGTGGCTGGAAAACAACATGTATGTGAGGGGACATTGCCACGAGGGAGTGATGGGAAACGTGTCCAAAACGGTAGATTAGAGCTATAAATGCCTTGACTGGTGTGTTGGGGTTTTGTTCTGGAGGCAATGGGAAGCTGTAAAAAATAATTTAAGTAGATATGCAAAAACAGTTTGTGTTTTTGAAATAAAATTCTAATTTTATTGGAGAGAGAAAGCAGAGAGAAAAATACAAAACAAGAGAGCTGATAGGAGGCTATTAAAACAGCATACAGGAGTCTATATGAAATAAACTAGAATAGTCTAGATGAATGTCTGCACTAAGGCAATGACACTGGGGAAGAGTAGGAAGAGACATTTCCTGAAAAACATGTACACATGATTATGTGGAGTCTAACCAAGAAATGCAAAAGTAATTCAACATTAGGAAATCTGTTGAAATATTTAATTATCTAAGTACATAAAGCACTTGTTGTTGCCTTTGCTTAGAACATACTCCTGTCCCCAAATATTTTAAAGGCTCATCCTCACCCAAGCCACTCAGGTGTCTGTTTATTCGTCCCCTCTGTAGAGAAGGCTGAATGGACCACCCTTTCTAAATGAGCTCTTAGTGTCTTTCTAGAACGCCTTATCCTATTTATTTTTCCATCTAATAGTAAACATCACCTAACTCTATATTATTTACCTCTGTATTGCTTGTTTTTATCTGTGTCCTCTATTGAAAAGCTAGATGTATGGAGCAGGGACTTCTACTATTTTAATCATTGCTACTCCCTAGCATATAGAACAAAACCTGGCACAGGGTAAGTAATCAAAAATTAGTTCTTAGTTACTGATATGATTATCTTCATATGTGAAAAATACAGCTGACATATTGGGGCCAGCCCAGTGGCATAGTGGTTAAGTTGGCATGGTCTGTTTCGATGTCCCAGGGTTCGTGCATTCAAATCCCGGGCATGGACCCACACACCTGCTCATCTCGCTATGCTGTGGAGGCATCCCACATACAAAATAGAGGAAGACTGGCACAGACATCAGCTCAGGGACAATCTTCCTCAAGCAAAAAGAAGAAGATTGAAAACAGAGGTTAGCTCAGGGCCAATCTTCCGCACTGGAAAAAAAAAATACATCTGATATAATTTCAACAACTACTTTTTAAAATAGAAATATGTGAATATTTTCTTCATATATTATCAATCCAAAGTCAGCCTCATGCTTCATGAAGAAACTCTGGAAGTATTTCTGTTAAAATTAAAAACATGAGCAAGATAAGAATGTTTTTTACTCCCACTCTCATTTTTCCTTTTCTGAAACAACTAGCCAATATAACTAGACAAAGGAAAAGAGGTATAAACAACGTAATTCATCTGGAAAATCCAGGAATAAAAATGAAATATTATTCTAACTAACAAAAAAACCCCAAGATTTCTGAATATAAAATTAATAGTCAGAAATCAATATCTTCCTTATGTACAAATAACTAAAAAGGTAAAATGGAATTAAAGACCCATTTTTCAACATGGAAAAGAATAGCTACGAAAGAACCTAATTAAAATATTTAAAATCTACTTGAAAAATACTTTAAACTGCTGTAAGGACTCTGAGGATAATAGAAACAAATGCAAAGGCACAGCAAGTTCTCAGAAAGCTGTATCTTAAAGATATGAGTTATTTCTGTTAGCCTACAAATTCAAACTTATTCCAATAAAAATACCAAATAGATTTTTTTTTTAATGAGAAAAAAAGTAGGTAAAAAATACCTAAATTGGGAAGGGGTTCATGAGGGGCAAGCCCTCCCAGATAATAACATTTGTATATAGTTATTTTCCTCCTTATATATACTTATTCTCAAGTAGTGATATCATGATTTCAAACTCTGTCTAATGCTGATGTCTTATTTATATCCACAGCCTGGAATTCTCACTGAACTCCAGATTTGTAAATCTCATTTTCCATTCAATATCCACTTTGCTATCTAACAGGTATATCAACCTTAAATGTCCCAAGAGAGACTCTTAACATTACTCACCACCCAAATCTAATCTTTCCACTGTCTTCTCCATATGAAATAATGGCAAAAACATCTTTGTAGGTGTTTTGTTTGTTTTTTTTGGTGAGAAAGATTGGCCCTGAGCTAACATCTGTGCCAATTTTCCTCTATTTTGTATACGGGACGCCGCCACGGCGTGGCTTTTTGAATGGTGTGTAGGTCGGCGCCTGAAATCTGAACTCGTGAACCCCAGGCTGCCAAAGCTGAGCGCGGAACTTAAGCACGACACCACCAGGCCAGCCCTCTTTGTAGTTTTCTTCACAATAAACCGGATAGTCCTCCTTCACACCGTATTCTGTCTTTCATATCCAATCTATCATCAAATAACAAAGACTCTGTTGCTGATATATATTGAGAATTTGATGACCTTGTACCATTCCCCCTGCTGGCTAAAGTCACTATCATGTCTTTCCTAAATTATTGTAATTGTTTTCTGCCTTCTCTCCGTGATTTTACTTTTGTGTCCTCCCCCACCCTCCCGCAACCCAATCCACTTGTGCTAATCATCTATACTTAATACAGCAGTCCAGTGATCTTTGCTTTGCAGCTAGAAAATTTCAGGTAAAATTGATACCTGAAGTAAATTGGGAGGCAGACCACATTCCCTTGGAAATTATACCTCTAACAGAAAAAGTTGGAAAACAGTGTCTGTTGGCTATTATTGCCTGAAATTGACAAAGCACAAGAGAAAGTTGAACTCAGTAAAGAATTGCCTTGTTTTCTAATATGAAAGGGAGTAGAGACAAGTCTATGGCCTTATGGACTTCAACAGACTAGCTGCTTCCAGAGTCTAAATCACAGGTGATAAATTCAAAAGTAGCACAGCCCCACTAAACTTTTCAGTTGAATAAAATGACACAGGGAAAACATCAGGTAAAGAGTGTGATGCCAAGCTGAACTTCTCAGTTGAATAAAGGGACCAAGTGCAGCAATCAGATCATGAGTTGTGACCTTCCCGCTATTGTTCCAGACAGCCTACGGCAGCCACCATTAAGCTGAGAGGGAAAGGATGGGGCAAGAGGATGGATATGGTTACTAAAATTTGTATCTTATTAAAAGAAAACTGATAAAATGTCTATCACACTTTTGGAGAAATATTGTGTCAAAGACACAAGCTCTGATTTTTAAAAAGCCTTTGACTTTTTGAGACTTAAAACAATGCTAGCCCTCAACTTCCGTGAAAAAGAGGAAGGCTTTGAATTCTGCATAGCCACCACAGAAGCCAGACTCCCAAGACCACATCTACCAAAGCCACCGAGCTGTCTCTGAAATGACAGAAATTAGAGCTGTGGAAAAGAACGTGCAAAGCAGCTCCTCCCGGATCGCAGAATGAGAGCCTCCAAAATGTTGGCCCAGTGGGGACTTTGAATTACTCTCCTTGTCCCCCTATGTTCAGGAGTGTTTAATGTCATGATCCTGTCCCTGTTCCACCATTGTATATTGTGTGCAGTGACATACCTTCTTTTTGACATCAAAAGTTGTCACACAAAAGAGCTATCTTGGACTTTGATCTGGATGCAGTGACTGAGTGGCAGGTTGGACAGCTTATTTTAAGTGAGTATACTGTTGTGAAGGGAAAGAGAAATGTATATTTGGTGCTCAGAAGGGCAGATGGTAAGAGGGACTGACCAAATGCTCACCATTCCCATTTACTCTTCCTGAGTTCATAGGAAGGCTATGTGTCCCATTCTCCCTTGCAGTTTGTGAGGTGGTGTGATCCTTTTTGCAGGAAATATGCTACTTATAAGAATTGAAAACAAGAGTTAAAAATCTCCTGAATGGCAGCTAGTATGATATCATAGGATGCTGAAGGCCAGTCTATAGACAGAATATTGTATCTAATAAGGTAATCAACTGAGTATTAAATTGAAAAATTAAAATTCAAAAATCAGCAACATTTTATTCACTGATTAAAGTCAATTAGAAAATGTCTCAGAGAAAAGATCCTATTTACTGTGGCAACAGAAACCATGAAGACATTAGGATTAAATCTAATAAAAATCTGTGAGACTTTTATAGAGAAAATTACAAAATATAATAGAGTGATATAAGACAAGATTCCAAATAAATTAAGACATACAATACCTTCATATACTGAAGGATAATATTACTAAGGTATCAATAAATTAATCTACAAATTAAATGCAATTACATTGACAACAGAGTCTTTAATGAAATCTGAAAAATTTCAGAAAAGCTTACAGAAAAACAAAGGACCAAGAATAATCAAGAACACTATGCAGGAGTATGAAGTGGCAACGCTTAACCAGTGAGATATCAAGATTTTTGTAAAATGTTAATAGTTAGATATTGTAGTATTTTCAGAGAAAGAGGCAAATATACGAGACTTGAGAGTTCAGAAATATGCCACATTATATAGAAATAACGTCAGACAGAGATGGAATCAAATAAAATCCATTACTATTAGTGGATTATTTAATAATTAGTAGTAGAAAAATTGATTATCCATACAGAAAAAGAATTTATCAATACCTATGTTGAGGCAAATAATCCATAATCAATCTTTACATCAAAATTGGGGTGAGTTTAATCTGAGCCAGATCTGAGGACTAGCAAGGGGCCTACCTTCACCAAAGAAGTGGAGTGTACAGAGTGGTTGTTTACTGACTTGGAAAAAGGACGTACACCACATATGACAGGAATGTCCCTTTTACAGTTCTCACGAGATGCTTAGCTGGCACAGCAGATCGGTGGTCACAAGGTGAGTGGTCACAAGGTGAGCACAGCAGTTCAGTAATTAATCCTTAATTTAGGGAGAGATGCTTATCCTAAAGGAAATGCCAATACGGGGGAGATTACATCCCTATTTTTAGGGGCATCATTCTTGTCTTTGGGACAAAGTAAATGTTTAAAGCAGATGTATAATGCATGCTCAAAAGGCCACATTGGGCCCTTTTGGAAAAACAAGATCAGACCGAATAATTTTAAACCAGTTGGCTTCCTCATATACTCCAACATGTATTATTGCTTTCCATTTGTTTATCACCTATGTCATAAAAAAGATAGTTGGCGGATTAAATAATGTGATATTATGATTTATAATAAGAACATATATACTTTGGTCTTAGTCTACAGTTCGTGGCATACAACTCCTAAAATCCTTGTAATTTCTTAAGTGATAAGAGCCTTGGGAATATCTTTTGTTATAATATTTGATCTTTTGTCCTCAGTTCCTGAAATAGCTCCATAGCAATAAAGGTGAAAGGAATGTCTTTCGCTATTCATAACAAAATCCCTTTCAACCACACCTGAGTTTATGTTAATGACTTGATTTTTTGAGAGTCCCTAGATAACTACAGGATGGGGGTTGGTTGCCAGGGGAAACCATGACGTGATTAGAGGGTTGGAACTTTCAGCTCCCCCCATCTTCCCTTCCAACTCTGGAGAGGAGAGGGGCTGAAGATCGAGCTAATCACTAACGGTCAATGATTTAATCAATTATGGCTACATAATGAAGTCTCCATAGAAATCCCTAAAGTACTGGCTTCAAAGAGCTTCCAGATTGGTGAACACCTGGAGGTACCAGAGAGAGCATGGAAGTTCTGCATCCCTTCCTCCATGCCTTACCCTGTACATCTCTTCCATCTGGCTGCTCCTGAATTGTATCTTTATATAATAAACCAGTAATCTAGTAAGTAAACTGTTTTCCTGAATTCTGTGAGCTATTCTAGCAAATTGTGGAATCTGAGGAGGGAGATGTGGTAAATTTCAATTTACAGCTGGTTGTTGACAAACACAGGTAACAACCTGCACTTGCAATTAGCATCTGAAGTCAGGGAAGAAGTCTTATTGGACTCACGTATTCACCTTTGGGATCTGATGCTAACTTCCCACAGATAGTGTCAGAATTGAATTGAATTGTAGGACACCCAATTGGTGTTGGAAAATTGCTTGGCTTGGGGAAAAAAAACCCACACAATTGGTTTCAGAAGAGAAGTGTCAGAAGTGTTGTGAGTGAGAATGTAGCACAGTAGAGAAAGAGAAGCATTTGTCCTTTCAAAGAAATAAATGTATAAAGCTAAAATTTACAAATTCTAAATGGAAAGGTAATAAAATATTTTTATGGCCTTTGAATGAAAAGGAATTTCTTAGAAAAGACAGAAAAAAAACCTAGAAATGGTAAAATGAAAATTCATAAAAATGACTACATTGAAATTAAAACATATTTCAACAAAAGAGACAATAAAGCTAAAAATTAGCCACAAACTGGTAAAAAAAGATATATGCAATGGAAAAATTTGACAATGAATTGGCATCTAGATTTTATCTTAAAACACTCCTGTGAATTAGTAAGAAATATTTCAAACACCAAATAGAAAATTGTGTAAAGATTTGGAATAAAAAAATGGAAACTATAAAAAGAGTCTCAAATTTGCTCTATGTTATAAAAACTCAAATTAAGGCAAAAATATTTCCCATCCATCAAATTTATCAAACCTAAAAGACTGACTATCACACGTATGAGTGAGGATATAAATAAAGAGATAGGCTCGTATTTACTGCTAAAAATGTAAATTGGTAGGCTCGTATTTACTGCTAAAAATGTAAATTGGTATAACTGCTTTGGAGTAATATGTTCATGTCCTATAAACAAAGGCAACTTCAAACCCAATTATGTACCCTAAAGCAATTCTTGTATATGTATAAGAAAACACAATAGAATTATTATTACTATCATATGTATAATAAGAAAGAATTGTAAATATGTACCTCGGAAAAAAAATAATAGGTCTAAAATAGTATACAAAAATCTATCAGATATTCAAATAAGAGATAATTATTTCACTATCTAACTGATTTCAAAATATGAAAATATATAAAAAACTTTCCAGTTCATTCTTGAAAATAACATTTGTCGATATCAAAGAAAATCATCCCTAAATATTAATCTAGACATTAATTTCACTTGTGAATGTTACATAAAATACCAAGTAAAATACTAGCAAACTTGAAATAATAGTATATAAAAAGACAGATGCAACTTGGCTAATTATTGTTTAATCCCCAAAATGCAAGGGTCTTCCATCATCAATATATGGAGATTGATGTAATATTGCATTTATGAAATAAAAACTATGAAATACTAGCAAATAAAACAATTAAGAACTATGCAAGGAACTTCTACTTCTTCTGGCAATGTCAAAATAACTAGAAGTAAACTCACCCTAAGTGTGGTAAACAACTATAAAATTGGGGGGAAAATGTATGAGGCAACTGTTTTCAGATACCGGACAGCAGGCAGTGCAGACTGCAGTTCTTGAGAAAAGGGAAACTCACAAGGCAAGCCCCATGATTGTTCTGGATCTCTACAGGAAACTGGAGATCAAGCAGAGATCAGAGTATGTGGCTGCTTACATGAGGTTACTGTGGCGCAGCTGCTATAAGGCAAATAGAGTCAAGCAGTACTGAGCAACATGAGAGTTCCAGCCTAGTCAGAAAGGGGAAAGCATCTGAGTCTGAAGAAAAGCCCTAAATTAGGAATAAGGTCCACACCTATAGGGATATCTGTGCTAGACTGGCCCTGACAAAGCCAAAATCCAAGCCTCAATAAAATCATTAGGGGAGAGAGAATTTGGAAGTAAAATTCCACCAAGAGAGGAGCTTGGAAAAATATTGGCCTTTCTATATATCCACACCTACTTGGATCTCTGTTCAAGATGTCAATCAGAAACAAGCACACACCGAAACAGCACGCTTCAGGTGAATCATCCAATGTATCCTTCAAAAGGTTCACTATACAATCAAAATTTATTAGACATCCAAGTACAGGAGAATGTAACCTCTAGTTTAAAAAGATTTTTAAAAACTGACCCAGACAGTTCAGACACAGGATTTCACAAATAATGACTTTAAAGCAGCTATATATAGATATTTAATATATATATTTATATATAAATATGCATTACATGTATATACATATATACATATATATGTAGACTTAAATAAAAATATGGTATTAATGGGTGAACAGACAGGGAATCTCATATGAGAAATGAAAGTTATAAAAAAAATCAGACTGGAAATTCTAGAATTGAAAGTACAATAACTGAAATGAAAAAACTTAAATGACTTTCTTAACAGTAGATTAGAAATGTAAAAAATAAACTGGGGGGGCTAGTGAACTCAAAGGCAGATCCATATAATTATGTAACTTTGATTATAGAGGCTTTTTATATTATAACTTAATATGTGATAAGACTGGTTACCTCTCATAGCTTATTGTTTAGCATTTTCCTAGACATTCTGGCAGGTTTATTCTCCATGTGAATTTTAATGTCATATTGACTAGCCACACAAAAAATTGATGTTGTTAGTAGGATTGCACTAGGATTATTTATGCATCTAAAACTAATAAAATGCTGTATGTCAAATACATCTTAACAGAAAAATGATTATAAATGAACCTTAGTAATAGATACACATAACAGATTTCCCAAGATGTCTCTTTGGAACAGCAGTTCCTGAATTTTGCATACTTAAAAATGTTTGTCTATAGCCTTGATAATTGAAGGGCAGCTTGAATGGATATAAAATCCTTACTTCACACTATTTCCTGGAGTTTCTTTCCTTCCCTCTCTATTCCTTTCCTTCCTCCTTCTTTTTCAATGCTCTTCTATCTTTGTCCTGATAGGTATGCTACTTTTGTATGTTGTAGGATGAAGCCAGTCTAATTCTTTGAGCCTTGTAAATTATTTGCTTTTTTTATCTGAAGGGCCTGAGGACTTTCTCCTTTATCTTTAGACTTACTAGAATATATCCCAGAGTTGACAAATGTATGTGGTTTTTTGAGATACTATGTGGGCTTTTTCAATATGTAAAGTCAGATCTTTAATTGCTTGAAAGTTTTCTCGGGTTATAAAAACTACCTAAGTCTGTAATACTATTTGGAGCAAACAGGATCCTGGCCAAGATTTTAAAAGGAAAATCTGGAGGACAATATGTCCATGGAGGGCTTTGAAAAGCTCTGAGATATTCTTCTGGATCTAGAAGGTTGTATATATGTGCAGTTTTGTACGCATACATAGGAAAGACCTAACAGGACCCCAGTGTCTCATGTGGCAAGCAAAAAAGTGAAGACTAGACAGATTTGTAAGCCGCCTGAGCATTAAGGCATGCCTCAGCAGAAACATAGCCCCCTTTGAAAAGGAATAAGATTTATTGGTTCTAGCTGTTAAAGGGAATGTCTGAACAATCATTGGAGGACCGTTAAGCTAACCCAGATGAAAAAAATCTGGGAAGATAGGAATCTAATTTTCAGAATTGCCGCATTGTCTAAAGCATCTAGATTTGAACAAAAATTTATGAGATATGCAAATGAACAGGAAAGTATGGTCCATCTGCAGGAAATAAAAGTCAATAGAAACTGTTTTGAAGCAGTTTGGATGTATTTACTAGACAGAGACTTTAAATCAGCTTTTATAAGTATTTTCAAAAACTAAAAATCAATGTCTATAGAATAGAGAAAATTATAAAACAATGTCTCAACAAATAGACACTGTCAACAAGGAGATAGAAATTATTTTAAAAAGAACAAAAGATTCTGAAGTTGAAAACTAAAAGAACTGAAATTCAAAATTCTCTAGAAGGACTCAACAGCACATTTGAGCTGACAGAAGAAAGAATCCATAAAGTTGAAAATAAGTAATTAAAGTAATCCAGTCTGAGGAATAGAAAAAAAAAAAAAGAATGAAAAAAAGAGCATCGGCTCAGACCTATGGGATTCCACCTAGCATACCAACATGCGCATAGTGACAGTCTCAAAAGAAGAAAGAGAGAAAAAGGCAAAAACAGCATTTAAAGAAATAATGGTCAAAAACTTCCCAAATTTGATGAAAAATATTAGTGTACATATCAAAGAAGTTCAGCAAACTCCAAGTAGAATAAATGCAAAGAGATCCAACAGAACATTGTTTCAAAAAAAATTTGTGGCCCGAAAATTAAACTCATGGTATAAATATTTAGTATTTTACACCTGTTAAAAGTAATTTTGGCTAGATATGAAAGAATTTGATTCTAACATGTCATGAGCTCTAGCTATGTTACATAGAAAATCCACATTTATTTGAATTTTAAAGGCAGAAACTATGTCCTTTACTGCTTCACCCCACTGTTGGATATGCATAGTTTTTGAAGCAGGTTAACGATACAGTTGTTAAAATTGTTCAGTATCTATGTGTGAGTGCTATACATTTAGTGATCTTATGTTCTTTACCAGTGCTCATTGCCGAGAAGGCTCAACATCAGAAGTCCATAATGGGAAAGAAAACCTAGAGTAGGGATGCTGCCCAGCAGGACTGGAGAAGAATGAAAAGAAGTTGTGCTTGGAGAATCACCATTTGGGTACCAAAGAGTCATGATTGCTGTGTCCCTACCAGCCAACTACAGTCTTCACTGGGGTAGGAACTGTAAACATTTACACCATCGGTTCTTACTTGAGTAGAACTTCACACCAACTGCACCAAGTACACTTGTCAATTTATCTCCAGTAAACCTAGCATCAAGAAGCAGAAGCAATAACTCCTATGCCATGAATCTGCCCTTGACAGCATTCAGCAGATCCAGAAGGATGCTTGTAGCATCCTGCAGGACAAAGATAAAGCTAAAGAGTATCCAAGATGCCTAGTATATTTGTGAAGACAATATCCATCCATGTTCTTATTGGATCAAATTAAGCATCCTGGAATATCCTGAGCCAGGTAAGCATACAGTGGACATCTCTTTTACACATATTTCTCTCTCCTTCTCTACAAAATCATGAACTTTGATTCATTTGCATTACTCACAGTGTATGCCTTTTATTAATTATAGAAAATACATATTCATAGTACAAATCAAATGCAATTCAGAGATAAATAAACAAAAAGATTAATTTTTCTTTACTATCCTCTTCCCCCATGCCACCTTCTTGAGATAAGAAGTGTTTGTTGAAAAGAATTGAACCCTTCTTGGAATCTTTGAATCAATTTCCATTTTTAAATTTTAATTATATGTTTGTATTGTTTTTCTCATATTGAGCATTTTTTCATATTAAAAGTCATTAGCTAGAATTCTATTTACAAACAATTGTGTAAACTAAAGTATATTCTCCTCACCTCAGTTTTTCATCTCTAAATGAATTCTACTTCCACCACTTAAAACATTTTAAAACCAATTTTTCAATAACTTTAATGTTAGGATGTTTCCATGTTGAGGAATCTCCACTTTTTCTAGCCTTTTGGTAACTCTAAGTTCGTCTGTACCATCATATATGGCCAAATATTTCTTAACTTAATAACACCAGTATCAATCCAGTTCTCAGAACTGTTTGCATTTGCTTTTTTAAAATATTTATTGGCAATCTTTCTTTCACTTTAAATGGAAGTAGTTAAAATTAAATAATTATGGGTCAAAATGTATTTTAGCAAATGAATTATCTAAACTGCAGGAATAAATGGTGAAAATTCTAATATGATTTTATTTGTGGCTGGTTTTGTCAAACTCTTGATTGATACAGATATATTCTGACATTTTAAATTTAAAATATCACTTGAAAAGGTATGCTTCTGGATCTTAAAAATGAAATACCTTTTCAAAACTCCTCTCATCTGGCCCTCTCCCTTTTGACTGATATTATCATAAAAGCAACTTAAGTCAAGTGAATTGATTTGCTTTGACTATTTAGCCATTGTTAAAAAACCAAGTTTTCTAACTTCTCATACCACATGCTAAAACAACGAATCCTAATTGTATCATCTTTGAATGTCAACAAATCCTATTAACGCTCAGGCCCAAAATCCTATATTTATAGCAAACTGGCCCTTTATAAATATCACCTTATGCTTCAAACTATATCAACCCGATAAAACTGCTATTGATACAGAAGACATGATGAGAAAATAGGTTTATATTGTTTCCTAAGTTTTTAAATTTAAGAAATTTGTAAAAATTTGTAAATTATGTATTATACAATATATGCACATGTATACAAAGGTGTGTGTACACACTTACATGCTCAGCTTCAACCAATCTATGGGTTCTATTAATACAATCAATTGATTATTATAAATTTAAACTGGTAAATTTATTACCTTATCTAAATGTTTGTTGTCCTAATGATCACACAAATTAATAATGTATGCTTAGTGGAATTGATGTCTAAGGGTTACAATTAGTAGCTCATAGCCATTACTTCAAATCCACTTTAGGATGCAACTGCTTGAACTGCTACTGATTTTGAAAGTTATTCAATGTTCTACCACAAATTTGGTGATTTTAATTTCATTTTAAGTTAATTTTCCCAAGGATAGTGCATTATTTTTCCTTTTCCATTATTTTCCACTAATTATCTTCATCTTGTTTTTTATTTCTCATATAAATAGCTAAACTGAAAATAAAAATGTAATCAATAAACCTATTCTATACTAATAAAAATTTCCAATTCCTTCCTTTAAAAAATGCTATAACAGAAGGTTGTGGGGCGGCCTGGTGGCACAGTGGTTAAGTTTGCATGTTCCGCTTCAGCAGCCTGGGGTTCCCTGTTTCGGATCCTGGATGCGGACATGGCACCGCTTGTCAAGCCATGCTGTGGTAGGCATCCCACATATAAAGTAGAGGAAGATGGGCATGGATGTTAGCTCAGGGCCAGTCTTCCTCAGCAAAAAGAGGAGGCTTGGCAGTGGATATTAGCTCAGGGCTAATCTTCCTCAAAAAAGAAAATTAAAACAAATAAAAGACTGTAGGATCAACTTTTCTTACTTCCTAGATTGGAGACACAGATGCAAGAACGGAAGAGGAGGGCTAATTGATGGTCCTTTCAAAGTGGGAAGAACTCTTTTCATAAGAGGTTTTTTGAGACACCGCGCACATATAAAGATACTTTGGTGAAAGGTGACAAAATGTGGCCGAGTTGGGGAGAGAACAATTCTCCATGCTCTGATATAGATCATGGGTTTTGTAAGCTTGAAAAAACGGTTTAAGCTATTATAAATAGTATTTGTTTCTCCTTTTACATGAAGAGAATGGTTTTGATGTGAGAAGGAGGGCAGGACACATCTGCGAAGTCCAAAGCTAAGGCCTGCAATTAATAGATATTCACCAGGTGGCCGCAAGGTTGTCACTTTATGGTGAGAGAGCCAACAGAGCAACGATATCATGAATATAAGCAAATCCACAGGTATTTCCAACTCAACAAAGGTGTCAGAAATACCTATTTTGTTTTTGGTTTTGTTTTATAACAAAATCTTATAGGAGCCAGTTAGGAAAGAAAGGGAACTACTTATCAAATTAATTTTGTGAGAAAACATATGTACATTAAAAATAACAATTAACATTTAAGGTTATAAGCTCAGCATTTCTAATGATAACAGAGCAAAAATGAGTCGCTCATGCTGTGTCTGTCTTTGCGAACATTCTTATCTGCATTTCTCATTTTAATTTGGGGGTCTATGTGGTAAACTTGTTTTATGTTTGTAAACTAGATCCAACCTTAATGTACATGTGAGATTGGAATATGGCAGGTCTCAATCTTCTGTGGGTTTTATGCATGTGAGGTTGCTATGTGCAACAGAAACTTGTTGCTTAAACTTCCTTTTTTTTATTAACTTCCTGTTTGCATACTGGTTGGAAAAATTATCCTAGCAGATGTTTAAACAGCTTGAGATCGGTTGACCTGGAAACCATTTTTCTATGATCTAATCACTTGGCTAGAGTTTAAACATTTAAGTATTTCGATAACTAACATCCTTTTGAGGCTCCAACTTTTACTCCCATTTTTTTGAAGCTGGTAACATAACAATGATTTTAAGGGTGTGCATTGTTTTTCAAATACAGTAATTTCTTAAATGGCACTTTAATTTACATTGGCATTTCCACTCACCAACAGTATAGTGAATCTATAAACTACAATTAAAAAGCAATGCAATAATTTTATAGTGCTAGTGAAAGTCTTAATTCCTTAAATTATAAGTATAGGATATTAACTCCTGCCCAAAGAATAACTAATTTTAAAGAAAAATAAATGTAGTATTTGCAAATTTAAAAATTTAAGATTTTTAATATAAGGATTCAAACTATCACCTTTCCCTGTCAGAGTAGAATTGTCATAATGGAAATACACATCTTTTTATTCTACTTAAAGTCATCTTTTTAAAGTACATGTGATGAGCAAAGTGTGTAAAGGTATAAATATCCATTTAAAGTGTAATGGTGTACAGCAGTCACTATAATAGTAAGTAAAGCAATGCCATAAAAATGAGGAAAACAGTCTTCAACACATTGAGAAAGTTATTTTCAAAGCCTGGCCCATTAGGTTGGAACCAGAAGTTTCCAGATATATGCCCACATTTGCATGAAAATAAATATTTTACATTCCTGTGATGTCTCGGTATGCTCTTTAGAATGGATAGTGGCACTGGCTCTGAGAGAAACGGGGGAAAAAATGACCTGCTGAATTATGTGAAGTCACGTAGCTTGGAGAATAGAAAGCAGATGTTTGCTGAGGAGCTATCTGGTTCATCTGTGTTTTCATCAGAGATCTGCTGATCAAGGGACCCACTGGGGTATTGGAGAAAATTCCTACAGCAGGAACGCAGTCAGATTTTTGCCGACTCTGTCCTCTCTCACGATAAACACTTCTATTGTTGGCGTCATGGCATATCTAGATTAAGGCTGGGCACAAATGTCTAACAAAGTCCTTTGGGTTGAAGTGGCTATATTGCTCTTGTGAGCTGCAAAATTTTTCTCACTTTTAATATGGCTTTTCTACTGGTCCTATAACTATTCTGGAAATCTTTATTACTTTTTAATTAAGATTAAAGTAATAAAGAGAATGAAAACATAGTTGCCGTCTGTAAGCCTCCTAGACTCAGATTACGGTTTAAGTGTTCATTTTCTCTAGTATGGTTGCTCTACAGGAGGATCAGCGCGAGAGCTTGAACAGGGTTTGGCAAACGTTTCCTGTGAAGGACAAGACAGTAAGTATTTTAGTCTCTGTGGGTCATACCGTCTCTGTCACAGCTACTCAACTCCCCCTAGACGACACGTAAATAAATGAGAGTGTTTACGTTCCAATGAAACCATAACTATAGACACTGCAATTGGAAGTGTATATAATTTTTACATTTCACAAAATATTCTTGAGTTTTTTCTCAACCACTGAAAAAGATAAAAATGATGCTTAGCTCATGGGCTGTGCAAGAACACGTGGCAGGCTGGATGTGGCCCATGGGCTATAGTAAGCCCATCCATGAGTAAAACACAATAGTGTACAGTGATAAAAAATGAGCAAAATATTTATTAACACAAATTTTTTTTTAAAGATTTTATGTTGTTTCCTTTTTCTCCCCAAAGCCCCCCGGTACATAGTTGTATATTCTTCATTGTGGGTCCTTTTAGTTGTGGCATGTGGGACGCTGCCTCAGCGTGATTTGATGAGCAGTGCCACCTCCGTGCCCAGCAATCAAGCCAATGAAACACTGGGCCGCCTGCAGCAGAGCGCGTGAACTTAACCACTCGGCCATGGGGCCAGCCCCTAACACAAATTTTTACTCTTTTTATTATTTATTTAGTTCTATTGGGATTTGTTTCACTAATTAACTCCTAAAATGTGTCATAATCCTGGCTTAAATCTTGGTTCAAGAGACTCCCAATTTACTGAAGCAGTTAATATTGAGCTACAATTTGAAAATGTGAAACTCACCTGAAGGACTCAAATTCTAACTACTAGGCTAACACATTCTATTAAATGACTGCTGTTATCATGTATATGTCTTTGACACAAAGTAAAACACTTTTCATGCCCTCTGTTTTAATGTGAAATGAAAACATTTACTAAGATTGCCCTGAATTAGAAGAAACCTGGCCCCTTAGCCACCAATGAGACGGTATAATTTGACGGGGTTGAATATTTCATTATGTGGCCAGTGTCTCACCAGTTAAGATTTTCCCTTGAGCCTTCTAGACTCTTGTACATCAGACATTGTCACTCTGTATTTACATTTGAAATTCTTCTTGCTATATTAGTTCTGCTTCCTGAGACACTATTGAAAGTATTAGAAATTATACCCTTTCTTGGAAACAAAGAGAGGAGATGGTGTCAAGACAATGAAGCCAGGAAGCTGATCCGTGTGTATGATGTTTGTTGAATAAATCAAATGTAAGTTGTCAGGAACTGTATTCTTGCTCTAAGTGTTTCTAGTAATAGAACCATTTCCAGCTAAACCCTCATTAAGAGAAAGAGAGAGAGATCAAGTAATTTATAAAGTCATCAGCACTTTTTTAATGTTTTAAACTTGCTTTCAAGCTAAAAGCAAGGTGTGGCACTACCTGTCAAGGCCTAGAAAACATGTTTTCTCTCAGTGGCCCTTATTCTCAGTTCTCGGTATATATTACATGCCCAAGGAATGTTCTTAAATCAACAAACTGCAATTTCTGATTTACTTTAAATCAGCTCAATATCTCACATGGTCTGTTTGCTTTACTATCCATCTATGATTCTGTACTTGAACCCTACTTCCTGGGAATTTTCCTCTTTTCCAGAAATGTCTTTCTTGCAACCCTTTGTATCCTTATCAAAACTTCGTCATTTGAGTACTTAGCACAATATCTGGGACGTAGAAAGCCCTCAAAATGTTTTAGCTATAATTATTCTCTCCAAATATAATTATTCTCTTTGCTTCTTATCTGTCTGGCCATTCTGTTAAATGCATGTGAAGTAAGTTGTTTAACCTGATAATGGTCTAATGTATACTTTAATCAGGTATATACTACTAAAGAGGGGCCAATGCATCCATTTCAATTCCAACAACTAAGATATCTTAGCATAAGAATGTTTTTAAGATAACTGAGTCTTTTGAAACCCTTCAGATCCTATAATTCAATATTACTTATAAAACTGTCTATAAACAGGCATGATATTTACAAATCAATGAATAAATAAATGTTTATTTTATATACTGATTGGACACACATTTTAAAACCTAAAATCCTTTTGAATATATAGTTCTTACAATAACTTTATGAGATGGATACCATTAATAACACCTATATTGTGCAGAAAGGAAATCAAGCTACAGATATATTAAGCCATTTCTCCAAGATCACAAATTTAGTCAGTGGTGATGCCAAGATTGTAACATAACATAACATAGCAGTCTAATTCCAGGGTCCTCACTCTTAATCAGCACGAGATCTCATATGGTAGGATTGCTTTACTATCTATATATGAAAATTCCATACAAATTAAAATTAGAATTTCATATAAAATGCCTGCATATTACAAACTAAAACTTAGGTTTCTCCTGAATTTCTTCATTGAACACAGAATACAAATTAAGATGTTATGAAATAATTAATTCAAGCAAAAAATATTGAGTACCTACTATGATCCAGGGTTGGTCCAGACCCTTTAAATACATTAGCGAACAAGAGAGACAAAGATCCCTGTTACTGAGGAGCTTATAGTCTAGTGGGTAATTTCAGTTTTTTTTAAATTATCTGCCCTATGTTGGACAACTTTTTAAGAATTTGTTTATAGTGAACATAATCAATATACAAGTATAATCATTTTACCAGAATGTTTGACATCCAATGTTGAAGCAAATGAGATTACATCCCAGTTTTTTATCACCATCATAGTATTTGCTGGTGGTGTTTTCCTTCCTCATTTTATTCTGTAGAATTATTTCCTTACAACTTATATTAGAATTTTAAGAGGCAATTGTGTTTCATCAATATGTTCGGCCTATTTCCTAAGCATTAGGAAAATGGGCAAAGCACTGTCAGATTTTGTTTGTGCTGATATATTCTTTTAATTTCCTTAAACTTTGCTTTGATGACAAAATTATACCTTTGGGTGTGTATGTTTTTTCTTGCACCAATTTGAATCTAATAGAGGCTAGATGGCAATATTTTGATTTTTTTGTCATACATCATGATTTATATAGTTCTTTATGATACTGAAATTCTATAATTCCTCTATTGCTTTACCAAATACAACATATACCCCAATCCAACAAGGTTATTAATTTTAAAAAGAATGAATATTAGCTTTAATATTGTTCCAAATGTATGTTTCTTTGGGGTTTTAAAAGCCTTGTTTCATATCTTTATAACACACATCAACTTATCTTTGATTTTGTGGCATTATCTACTCATGTGATCTGGGTTCAAGGAGGGACCATAAGGAAAGGACTTAATTTGTTTCTATGACAGTCTGTGGAAGGAAAAAAAGAATGATTTTACATTTCCATCCTCTTTACATCAAAAAACAGATCTTGAGAATTGTTGCAGATAATTTCATTTATCTTTATGGAGTGTATATGTATATATACACACACACACACAAATATATATATAACTTGGGTATATATATATATAAATTGAGTATACATATAAAAATTGGGTATGTATCTCTCTATATAAAAATTGGAATATGTATGTCTCCAATTTTGCACATTTAATAATAGAATAAAGTATGTAAAGTATAAAAATGAAATCTGGTCTGTTATTGAATTTCTCATTAGTTAACAAATGTTTCAAGAAAGCTCTAGACGATTCTTAGCTTGGTCCATAAAGTTACTAGCAGAGTATTTTTGACTCTGACACTTAAGTAGATACAGAGGAGAGCAAAAGGAAGGCAGAGAGATGTTTCAACACTGCATCGTCATCTGAAAACAGCCAAAGGCACCCCACATCCAAAGGACTTCACAGAATCTTGTATCTATGCATTTATGAGACGTTGTTTAGTTTCAATGTTTCTTTTCTCTTTAGATTCCATAGTTTTTTGTGGGCATAGAGTTTGGGAAGCACAGCATGGAACATGAAATGCTATAAATACATGCTATTCTTTTAAAAACCATTGGACTACTGATTAAGACTGACATCATAGGAGAAGAAACGAAACTGTATTTTTTTAACCAACCATAAAATTATTCTTCTTCCTATATTAAGAAATCAAATGAGTGATCACTAAACCTAGGATGTAGTAGTGTAATAGATATATTTATGAGTAAGGACGAAGTAAATGTTTGTCTCTAATTTCGAATTATCCATCACGTAGTCCATAAGTATTCTAGAACAAGTAAGGACCTGTTCTATATGTTCTAGATGCATGTCAAATATAGGGGAAAAAATGGAACTGATAATTCCTAATTTAAGGGCTATTTCAAACAAGAGATGCAACGTACTTCCAAAATGATGGGGGGAAAAAGAAAATAAATTATGCACAGAAAATTGGGGAACAGGAAAAAAACAGGTAATATGTAAAAGGATATAGCTTCTCTAATGCTCATATTAAAAAGGAGAACCTATAAATAATAAATAGAAATATGTTGATTGTTTTACTATATAGATTATAATATTCATGCCAAACTGAGCTAAAAATATCAAAGCTGTATTTAAGAATGATAAAAGTATCGAGAATATGTTCAGGGCTGAAAAGGATTTTGCATAGCAGCAAGGAACAAAATGGACTAGTATCGTGTTTAAGCAGCTTTCTCTTTCATATTTAATCGTATTTTTATAAATAAAATTCATTATTTAATAGGTGGCTATTGAACTGTCTCAAGAAGCGAAATACTTTGCAATTGAGCGTAATATTCTATCAGCATTTTCATATTGTGAATCTTCTTGATTTAATATTTCTCGAACTTCAATAATGCTAAAGTGGCCTTTTTTGGTAAACACATCACCACAGAAATGTAATACATGTATTCCATATCATTTCCTGCATTATACGTGTGGGTTGTGGTTGTTGCTTGAGTTCCCAAGACTATTGAGTGAGGAAGTCGGGTATAATTCCTGGCAGCATACTAGTTTATCTATTACATTAAAGAGCAGATCATATTTCAAAACGTTTTCCTGAGATCATTACAAAAATAAAAAACGAATGGCAGGGTTATCAGCTCTCATTACCAATTGCTCAGTAAATGTTAAAAAAAAAAAGCCACTAAAAATAGTCACAGGAAGCAATAAATTCTGTGACAAATTGTTGGGCTGTTTACTTAGTGTGCTAAGTAATATATTTTTGATCAAAGATAAACAGTTTAAAAAGTTACATTTGTGTTGTTACTTAGGGGTGGAGGGCGGGAGGAAATTGCTATTCCCTGAAGGCTGATGTACCTTGTAAAACAATCTGTCTTCAGACCAAAATGAAAGAAAGCCAAAAACAGCTCTGAATTACATGACGAGCCCCTGGAGATGCTGTTCATTACACAATTTGCTGTAGCGGTTTGCAGATGTCTCGTTTTGTGGGTCAGATCAGGCACTTGATTTTTGTTGTTTTTTAAATTATGTTATAAGCTCTTTCCTGATTTCTGTCCCTATTTCTATGTAAATAGCACCATGTCTATTTTGAACAAACTGATACATTGCACCCCTTGCTGTTTCAAACCTGGGACTGATAAAAGAGCTTCTGCACTCTGGCTCTGAAGCAAGTAAGGTACTTACTAGAAAATGACCCTTTTATATAGTGCATCCAACTATAACATCTGAAGGTTGGACTTGTAACCACTTTATAGAGAAAGTACCCAGGAGTACACGGTGAGCTGATCAGCAAAATGCCAACTCTAAGCTGCAATGAGGCAGTGATTTCAAATGACCCATTTTGGCACATTTTATTTTAAGGAAGTAATCCTATAGCACATATATAGTCTTCGTTGAAGTTAATAAAACTTCCGTTACAAGCTAAGGAGTCCTGCTCACAAAATACTTCATAGACGTGTTCATGAGTTGAGTTTTTGGTTTTAACTGAGGTCATGCTCAGGCAATGAAGAGTCTTAACAAGAGAAACTTCCTTTTTTTCTTTTTTTTCTTAATTTAGGGAAAAAAGATGTCATTATGCCTTGGGAAGTATTATCTGTTCGTAATCATCTGCAATGCTCATTAGTCTTATTATATCTGAAGCACTTGTATTTGTTGAAGTAGAAGCAGCTGAGATAAAAGAAATTTGAAAGTGAAATCATTACACATTTGAGTCAATGCCTTTTTCAAACTGGAAGACTGCTCTATTCCTCTTAATGAGCTGATGCCCCAAACACTGAAAATGGATTCATATTTCTTAACCTTTTTCGAACCTCTGACTTAAAACCATGGTGTGCTTTCATAAGAAAAGGAAATTTGTCAATACTGATTTTGAAACTGTCTTCTTCATGTAGGGGAATAATAGTCAATCTTTGCCAACTACCTGCTAGTAATATTTAACCAGGTCTTAAAATGTAATATATTTATTGGTTAGGATTCTCAAGGGAAACCTATTTTTAGTAAGTATTTTAATGTTTTATAGGATTAACTACATGTAATCTAACCCATAAAACACCTATTAAGTATAGGTGCTTAAAATTTAAGAAAATATATACATGTTCAAATTAAAAGTTACTGTAATAAGAGCATATAGAACTAAATTCACTACGTACAAACAGATACAAGTAAAACTGGAAAGAGCTGGATAAGATTGGTGGGTTGTATCAATATGAGTATTTTGATTTGATATCATGCTAAAGTTTACCAATGGCAGGAAGTAGGGAAAATATACACAGGATCTCCGAATTATTTATTTCAACTACATATGAATCTACTATTATCGTAATAAAAATTTCAACAAAACTATATTATTTTTCCTGTCTGTAGCTTCTACTTTTACATAAGGGCGAGGCATTTTAATTTTTTTTTACAATAAATTCTCTAGATATTTTAATAGATATATAATAAAAGGATTTATCCTAAATTTAGTAAAATAGAAGTAAGATATACTTAGATTATGAAACTTTCTGAGGTAATAAAGTATAATATTAATTTAAAAGGAGAGAGAAAGAAGACAGTTTCAATATTTGAAAAGAGAAATTTCTCATTCCCAGATACATTTTTACTGCATCTAGTGAAATCATTGTTATAAACCATTGAAAGCTACATATTGGTGTTCATTTGATTTTAAGATAATATCATCCAGTTTATTTTGTAAATCAAAAGAAACATGGGACAGGGAATGCTTGTGCTTTAGATGTAGAGTTGGAGGAAGGCATCATTCTTCATTAAGAAGCACTAAAGTGATGTATAGCCCTGTAGGAAAAGCACTAGATCAGAAGACATGAAAACATTTATGTTTTAATAGTTTCCTTTTGGTGACCTTAACTTCACTAATTTGCCTTTGATAAATTGTGGCAGAGACTGTCAACTTAAATGGTCAACATACTCATTATTTAAACAACATTGTTGCAGTAATAATCTTGGATGTGTTTAAAACATAACTCCTTTTATGGAAGTTACAGTCTAATAAGCGCTACTCAGTCCCCAGAGCCTAGAATATTTCATGGCTAGTTTCAGGAGCGAGTGCTGGGGATGGCATTAAAGTTCCAGTAACATGATGTTATACAACAGGCAAACTTCGGGAATTTCAGAGTCACACAATCTACTTTGATTCAAAGATAAAATTATGATTAACATTAATTTATTTAATATGCTCAAGTAAGCTATGGATCTAAGCAACAGATTCAGAGCCAATATTTCCAGGTGCTGTGTATTTCATTACTCTGCCACCAGCAAAATGAAGATACGACGATCCAGCTCCTCAATGTAAAGACTAATTTCCTCTTAACACTAAAGTGGTTGTTGTGTTTATACTAAACCTACAGGTTGATGTTTTATTACAGTGTCAGAGGAGTGAACCGAAGAATTGCCTTTGTGGGTGGGCATTAACATTGAGTCATTGCAGTTGGAAATAACAATCAGCTTTGTTTTTATGATTTCACGTTGATGTTTACCTATATTTAAACTCCTTTGGAGATTTCAAAGGATCAGACCACCAAGCCTGGGTGCACTTTCCTGGAAAATTACTGAGAGAACGAAACAACAAACATTGTAAATCAAGGAAATTTTATTAATTCTTTGTAATTTGCATCTGCACTATGCCAAAACTGAAGAAAGGTCGAGGAGGGGGAATCAAATATCCAAATCTTATTCCATACCCAATATCCAGATGTTTTGGAGGTTTGATGTTGTGAGGCTTATAATTATAGAGATTGTCAATGTTTTCCAAAGTCTTGTAAAATGTGCATATTATTTATTTTTCGGTTTTGATTTGTTTCTATTGCATTTTAGAATTTCCAAAAAATTTTATAAAATCACGATTTTTGAAGTCAGGTAAGATGGAAAAATAGAGGACTCCAATATTTTTATCTTTTTAAATAAGGGTATCTTTAGCATTCTACTGATCTAGTTATCTAGATGATTACTTTTACTTCTTAAATATATGTATAAGATCTCAACTTATTTCTGACATGATGATGATAATGTGGACTAAATACTATTAAAGTAACTAGATTTCATTTAAACAAGATCTAAGATGCACTAAAAGTTAAATAAATTCTGAAGAGTGAATTTTATCACCATCTGGGCAAATCTCAATGAAAGAAATAAAATTAATGAATTTTATTGAAATGAAGGCAGGGAAAAAATTGTATAAAATATGTACATATATATTTATGAATTATGTGTCTCTTTTAATACTCATTCAAACATCAACAGCCCATCAAGAGAAGGCCTAAACATGGACAATAATCAAATTCCACCATGGTTCACATTTTTCCTCCTCCAGTTTCATAAAACCCTCGCAATTGCACATTTATTTTTATATTTTGTTGTTCAAAGGTTATATTTGGCAAGGTAGGATGATAGAATATGTTTTACTTGGTAGTTTGTTAGCTTAACTTATCATTTTAAATGTTTAGCTACATGAAGTGTGGGCCTCCATTCATCGTCTTGCTCCAGGCAGCCCTACTGCGAGGTGAGAGGATACAGATCTGTTCTTGTATAAAGACCAGCCCTCACTTCCTTCAAGAACTATGAGGCTATTTAGGCTGAGTTGATCCTTGCCTTTTCTTCCCCCCAATTATATGGCTTTCCTTTATAGTGCCCCCCAAAGATCAATGATCTGTTTACACCTCACTCCTCCTGACTCAACTGTATGAAGATAAAAAGCACTTAGTCATTTACTTTTACAATTCTAATGCCCGATAACAGTAATGCACTCAGTAGTTGCCAAAGAAAATACATGTTCAATTTTTATATTGAATTTATCACTGAAAAGCATCTATCAGAGTGTGGGTCATACTTTAGGTATTTGATTAGTACATAGTAGGATGAATTAAATGGACTTGATTTTCTGACTTGCAAATTCTAGCATCCTCAGGAAATTTAAATTTTTTTCATTTACCATACCATGCAGAGGGTAATCAATTAACGTATTAATTTTTCTGTCTTGCTGAGGCATTGGCATTGATTTTTCAGTAGTGACATGTGTAAAGACACTTAACAAAACCTATTGTTTTGTTTTAAATGTGTCCCCCAAGAAGATGTTGCAATCCTACCCCTCTAGTACCTATGAATGTGACCTTCTTTGGAAATAGGGTCTTGGTAGATGATAAAGTTAGAATGAAGTCATTGCAGTAGACCCTAACCCAATATGACTGTCATTATAAAAGGGTGAAATTTGGGGTCTGGCCCAGTGGCATAGTGGTTGGATTTGCAGGCCTCCAGTTGGGCAGCCTGGGGTTCACTGGTTTGGATCCTGGGCGAGGACCCATACACTGCTCATTAAGCCATGCTGTGGCGGCATCCCATATACAAAATAGAGGAAGATGGGCAACAAATTTTAGCTCAGGGCCAATCTCCCTTACCAAAAAACAAAAAAAAGGGGGGAAGATTTGCACACAGACACATACACAGAGAGAACGCCGTGTGAACATGAAGGCAGATGTGAGAGAGAGACGTCTATAAACTAAGGAATGACAAAGATTGCCAGAAAACTACCAGAAGCTAGGAGACAGACATGGAAAAGATTCTCCTTCATGGTTCTCACAAGGAACCAACCTTGCTGACCCTTAGATCTCAGACTTCTAGCCTCCAGAACTGTGAGACAATAAACGTGTTGATTAAGCCCCCAGTTTGTGCCCCTTACTATGGCAGTGCTAGGAAACTAACGCACCTACAAACTATTGCTGAAGAGGAATATTCTCAGAACTGCTTATTATTTGAGGAAAATATAAATGATTAGAGTGACTAAAGTGCGAATAGTTTATTTTGAAGACATTCCTAGAATTAACCATTGGGTACTTACAAAGAGAGGTCCAATTTGGGCCGAAGGCCTATGCAAACACAGACATCCTAGTGGGTACGAGGCCAGGTGGGATTTTAGGACTGGCTTCTGCACAGACTGGGAAAGCACCATACAAAGGCAGGAAAAAGGGGAGAGAAGATCCTAAACTCTCTAATTGAGTTCTTTTATTCTCCCCTCGCTGCCCATCATTTGCTTTTTCCTATCGTGATACCTGCCAGAGAGATCATATGGGCAAAGCATTTCTGCTTCTAAATTAGCCCAGAAGTTTAAAAAAAAAAAAAAGGTTCCTGGTTTGCTTTCCTGTGAAGATTTAAGATAAAATGTAAAGAGCAGGCGCACCGATGATAGAAAGGTTAGACTGAGATTTTCTATTTTTTAAAAAGAAATTTTAAAACACATATTGTGTGTGAAGAGATATAGCAGGGTACTAATAGTGTAGGCCTTTTAGAAATCAATAATTGGTGTAAGTAATAAGAGCTGTGCTGACAACCAGCTGTGAAACCGCCGTCATTCCTGCAGCGCAGAAGGGGCAGGAACCAGCCGATGATTACGAACTCCAAGTATTGCTGGCAGTCAAAGTTTCATTAAAAAAAATTAGTAAAATACCCTTTTTACCTTAACATATGTGTCCCAGTATTGAAAGAGGATCTATATAAAGAGTTCAGAATAGAAGTGCTGCAAACGTTCCAATCAAGAGTATTTCCCAGTTGGGCGACCGGCCTACATTGTGGAACTTCGTCTTTACTCAAAAGCTCTTCTTCTCCCAATTAAAGAAAAAAGGTTGAGATGCCCACAGGCCTTTGCAGCCTGTTTGGTGTGGCTTTTAACCCCTCATTCCACCTTCTGTATATGCCTCTGCTGTATAATACCACCTGATACAGGGGCAAAATCCAGTCTCCACAAATCAGGCTGTTAGCATGTCTTTCACAATTTTTAGAAGTCAGTGTTGAAATTCACTGTTGCTCCTTGCTTGTCTCCTACACATGCTGCCTGGGAATTTAGTCATTTTTATTCAAATCAAAAGGAGACATTTTTGGTATTAAATAAGTTACTCAAAAATGTGCAGCAACAGATTCCATTTCTTACCAGCGAATGCCTGCAAGCCCCATATTTTCCACGTGTTTTCTTAATGAGGAAATATATCTTACCACAGAATAAGGTAGCTGAGATTTTCAGCTTTGACTTTTAGCTACAGCTCACTTGCACACGACCTTACGAAATCCCTTAAATCTCCAAGAGCCCATTTCTCATTTTCCTCTGTGCTCCCATGGAGCTGATCCAATGGTTTTTAAGGGAGCTCTGAGCTTGGACAAGCTCTGAAGGGCATGGGGCAAGGCAAGAAATGGGCCCTGTGCTCCCTGCTTATCGTCCTGGAAAATAAGTATGATAATATCAGCCTCACAGGGGTCCCATTGCAATTAATGTTTGGAAAATGTTGTGAAATCCCAGAGTTAAAAAAGGCAATGTCAATCCCAATTATTTAAGCATCTTATTCCTAAAACACTATTCAGATTATTTTAAGCCACTTTTTCTAAATACACGTGATACAAAGGCAATTATACTACCTGGAAGCATAAATTGTGGGGTGGTTTTATGGTCTTTTTTCAAATTGCCCCAGTGGAATCTCTCTCTGACCTGCGGCATCTAGCTAAATGCGGAATCTGAGTTTTGCAGAGTTGTGCCATCACTTTAACACCAAGGAGACGAGTCTATGGAAGGACACTCTGCTGTTGATTTTGATTGTAGTTTCTGCAGTTTCCAGAAGGTGATGATGCTTTGCTTCCTGTTTCAGATTTGAGGAGAGAAGCCAAACAAACAGTGGAAAATGAAGGATGTACTAAAAAGAGCCTCATTTTACATTTTGTGGAGGAAAAAGAAAAGTTTTACAGCAAAAGGCTGTCCAGAGACCCTATAAAACATTCATGCTTTGAGCTTTGCTACCTTTACACTCTACATATCCAACAAATTTTTGCTTTATGAATATTTCTGAATCCAACATCCCGGAGTTACAGATAGAATTCAGAGTGTTTCTAAACAATGTGTAAAAACTGGCATTAGAAATCTTTGAGTATATAAACAAGGTAGCAATTTTAAAATAAGGAAACCGAATTGAGAACAAATATGCTTTCTAAAGATAATCTATTCCTTGCATTATATAAGTTTTTTTTTTAACTCCAAAGATTTGCTGTTTACTTGATACAAAATATAATTGAAGAGTTCACTCATACATGCAATGTATTCTGTGAAAGTAGGAATGGGTACTCAATGCCGGCTATACAGTAAAAGTAATCTTTGGAAATATGTCTATTAATACTCTACTACTTAGAAATGTTCAAACTAGACTATCTTTCATGCATCCTTGTAATTTATATTCTTTTTTTTGCTTTATTTGCAGTTTATTTAATATTTGAAAATACTTTTTGTATCAATTAGCAAATTAGCAGTTTATCTGGGTGGAAAAGCCCCATCTGAGTTACTGAGTTACAAAGTGAATTGTTCTGCAGCTGCAAAATCAAGTGCCTCAGCTGAGTTAATGCTTTTCATTTCTTTTGCATGTGTCAGCATTAATGGAGGCAAGCTTCTATGAAGCCTTGCGTGTGAAGATGGTGCTGAGCAGACTAGATTCAATTCTGTTAAATGCTTTTTGCTTTCTCTCTCTCTCTCTCTCTCTTTTTTTTGGAATAAGGCACAAAAGGAGACTTCAAATCAGGCTGAACTTCAAGCAAAAGTTAATGCTATTCTCTTTTGGGTTCAACCACCCACTTTGCTTAAGGTCACTAGTTGAGGCTAATGCAGCTCAGAGGGGCTGCAGTAAACTTGGCATCTCCTTGATTAGGCTCCCTGCTGATCTAATACACATACTAGCTCACTTGCCAAGTCAAATAACACATTTAGTGAATTGGAAATAAGATTTAAGTGGGCCAGCACAATGCGGCTTGCCCTCTCATCTTTTTACCGAATCCTTCTCTTTGTATGCAAGGCTGTGAAAACTGCTCTTGTTAGAGGACTTAATCTTCATTTTTTTCCTGTAGATTATTTGGAAACAGGTCAATTGAATGTTGGAGCTGCTAACTCCTCCCACTAAAGAAAGAACCCGCTTGTGGCATACTGATTGCATCATTTAAATGAAAGGCTCCTATTATTAAAGAGAAAATACTATAGTCTAAGGGCCTGTTAGAATTAGTAAAAAGAAATCCTGATATTAAATGCTCTCCTTTTAACAATGTGTTTATTTCTTTGTCTTACAGACGCTTTTCTAAAGCGTGCTTTGTATTAACTGCTGGTGAGTAATAGATGGGGATGATCAGTATATATTCATCTCCCCTGGCTGTACTGCTGCAGTTAATTCTTAAATACAGTAGGTTATAATAGGGTGACATTTCTATAGTGCCTTTCATAAGAGCAATCTAAAGCATGTCACATAATGTTTGACTTTGAACTATTCAGTTTCTTAGTGACACAAATCTCAGGGTAAATTTATGCCTTTGTAGTTTGTTTCTTTAAAAAAAAATGAGTCATTGTATTTGTTATAGTTGGGAATTTATCGTAGATTCACCATAGATTATCAAGCTATCCATGCCATAATAATCTGTAACTGTCCTGATCTCTGTGGTAGATGCGCAGGGTTATGATGTGTGTGGACTTTTTATGATCTACTTATCTCTTCTGGTCATATAGATTTATGTGTATCTCTTTTCTGACTCAATCTGAAATCGGAGCTTGCATTCTGAAGAAATAAACTATATCTACGTA
Source organism: Equus przewalskii (assembly GCF_037783145.1). NCBI lineage: Eukaryota > Metazoa > Chordata > Mammalia > Perissodactyla > Equidae > Equus > Equus przewalskii. The sequence goes on along the minus strand of NC_091843.1, from coordinate 74,729,709 downwards.
AAATCCAAGCACTGTTCTCTGACATCTGAAATTTAGAGAAAAATGATCATAATACTCTCCAAAATAGACATTCAATCTGCCTTCTTTACAAAGTAAGACTTTAAATATGTGAAAGGTATGATGTACTGTGAGATTAAATTGTGTCCCCAGTATGATTTGGGGGGTTATGATAAATAGACTATTGGTTTCAAAGAACACCAACCGTTATTATCTAAAAGGTATTCGTATTTGCAACAGTTGTTTCTGAGTGTAAAGAATTTATTAACCCAAAGCAACCAGCTTTTCTATGAGATGTGAAGTAGATTATATAGTTTATACTGTTTAATCATGATAATTCACCCCTTAAAATAAATACTAGACCTCTCTACTGCATAGCTTCACAGTTTGTAAAACAATATCAGTAATAATAAAGAACTCATCCATTCAGCATTCTAATCTGGATTTTCATTTTTCCATTTGTTTCACGACACTTTGTCGGTTCTAGAGAACTATACGAATAGGAGGTCATTGCCCTACTTGTCATTTCCTCTGCTACATTATGCTCTTTCTTTGCTTGTTCTGGACACCAATAATGTTCAAACTCATCTTTAATGGAAACAGCAGGAAAACTGAGAGGATTATAAATTTTAAGACTGTGATCAAACATAAAGTAATTATGTAAAATGAAACAATCCTAAATAGCCTGAGTTTTGTGTTTTGTATTGGTAAGAATTATGTTGTTTTCAATACCTTAGCTACAGATAGATGGCATCTAACCTCAGGGTAAGATATGACTGCAGTAAAGGCATTTTTCCCTCACTTCAGTTTGTCAGTAGAGAAAATAAAAGTGGCATATTGATGTTCCACTGGTTAGAAAATACATTTCTCCAAGCCCATGATTTTCCTCATGTTTTCTTGTAACTACTTACAGCAACTTTGGGACATTAAGACATCAATGACAAATGCAAATGTATGATTAATGGTTTTAAAATATCTGTCACAACTGCCCTTGTGGGATATCTAAAAAAATATATCTTCTGTTAATGTTCAGATGTTCAAAAGGTAGATGAAATTTTAAACGTGTGCACTAAGAATGTTTGGGAGAGAGTTTTGTGAATAAAAAGTTTAAAGTAATCTTTTGTTTGTAAAATAAATTCTATCCAATAATGTTTTGGATAGAATTTACAATTAGTATTTTAGCCATTCCTTTCTCATTAAACAAATATACGCCAAAATAACACCTGTTTAATTCTTGGCCTCCAAGCAAAACTATTTTTATTAGCTGTATTTGACATTTTTTTCTTTCAGTTACTTAAGTTCTTTAAGATAATTATCATAATGTAAGTAGAAATAATACATAATATCAAAGTAAACTATTAGGATAAAATGATATTTTTACAATTTTATTTACATTTGCTGCCATTTCAGACTAACAACTAATTGTAAATTTGCCTTCCTTTACTAATTTGTAAATTTAGTGCAATATTTATCACAAATTTAACTCCTCACAGTCTTTTTCTTTTTCTATGCCCCCAAAATTACTCTCCTGGCTATAGATTGGAAAGGAGTATTTCAGTTTTATGTGTCTGCATAATTTTTCTTTCTCCCCAGGGGCAAAGTATGAAGTCATATTTCATAAGTGACATATATGGCATTGTGCACACGGGAATGACATCAGGAGATTGTAGGTGACCTACGTCTCCCTAGAAGGAGCACGGCCCAGTAAGGATACATTTTTTCTTAAATGATTGTGAGTCACTAGTAGCAAAAGAGCCAGGACCTAGAATTACAATCTCTCACTTGCAAATTCACAGGAGCAATTGGGAATTGCCCGCCCCTACCCCACCCTTCACCGCTTAGTATGTGCAAACATAACAGGAAATTGCTCAAGATAGAGCGCCACAATCCGTACAGATAACTAGTAAAGATGGTAGCTCTGCTAATATACTTACCAATAGTATTGAAATGTACGTTATTAAAAATAGGTACTGAACTGTAAGGTTAATATCTCTTTATTCTAGCTATGATAATGTAATTCATTTAACTTACATAAGGTAAAGAAGTGATAAATGGTGAAATTCTTACACCTGGAATAACTCTTTTAAATTACAACTGGAAATTGCAGGCAGTATGTTTACACTAAAACGACTTTCTTTCCAGCTTTAAAATTAACTGTGAAAGTTACATAAAGATTTTTCCAGATCACTTAAGTGAATCTTTATCTTCACTGTTAAATTGGGAATGTACCATGTGTTATATTTGATGAGTGTAAATTCCTTTTCCACCTTCAATTCCTTTATTGTAGCTCAAAATTGCCAAATAGACATTTTGGTATAAAGAAATGTCTTATTTTCATTGTCAATATTTGTTCTTATTTGAAATATATAAATAATAAGTTTACAGATTAGAGAATCTAATAATAAAAACAGCATGCAAAATATAGTTATAGCATTTAAAAAATAGATTATATGATTTTTTTCCCAACCTTTGCAAATTTTATTGTTCCAAACTTTAGTCTTTCATTTTGTAAACATTTGTTGAACACTTACTACGATCTAGAGACTGCACCCCATAGTTTTTCTCGCATTAAGGTATGTAGGTAAATATGTCTGGAGCAAAAGCTGCTTGACTGCAGTGACTACGCCTTATTTACTTTTTAAATTTTATCTAGACTTCGTCTATAGTAAGTGTCTAGTCTCTAGTAGATATTCAATAAATATTTGTTCATTGAATAGACTAAAAATCCCCTCCTTGGGTACACACAGTTTGCTTTATAGCTATTCGCAATTATTCATCTGGAAGAAAAAGAAACACAAAAATAGTTGAATGGAAATCTATGCATGAACAAAAAAATATATACAAATAGTTGGGTTAAAGCAAGTTTTTACAGTAACTTTCAGTGAAATTTTAAAAACTTTCACTAATAATTGTAAAAATAGGTTGAATGTATTATTACCAAAACTTGCATTTCTTACTTACACATGGAGAACTTCTGTTCAAAGAGTTTTTCTCTTTAAGAAGTAACTCATTACTTCTTAAAACCCAGAGCCATGAAATACATATCCTTTGTGAAAAATATCAAATAAAAACCATAACCCATACTGGAACAATAATCCATGCAGCAATGATCATTCGCTAATTCATAACAGCACTTTTCAGGAGAAGTCGGGGTGTTCATTTATCAAGTTTTCTAATAAGTGAAATAACAGGAATCTTTTGTTCCTTAACACAGAGTATCGGAATAGAGAATTGAGCATGCTTCTCTTTGTATTCAGTTCCACTGCTGAAACGGACTTTGACATTTAAAAATGTTCTAACTACTCAGAAATCAGTTAGAAATGCACATATTCCATCACTCCCAATATCCAGTTTTAGTATCATCTGTTTTATGGAACATCATGCCAAAAATCTATATTGTGCTGATAGCTCTACTTTAATACAAACTACATACCATATTCATTTTTGATCAAACAGCACAACTGGCTAAAACCTGGTAATATCTAAAAGGGATATGGTGTAGACAGCAATAGAATTAGAATTCTTTCTGTGCAAAGGAACGACCTTCTTTACTCACTAATGGAAAGACTTTATGTCATAACACTTCACCCTATTATAAATGTGCTTCTTTCTTCTCTCCCCATCTATTCATACACAGATAGTACACATGCTATCAACAATATGAACTCTTCTCAATTTACAACCCTGTAAAAATGTTCCTGCATTTCTTATTATCTAGTTGATGGACTAATTAGAAACAGTCAAGGTTATATCTAGGTGTGCAGATAAAAAACGTTTCTAATTGGCCCTGAGACTGAAGATAATTCAATTACAAATCTTTTCCATTTGATTCATTCTTTTCTTCCTTAGAAAGGATTATGTTGATAGGATTCAGGTAATGGAACTTGGTGGCTTAGGAGAAGCATTAAAACACCCTTCCAGCTTTCAACTAATGTGATTAAATTTTATGAAGTTTGTTTTTCTTCTTAAAATCTTACTGAGGTCAAGTGTTCATGTGATTCCCTCAGAGCAGGGTTGAGAAGTTGGGTGAGTTGAAGAGGCATTGCTAATCTCTTAAAATGTGCTCATTAAAGTCCTAAAAAGATTTGAAATACTCATTTCCCCATATCACAATACCTAAGTTAATAATTGAAAATATGCAATTCTTTTCAATTAAGTCTTGTTACAGACCTTTGACTGAAATGCTTCTACTTAATACCTTGAGACTACATGTGTACAGTGATTAATGGACAAAGAGTGATTAAAAGAATAAAGTTAATTTTAAACCTTTGTGCTGTCTCTATCCTAAACTTTTTCCTGGATATTTACCAAGCCTATAAAAATAAAAAGCATCATTTTCTCTTACCCCTAGGGAAAGGTAGGCAGCAGAAATTTAACGTGATATTTACTTCTGCATAGGCATTTAAAATTTGGCAAAAATATTAAGCAATATGCATTGTCCAACATTTCCATTTGTGTGTGCAAAGAGCTTGAATTGCACGGTATCTTCTTTCCCCTTGAAAGATGAAAAAACAATGTATTAGGTTATAACGGGAACATTTTAAGATTTAGTATCCAGAAATTAAATGTATCATGAAACGATAGGTGGAGTTTAATGCACACCCTATCAGTGTGGGTCAGTGACCTGGAACATCTTCAGGATTAGTATGAATAGAAAGTATTCCCTTCTATTTTCTCTCCATGTAGGAATCTATTTTAGCATCTCTCCCAGTAGGTCAAAGGCCCTTTCCAGTGATTCTAAATAGAAAAGAATTTTAGAAATCAAATTGCATTAATAAGGAACTCAACATGGAAAGTTACACGGGATATATATTTGCATATAAACATCTATGTATAAATCTATCGATGCTTATACATATCATCAATCTGTGCCTTATCACTTACAAATCTATACTTAAACACATTATTTTCCAAAAATAATAGATTTTTAAAAAGAAAGAAAAAATAGACGAGAGCTGGATGTATTTGTAAAATGCTTAACTGAGACATACACTGTAAATAAATCTAAAGGCAGTATAGATATGTTTCACAAGAAGTGTTTAGGTATCGGTAATATTTGTAGGAGTGCTCTGTCTTCTGATTTATATCATACACACTTTGTATATGATCACTAGAAATTTTATTAAATGAATCATTCCTGGAGCTTGATAATTACCTTTGAGTGAAAGAAGGTACATGTCTCAGTGGAATCTATCTCTTGCCTTAGAGGAAATATTAATTGGAGACAATTTTCGATTAGATCAAAAATGTTGTGAAACTATCTGCAAATCCCTTATCCCTACAATGAAGAACGTTCTAATGGGTTGCCACCATGTGGTAACTCATTAGCTATCTCAGTAGAGTAGCAGCCTGCAAAGTTGGTAAATAGCTTTACACTTGATATACGAATAGTAAAATAAAAACTAATTATATAATTTAAAAGTTGGCATCTGTCAATCCTTTAAATTCTAAAGTTTAAATAAGTTATTTTTCTACTAACTTTAAGAAGATATATATTCGTATGTGTATATATATGTGTGTACATATCTATGTATGGATATATGGATATATGTAGAGATATATAGATTTATATATGTATATCTATACATACCTACGAATAACTATATCTATGTTTAAAAAGGGACACTATACCTTGATTTATTCATACTGCTGGTTTTTCACAGCTTCCCAAGATACAGGTAGGAAAGGGAACAGCTATCATACCTTTCCAATTTTTATCTAAATTAGATTGACAAATTTAATGCTTTTACTTAAATGTTACATTACCTAACTAGCAAAGATAGCCATGGAAATCATAGAAAGAGGAAATAAAAGCTAATATTTTTAAGTCAAACAAGCTACCTAAATATTTAACAAAATTTGTGATTTTTAGATGCCTGTGATTGGTGAGCCCAGTTCTTGACTCACTTAACATAGATCATATATAAAATAATCAGGCTCCTCGTTTTCGCCATATCATTTTTTTTAAATCAAACTTTGACTCCACGAATCTTCCTCAGTGTTTACACAACTCAAGCTAAAGCCTATAGCTGTCAAGTGAGGCATGTTTCTCATTGATGCTTGCTTTAATGGGCACGGTAGAGCTGATGGACTGGAAGATTGCCCAACCTGCTGTAATTGACATATAACCGTCCATTTGACCACCCCTGTGCTTGCTTTAGATCCCATATTAGTCTTATGCTCTTTGCTTCACAAAGCTGTAGAACAGCTGCTCTTCAAAAGAACATATGCTAAGGACATGGTAACTAAATTCAGCCCTCACCAAAAACTTGAGGAATTCTTTGAGAAAAATATGCCAAACGTCAGTATTAATCCTTGAATCACCTCTGGAATCTTCAGTGTCACATGGATCAAAGAGTTCAGTGCATGAATGTTTATTAAAACTTAGCTATTTATTTTCCCCAGCAGAAAGGTCGTGTGTTATCAAGGTTGTTGGCTCTAAAGGAAAAAGAACACTTAAACAAAACATTTTCGCTATCATATATAACACAACAAAGAATAAACAAAGCTTAGATCATTTTCTAGGACGTGTAGTTTGCATTCCTCTTTCATTTGACAGTCCATCTTTAAAGAGTTTTTCTTTGTTTGCTTGGTGTTTGGGCACTTTAATTGCAACATTAAATATCATTTAACTTTAGGTCAAATTATAGCTACACATAAGAAAAGTATTTAATGACATAGCTTTATAAATGAATACAAAGGCAAGCAAATTATATAATACTTTAATAGAACTTTATCTGCTTAACAAAACTAGGTCAGGAAGCATTTACCAACTTTAGACAGACACATACATGCCCACCCCTTTAGGAGATGGTTGTGGAAAGGAAGGTAATTTGCATTCCCCTTGAATTAGGCTTTTTGGCGTTAATTTTATCCTTCACGGCATGTGTTATCTTTTGCACACATAAATCATTACTTTGACATCCTGGTGAAGTGAGTTACGTTGAAAATGAAAGGAATCACGTGCTTTCTATTGTAAACTGTTAGAAATACTTCCTCACTTTCTGGATGTAACTTTTGTTTGCAGAACCTGTCACTATTGACCCCATTTACTTCCCCATCTCATTGACTGCTGAGTACTTTTTCATAAACAATTTATTCTATCTCCAAATAATACGCCAGGGCGCCATTGGACAGCTGTTACTTTTTGAGGCTAATCTCTAGGGGTAACTTTCTGATGGTGATTGGTGCCTCCTTTTGCTTTAATAAGTACAGGAATCCTATCAATGCCATTTTTCCTTGCTCTGGGGGACATAAGTTTAGAAACCTGATGGCATGTGTACTCTCCACATAAATACTGAGGAGTTACACGAATATGACTGTAATACAATCAACCCGAACACAGTCCTCCTTTGGAAATTCCCTCCCAGTGTTTCTTGGGAAATTTTCATGTTTTTCCAAATTTGAATCTTGAAGAATTATCAGTTGAGAAATTGGAGAAAATTAGAAAGCATATTATAATCTTTTTGCGAGAATTAAAGCTTAAAAAATCAATATAGAGATGCTACTAGTTTGAAGGAACCCACTGACATCAAGTTAAAAGCGAAACACTCTGACACTCAGCGTCAAATGTTAAGGTGGATATTTCCTGGAAACAGGACGAGAGAACCCAGCCCAGAGGCAGTCACAATCTAATCACCCAGTTTTGCTTGTGGTGATTGTCATGTTTTAAGTGTTTGTTCCTGGCTCCGTGGGCTGTTTACAATGAGTCCTTTAAAATAAACATTAATAAGTTTACACATATTGTATACTTTATACCAATACTATGAGTGGTGCTCCAAGAAACAATGATTTAGAAGTAAAATAAGTTATTAAATTGGCAATTGGCATGTGTACTGCTGTTAAACTTGATAAGAGATACAAATATTTTATTTCTTTAATACTACCGAGTGCTGCTCACTGATGTTTTCCAATGTTTCAGTATTTTCTATAGGCTACGATTCTTTGAAATAGTCTAGAAGAAATACAAAGTGAAAACACAAAGGTTATGAAATCTCCATTGCGAAATTCAAAACTGATCTAAAATCCGAATTAACGAAACCAATATTTATTTCAACAGTAAAACCAAAATTAAAAATAAGGAAAGTAGAAAGAAAAATATGAAGCAACTTGAGTGCCCAAGTTGAAAATGCTTTTGAAAGCACTTGTAACTACTCAACCAATGTCAATAGAAAGGAAGAGAAATTTTCCTACATCTGGAATATTTATCATAAAACAAATTAATACTTTTAAATAGAGAAATTAGTGATTCATGTGTTTTAAAATTATTTTTAAGAATAACATGAAAGTATTATTCAAATTATTTTCAATATTTTAAATGATTTTTATTTGGCATACATTTTACGTTATACCCCCTCCATATATCATTATCTATTATCAAATATCTATAGCAGATAGATATAATTTTTACATTTCATTAAAATATCTAATCTTGTCATAGTATATTGGTGCATAATATATGCATTTATTATTCATTGTCTCTGTTTTATAACATTCTTCTGAAACTTTTAGTATAGCCCTAGCACATGAAAATGTTTTACTGCTTATTACTTTATTCAGTCATTTATACTTAGAAACATGTAAACAAAGTGTTATGAAAAACAAAGAATAATTTATGATTTCAGCAATCCCAAGAATTCGTAAGAATTCCAATTTCCTGTTCCCCAATCCTGAGGATTAATATCTGTTGGAAATTAGAAACACTAGGCCTGGATGAGTTCCAGAATTTTGTTTGTGACCTTGTCATGTTCTTTAAGGTAAAACATGACTCAAAATTGTTGCTAGGCAAACAAGGCCAGAGGCTGTGCGCAATGACCAAGCTTGATCCATTCTCCTTTCTAGTTGTAATGCTCTGAGTGGACAAGTTAATTTAGAGTTTAATTCTGCTTTAAGACCCTTTCCATCAGTTATCTTTGCAAAGGACTCCTGTATTTCCTTATTTTAGTTTTGTATTTCTTTATCACTGGTGTACTCTTTGCTGTAAGTTGACAAAATATTTCAACCTAATGATGGGAATGACTGTCTATATCCATGATGTTTGGTTTTTAAGTTACGGGTAATCTAATGTTGTAATCCAAAATTGGGTTACATGTATGCAAATGTACACTAAGTTCATATAATTATTCATAGAGTTTTGAAGTCCACTTCAAATAGAAAATAAGTGATAGTAGAGGTTTAAAATTCCTCGCTAAAGTTTTCTGTCTCCAACGTTTCAAGGAACTGATTGCAAACTTACATATTCCAGCAAATAAAAGTGATAAACTATCATCATGGAAATTTTAAAGATCCCAAAAAGTGTATTTCAGTCAAACAATGAAATGCAGTAACCGGTTATTTAACTTTGTTAATAGACCATTTTATAATATATTTATAGTTGCTAGCTTAACATGTAGTTTTTAACTGTTTATAAATATGTCCAGTTTATACTACTTCGTAGCATCAATCTGTGATAGAACTCTTTTTGCTTGCATCACAACATTTTAAATAATGTTTCTGGGGGCAATTTTAATGATGATTTAATGACTTTATGGGAAAGTTAGGACTACTTAATGATTTTGAGAAAATCCGGTATGATAATTTTCCTGCCTTATATTTCTTATTATAAGTTCTCTTATAGCAGAACATGTCTTTGAATAAAAGACATAGCTTGAATAAAATAATGTATATTAAAGTTCTTCAAGATCCGTAAAGTTCACATTACAATAAACATAGCTGTCATTATTATTACTTTGTAAAGTCTGAATGTGTTCTTCTGGTGTCAAGATTAAGATTCATTGGCATTTCAACTCAAAATATTTAAGATCTCACTCTATTCCTGGCTCAAAACACACCTGCATCAGCTCCTTCTCAAAACACACAAACAAACAAAAAAACTAGCTCTGTTGTTTTAGTTTGTTAGTTTTACAATTTTTATTCTTAACCATTTTCTGGACATGAAATGGCCTGTTCCAAAAAGAACAGGCACTGTCTTTGGAAACATACATTCTAAAACGCATAAGATTGAGCAAGTTCGGAAAGTCTGGAAACCAGTGCCATTCTGGATTCTGCCCTGCCTTACCTCTGTAATGTTAAAGAGCATTGGTTACCTTATACAAGGGGAAAAAGGAAGGATCTGTCAGATAGCATCGGACAAGCAATGTGAACATAAATGCTTTTAAAGTAATTTTACTTTAAGAGGATACCTGTACTGTTTTTTTGAAGTTTATTCTAAATCATTATTTGTATTTAAATCTAAGTAATGATTCAAAGTATACCTCTAAATAGAAAAAGCATCAGTGAGTAGTTCCACTGTAAATGTGGAACACACGTTATATCTTACTAAACTGTGGATTTTCATGCCCTGGTTGGGATATTCCAGATATCACAGGCTGAAATTCCACAACAACTCTTACCATTGCATGTTTAATACTGCTCACATCGATGCAGGACTAGTCTTAGACAAAACCATGAAATATTAAGTCAGCTATGGCTCTTCCTGAGCACTCAAAATGTCCATCCCATATGATCTTTTCCTCAGATCTACCATCCACATTTCAGAGTTTTTCTTCATCCCCTTCCCCATTCACTCCAGATTTGTGCATACATTTTGAATGGCCTTATAGGTGCTTTTAGGTTCTAATAGGGGTAAACTAGCAGATGGAAGAGAACTATTCGCACAAAAACGCTTCTCTAAACCAGGAGATGACAAACTATGGCCTACAGTCCAAATTCAACCTACAACTGTTCTTATAAAGTTTTATTGAAATAGCCGTATCTACTCATTTACACATTGTCTATGATTACTGTAGAGACCATATGACACACAAAGTCTAAAATATTTACTTTCTGCCTCTTTACAGAAAAGTTTGTAGAGCTTTGACTAAACCAGTGTTCTTAAATGTTATCAAAAAGGAGGGGTAATAAAAGCAATTGATGGGCCCCACCCACATAGTTTCTGATTCAGTAGGTTTGGGGCTAGGTTCAAGAAGTTGTATTTCTAATATGTTCCCAGACGACACTGATGCTGGTGGTTAGGGGAATATACTTGGAGCACCACTCTTCGAAACTGTGGAGGTGCTCTTTTCTTTTTAAGAAGCTGTTTGGATGTGCTATAGGCTATACAAGCCAATAGGAGAGTCAATTTTAAAGAGCAGATGGATGTTGGTGTTCTTCAAATAGCATTTGCCTTGCATTTAAGCCTGGAAAAATAGCATTGCGACGAGAAACAACTAAAAGTAATTTACTTTTCTTAGAAACTTGAAATGTCATCTTGAAGAATTAACATGTTCTCCATGGAATGACTCTCTAGCTTTTTTAAGCTCACACTCAATCCACAATAAACACAATACCTTACCAAGTACACAATCTGAATATTTATAATGAGATTATACACATTGTACCATTAAACCCTTTGAGGTACATTTGTATCATTATATGTGTGGAACAGAAAAAAAAATACAACCTGCCATACTGAAGATAAGTGACTTCTTTAGAACTTTAATTGGAGACTATAATTTATATCTTTTGAGTTTTAGTCCAGTACTCTTTTGCATGAGATTGTCCTGCTTATCAAAACAAACCACCCTAATTTCTTAAAACAGACAACATAAAGTTATGCCGCCATCACTAAAATGATCTCATGTGGGTTAAGATGGAGCTGGGCATTTGATCTTTCACTGCTAAAGATGCTAACATACGAGCCTATAATAAACTGCTGCTCATGCAGAAAAAGAAAGGAAGTCAAAATGTGAATTTGTGGTGGCTGCGGTCAGTGAAAACGTGGTTTCCTACACTATGATGTACAATTGGGACCAATAGTTTATTATTATGATGGAAGCATCCTTTTGCTGGGTATTAACCAAGTGTCATTAGGCAAAAGCAATTGTGGAAGTAGTGGTAAGATGCTCACCTTGGTTAATGATTTGGAAAAAAATCTCTGGAGATTTAAAAATAGGTGCAGTATATCCGTTTCTTTTATTGACTTTGATGCACTATTGGAGACCGAAACCACTTCAGATGAATAAAAACCAGTGTATTAAAGTGGGGTGGGGAAAAAAGCCTTCAGTGAGATTAATATTTAAAGTACTCACAGCTGGTAAATAGATTATAACAATAGTAGTACACCAGTCTCAACATCTTTCTTTATTTCACTTTTTAGGTTACAAATGTTGGCCTGCATGAGACTGTCTTAAGGTAATAGTCCTGGAATAAAATTATATGATGGATTTTCCCATTAATATCTTTCAATTCTCCCCGATTTGTTAAGGGATCATTATAATAGTGGGACTTTCTGCCTTGTGATATCTGACGAAGAAAAATACGTAAAGATAAATTACATAATTTTTCTGAGGTTTACTTTGTAGTGAACCGGAGAATTACAATAAACTACTTGGAGGAATAAACTACATACGTATTAAACTTGCATTTCACATATGTATTGTTTTTAGGGAAATAGAAACTAAGAAAATTTTTGTTAGATTGATTCATTTCTCTTAGCTGTTTTTATTTGCTTTGAGTGCAAGATAAAATATACGTTTTTAGAATAATCACTTAGCCTTGAAATATGAATAAAGCATTGCAAAACATCTTAAGAAGTCAGAGAACCTGTGTTTTCTTGGTTTTGCCACTGACCAAATATATGACCTTAGAAAATTACTTCATTTTTTGAGACCAAATTACGTCCACTTTATTTTTATTTATTTATTTATTTTGAGGAAGATTAGCCCTGAGCTAACACCTGCTTCCAATCCTCCTCTTTTTGCTGAGGAAGATTGGCCCTGAGCTAACATCTGTGCCCATCTTCCTCTACTTTATATGTGGGACGCCTGCCACAGCATGGCTTGACATGCGGTGCCACATCTGCACCCAGGATCCGAACCAACAAACCCCAGGCGGCCAAAGCGGAATGTGTAAACTTAACCGCTGTGCCACTGGGCTGGCCCCTACCTCCGCTTTAAATGGGAGTATTATTAGACACCTAGTTTCCTTCCAAAACAAAACCCTGTGATTATATGTGATATGCTTCTATAAGCAAGTTAAATCTTTATATACTATTGTTATATGTGTAGCAATTTTCTAAATAGTTGTTTAGTGGTCTACTGTAAGCATCGTGAGGTAACAGTTAACTGTCCACAGAATATGATCACAATTTTGCCACCAACTCCCTAAAATTAATTTTATATCATTAGCTGGCAATTTTCAGGCAGAATTAGAACTGTGGACCTAACAGTCCATATAAATATATATATACACACACACACGCATACATACATATATGCGTATACACACACATAAATATACACTCAAATATGTATAAAGGTACATCGCAGAGACATATAAATCCTCTAGGATGATGGAGAATATCAGCAGTTACTTCCTGACTCACATCATTCTAAAATTTACTGTGGAGCATTTAGAAAACTGACGGCATTTCACTCCTCACTTAGGTTCCTTTAGTAGCTAAGGGATGGCCTTAATCCTAGAGGCAATCATTTTATAAGCTTGAACTATAATACATAATCATAACTATTAATGAATTAACTCTATCATTACTTTCTTCTTCTAAAACCTAGAAACAAATTGTTTTGCATTATCTTTTAAAGAATAATAAATGATTAACAATTCTGAATGTATGACTTTTAAAAGTTACGTCATAAAGTATAGAAAGTGGTTTCATATTTTTCTTCCTTATTTCTATATTATTCATATATTCTCTAAACATTGATTAGAAAACAGTTTTGTTCAGTTTTGTTTTTTTAGGTTTCAAATATAACTCACAGTTGGGCTGCCTGCATTCCCTGAAATAGTCTATCTAGCTTTGTAGAATCTTTTAATATATAAATGCTAAAAGTCTCTAGATCACGTATGGGGTAAGATAGTAAACGAAATATTCACATGGTTACGGAGATTTATATTTAATATCAGGCCTATGTAATAATTTCGAAAAGCTTTTTTACATTTCTCAAACTTAGAGTATTTTTCCCTGCTATGACCTCCTCTCCACAAAGCTGCAGCTAAAGAAAATAGCTTACAAAATGAAAGCTGTATTTGCTCTGACCACCCCCCCACCACACACACTTCAAAACCAGCCAAGGCAAATAACCCTAAAAAGAGTGCTTTGGTAAAAATACCATGCTCAAAGTCTCTGTTTCATTTAGCAAAAAGATAAAGATGGCTTGACACCGAAACCAACATATAAAGTCTGGTAAAGCACATTCTTCAAAGAAGCACAGAGAAGGGAGAGGAAGTAAATCCACTGGGGAACGTGGTTCAAAAACATTGCCAACTGCATCTGGTGATCAGATGCCAAACCCTTCCTATACTGTGACAAATCACTTGTGGCTGATCATGGTTAGTTGTTTAGAAATGTTCCCTTAATTCCTGAGCTGTCCTTGGGAGTTTACTCTTGAACAGATCGTTTGTTCTATTGACCTGATCTTATGCTTTTCACGCTATATTTAATCCAAAGATATGCCTTTTACCCTAATTTACCTAGTTATGATACAGCTTTTTATCAGCTAGCATAAAAGATATTTTCCTGGTCTTTCACCTGAATGTGGGTCTACTGTCCGAAGGGCAAAGTATTTTGTGTTTCTTTTGTAGCGTGCGCCTCATTTGGCAAACATCGAGATAATTTATTCTTTATTTCTCCAATTGGGAACTTTAAAAATCAGGATTCTGCTTTGACTCCTGGCTGCTTTGTTTCCTGGAGTTCTTAAGCACCTCTAGAAGGAAATTGGGTCGCTTGTTAGATTGAGTTGAGGAGCCTTAGGGATCCATTTTTCAAAGGAGTCTATTGGGGCTGCCTCCTCTACTCCTCCAGGCAGCCCAGTAATTCTGACATTCTAGTTCAAGACAGTATCTTAAAACTATCATCCCTCTCTTATAGCACTGTATATCTCTCATTTGGAACTATGACTTTACCATTAGAGTAAGTTTAAGTGTCTGGGAGCATTATTTGGTGTTCCGTATTTCCTGTTTTGGAGTCAAGGTTACTACTCATTAATTTTAATTTTAAAAAAGAAAAGGAAACAAATACCAAAATGAAAAATCCACATGCTGGCACAGATGTAGTATGCAATACATTTTTTTCTCTCCAAATATTTGTTTATTTCTAGAGAAGCTTCCTGGAAATTATTTGACAAATGTGTGTTTCTGTCTTTGCCACTCATTCTTGCCTCCTGTATTTTGAAATCATTCCTGTACCAAATGTGATTCTTGACTTTTGGTATTTCTATGAATTTTCTAGAGAAAAAATTATACCTATTCATTGCCTTTTAAGCGCCATAATTCAATAGAAATATTTAGGGTAGCACTAATGTGCTATAACTGATATATCCTTTGGCCGGCTCTGCCTCATCTCCTCCACCTCGATTTGCAATTTTTAGATACATGACCATAGAGGTCAAGTTACCCAACCATAAGAATTTTTGCTTTATTACCTTTTCTCAAAGAATGCATGATAATGATCTATTTTGACTTATGGAACTTTTACATTAATTAATGTATTTCAAAATAAGGTTATTTTACCTGGCAATATAAATGTGCTTTAATTACCTGAACAGAACTATAGTTCAGTTTTAATCACTATGGATTAAAACATCACTTCACAGCCAAACAGAAACATGTTCCCAATCACTGAACTTGAATTATTGTTATGTAGCTTGAGGCTTGTATTAAAATCACTGAATAATTGCAATCAGATTATTATAATCAAGTACAGGAACAGTAATTACAGGTTACCGTCACTTTAAGCTGCCCTGGAAGTCCTATATTCTGATGATATGCATATTAAAAGTTTATGTTAGTGATAAAATTAATGAACAGGACTGTAAGCACTTGTCAGGAGGAAAGATGTCACATATCTTACCATATAGGGAGTTATGTTTTCACATCAAGGACAAGTATATGCCTACATTATCTTTGTTCTTTCATAAGTTAAATTGCAGAGAAAATAAATTAAATCCAGTTTTCACAATGTAATAATGGTTGATTTAGTATCAAACTTTAAAAATTTTCCACATTTTCTTGTGGCAATTAATATTTTAGGTTTCATCATTCATTTTATTGGTTTAAAAATAACACAAAGAAAACTATGTAAGTTTGGGTATAGGAAGAAATTGTGTTCCCCAAAGAAAAAAAGTCCTTAAATAAATTAAATCCTTAATCAAAGGGCAAGTGTTTTCAATTCCTTGAGATCAAAACCAGGAAAGAAAAAGAAAAATGTACAATCTTTTTTAAATGATATGATCTTGTTTTGAAGAGACATAAAATGGAAAGGTATTTGATATCTGCTGTAGCAGTGTCTTAAAGACAGATGTTAATGTAGTGTTACTATTCTGATGAAAAGACCAATCCTATTTAAACTTTAATAATCTTGTTCTTTTATTCAAACAATGAATATGGTATATAGGATAGGAATTGTATTTTGATAGTTGGGGTCTAAAATTAGAACTTGAAACCGAAAGAAGCCTAGAGCCCTAGGGGTCCAATCACAGAGAAACGGCTCCTGCACACATGTGCCAACCACTGAATCATTTTATTACACTTTCTGATTCACAATGGAAATAGAGGACAAGAGTGAACACACAACCAGAGAATGTAAGCAGAAAATATATAGCGTGTGATTGGGCAGGGAAGTTAGAAGGGGAAGACGTAAAAAGGTTGAATGTGTAGGTGACTTGCAGGGAATTTCGCTCCAGTTCCCTGTCCAGCAGTATGACTGAGGATAACTGTATGACACCAAATGAGAATAAATTGGAAATGACATTTTGTGCAGACGAGAAAGGTCCGCAAACGAGGAGATGAATCTTCTGCCAGATTCACAGACTTTCTGCAGCCGCCATGACAGACAACATAAGCCAGATAAAAGGCCAACCAAACACCCAGATGCGGTTGCTGGAAAATTACATACTGGAGCTCAGCATCTGGGTCTCACAGCTGCCAAGTCTACCCCATGGGTGCCCATGGTGCTTGGCTCAGATACTGGGCCAGACAGAATGGGGGTGAGCACCATGGAACAAGCTGATCACCACAGAGAACAAGAAGGTAGAAAGCCAAGTGTATAATAAAATAGCATGAACCTGCCAATGCAGTTTCAAATGCATAAAACCATACGTTAGTGTTCCAGCATAATGCTGAGAGCAGGTTTTTCCTCTTTGGTGTAGAGATGATTTAAGAGGCATTAATGGTGGGCCTGTGGCTACATTCTCCTACCAAGTGAAGGATGTCAGTCATAAAAGAAATTATAATCATAATTAGACAATGGATTGCATATACCTTTACATCTAGTTAAAATACCTAGGAGGATAGCTAAGCAGAATGGGGAAAGGCATTTGGTATAAGAGCCTATATCAATAGGATAAAAATGCACCAAATCAATATATAAAACAGCATGTAAAATCCAAGATGGCAACAGGATAATGAAGTGACCATTATAGCTTCCTCTGGTTTCACCTCAGGATTCTAAAAAGCTATCAAATTATAGCAAACATACACTTCACTGTAGATTGTTTCCTTAGAAATCTTCAGCAATACAGAGATGTGATGAGAGGATATGACGAGGACCTTTTGTCAAGGCTCATGCCCCCTGGCATGCAGATTTTAGCAAATAATCCAAAAAGTAGATACAGGAATATTTTTCCAACTGGTGTATTTGTTCTCATTATATGTGGTTTGTTTTCATCCTCTGATTTAGAGCTTTGTTTTAAAGCTTCAGAAGTATCTTAGAAATATTTTGTACATGTATTCATTTTCAGAATATTTTTGGCCATAAAAGTATATTCTGACTCATTAATAGATCAGTGAGTCATAGGGTATAATACACCACATTTTTTAATGTCCTATTTTTAAGGAACTAAGATATTATCAGTCAAAATATTAATAAGGGAGAAGTAACAGTATATTTGACTCTAACTAGAGAAAAATGCTATCCATTAAAGTTCTAATCAAAATGGGCATTTTTGGTTATTATTTGTTCACACGTGATTTTCTGAAGTTTCATTTCTAAAATACTATGTGCCTCTCCACTTTACTTCTATTTATTTTAATGCATTATATTTAAATGATTGCTTTTAAACATATTAATGTCCCTGATTTAAAAAAATATTTAATCATTTACACATGTAAGAATGAGTGGAACATTAGCATGTGTTGCTTAAAACATATGCTTATCTATCCCACTTTATTCAGTAATTATGTTTTTCCAGAATACCAGTATTCTGATTGTAATTTAAATAGGAATATTAACAAAATAAACTCTTCTTATGTGAAGCCATAGCTCTGTAATTGCCAGCTTAGGACAATTCAACTCTACATGGGACAGGATTATATATTCAGCTTTCATCATTGTATCCCAGCACCTTAGCACCATGTCGCTGTGCTGGACACGTAATAGGAGCTTCATAAACGTTTGACGCAGGAATGACTATGTCAGCGACTCTTTTATTAAGGATAAGCACAATTTTTATGTGTCTATATTTTTATATTAAAAATATGTTTTCCTCAGGGCTGGCCCAGTGGCGTAGTGCTTAAGTTCGCATGTTCCACTTCAGCAGCCCAGGGTTTGCAGGTTCGGATCCCAGATGGGGACCTACGCACCACTTATCAAGCCATGCTGTGGCAGTTGTCCCGCATATAAAGTAGAGGAAGACAGGCATGGATGTAGCTCAGGGCCAGTCTTCCTCAGCAAAAAGAGGAGGATTGGCAGCAGATGTTAGCTCAGGCTAATCTGCCTCAAAAAAAATAAAATGAATAAATAAAAATAAAACACCGAAAAATATGTATTCCCCAAGAGTGGCAGACCTCAGGCATTTTGGTACTAGGACTCATCTATATTCTTAAAAATTGATACTTGCAAAGAGGTTTTGTTTAGGTAGATTATATCCATCAATGCTTACCTTATTAGAAATCAAAACTGTGAAATTCTGAAAATATTAATTTATTTTAAAAAGTAAACTCATTAAACTCATTGACAAATATATTTTTATGGAAACAATTATATTTTCCAAGACAAATAACAGTGGAAAGGATGGTATCCCTTTACAGTTTTGCTAATCTTTTAAATGTCTAGCCTATAAAAGATAAATTCTCATATCTGCTTAAGCATTCAATCTATTGCAATATGTTACTTTAAATAAAGTATATGAGAAAAATCTATCCTCAAATAAATATATAGTTGGAGAAAAGGGGACCTTGTGAGCCCACTTAAAGGGTCTGAGAGACCCTCACAGTTCCTCAAACCACACTTGAAGACTCAAATCTCACTCACATTGATTCGGCAACGTTGCATTTCTGTGTTAACTGAATCAAAACTTATAGATCAGGAACTGAAAAATTATTTTGTAAGAGTTCTGATAATTAACTGTTTTCAACATAAACTTATGGCCATAATGATAAATGAGTACTCTAAAACTCTGACATGCCCCTAAATAGTTATGTAAGTAGATAATAAAATAGTTTGTGTTAATGACTGGCAGTCTTCTCGGTCTTTGGAGAACCAACCGTGAACTAATACCTTCCTTATTGGTATAGTGAGTGTGTGTGTGTGTTTGTGTGTATGCTTTAGATAACTTTGAAGCTCTATTAGTGGAAAAATTTCCTCTTAAATCTTAGCAGTGTTGCTCAGTGTTTTTATTCATTTACTTATTTTTGTTGAGGAAGATTCACCCTGAGCTAACATCTGTGCCAATCTTCCTCTATGTTGTATGTGGGTTGTCACCACAGCATGGCTGCTGATGCCTGGTAGGTCCACGCCTGGGAACTGAACCCAGACTTCCAAAGCAGAGTAAGCCAAGCTTAAACACTAGGCCATGGGGCCGGCCGCTGCTCAGCGTTTTTAATTTAAATGATCTCATAGCTTTTCTGTTCAGAAGACTGCACAAAGAAGGTTGTTAAGTAGGCTAGAGACGCTAAAACAATCTATTTGTGCATGTTGATATAAAGTTGAAAATGTACACTGTCATTAGTTTTATCATAAACACTTATTTTTAGGAATTTACAACATTCCCTAATTATATATGTATTTTATCATGTATAAACATGGTACTAAATATCAATTTTATAATCAATTATGTATAATTTCATATTAATTCATTTAACAATTATTCATTAGACATGTCTTTATACAAGACACTATCATAGGTTCTGAAGATAAAACACTAAAGAAGACAAAGTACCAGGCTTTATGAAGATTGTATTCTAGTGGGAGGAAACAGATAATAAATTATCAAGTAAGAAAGAACTAATAAAATGTCACCAAAATTAAATACCATTTTACACTCATTTGTTTGGTAAATATTAAGAAATCTTATAAAACTATTAAAGATGATATGGGCTGAAAGAATATCTTAAATATGGCTGGTAGGAGTATAAATTGGGAGACAATTTGTTGTTGCCTTGTAAAGTTGAGCATAATCTTAGATCCAGTAATTCTGTTCCTAAGTACATACTCAAGAGAAATGCTCGCATATTTGCACCAGGAGATATACAAAGAAATGTCAACAGCAATACTGTTAATTGTAGCCGAAGATTGGAACCCATCAAAGACAAGAAAAGAAAAAATATTTGGCATATTTACACTATGAAAATTATACTGTGTAGGAAACAAATAACTGCAGATGCCTGCAACAATGTGGCTAGATAGTACTTGAGCACAAGAAGTGGGCCACAGTAGACTACATTCTGCATAAAGCCTTTTTTTTTTTTTTTTGGTGAGGAAGATTGGCCCTAAGCTAACACCTGCTGCCAATCTTCCTCTTTCTGCTTGAGGAAGAGTGGCTTGAGCTAACATCTGTACCCATCTTCCCCTATTTTGCAGGTAGATCACTGCCACAGCATGGCTTGATGAGTGGTGTAGGTCCATGCCTGGGATCAGAACCCGGAACCCGGGCTGCCAAAGCAGAGTGCACGAACTTAACCACTACACCACTGGACTGGCCCCTGCATAAAGACTTTTTATAAAATTAAAAACAATTTTAACTTAAAAAATCATTGTTCAACCATGTGTATGTGTATTTAGGCAAAAAAATGATAGACACAGAATTAGGATAATGGCTAGCTGCCTCTGAGGAAAGCAGGAAGATGGATAGAGAAAGAACATTATGGAACTTGTGTTTAATGTTCTAGATCTAGGGGTCAGATGTTGGGTTCAAGGGTGCTCATTATATCCCGGATAAATGAAAATGAAGACCATGCAAGGACCAAAGAAAGTAGTGTGTTAAAAACCAAGGATTATGACTAATCCAATTCTGTGCTCCTGAGATTAGTGTGTGTGTATGTGTGTGTGTATCACACATAGACACATTTTTTTGGGTAGTGGTAAGTGATAAGTGCAATAGAAAAATAAAACAATATAGAGAGAGAAACTTATGAAGTTTCTACATGTGCATACATAATATGTGGATATTTCTATCTATAAACACACATGCAATTTACATAGTGAGACAGCTCTGTCATGCATCACTATTCTCGTACTACTGAATAAACAGCACTATGCTGAGTCAATGCTGCCGTATTTAACAGTGGAGTATGGTGAAGTGAAAATTATGAACTTAGCAGTCAGAGAGGGATGGAGCAAAGGCGAGCTATGTTATATGTTAACTTGGGTAGCCACGACCAAAAGTTTTTCTACTGGACTGTATTTTTATGCAATACTGTACGTTTATTTTTAAGATCTTTGCAGTGAATAGTCCTGTGAAAAAGTCTCTTGCAGGGTGTTTTTGAGGCTGTTGTAATCGCAGAGTGTTTTCTTTGTGGGAATCCCAAGGGGAGTAAAATCCCAAATGAGTTTAGGAATAGAAATAGCTCTACACTCCTAACTAATTTCTGTTTTATCTTAGAGACACAGTGCACTATGTAGCTAAAGTTTTTGTTCTTTTTAAAAAATTTTTTGTGTTAACTACAGGCTATACCCGTAGCAAATATGTAACGTATGGTTGAATTAATGTTTTTAATCACAACCAAGTTTCTGTGTCATCTATCTATTTGTATTTCTTCTTTTACTCTCACTTTCCTGGTATTCTATTTTATTTTATTCTGTTAAATCAATCTCATTTCATATTCTAAAACTATAAATACATGGAAAATAGCCAAGAACTGTATTGGTTATTATGTCCGTAGCATAAAGCTGTATTTTTCACCTTCCCTCCATTCAACCATTGTGTTATTTCATATGTTTTCATGTGTGTGTGTGGGGGGGAGCCCCCCCCGAAGAGGTGTGACTCAACCAATCAATTAAGGTAACTAAAAATGGGCTAAACAAAACCTCGGTGTAATGCAAAAATTTATCATTTGTCTAGGAGTATATTTGTTCAATATAAACTATCACTCTGTATAGAAGGAAGAGAAAATGAAACCTTAGCGTCTATGAACTGAGGAGCAGCTGTAGTCTTCTCAGCACTAAAAGCTAATATATTATACAAAATGTCTTCTCAGAAAGGTTTAGAAGTTCCAACTATTTTTCCCTAAACGTAGATAATATAGAGATTTTTCAGCAAAGTTTTTCATTAAATTTTCACTTAATCATCATATTTATGCCCTTTTTCTGAAACAGTAAAATAATTTTTCCTGAACTTTACCAGAAAACACATTCTCAATCTCCAAGTTTTCTTTTAAAAATGATAATAGCAATACTTTACATTTTAAGAACACCATTATTTTCCCTTTTAATGCTTTCTCCCAAAGAGCTCAAAGCATTACAAAGTGCTCTTAAAAGTTATATTCATGTTTCCTTCCTTTGATCCCCATGATGAAATGCAACCACCTCCCCGGTGAAATACAGCCACTGCTTATGACAGTGAATAACAATTCCATACAATTCACAAGAAATAACATACCCAATTAAAACTGTAAAGGGGTCTTAGAAAGACAGACTTTAATTAGCGAAGCTGGAATGTGGCCAAGCAAAAAAAGTACCATGCAAAGTGGTCATGACCTCATTTTAACACTCTGTCTTATTCAGAGGACCGCATCTAGAGGAGCCCATTGCATCAGGCTGACTTGGGGCACTGATTGATTCAGCACTGAATAAATGGGAACAATGTCACATACTTAATCATCATCTGCATTTATCAAAGCAGTCAAAGATTTTCCTTGGTGAACCTCCTCCCTCAGTTAATGACCCTGTGCATGTCCCTTCACGAGTCATAGAACAACACCAAGTCTACCCTCCCCTTTCATAACTATTTGTTTGATACTATGTGTTATCAAGTACAAAAAACCACAAATTTTTATATAATATTGTAAGATCAAAGGCCAAAGTAATTTCAATGTAAACATTAGGTATTCAAAGGCAACCACCTTTAATCCTGAAAATTAAAAAAAGTAAGTAACTTTTCTAGAAATGTCATAAACTAAATATCATTGGTTCCTCAGTCTAGTTATCCAGACTCATTAATTTTGTGTCCACAGAAGTTGGAGTAGCAGTGGATAAAAAATAAAAACACTTAAGGAAAAGAAAGATCAGCCTTATATAGCATCAATTCTTTTAAACATAACTCAGTGATAATATTTGATTTAGAGGGGGTTTCCTGAGTTGCTTTTTCTAAATTACAAGTATATATTAAAATGCAATCTGTATACAAGATTCTGTATTACTGGATTTTTGATACAATGTAGTGTTCTTATGCTACTTTTCTAGAAATTGTTGTGCAAAAACTAATTTTCACGTGTTTGTTTCTTGCATACCTCCATGACAAAGATCTCAAGGAGAAAACCATAGAATGCATTTCCAATTACCCCCGTTCTCTAGCAGCTTTGTCCCCAACAATTTCTTCTATGTTTCTCCATTCAGCAATTGCTCTCCTGCCACAGTGAAGGAATGGGCTGACAATATCAATGGTTGACATTCATCCGCATTGACCTAAATATGTGATTACATTAAACGTAGCCACACTTCAGCCACTGAAGCTTTTGTTTATATAATGCAAAAGTGGCCCAAGATTTGCATTAAAATTTTATTCTTTAACAAAAAACAATTCGAAGACAGCTCTAGCTTTCAAAATGTGAAAGGAACTGTATAGTCAACTGCTATATAATTGACATTGATTTTCATGTGTGTAGTAGAAAGCTATTTTTTCTCCTTTCTCTCCAGTATTCCTTTCCCCTTCTAGTAATAGCACTGGCTTTCCTGAGTTTAGGGCGTCCCATCTGTACACCCTGACTTCCATCAAGGATTATGCATGTAACACAGGCTTGACCAATAACAATCTTTCTGCAGGACAACTCTCCATTCCCCTTGGGATGACAATCTATGGGACTGTTGTCTTGGGATTGTTCATCAATCATGGCCTCTGCAACACAACAAGCCTTCAAATGGTGAAAGTGCTAAAGAGAAAGAGGGACAGCATATAGACACTGTAAATCCTTGAATCTAGGCTACAGTGAGGCCTGCCAGGCCACATGTTTCCAGGTTTGGTTGCCCAAGCTGATAGATCCTTCTTTATGACAACTTGAACTGAGTTCATATCATGTGATGCCAAGAGTACTGACCCGAATCTTAATTGTCTGTATACCATGGCTGGTCACTGTCCGAGGATGGGTGTCTTGAGCTCTGTGGCAGTGCTGTGCAAGACAGATGTCATCCCTGCCTGGTGATGGTAACACACTTGCAAGGGATATAGAAGATGAACAAATAAATAGTTAAGGGTAAAATGTGACATGTTAAGAAGAAAATGGACATAGTGCTGGGATGATGAAAAACAGGGGAACATACTTAGAAAAAGTGGTCAGGGAAGTTCTCTCTAGGAGGGTATTAGACCTAACAGATATTACCTAAAGTAACTTCAAAAAGAATGTTTTCATATAAATCCTTTTTGAGTGTTGTTTAGTCTTTCAAAGTGTCTGTGGCTTTTACTGATTAGTAACAATGATACCACCCATACTAACTTATTAATAATGATATATTTATTATATATTTATATATTGTATTTTATAATATATATTATAATATATAATTTTCTATTACATGTTAATAACAAATTATTGATAGCACCTATGTGCTGGTCATCACTGGATTAATTTTATATCTTTTATCCCATATAACTTCCAAGTTCTATAAAGTTAAAATTATTATCATTCATACACAATTTTACAGATGAGGAAACAGAATCACCCAGATATTAAATACTAGGTAGTAATCAGAAGAGACAGTACTTGATCTCCAGAACTTTGAATTCCAAGTTTGTATACATCACCTGATCCTTTTAGGAGAGTAACCACTTGCTGTTAAATTTCAAACATTACACATATATATTATGTAGAAAGACATAACTTCCTCCTCCCTTGGTATCATCTTTTCCATTGAGATAAACATTCTTGAGCATTTGGTGCATGCATCATTTTCCTAAACATGTAAAACCGTGCTTTTAAATAACCTATCATCATGTTATACATACCATGCCTTCATAAGACATGCCTGTAATTGACTTTCTCCCAAAGTGATTTGAAACACATAGTTAGCTTTTATTTTAGGACAAATTTTACCAAAGTTGAATGCTTTTTCTCCTAAATTTGCACAGAATTATATACAACCAGGCTATTTTTTCTTTATAATAAATGTTCATATACTTTAAATTCTTATAGTCTTAGAATTTCTCTACCACCCATTCTGCTTCCTAAATAATCCTTTCTTAGCCCACTTTTGCCTACTGCCTCAGCATCAGGAGGCAAGGTTACTCAATAGCAAAAACAGTTTGGAATTAAGTGAAGCTTTTCAACTAGAAAGACCATCATCCTCCTTTATTCCCAGTCTTTCCTGCTCTTCCAGATACTGTACACATGGGAAGTAAATCTACTAGTAAACTCTTGGACTCCATGAACGAAGAAAGAAAACAGAAACCATAATTATTTACAGAGTTCCTACTGCATGCCACTCACACACCCTGGGCCCTGGAGACTCGATAGTGGATAAAGTCAACAGAATTCCAGGCCTCAGAGAACTCAATATGAAGACAAAAGAGAACAACATCTTCTTACAACTTTTGTTGTTTTGCCTACTGTAATTACCAGAATTAAGGGAAAGAAACATGAAGGACAGTGTCATTACTCTTTCTTTTCTTTCTCCTTTGTCTTTTCATGACTGGGTCTAAAGCTACTGGCAAAATATCTTTAGCCAATATTTGAGGAAAATCTGAGTTTTTTCTTAGCTACACTGAAAACCAAAGAGCCCTTCCTGTGTTTGTAACGAGTTCGATTTGGGGGAAACAGTGTTTCGGCTTGGGTGGCCAAACCAAATGTTCTTGGAAGCTTGCTGGACTGGATGTTATTAAGTGAAAAAATCTATTGCAAAACTCTCAAGGTTACAATTAAGGCAATGCAGAGCCTTGGGCTGCCAGGAAGAGAGACAATTCACAGAGGGCTTGAAGATGAGCACATTGTGCCGACCAAAGCAGAAGTCTTCAGGATCACTTTCCCCACAATTTCAAATCATCATAGGCTTCGAGATTATATTTGTTACTCAGCTTGGGAGATGCAGCCTGTAAGCTTGAAAAAAAAGTGTCAGTCATCGCTTCCATTGCTCTCACTGTGACTATTTGAAATCTTCCCAGGTATGAGGTCTTTTCTCAGATTATTTTTTCCCATGAACTCTCTGGAGCCACTTATTTCATTTTCTAAAGGCAAGGTAACAAGGAACGCATCACTTCATATCTATATTGTCACATGCGGCTTCTTTGATGAAACTACCACAAAAGTAAAAAGTACCCCCTCAAACGTAGCCATGGTTTCAGAGGCATCTTGCTGTACTTCACCGTTTCACGATATGAGTCGATTTTTCCAATTGGTCCTGACTTTACAATCTAAATACCCCTTTATCTATTAAGGTGCTTTATTAAACTCCTACTATGTGCCAGGCAAGAGGATGTACACTATCTCCTATCAGCCTCACAGTGAGGATGAGATAGGTAGTATTATTATCTTCTTTTCACAGATGAGAAATCAAACCTTGTCGGAATGACCTTAGCTCCAAGGATAGACAGTTATCAAATTGGGGAGCAAAGATTTGAGACCAGGAAGTCCTGAGTCCATATGTAATCCAATATGCCACCAACTACATACTAAAAGACTTGTACAGATCTGCATCCAAAAATGAAACATTCAGGGTTGCCTACTGAATGTGTGTTTAGAAAAAAATCTCTCATAGGATCTTGCATGTGGAAGTTCTTGGGAAAGTAGAGGTTTATTGTTACTTACATATCCCAATTAAATAAAACTGAAATTTTAAACACATGATTAGTATCATTTGATCGAATGCTCATCAGTGAGAAGAGCGAGAGTGGAATTCAAAACATCTGCATTCTGAGTGCACATCCACCAACAGTTCCTTCTCTGGCCTTGACCCTTGACCTCAGTGCCTGCACGTGTAAAATGAGGGGGTGGGCAGGAATTTTGGTTGCAAGACCCTTCCAAACCTAAATATAAGATGTTAAGTTAGATTACTTTAATCTTACACGACTGGACAGTCTTTCAGCCCTATTTCTAAATCTACAGGTAGCAGTAATAGAGTAAGAGTGTAGGGGATTAAGTGTATCTACCCACACATTCTATGAGTATGAGTTTATGGACCCATATTAAAGAGCAGGATTATTGCACATATTAGACTTGGTTTCTATAAACAAGAAAATCAGGGCCATATAAGTTGCCTCCATTAGAAAGAGTAAGAAATAAGGAACCAGCCTATGATTCCATTTCCTTTAGCTTACTGATTTTTAAGTTTGTTTACTATGTGCCAAACACAACTTAAAATTAAAGTAATAATTTAGAAGTTATTGCTTTAAAGCAAAGGAAGAAAGAGGTCTCTGCAGGGAAGTATTTCCCTCGAGTCTTCCTAATACTGATTAACACTAGTTTTTGAAATGTTAATTAGTTTTGAGCTTAACAGCTAGTCATTGTCTAAAAGGGCATGGAGCAAAACTTTTTCAAAGTTTGGACTAAGGAGCATTTAACTCTTTAATGCCAAAGACTGGCCATTTCCTCCATTGCTGGCCACTGAACCATGAGAATGCCAGGACTGATTAGCTGTGGTGATTAGCAGGCTGACATTAGGACTAGAATCACTTGTCGTTTGCTTACATTGACAGAATACCTAGAGAAATGTCTAACTTTTATCAGTGCAATGCATTCCACTTAGTAGTAATATGGAATGTCTATTTTTTAAACTTTCATAGACTATGAATAGGTTTAAAACAACATATACAATTTTTGAAATAAGATCTAAAATCACTATACTGTATTGTAGTGATTGTCTTTGTCATTTAATTGGTATAATGGTGGAAAATGGAGCTTTTTGTTTCTTAGGCTGCATCTTAGAGTCCATATTTATGACTCCTTCTAAATCTGTGCCATCTAAATTTCACAGTTTCCTATTGCTTCTCAGTAGAGTAAAACACCCTTAAAAGAAATTCACTAAAAACTTCATAAAAGAGAGTTCTTATGGAAAAATATGGTTTTATAGAAAACAGTTACAAGGTGAATAAGACAACGGAAATTGGAAAGTTATAAGAAACATTCATTTTACTCAGAAATGTTTGTTTATAAAGCAAAAATGCCCGTATGTCTAGGTGACCATATGTATGAATTTAGCATTATTTACTCCATTTTACTACTGAGGAACAGAGATTTAGGAAATTTACCCAAAATCTTAGAACTAAGTGGTAGAGCTTGTATTTAAAAATGCTGTTTCTACTGTTATAACTTTCATTTTGTCTCCCTTTATCATTACTGAAGCACACATTGGCAATTTGTTTCCTTAAACATTTGCATATAAATTTTTTTAACCATATTTGGGACAAGAATCTATTCTTATACAAACTGAAAACTCTACATGGAATGCAGTATTCTATTGTAGAAGATGCTATTTAACCATTAAACTATGAAAGCTAATGAAATATTAGAAAGTAAGCTACGTTCATGAAGTGATAGTATAGAACTGAAGGAGAAATACACTCAGGTGGGAAAGAATGAGAAATAGTTTAATACTGAGAAGGTGTATAGTGTAACCCAGGGACACAAGTAGTAGAAAATAAAGGAACGACCAGAGGAGATGATCATCTAATGAGAGTTATAGTTACAGACTATTCTGTCAGTCTCGGATTTGCTGGAAGAGCCGTGACCAGAAGAGGAAGATGGAAACTGAAAAGAGAGCTGTGAAGGGTAACTGAAGCAGGAGTAGTGGAATAAGAAGGAAAGACTCCATCTTAGAGAGGCTAGAAGAAAAAAATCCTCAAATTTATTTTAATGGCATTCTTTGTACATAAGCATTCTTAGTGTTGATGGTTTTTGTTTCTTACCAAATCACATGCAAGTGAATCTTTCATGTTTTAGATCACTGTCCTTAAGCCTTTTTTGGGCATTATTTCATTTTACCTAGTTCCTCAGTAGGCTTTTGGATTTATCTATTTGTGGTTCTTTTCTTTTGTGGAAATTAATGTGCATTGTTCTTTACTGTAGGATTCTGTGCTTGCACTTCAGTCTACTTGTATTTTCCTCAGCCTTCTGTGATTAAGTGGATTTGTTAATATTCAATTTCTTTTTGTATAGTATTAATAAAGATGCTACAGAAACTGAACTAAGCCTGAGACTAAGTCCACAGAACTCAGCAGTGCAGATGGAAGCCAGAGATGAAGAGACTTACTGGAATGTGGTTAAAGTCCTTTTCAGAAACCACTTCAAGCTGAGATGCTCAGAGGAAGAAAAAGAGCCAAACAACAACCCATATAGCAATGTGATTGTGTTACTTCAGCTTCCACAATCTTGTTGATGAGTGTACAAACCATACACTTATGTATGTGGCAAGCTATTACTTATAACAAGTCTGCAATTAATATCCAAACTTTTCAGCTGAAGCTGGAATGGAAAAACCATCCAGAATGACCAAGTTACTCAATTACCTAACTAGGCTGTAAGCTATACACGATATTAAATAAATAGCAATTTTCTGAAATGCCTTTTTAATTTACACCAAGCGTGTTCATCTTTCACACCAATTAAATCTATTAGCCCACAGTTTGAGTTTAAAATAATAATAGAAAGAACTACTGACAATTTACTAGCAAATCTGTTTAAGGACATGAATGTGCATGCATATGTGTGTGTGTGTTTGAGAAAGAAAAGGAATACTTATATGCATAATTGCATAATTATTTAAATATTCCTTTGATTTTACAAAGTTCTTTTTATAGACTTCTCATTAGTAAACATATTTCAAATGTCTTTTTATCCTCAAAGGGATAATTTTGTGATCATTCTTATATTTACTATTATGGGAACTAAGTGTATACGTCATGAGAAGCCTTTGCTGTCAGTCACAGCCGAGTCTGAGTACAGGCTCTGCCGCTTATGCTTATGTGACCTTGGGCAAGTAACTTTGTTTCTCTGATCACCATCTGTAATATGAAGATAATAGCATGGATTCTAAAAATGCAAATGAGAAAGAAAGCTCTGCATAAGGAGGTGTGAGGAGATTGGATGCTGTCTGCCTGGGATAAGGCTGCCCACTCTCTCCTAAGACAGGGACTGTCATCTTCCAGAAAATCACTAATCTGCTGTAAAACTTGCTTTTCTCAAAAACTCCAAAGCAGACTAATATCAGGATGCACTTATAGTTTCCAAACTCATGCAGCTTTCAGTAAAGCCTCATATTAATTCATAAATAACCAACACAAGGAACCAGAATATTCTGTATTTAAATAGTATGCCCAGACAATTTCCCCTTGTGGACAGATTTATATGATTAATTTCATAAGAATATTATTTTATTAATTTACAATGAAATTAACAATCATAGATCCCAGGCAGAAGGGGACAGACTATTCTTTTCTTGTTAGCAGATAAAAAGTGAAGCGAAACAGTCGTTGGGAAATTCCTTTGTAAATATGGAATCAAAGCAAAGTGGAATTAGTTAGATTGATCAAATGTTTTGACATCATCATGCTAAGAGAGCATGATAACACATTCCATCTCTCAATAGAGATGACTTTAATGATATTAGTAGCTAATACTATGGAACAATTTTTATGTGCAAAGCACTGTTCTAAGTAATTTATACAAATTAGCTCATTTAATATTTATAAATCCCTCGTAAAATGTTCTATTATTGTCTCTATTTTATAGTTAAGAAACTGGCACAGAGTGGTTAATTAACTTGTTTAGGATCACAGAGCAAGTAAGTAGCAGAGGGAGAATGAACTTGCCAATGAAGCCTAAATTCTCAGTATCTGCTGGTTAAAGCAAGTTTCTCTTCTGGAAGAAAGATTTTTTTTAAGTATTCTTTTCAGTGAGGAAGATTGACCATGAGCTAACATCTGTTGACAATCTTCCCCTTTTTTTCACCCTCTCCAAAGCCCCAGTACATAATTGTATATCCTAGTTGTAGTTCGTTCCAGATCTTCTATGTGGGATGCCACCACAGCATGGCTTGATGAGCAATGTGTAGGTCTGCACCCAGGATCTGAACCGGTGAACCCTGGGCTGCCAAAGCAGAGCCTATGAACTTAACCACTATGCCACCAGGTCTGGCCCCCTCTTCTGGAAAAGTTTTGAGTAGTAGGCATTGCCAATTTTGCCCATGATTCTCATTTTCAATATTTCCCCAGATATTGACTTCCCTTTCAGGTTCTCTAAGAAAATGACATTTAAGCTCTTATCTAAGGGAAAAGAAAGCTACAATCATACAAACATTCAGGAAAAAGCACTTGATGCAAGAAAGAATAGTAAGTGTGAAGAGGTAGGTGCAAAAGAAAAGAACAAAGGAAAGAGAGGAGTACCTTCTAGGTGTTAATCTATTTGGCCGATTCACAGCCAAACATTGCGGAACTGAGAACTACTCTTTCTTGGTGGAGCTCGACTCTGAGTTCAGTATTTCACGATCAGAGGAAAATCATACTTATTTCTTTTGGCTGCAGGTTCAGGACAGTTGCAGATATGAAAACAAGAGGCAATGTGGATCCTAGTCAAAAAACTATAGGTGTTGCCATCAGATCCAGTTAGAATTCTGGCTCTACCACCTACTAGCTCTGTAAGTTTGGGCTAATTATTTATTTTTCTAAACTTGAATTTTCTCAATTATTTTCTCAAGTTATTGTGTGGATAAATTTAAATAATCTGCATAAAGCTCTGAGTCTAACATCAGACTCGTAGTCAGTGTTCTATGCAGGGAAGTTTAACCTTGTACACGTGCTGTACAACTACCTGGCTCCCACTTTCTCAGGAACATGTTCCCACATCTTCAAATTTCCCTTTCCTACTGTGTCGTTTCCACAAATATTAGTTCTATCCTCAAAAAAGAAAGAAACATTCTAGATCTTACATTAAGCTCCAGCCACAATATAGCTTTTTGCTAACTTTAAGGTAAATTTTGAGAGGTATTATCCACTAAACACTGCCCTCGCTTCCTCCCCCCTCACCAAAAGTCTCCCATCCTCTCTATGCCAACTTTCCATTTTGCACATGTACCACTCCATAACTGCTCTTGCTGAGGCCACCAAATGACTCCCTGTTGCCTAAGCAAATACCTACTTTTTATTTGTTGTTACAAAGATATTTCAGCAGCGTTTGACACCACTAGGCATTGTCAACTTTTTTTCCTCGCTCATTAGGGAACTCCTTGATTTCAATGACTCTACAGACCATCTGTGTGCCATATTTGTGTGTTATATTTGCAGCCAAAAGTTTCTCCTGAGCCCTAAATTCAAGTATCTGCCTACTTCATACCTAACCTATTTTCAAACATAATCATGCCCAAGGCTAAAACTTTGACTTATCCCCTGAAATTTGCCTATCCTTCATTCTTTTCCCATATCAGCTGATATTACCCTCATCTCAATCAGCTGCTGAAGCCAGAAACTTAAATCATTCTTTTCTAAGAACCAACTTCTGGTTTTGTTGATTTTCTGTACCTTCCTGTCTTCAATTTCATTGATTTCTGCTCTAATTTTAATTATTTCTTTCCTTCTGCTTGGTTTAGCTTTAAATTGCTCTTCTTTCTCTAGTTTCTTAAAGTGGAAGCTAGGTTATTAATTTTAGATCTTTCTTCTTTTGTAATATATGCATTCAGTGCTATAAATTTCCCTTTGAGGACTGCTTTCACTGCATGTCACAAACGTGATAAGCTGTATATTCATTTTTATTTAGTTCAAAATATTTTTCAATTTCTTAAGACATCTTCTTTGATTCACTATTTATTTAGAAAAGCATTGTTTACTTTCCAAATATTTGGGATTTCCCAGCTATCGTTATTAATCTTTAGTTTAATTCCATCATCATCTAAGAATAGAAACGCTTTGTAAGGTTACTAATCTTTTAAATTTGTTAAGGTATATTCTGTGACCCAGAATGTGATCCATCTTGGTGAACGTTCTAAGTGTAAGAAGAATGTGACTTCTGCTGTTTGAGGAAGAGGTCTACAAATGTCAATTAGATTAAGCTTGTTGATAATGCTGTTGAATCATCTATATATCTTCTGGTCTTCTGCCTGATGGATCTGTTAATGAGTGACAGAAGGATGCTGAAGCTGCCAACTATGTTAGTGGATTTACCTATTCTCCTTTCAGCTCTATCAGTTGTTGTTTCACTGCTGTGTTGTTAGGGGCATACATACACTGTTTTTAAGTTCATGCTGTTTAAGATTGTTATGTCTTCTTGGAGAATCAACCCCTTTATCATTATTCAGTGCCTCTCTTTGTCCTGATAATTTTCCTTGTTGTGAAGTCCACTCTGTTTGGAATTAATATAGCTAATTCATCTTTCTTTTAATTAGTGTTAATATCTTTCTCCGTCACTTTTCATTCTTTTCTGTCTTTGAATTTCAGTTTGGAAAGTTTCTGTTGACTTATCTTTAAGCTCACAGACTGTTTGCTCAGCCATGTCTAGTCTACTGAGGAGCCCATCAGAGGCATTCTTCATTTCTGTTACAGTGTTTTTTACATCAAGTATTTCCTTTTGATTATTTCTTAGAGTTCCTATCTCTCTGCTTACATTACCCATTTCTTCTTGCATGTTGCCTATTCTTTCCATTAGAGCCCTTAGCATATTAATCATGGTCATTTTAAATCCCCTGTATGATATTTCCAAGACCTATATCATATCTGAACTGGTTCTGATGATTGCTTTGGTTCTTCAAACTATTTTTTGTTTTGTTTTGCTTTTGCCTTTCGAATGCCTTGTAACTTTTTGGTTGAAAGATGGACATATGTTGGGCAATAAGACCTGAGGTAAATAGGTTTTTAATGTGAGGGTTAGGCTAATCTGGCTAGATGTTGGGCTCTGTTTAATGTTTGTTGTACCTGCAGGTGCCAGAGGCTTCACATTCCTCTGGTGTTCTTATTTCTGTCCCTAGTTTCACTTTGAGCTTCTCTAAGTGGGTTTCTTTACTTTTAACCTGTCTTGGATTATATTTAAAGGGGATTCTTACAGACAAAATATAGTTGAGCCTTGTTTTTTATTTTATTCTATTCTGACAACATCTGTCTTTAAATTAGTACATTTAGATTATTATATTTAAAGTGATTATGGATATAATTGGATTAACGTCTACCATGTTTGTATTCCAATTATGAATATGTTACACCTTTTGAAATTGTCCCACAGTCTTGGGATGTTCTATTCTGGTTTTTTCCATCTCTATATCCAATCTATCAAAAATACTCCTAACTTTATCTTCAAAGTATATTTTGACTCATGTCTACTTCTTTCCACCCTCAGAATCATAGCACAATCTCAAGATATATTCATCTCTTGTTTGGTTTATTACCACAGCTTCCTAACTGGATTTTTTCCTCTTCTACTATTGTTCCTTATAAATCCAGTTTTACAAAAAGCAGTCAGAATAACTATGTAAAAGTGTGAACTCTCCTGCTTCTAAGACTCTTTTTGGGCTTCCTATTTCTTTTAGAATAAAACATAAAATCTTAAATTAATTTGCAAGAGCATATAAACTTTGTCTTCTAATTACCCTTACAACATTATTATTATTTTATTATTTTTAACAAGTCAAGTCCACTCCCATACCTTCTTTCAGCTCCTCACATCCACTTAGGTCTTTGCTTTACTTCTACTTTTAAACGTTTTTTTCTCACATTGATTACTCAAATAGCATACCTTTCATTTAGGTTTCAACTTAAGCACTTTTTTGAGAGGATTTTCTTACTCATTTATTCTCATATAATCCTGCTATTTTTCTATATACACCTATCATTGTTTTTAATTATGCATCATTTTGAAATCTTTACTATCTGCATCCTCAAGTTGTCTAAGACAAAATCAGGCAACGTCTATTTTGTTCACTGCTATATCCCCAACTTTCTGATATTATACTTGTCACAAGGAAAGAGCTCAATACATAGTTAGTGGATGGATTAAATGAAATTACCATTTAATGACTCTTGAAAAATATCTGCTGGATGTCTAGTATATTTTATTTCTCTTTTTCTCCACAAGAAAATTAATTATGCTTGCCTCTTTTCAAAAAGTAAGTTTCAGACAGCAAAAGAACATAGGCAGGCATCCAGCTGGAAATGGCACACCAGAGGAGGAAAAGAGATGGTATGGTATGACATATATAAGTAATTATTTAGGATGCAGAAATAAGGAAAATTTACCCCATTGCTAGGATTTAGTCAACAAGGAGGCAGAGGTAAATTTTGATCTTGATTTGGTGGTAAATAGCAGCCAATGGGAAAAACTAAAAGTGGTGACGTCAGTTCCCACTTTGGAAGTTTCTTAGCACAGTTTTACAACAATAGAAGAGCCATCTATTCCTGTATGTTGCTTAGAATATCATTCATTTGCATGAAAGTCCAAAGTGGAAGTCTTGGAATGATTATTTGATGTTAAAGATTGAATAAAATCGCTTCTGTTTCTGACAAAATGTGGAAGTGTATTCAAGAAATTCTTAAGGGGGAAGGAAACACTTAAAATGCTGGATTAAATAGAGAAAAGATATTTTATATGCACAGATAGTTGTCAGAAAAGTAAAGACAGTGTTTAGGGGTCCAAGGCAATAAGAAAGCCCCAATCCAGGGAGGTAAGTAAGAAGTAATAGTGTTCATCCTGGGGAATATACCAACTTCCATCAACCTAGTGCCTGTGTCCACATAAGTAGACATCAGGCTTGGGACTATATGAAGAGAAGAAGAAGTTGGAGAATACAGCATACAATTAGACCAGAGACGGCAACACCCTCGGGTGAGTCAACTAGTTAAAAATCTGACAAAAAGGAGGAAATGGTAGAAATACTTGCCTGTCTTCCAAGAGAAATTCTAAGCAGTCACATGAATTTGGGCTCATATCTCATATTAACTATTAGGCAAGAAAAATCAAAGTGAAAATTTTAATTTAAATACTTTCTGAAAATCAAGAAAAATCTCTTTATGTCTAGATGTCAAAGAGTCCCCACAGATAAAGAAGTTTCCAGAAAGTCAAATAAATTTATAATCAAATATTACTCCCTCAAACCCAAAACTGTAAATAGTAAAACTCTATGATTGAGAATCAGTTGAAAAAAGTAGACAAAACCAAGAAACTTCACAAAAGACTTCAGACCTAAAGAAATGGCAGGGGCTGGCCCTGTGGCCAAGTGGTTAAGTTCACGTGCTCCGCTGCAGTGGCCCAGGGTTGGGATCCTGGGCGCGGACATGGCACCGCTCGTCAGGCCATGCTGAGGCGGCGTCCCATATGCCACAACTAGAAGGACCTGCAACTAAGATATACAACTATGTACCAGGTGGGATTTGGGGAGATAAAGCAGAGAAAAAAAAAAAAAAGATTGGCCACAGTTGTTAGCTCAGGTGCCAATCTTTAAGAAAAAAGAAATGGCAAATAATGGGATAAGAAGGTATTTAATATAATTAACGAAATTAAACAAGGTGTTGGAAGAATAATGAAGAATAGGAGACTACAAAAATGACAAGGCATATATCGCTATAGGATAGTCTTGCCAAAATGTTCAAATTGAATTTAGTCATGAAAAAACAATCAGACAAAGCCAGATTGTTCGACATTCTGTAAGACAACTGTTCTTGATGTTTCAAAAATATCAGTGCCACGAAAGGCAAAAAGAAAAAAAAAAAGATGAAGAGACAGATCTAGATAGGGGTTCCTCAACCTCACACATTTGACATTTTGGGCTGGATAATTCTTTGTTGTGGGAGACTGTCTTGAACATTGTAGGATGTTTAGCAGCACCTCCAGTCTCCACCCACAGATGCCAATATCTCTCTCCCACCTCCCCAAAACTGTGACAACCAAACATGTCCATGAACATCATCAAATGTCTCATAAAGGACAGAATTGCCCCCATTGAGAAGCATTGTTCTGGAGTAAAGATACTAAAGAGAAATGACAACCAAAAGCAAGTATGATCTTTGGATCTTGGATTGAAAGAAAGGGAAAGAGCTTATAATTTACAATTCAGGTACAACTGGAAAACCCTGAATATTGATTATAAAGAAAATAATAATATTGTATTAATGTTAATTTCTTTGGAGATACATGCTGAATTTTTGAGAGGTAAAATAAGATTCTGTAGGTTTCAAATTGCAAAACACATACGTTTGTGAGTTTATGTGCACGTGTGCGTGTGTGTATGTAGAGAGAGAACAGTATAAGTGCAAATGTAGCAACATATTAATAATTCTTAAGTTTAGGTAAAAGGCATATATGTGAGTTTATTTAATTCAATATACTATTCTTTACACTTTACCATAGATTGAAAAAATTTATGAAGTTGAGAAACAAATATCCTATGCATTCTTCAAGGCCCCATTTAAATACCAACTCCTTCATGAATTTTTCCTTCTCTATTCACAACCTACTCTTCTGACAAAACGTTAACCGCACAGACTTGAATGACAACTAAGGGAAACTGTAGTAGAGACATTATTATAGTTGATATTAGAAATCAGGCACACATATTAGCAATATATTGGAAAAAAATAGATTTCGAGTGTAAGTAAACTGGAAGATAGATCTAAAGAAACTATTTGGAATATAGAACAGAGACACAAGGAGATGGAAAATGTGAAAAAGATTAAAAGACAAGAGAATACAGTGAGAAGATCTCCTATATACCAAATGAGATTGCCAGAATGAGTAGAGGAGGTATGAAAGCTATAACTGAGAATTTTTCAGAATTCATGAAGAACGTAAATGCTGAAATTCAAAATCTAAATGAATTACAACTAACTCTCACTAGCAAAATGTCTAAAGATGTATTTCAGTAATATTCTGACTGCAAAATACAATGAATGAGGGTTTTTCCACACCACCAAGCAATTCTCTGATATCAGATGGGTGTCCTATAGTTCAACTCAATTCTGACTCTATTTATTTACTTGGAGATAGCATCAGATCCCACAGGTTAAGAACTCAGTGCTATAAGACTGTCCCCTCCCCATACTTCAGAAGCCAATCTCCTGGGTTTCTGACCCACCAGCTCTAGATTGGAGGTTACAACAACTCCCTTCTTGGGTTCATTTAATTTACCAGAGCTGTTCCAGAACTTAGACTCCCTTTTTTACTAGATTACAAGTTTATCATAAAAGAGATGTGAAATATGACATGAGTGCAGCCATATTAAAATAGAGCTGGAGCAGCCATTTCAGAGGAATTGCCTTGCACGTCTTTTCTTTATCTTTCAAACTGAACCAAAATGGCCAACATTCCAAGTCATCTGTAAGGACAAGAATATCCTGTTTGTAAGGACTGATAAAACTGGACTTGGATGATGACCAAATTGCTACCCAATCAATGAAGTACGAGTCTAGCCTTTTGCCTGATGACAGAATCTCAAGCCAATCCATAAAGTACAAATCTAGCCTTACCTCACGTAGCACCAATGAACTCTTCTTTAGTACAGCTCATCTTATCCTCCCTTTTTCTCATAAAAACCCTAAGTCCCTCTCCTGCAATCAGAACACTTTTTGGCTTTCTCCCTGAATCTGTGTCTCCCAAATTGCAATTCTAATTGCCCAAATAAATATCTGCTGTTTAAATTGCAGTGATTTTTCCTCAGTCAAAAGATATAACTCAGCAACAGCCAGATAGAAGAGACGTACAGAGCAAGGTATAGGAAAGGGTGAGGAGCTTCCATGCCCTCTCCAGGCACACCACTCTCCCCAAATCACCACGTGTTCACCAACCAAACCTCTTCAAACACAGGCCTTTGGGTTTTCATGGAAACTTTATTACATAGTCATAACTGATTAACTCATTGGCCATTGGCCGTTGACTCAACGTCCAGTCCCTCTCCCCTTCCCTGGGAGTCAGGGGATGGCACTGAGAGTGCCAACCCTCCAATCACAAGTTTGGTTCCCCTTGGCCCCCCATCCTTAGGTGCTCTCCGAAAGTCACCTTATGAACACAAACTCAGGTGTGGTTGAAAGGGGTTTGTTATTAATATCAAGACACTTTTATAGTCCACATCACAGGAAATTCCAAGGGTTTTAGGAGCTCTGTGCCAGAAACAGGGACCATAACCAAATATATATTGTAAACCACAATATCACATTCAGGAAAAAGGAAAATCATCCCAGAAATTCATGAAAGAAGGAGTGAAAGCAATAAAAATGTTGATGTGAATCTAACCAAATTTGGCTAAGACAATAATATTTGTGAAGTCAAAAAATGATAAGACCAAAATACTGGATAACAATATTATGTAAATTGGTGGGGATTGATAGGCATTAAACCATTCTAACATTTCCAGGTTGCATTGATGAAGGACAATGAGTTATTACAGTTTTTAATTTAAATATACATGTTAAAATTTCTAGAAGTAGCACTAAAACCACAGAAAAGACACACAACTGCCCAACTGGTAAGTGAAAAAATCAACTAACTTTAATAAAATTAATCAATACAATAGATGGCAAAAAAAAAAAACCAACAACTAAACAATACCAAACCAATGTAGAGATGTGAAAAATAAGGCAAGGTGGTAGAATGTAAATCATATATCCACAATTAAAATAAATATATTTGGACTAAACAACACTCCAGTAAAAAGATAAAATTTGCGAGAATGGGTAAAAACCCCACCCTACCCCTCCATATGCTGATTGAAAAAGACAAATCTAGAACATAAGGATAGAGAAGATAGGGAGCAAGATGGATGCAAAAAAATATGCCAATCAAATATTAACTATGGAGAGCTAACAGAACTATATTATTCTCAGGCCAAACCAAACTTTGAGACAAAAAGCATTGTTAGTGATAAAGACAGTCATTATGCGCTGTTAAAATTTGTAATTACCTAGGAAGGTACAATAATTCATAAACCAGTAAGAAACTAAAATGTAGATTCAACATACACAAAGCAAAAAAACCCAAAACTGATGGCAAAAATTGTTAAATCCAACATGGTAGAGGGAGATGTTAACACACATCTCTCAGTGATGGATAAATCAATTAGGGCTAAAAGTTCGGAACCCCACCATATGGATTAATGAACCTAAATATAACACTGCTTGCAAAAACAACAGCTTGAGAACACACTTTCCTCTCCTCCCCTCTCTTTCCACCTCTACCACCAAAATACAGGAAAGATTTACAAAAAGTGATCATATGCTAGGCCAATAGCCATTCTAAAGAAATTTAAACGAATTGATATCATACAGACTGCATTCTCTGGCCACTACAAATTAGATTAGAAATCAGTGATAATGAAAAAGCTTAATGTTAGAAACTAAATAAAAAACAAATTCACATATCAAGGAAGAAATTATAATGAAAATTAGAAAATACTCAGAAGTGAAAAATATAAAAATTAAAAAAAATTAAAAATATAAACAATACATAGTACTCGTTGGAAACAAGAGAAACAGTACAGAAAGGGAAAAGTATGTACTTAAATATTTATATTACAAATAATAAGTGTGAAAATAAATTAGGTAAGAAGTTACAAAAAGAAAGAACAAATGCAAAAAAAGTAAAGGAAAACAAATAAGACATTAATGAAATAGAAATTCAATATTGGGGCTGGCCCCGTGGCTGAGTGGTTAAGTTCGCACACTCTGCTTTGGCGGCCCAGGGTTTCACTGGTTCGGATCTTAGGCGTAGACATGCCACCACTCATTGGTCCATGCTGAGGTGGCGTCCCACACAGAACAACCAGAGGGATTACAACTAGAACATACAACTATATACTGGGGGCTTTGGGGAGAAGAAGAAGAAAAGAGAAAGATTGGCAACAGATGTTAGCTCAGGTGCCAATCTTTAAAAAAACAAAAAAGAAATTCAATGTTAGAGAGAATAAATAAAGCCAAAATACTTCTGTTGAAAGGATAATAAAATACAAAAACCTTCTGGAATAAAGGGAAAAATGAAGACACAAACATTATTTAAAGTGAAAAAGGAAACATAATTTCAGCTGTCATAGAGATAAAAAGGTTAGAAAAATATCATGAAGACATTCATGTCAACAAATTTGAAAATGAGATGAAATGAACACATCCTTAGAAAATTAGAAATTACTAAATCTGACTCCAAGGAGAAATAGAAAATTTGACTGCTACGATAACAGATTAAGTTGTTTAAAATCTTCCTATTTCAGGAGAAATGTGCTCCCAGGAGAAATCTCTTAGTAGGAGGAGGAAGCAAGGAAAGGAGGTCAACCGAGAAGATAGTCTCAGGTAAGGTCTAACCTAAGCTTCCTCCAGAGAAGAAACTTAGAAGTGTAATCACACAGCAGCATCTTGAAGCAAGAAGGCCCAGCTTTTGTATCCAAGGATTTATTGGGTACCCCCAGATAGGGGTCTAATTTCCTAGCCATCTCCAGGTGAGATGACCGGCTTAGGTCAGCCATGGGCAATTCTTCAGAGGTCACAGGTATAAACCACAGACTCCAGCACTCCCGCAGCAGATGGTGAAACAGCCAGTAAAGGGCATGTGAGCAGAGCTTTAAAAATATATTGGGAGAAATTTCTGCACCGCTTGAATCTTTCCAAGGCTCGTGGATAAAGATCTGGAGCAATATGTCACCTGTGTGCTGAAGACCATCCCTGATTTTAAGAGTATTATCAGGATGTTTGAGGTAAACATCTCTAGAGGGGATCAAAACAAATACTTAATACAACTCTGATGTTTCTAATTACAGAAAGACATACATCAGAAAATCGTACTTGTGACTTCATATACAGACAGGAGGGCCTACACAGACTCAGACAACTAGCAGATTCCATCCATCCTGTAACTTGGACTTCATTGTTACACTTGTAACCGAATGGCAAAATGGTACTCCTTTATCTCAGTTTCAGGTGGGATTGTGAAGGTCAAAACCAAAAAAATTGGTGCCATTCCCTCTATATTCTGAAGACCTATGCCAGAATTGTAAAAGGGGTGCCCCAGAAGTGGTGTGGGACCCTTCATCCAACATCCACAGACAAATAATGAAAGACTAAGTCAAAGAACACTGGCAAGAGAAGTGTTTTTACAGAAAAATACCTGAGAATGCTGTAAAAGTTTTCCCAACCCCTCTCAGTTGAACTGCTCTCCAAGCCCTCACCCTGGGAGACAGGTAGATGCTGCATCCTTCTCAATTCAAGACCACAGAGAAGGCTTCAAGGAGGTGACTGAGAGAGCTTGTGTTCTCATCACTATAACTGGGGACGTGATGGACTAGTATCTGACTCCCATTTAGGAAATCTGAATGTGAGAAGCAGTGTGCTTCCGAGTCTCAAGAGCAGAGAAGAAGTGAGATGCCCTGGAAGTGGACTGTCCTACTCCCTGTGGAGAAAACACATGTGGTTCCAGAGGCTCGACTGAGGACCACAAGAGAAAGCCTAGGGCCCTCTGAGATAGGAGTCTTCTCAAGACAGCCATGAGTCATGTATGGCCAGTGGTCTCAACAAAAACCACGTGGGGAACACACAGGAGCTGAGTGGTGGTCTTCTGAGAGCAAATGTCATCACATTTCCCTCCACCAGGGGAGTTGCATTTATTTATTTTTAAAAATCTACAAAAGTAGCCCAGGAGATAAAAAGCCAGCTTTAAATATCAGCCTAGCTTGGTACACACTTGTGTCCTCTTATAAGATCCTTTCCTCTAAATCACTCTCCCTTCCTGGGTAAAACACTGAAGGGGTCCAAAACCAATCCACTAAATGGGGAGAGTAGGAATTAGAAGTAGGAAAGAGAGAGTAGTCTAACCCAACCCTTCTCCCCACTGTGGGCATCTTCACTTAAAGAAATAACCAGGTCAGAAGGAAGAATCTTTACACTGCATGTGTACAGAATTATGCGATGTGCCACCAGGCAGGGCATTTTAATTTTTGAAATAATGCTATCTTAAGGCTAAAATTAAGAAGAAAAGGACAGCATAGGTTAAGATTTCCTCTAAGCGGTAAGGAAGAAATTTCTACAGAGTAGATTTAAAGGGTCACTAAGACAGCAAAAGCTTTTTTTCTGCTTCTATCTTAGTTACAGCTCATTTAATAAAATAACTATTGTTATGAGTTGAATTGTGTTTCCCCCAAGTTCATATATTGAAGTTGCCATCCCCAGTACCTCAAAATGCCACCTTATTGGGAAATAGAGTCATTGCAGATGTAATCAGTTAAGATGAGGTCATCCTGGAGAGAGTGAGCCCCTAATCCAATATGACAGGTGCTCTTATAA
Source organism: Equus przewalskii (assembly GCF_037783145.1). Classification (NCBI taxonomy): domain Eukaryota; kingdom Metazoa; phylum Chordata; class Mammalia; order Perissodactyla; family Equidae; genus Equus; species Equus przewalskii. The sequence continues at coordinate 74,686,132 of NC_091843.1, read as the reverse complement.
AAAGGGGAAGATTTAGACACAGGCATACACATGGGGAGAACATCACGTGGAGATTAAGATGGCCGTCTGCAACCCAAGGAGAGAGGCCTGCAACAGGTCTGCCCTCACAGGGCTCGGAAGGGACCTACCCCGCCCACACCTTGATTTCGGACTTCTGGCCTCCAGAACTGTGAGATAATACATTCCTGTTGTTAAGCCACTCAGGTTGTAGTACTTTGCTATGGCAGCTCTAGCAAACTACTACAGTCATTCATGGATAGAGGTGGTTCCTTTTGTTTTAATTATTAATTTATTTTAGTTATTGGAAAGTATTGAAAACTTTAGCTCAGTAATTTTCATCATTTTGCTCAACATTAAAAGGCTTATGTATTACTTAACCTTCATGAGCTTCAGGTTTTCATAGAAAAATGAATTCAGATTGTTTCACTCCCACGGTTTAAATCCTGTAGTGGCTTCCCATTGCAACAACAACAATATTAACAATTCAAGCTCCTTAGCACTGTGCACAAATCCCATATGATTTGGAGAGTAGTTCTATCTCTAAACTCAAATCCTTCCTTTTGTCCCCATCTTTGCCCCCTTTAGCTGCACTGCCCATGTAATTCAAGTTCATTCTCTTCTCAAGACCTTGGCACATAATTTTCTTTTATCTTTTCGTTCCAATCACCATAGCTAATGAAATCCCAACTCCCACCATTGGTGGCTCTACCTCAATAATGTTTCATCTTATTATTCACACTTATTTATTCCTGATGCAATCTGATTTATTGATGTGCTTATTGTCTCTTCTCTCTCTCCTAGAATTTAATCTCCTTGAGGAAAGGAACTCTGTCATTCTTGTTTGCCCCTGTACCCCAGTGATGTGAGACCAAAAAAGTACTCAACCAATATTTTTTGACTGATTGACTCTAAATTGAGCAGGATAGCCTAATTTGTTTCCACTTATAGGACTAATTATCGGTACTTTTCACATTTTCTTATTAACATAAGCATAGTGACTAGACCTTCTTTTAGAGCAATATTATCCTTCCTTTCCCTCCCTCCACCCTCCACCACACTGATTAACAGGCTGGAGAGGCTAGATGAAAGTCTACAACATTGAAGTCTTCAGAACATGTGTTATCCAGCCAATTTCTAGCACGAAAATTCTTATGAGAAGAATTGAATTCTAAATCTTTCATGTTTCTTTTTTGCATCACCCCAAGAAAGTCTAGAAATATTTGAGTGGTCCATTTCTCTTTTAATTTTAATTTTAACTGTTTGATAGTTGCTCAAAATAGTGTTAGTTTTGCCTCCAAAGTGCATTTCCACGACTGTGGGTACTAGTGTCTTAGTAATGCTTTCTTTCTTCTATTCACATGTTCAGTACCACCCTCTCATCACGTTTCTCTCCTCCTCCAACTTTTTTAACATCCATTAATGCAAGTATCTTTTCCCCTAATCCATCCTGCTTCCAGCCTCTGCAGTAAATACTAAGCTATAAATAATGTTATTTAAACATACGTCCAAGTTCATGAGTATATCCTGAGGAAGTAAGAGCAGAGGGAAAAGAGTCTGGGAAATCATTGTTTACTAACAGTATCCTTCCTGCTTGTAGATAGAGCAAAAGATGAGAACAAGTGCTGAAATAGCAGTGTTTGAAACTTCCAAAATTTAGTTGGAGTTAAATTAATATTTAAAGCTTGAAGAAAATTAAATTTTCTTCCTTCTCTCAGTCTTGTGTTCTCGTGGAACACAGATAAATTCACTTGCATAATTATTAATCAGAATGGAATAGGACAAACTTCTAGAGCTCAGGGTACAAAAACGCTTATTGAGGCCTTGCTGTATTTGTAGCACAGAATCCATAGGTCTGGAGTTGTATTCAAATTTTATTACAGGATATTTATTCTGTAACATTCTCTGTGTTAAACGTTCTACGAGTCTTGGCTACTTGGACCATAATCTTAAAATAGTTGAGAAGACAAAGCTAATTTGAAAAAATACTTAAGATATATAAATTAATATAAAATATTGTATATAAATAAAATCAAAATAAATAAAATAGAGTCAGTAAACTTAATTAGAAGTAGATGGTTAGGTCTTCCTTTGCTAATATTTTATGGTTATTTATTTTATAATCTCTACCCCTCCTATTCCAAAAAAATTTGCAACTACTAACCTTGAAGAAATGCTGTTGACCGCAATTAAATTTAGCAACATTTATTTGCCAACAATTAGAATGCAATAAGCTCGTTGTGTTAATGAAGCTTTGCACAAAAAACGTGATGATACAGGAAAAGGAGAACAGATTTCAATTGTAAACCACCACAAGCACATGTTAGTCCTGCTAAGGTCAAACCCAGTGCTACGGGAAGGAGAGCCTGTGCGAAGGGTTCCACTCCATCCTTGAACGATCGCAAAGCCTCTGAAGATTCTCTACTACTCTTCCTGACCCTCTGCTACCCTGATGCCTTCACAAGCATATGTGGTACATGGACAGGCATTCCCTACTATCTGTCAGGAAGAATAACTGGGCATCTCAGATCTTCCTGCATAAGCAGGCATGCTCAAATTTGATCCATTACCATTCCAAAGCCAGAGCCTGGACCAGAAGTTCCCGAATACCACACTCTTGGGTGTGGTTCTGAATTGAATGGCATACCTAACTTCTCCCCGTTGTGATCCATTTCTCCGAAGTAAAGTTATTACAAACAGCCAGGGGCTCCAGTTAAACACATGGTGGCTTGGAAAATATGCCTGTGTGTGTACTGTACCTGTACTGGTTTTCATGAATATTTGAACAAAGGCAGGAGGCAGTAAAGGAATCCACCCTAAGATCGGGCTTAATGTCCAACTCTACTTTGCCAATCTCAAGGTGGCGTTTTGGCATGAAACTCAATTTTCTCTTAGAATAATTTGCATTGGGATTATGGGCTAAAGTTTCTCAGAGTGTCTAAGCTGTAACTTTATGAGCAACTGCACTTTAGCGTTTAACTACAGCACACGCAAGTCTAACTTACAGGCTCAGTCTTTGCATTTGCCCAAATTCTCTACACGCTGCCAGCCAACTTTTAATGAAAAGCATTGCTTCACAACATGATTTACTTGCTCTGTGCATGTTTTTCTAGAGGGATTTTTGCTTTACATTAAATATAAACTGAACTTTTGCTAAGACTTCTGCCGTCAATTAAAATTCCCTTTGTAAACCTCCAGTCTTCCAAACACCCAACCCAGCGCGCAGATAAAATGGCAATAAATCTAACTTGTTTTGTTCTGCACCATAATAAGTGTTTAGACTATACAGAATTACCTTCTGTTGTATGAAGCTTGTATTTCAAAGTCCATTGGATTTGTGCCCCTTACGGTGAGCCACAGAATACTGAAACAAAGCACCAGACAAAGAGAAAAAGAAAAGAGGAGAAATGTTAAAAAGAAAAAAAATAATTAGAGAAAACAAGTGGAGGAAGAGAGAAAAGTAAGGTTACTAGAAAGTGCAGAAGCTGCATTATCTGCATATAATGTGGCTAGAATAGCACATTGGTCAGCAACTATAATGTAAAAGGTAATGTGTAAGAGTTTTATATGCTTTTCAGAACTATAAAGGGAGTGTGAGTGGATTTTAAACATTTTGATTAGCACCACAAAGATTTTAATGCTTTATTTAAACAGTTTGCTATAGGGCAAACACATTTGGTAGACAAGTAAAATGAGAGCCTAGGCATCAGTTTCTCTGTTTTCTATTAAGTAATGTTGCGAAGTAAGCAGAAGTTGGATTCAGATATCAGATAATTATCTCCACACTGAGTGTCACAGTAAATAATTTTAATTGGTTTAACTTCAGGGACCATTACTGGCCTAATTAGAAACATGAAAAGGCTACAAGTATTAGGAAATATCCTGAAGGAATGAGAACATTAGCAATTCTGTCAAGCCATTTTTAAAATAAGTACACAGTAGCAGCCACATTTCAGTGAAAGGCAGGGTACTTGAAAGGTGCTTTTAGGAAAATGGTGCTTGTGAGTTTGTAATAAGAGATCTGTAATAGGAAGCACGGAAATCGGGTAACAGGCTGACATGTATGCTATTACTGTGTTAAAAACATACTAATCTTGTTCTGATTGCTGTTTTGAAAAGATGCAGGTTAACATTTTCAAAGTAGAGGAACAATAATCGAGGTTGAGTAAATCCTTATCAAGAATATGTTGACTTACTGACAGAGAAAAAGATCTTTGAGTAAAATAGCTTTACCCAAACAGCCTCAGCATGCAGGGGAGTTGTTCTGAGTGAAGGGCCTGCACTTCATAATCTCTTCCTCACCTCGGTTCCCCAAGACTCATGAGTATTATTCTTTGAGGTGTACGTTTATGTTATACATACTGCTTTGCGTATATGACGTAGCTCATATTTAGTAAGCGGCTGTATTCTGAATAAAAAGTGAGATACTGTGTCCATTAGGTCAGAGACTACGTTAAAAAAAAATCCCTGGGAACTCTCAAACTTTCAAAGAGTTTGAAAGATTTTTAGAATGCCATATAATGTTTATATGTACAAATAATATCAAGAACTTCTAATCAATCGTTATTTAGTATAATTTTGTTCTTTTTAATTTGTAATCTAGTTTCTAGCTTTCCACTTTCTGAAATTGCTGATGGTCACGTTTGACCAACAATCCCGACTGGGATTTGAACATTTTAAATGGACCATCCAAGCTTAAAATTACCCAGATCAACCAAGTTCTTACCCATTTTTGTTTATTTATTTGTTTTTAATGCAAAGGGTAGAGAAACTAAATAGGAAAAGGAAGGCATGGTAAACTGTGGATCATCTTAAGAAAGGATACACTGCTAGAGAAGAGTAAATTGTATAATTTTACACTGTTGATGGTTGAACACATTGTCAAACAGAACATATTATTAATATAAGTGAGTATTTGAAAGATCAAGAAAATCAGTAAACCCATCAAAATTTGTCAAACAAAAAGTTCACGCACGTGTAAGAACTCATGTCATAGATTTTCCCAATACGTATGCTCACAGCCCCATACCTTGTGGACACACATTTATGCACAAAACCCCATTTCTACAGTCTATGCTTTTATCCTGAATGCCCGAAAATCATACCACCAGTGATCATATTATCTTTTAAAAGTTTTGACAAATTCTTATTTGACTGACATATACACAAAAATTTAGAATCCAGTTTTTTGGACAAGATTATAACAAATTATCTTTGTCTTCATAAAAGAGTATATAATGTATGTATGCATAGAAATAAAATGGGGATAATACATATGAAATAATTTTTAGCTACAGAATAGATTAATTGTTTGTAAATTTGTTAAAAGAAACACACACACACAGGCACACGATTGTTGATCATTGTAAAATAATACTTACTGCCTGCCCACCAAACACATGTTCCACATTTCAGATACCTTCCAAATGTAGAAGAGGGGGGGCGGGTGAGGGGGAGAATAAAAACGTGGTTGCTTATACAAATATACATGCTCATATACATACACAAACAGACAAACATATGTTCATATATTTCAGCTTTGCCCATATGTTCCAAAAATAGCAGCCTGGAAAATTTGTACCCACACATCCCGCTTTTCAGAGTAAGGATACAAATGAAGACAAATCTTCCTAGTACCCACGTTATTCAAGAAGAGAAAGTACTTCAGGACACTTCATTCTTTTAGGTCACTAAACATTGTAAAGCAGCCTTAACACACGAATCTACTGCTCAAAATACCAGGTTTATCCCTTAAAGAAGTTTGAGATTACTTTCTCGTATATCCTCTGCCACAAAACAAACTGTCTACCCCTACATTCAGGGGCCCAGGTAAAGGAGGAAAGAGGCAGATGGTGCATGGGCCTCAGTTTAAGTAGTTTTCCTCTAAAACATTGAGAGGATTTCTGGGTGATGGCAACAATTCCATCATGTTTCACCCTACTGTCTGATCATTTTTCTTTTTTATAGTGGCTAATAATTTTTATTATTAAAATGACGTTACAATTGTTCAGAACAGGCCCTTGAACTCAGAGAATATGAATTGGGGAGCGGCGTAACCATGACTTTTCTAGCTCTGACAGACCTGGTCTAGATGCCTGGCTTCATCTTTTACTACTTATGTCAATACCGAACATCAGTTTTTTTAATCTGTAACATGGAGGTAATGATTGAGTTGCACAAAAAAATGAAATAATGTATATAAATTACCTGGCTTACAGCAGTCTACGCACAAGCTTCCTGTTAATGCTGTTATGCCATGTTATCCCTTACAGCTCTGTTTCTATAGTTTAAACACAATAGCTAGTTGTAAAGCCCTTACTTATGGAGCACAGGTCAGGTCAGTAGATTCTTTCATGCTTTCAGGCAATTAGGCTTTCCTGTAAAAACATCAAGTCTGTGATAGAAATCCCACAATGATTCCTTCTCTTTGGTCATTGCCCCTCCTTCAATCCCTGTGAAGACCTGCAATCATGTTCATAAGATGCGATCCTCACTCCCCATTTCCATCCTCTCTCAACCCCCTGTCTGTACCCCCCAATCACAGGTCTGGGGTGAGCACTAGATCCAAGGCTGACAAATCAGAGTCCCTTTCTCAACCTGGACAAAGTTAACTAGCCCATGTGCAGGGCTGTCACTTATGAAGGACTATGGTAGGATCCAGAAAGAAGAAAAGCAAGTAACTTCCTTCCAAAGTATTTAGTGCCTAATTCTCCATTATACAAATGGAAGAAGCAAAAGAAGCCAGTCTGCAGAAGGAGAGAAGTAGAGGTCAGAGAGGAGCACAATTAAAAGATGGAGGGAGAGCTGGCTTGGGTTTCCTTAAGCCTTCCTGTTCAACTATGTCCCTGCACTTGTCTCCAGCACCTCCAAATTCCAAAGCTCCAAACATATCCCCCATTTTTTGCTTTTGTTTGGTTCTTTCAAAGAATTTCTGCTTATATAATTCTATTCTACACTACAGCATTAGTATTAATGAAATAATTCTGTAAGATGAAATTAATTTAAAAAGTAACTTACTAGTAGAAGTAATTTCTACTACATTCACTCATAAAGTTTGTTTTATACTTCACAGCCAACTGCGTATTGAATTAGAATTTGTAGTCTAAAACAATAAACAAATTGCATTTTAATGTAATTTAAGGTTATCCTCTGGCTCTTTTCCATCACTTGAGATCTGAAAACTCAGGGATCCCAGCAGGCATTATAGATTTAAATGGCTAATAATCTGTTAAATCTTTAGGACAGAGGTTAGTGGCAGTGAAGTGTACTGCATGAAGCAATGAAGCTCCTTAGTTAAAGATTATTCTTGGATACTTTATAAATGGGTTGATGTGGGAGTCTATAAATTCTTCTGCTTCCAAAATGAAAGGCAAGAATTAATAGGCGTGCTCCATCTTGGAAGCCTGCTTCTAGTAAGTTCTTTTATTCATAAACAGACATTTTCCTCTAGATTCTCCTAGATTTTTTTTTAACTCAAAATTATTTATTCCACGCTTTGTGACTAGCCTCTGAGATCCTGATTAGGCTTCCTGTAAGAATACCTTCATCAAGTACTGATTCTCAGATTTGATTGTGGATCATGGATCATTTGAGCAGCTTGTTAAAAATGTACACATCTGGGCCCTACAGCACAGGTTATCTTTCAATACTTTGGATGTCACCCAAGAATCTACAAAGTTTTAACAAGCACCTAGGTGATTCCGATGAACTTGGTTAAGGAAGAGCACTTTGCAAAAATTTGTTCTAACTTTTTTTTCCTTTGCTTATCAGACTTTTAAACTTAGAAAACCTAACATAATGTGGCAAACACTCAAAAACATTTTTCACACTAGTTTACCCAAATTACAAGCAATTGTACTTAATATTTTATTGACCAAAAAGTATAACGTTAATTGTTTGATTACAAAGGAATTTCGAGCCTTACCCATATTTTCATTTGACACCAGTCAATAAACTGAACAAAACCAATACTCATATTGTGATTTTTTTCTTTAAAAAAAGACATAGGGGCTGGCCCGGTGGCGCAGTGGTTAAGTTCTCATGTTCCCTTTCTCAGCGGTCCAGGGTTCACCAGTTCGGATCCCAGGTGCAGCCATGGCACCACTTGGCAAAAGCCATGCTGTGGTAGGCATCCCACGTATAAAGTAGAGGAAGATGGGCATGGATGTTAGCTCAGGGCCAGTCTTTCTCAGCAAAAAGAGGAGGATTGGCAGTAGTTAGCTCAGGGCTAATCTTTCTCAAAAAAAAAAAAAGACATAAAATTATTGTATTGCAGATAACTACATAAAGGCAAGACTTATACATAATACTTTCAACAGAATTCATCATTAATTATATGTATATATATATTTTCGGTGAGGAAGAATGGCAGTCAGCTAACATCTGTTGTCAATCTTCCTCCTTTTGCTTGAGGAAGATTGTCACTGAGCTAACATCTGTGCCAATCTTTCTCTATTTTGTATGTGGGACACTGCCACAGCATGGCTTGATGACCAGTGTGTAGGTCCATGCCCAGGATTCGAGCCTGCCAGCCCTGGCCACCAAAGTGGAGAGTGCAAACTTAACCACTACACCACTGTGCTGGCCCCCAAATTATATTAATTTTAAAATGAGATATCTCTATTTGGTCTACAACTTTGAAAGATAATTTTTAGTTCCATTGTAGTAAGTGCAAGATAGTGATGCTACTATCATACTCATGATACGAATTAATGATTGTATTTGTGTGTACAATTTATGGAATACCAAATCAAAAAATAGTGCTTTTTTATTTGCTTTATCAATGGATGATTCCTATTCCTAAAGGAATTTATTTAAATGATTTTTTTTGGTAGAGTCTATATTGTTATAATGAATTGATACTGTATTTATCTGGGTAATACACAATAAAATTATTTAAACCTTTGATCCTATGATCCCTAAATGTAATTTAATATAGAAGTCAATGTGGTCCACCTGCATTATGCTCTTTAAGGAGAAATACAAATCTAATTGAAGACAGTTATATTGTCTTTTATATAGTAACCTTATTTTTAGAACTTCATGGATGTTCAGCAAACTAGGTATAAGTTCAGAAATTTATTTAATAATTTATAAGAGGTAAAATAAATCCTTATACGTGGGTCAACTTTAAAATAAAAATGAGAAAAATTTGTTAGTTTTTTTAAAACTGCAACTCCCAAAGTGTGACATGACATAAATTGTTATCCTTGTCTCAACGGTATGCAGAGTTGATTTTTTAAATTATATAAGCAATCCATGATCACAGTGGAATACCTTAGAATTTTAATACATGGTGTGATCATCTTTCCATTACATCCTAACATCTACATGAACCATAATTCATTGAATCCATTCTCTAGCATCACGTGTATGGCAGTCCTTGTTTTTGGCCATTATAGGCGGTGCTACAGTGAACATCATTATATATACACTTATGCAAAAAAATCCCCTGATTATTTCCTGATTTTAGAGTACGATAATCACTGCATTAAAATATACCTATATTTTAAAAGCTTTTAATTGATAGTAAGCAACACAGATTTTCATCTTCCTAGGCAATGTTTTAAATGAGACTATTATATTCCTTCAAAAGCATGTTTTTGTCTCAGCTCTTTGCTAAAGTTCTGTTTTGCTTTTTTTTTTCTGTCCATACGACTTGGGCATTTTTCTTTGTGAAATTGAGGTTCATTTTGTTCAGTTTCAGGAATGTGTGGAGTACTTGAGAGCCCTGCTGTATTTTTTACACACTGGAGTTTTCACGGCACTGAAATTCGTCAGATGGGGAATACAGAGAAGATGAAGAAATATGAAACCCATATCACGCTGGCATTTGTTCCCAAAAAAGTACCCTAATAAATTGAGAGTTACTGTGTTGTACATGAATTATAATTCTTCAAATGATTATAATTTGTTAAAATATCATCAATATTAAAATAGTCAAATGTTGTTTGTCTTTGAAGTTTCAGAAGTCCCTTTGTAAATTGGTTTGAGGGTCTGTGGACATTCAATATCATTCATTCATTTAAGTGGCATTTATTTTATATCTAACGTGCTAGAAGCTTTGGGGATTACAAGGTAATAAAAAAGTATCATATACACAAATAACCATAGAAGTCTATATATTTAGTCATATATATATATACCAATGGTATAAGCCATAAATGTTTTAGAAGTCAGAGGATCTAGAGTCTACTATGGCCTGGAGAGGTCATAGAAGGTTTATGGAAGGGGTGGAGCTTGGGCTGCATATTTAAGAAAGGAGATTAGGCTATTGAGAGAGGGTAATGAAGAGGAAAGGTATAGTAAGGTAGAAATGGGCTAGGCATACCTGAAGGTCAGTAAATAGATAGAATTAGCTGAAAGAAAGCTTATGGGCAAGGAATAACACAAGGTACATTAGAAAAGGTAAGAGAGAGCCAAATTATGAAGAGTTCAAGTGTGGGGTCAAAGTGGTTTTATATTTCATGTCTTTGAAGATTTTCGAGCATGGGAGTGAATTGTGATGTTTAAGATAGATGACTGACAATATGATAAAGGAGAGATTACAATATGGATGAAAATAAGAGGAGAAGAATTATTTAGACTTCTATTTATATAATACAAATGTGAGATAATAAGGATTAAAAGTAAGACAATAGCATTGATTAAGAAAAGGAAGATATGGCTATAAGGAGAAGAAAGATAAATTTGATGACAAATTGGATAATATATTGAGAGAAAGAAAAAAAGTAAAAAAGAGTACAGGAAAGATTTACCCGAGAGACTATGAAAATGACGATCACCTTATCACAAACAGAGAATGCAGGATTGGGAGCCGATGGACTAGCTTTTGACTTGTTTAACTTGAAGTGATGATGTGAGCCTGGAGTTGGAAACCAGAAACTTGAATTGAGAGGGTGAGATCAGGCCAATTCATTGTGAATCATCATGATGAAAGTACTCTCTGCAGTCATGAGACTAAATAAACTCATCAAGAGAAAGAGGGAGAAAAGTTGTAAAATTAGACTTGAATCTTGAAGAAACACTCTGGGTGTAAATGGGAAGGAGTGAGTAGGATGAGGACTACAGAGGAGGCAAACATTGGTAATTCCTGTCAGGTGGCACCAAAGCATCCCAGAGATGATTTTTTCTATAATGTGTGAGTGGACAGTCACCAGCAAAAATAATTGTGTCAGAATTGCAGATTAGATGAAGTTCCCTTTGATTGCTTTCATTTCTGAGACAGTTTTCTTCTACCCTCCAGGAGCCTAATTTGTGTATGCTGATCTCTGATTACTCAAATCATCAGAACTTCACTAAGTCTTGAGTTTCCCCTATCCTTCAAACTCTACCATTTTACTCTCTCTTTTTTTCTCTTTTTACAATTCAAGTCAAAGAACTGAAGAGGGAAATAATCTACTCCTCAAATTAAAGCTCAAAGAAGTGAGAGGACTTGGTCGTTTAAATCATCTCGAGAAGCTATGGGGATGCTTTCACTAATGTAGGTGGATCTCTAATCTGTGAACTCTATTGGATCTATCTTTGTGTAGTAAATCCCTTGGTCAAAGCCATTGCTTATCTAGACAAACCATTGCCAACACCAGGATAGTTATGTGTCTAATATTGTGCCCACTGCTGGGGAGTAATACCTAGTAATATCCAGTAATACCTAGTTTCATCATGTTAAAGTGGACCAATAACTGCAAGGTTCTTTGAGTTTTTCTTGAACTAATGGCAGGAGCAAAGAAAATTAATGACATATAAAAGAAGAGTTGAGTAGAGGATTAGCTACCAAAGATTAAGGAAACAATGGCACTCTAGGAGAGGGTGGCCCTGAAATATTGTTCATGGAGCTCCAATTGGGCAGCATAGTGAGAAAAGACTGAATGAATTGGGCTAGTTGACCAGAGTCCTGAAAGTTGATGAAGTGATGGTCATCAGATATTCTGAGTGGAGACGTGTCAGGCAAAGAGATTGGAGTTAAGATGGAGATGTAGAATAAAAAAAAAGTTGAATTAAGGAAAGTGGTGAACTGTGAGGTTTAGTTGTTACATGGCCAATTGGAATATATGTGGAAATCACTGAGGATGATGGGATCACATAGGGTGAAAATAAAAGCATGATGCATTTCCTAAAGTTATTTATTAAAGAGAACATTCAGTGTGCAAGTTAGTAAGAGCGATAATTTTAAAATCTATTTCCCCAAATCTTTCTTAGATATAATATGAAAGTAAAGGATCATATATTCAAATAGATTGGAAAATGCTGGGTTAACAAAGAAAACCAAGTTTCTTTTCTGCTCTGCTTTCATCATTTTTGATTAATTATCACTATGAAACCCTAAGAGAGAAAGATATATTATACATTTTTTAGCAAAAATCATCTTTTATTTTTCATTCTCAAGACCCCTCGAGAAACTGTTAAATGTTGCTTCAGTTGCCCTGGAGAGATTGACTGCATCCTCTGTAAGAGGGCTTCAATAACTTGGGCCACTGGGAGTTTGACACCAAATCAAAGGGAGGTATATTGGAAAAGATAAAGCAACAAAGGAGATTTTGTACTAGCGGTATGATTTTTTTGCCACTGGGCAAAGAAAATGATATAGTGGAAGGCCTGCCTGGGAAGAGGGACTGAGGAGTATGGAGGTTGAGGTGGGTTTGACTGAAAGCAGAGAGGAGCAAGCATCAGACACAGATGTTAGTTGCAGTCCATCAGTAGTAAAGGAAGAGGATTGAGAATAAGTTATATGAGAATCAACATACAAGACTGAAAATGATTTCGTTGAGAGTATGATTGTTTGGATTTTACGTAAATGAGAGACTGCAGAAGATAGAATCACCACAGCTAACTTTTCGTTAAAGAATTCAACAAACTTGCAGCTATGCCTATTTCTAAATCATCCCGAGACTTATTGTTCGGAATAGTACTCAGAGAAACAGGGTGGCAACATTTTAGGTCATTATTATCGTGGAGGAAGATTCTTGGGGCCACCTTCATCTAATGTCTATGTTGAGAAAAATATTTTTCAACTTTTGTAATCAATTCTTTAAATAAAAACATGCTAACGTGAATAAATAATTTCACTATTTGAGTTTCCTGCTTGATTCAAAAAATAAACCTTAACTTAGTTTTCACTGCTTCATTTGGGTCCCTGTTATTTGCCTCTATAAAGTGATTCACATTTTCATGCAATACTTTTCCAGATGCTGTAGCAGTGTGAACTGGGGTTTATATCAGTGACTATCTCCAAGTTTCTTTATCTGTCCTAGGCAGCAGGTTTCTTATCTGACAGCCTTATAATTATCGAAGAAATTGCATATTAATGATTCAGTGCTTACATAAACAACCGGCCTTGGAGAAATCTAATGAACCAGCTTTGTAGGATTTGATTTTGCCTAATTAAATGTAAATAATGTTAAATGTTATATGCGCCAGGATTTCTACAGAACCTTATGAATTTTTTTAAGTACACAAAGCATTACAAATTCAGAGCTTTTAACAGTTATCTTCTACTTCAGCAATTAAGATAATATGGTTTGACGTCAGATATGCTCTATGAATGTGACGTACCAGCACACATGTGCACACTAAGTGTTTATGTATGCAAGGTACAATTCTCAATTGTTGTTTTTTTTGTTTTTAATGCTCACCTTTGAAGTTAGCAGCTTGTACATTTTTATCTGAAGGTTTGAATGTGTATCATGCTTTGAAGGAACAAATGGCCTCCATGTGGCGTTTGGCTTTCCCTTGCCTGTCCCTATTACCCTGTGTCAGTATGAAATTCATTCTGACATAGTTTTTTTACTTAAGCATATGCACCTGATCCTTTCCATTGGTCCTATGCTACCACATGCCTTCATTTAGAGAGATGTACAATAATTAGCTTTTAAAACAAGAAGGCAATGTCATTTAGAGAAAAAAGCAATTAAGCTTACATACGAGAATAAGATGGTAATTCCACCTTTGGGAGGACAGGAGGATTGGTCCACATTTTTGAGTGTATTAATTTTGAAAATAATATAAACAAAAAAGTGCCTGGTTTCCAAAGTGGTACTCAGCACTTAGACTTCAAAAGTATTTTGCAAAAGGAAATGAGTCTAATGACCTCTCTTAGAGATAAGTAGCTCTGAGCCATCTACCATCTCTTACTCAACATAATTTTTTTGAGCTGTTGTTGCATGAATTGATGACGGGGTTATATAAATGCAGTAGGCCATAAGTGAAAGAGAGGAGATGTTTTGTATAAAATAATAAATCATAAATTTCGATTTCTTAGCACTGGAGTCTGTAATCAACAAAAAGAGTCATCCTGGTCTTTAAAGTCCTATATTGGGTCTACTTTAAAAAAATGTGAATCAGTGGAAAATCTGATCAAGTTAACTAATAAAATTTTTCTATTGGCCTTTATTGGGGATCCCTTTATTTCTTGAGTAAATTAGTGAAAGAAAAATAAAAAGAGAGAAAGAAAGAAACAAACAAAATAAACAGAAAAAAGGCAAAGGGCATAAGAAGACTGGATAAAGACAATCTACCTCTACATATGTGGAATAACATTCACCCAACATTTTGTCTCTCAAAACTTTTGTGGTATAATAGAAACTTCCCAGGAAAAACTCAGGTGTAATCAACCCCAAAATTGGCCTGGGTATGTCACATGCTTTCTCTGTTAAAATAGGTAAATTAATTTTCTTCACTAAGACTCAATTTCTCCACCTGCAAAATAGAAATAGTAATACTTATGGTTGTATTTTTGAATAAACTAGATAGTAAATGTAAGGCAATTAGCATGTATACACCCAAGATAGAGTTATTCACTCTGAATGCAAACATGTCTCCTGGAACCCACTGTTCCTAGCCCACTGTTACCGCTACACAACAATCAGGGTGAGTTAGAATACCTTCACATTATCTGATACCACAGAGACAAATAATAACTGCCTATACTCTGGAAAATAGGTTGCTTTTAGAAAAGTTTCAAGACAGGAAGCAAAAACTTTTAAAAATTGCACTAATACTTTAAAATGAAATGGTTTACCTTTAAGTATGCTACCCACCTAATATACAATGAACATTCACTCATTTATGTAACAACAATCAATGCATGTTTATTATTTGCTGAGTGCTTGCTATCTCTGAAACACTGTTCTGGATGATGAAATACAGCAGTGAACAAGATGGAGAAGGTTCTAATCTCATGGAGCTCGCCACCTTGTCAAAGAGTAAAAATAAACGAATGAAGAGATAGTGATTGAGCTCTGAAGAAAGTGTCGTGAGAAGATAGAAAGATAGGAGGGTGCTTGTGGTGGCTGTTTTAGACAGGCTGATCAGAGATGACTTGTCAGTGGAGGTGATATTTCTTCTGAGATATGGAGAATTCAATAATTTGCCATCCGCAGATAGAGTAGTGAAGTGCTTCTAACAGAAAAGCAAGTAAAAATTTCTAAGGCCATCATAAACTTGATGTTCTCAGAGAAAGAGAATAACAACGTTGCTAGAGCACATTGAATAGGGTCTAGCATTTTTTAAATGGTATTGTTTTCTTAATTTAAATTTTTGACAATTTGTTGCTAGTGTATATAAGTACAATTGATTTTATATATTTATTCTGTATCCTGCAATCTTGCCAAACTCAATTATTAGTTTTTGTAATTTTTTTTTAGTTTTCACTAAATTTTCTACTTAGATGCTCATGTCATCTGAAAGCAAAGACAATTTTACTTGTTCTTTTCCGATCTAGATTCCTTCTATCTTTTCTTGCCTGACTTTACTGTCTAGAACCACAGTACAGTATTGAGTAGAAGTGGTGAGCATGGAGATCCATGTTTTGTTGTTCTTTGGAGGAAAACGTTCAGTCTTGCACCGTCAAATATGCTGTTAGCTGTAGGTATTTTGTAGTTGCTCTTTACCAGATTGAAGAAGTTCCCTTTGAACCATAGTTTGCTGAGTTTTTATCACAAATGAGTATTGGATTTTGTCAAGTGCTTTTTCTTCATTTATTTAGATGATCATTTTCTTTCTTTTTTGTTTGGTAATATGGTGAATTGCATTGCTTGATTTTTTTTTTTCTAGGAAAGAATTACCCTGAGCTAACATCTGTTGCCACTCTTCCTCTCTTTATTTTTCCCCTCCCCAAAGCCCCAGTACATAGTTGTATATTCTAGTTGTCCTTTTAGTTCTTCTATGTGAGCCACCACCACAGCATGTTTACTGACTGACAAGTGGTTCTGCACCTGGCAACCAAACCCAGGCTGCCAAAGTGGAGTGGGCAGAACTTTAACCACTAGGCATCAGGGCTGGCTCTGCTTGACTTTTTTTAAATGATAAATCAATCCTATATTGCTGTGATAAATGCCATTTGATCATGATGTATTATCTTTTTTATATATTGTTGGATATATGTTGTAATTATGCTTAGAATTTTACATCTATGTTCATGAGAAGTCTGGCTTGCCACTAATCTTATCCAGTGTATTTTTTACTTAGATATTTTAGCTTTCCTATCTAGAAGGATGAATTAGGTACTTTTTTGGTTGCTTATTATTTTATATCTCTTGTATTGCTTCTTAGCTTTTTGTTTTTAACATATAGAAAACAATTCTAATAACTGCTTGAATTCCCTGTCTGCTCGTTCTAACATCTGTGTCTCTTTTAATTGATTGATTATTCATTATGCATATGATTTTCCTACTTCTTTGCATGTCTGGTAATCTTTGATTAGATGCCAGACATTGTTAATTTTACCTTGTTGGCTGATGGGTATTTTGTGTTCCTCTATAAATTCTTGAGTTTTTCTTCAGAACAAATTTAAGTCACTTGGAAACATTTTGATGTTTCTAGATCTTTTATTGTGAATTTTTAGGGCAGATATGAAACAGTGCTTAGTCTAGGGCTAATTTTTTCTGGCTACTGTGGCAAGACCTTCTTGCATCCTCTACCTGGCACCCCATGAATTATGAGTTTTTCTTATCTAGCTGGTGAGAACAGGCCTTATTCTGGACTCTATCTGAGCCTTGGGACTGTTCTCTTTAGTCCTTCTGGATGGTTCTCTCCCTGACCTTGGTGGTTTCTTCACATGCAAGCTCCGATCATTGCTCTACTATTTTCTGCAGATCTCTGGGGCTCTGTCTTCATGCAAATATCTCTTCTCTGGTACTCTGCCCTGGGACATCTACCTACCTGCATCTCCCTAGACTCTCAGCTCTGTCTCCTCAATGCAAGAGGTATGTTGAGGTCCTTGTGTTTTCTCTCCCCATACCATAAACGTGGAATCTCTCTTAAGGCAGTGAACTGTGGTAATAATAGAGTTTATCTAATTGATTTCCCATCTCTCAGGAATCATTGTACTTTGTTGCTTGATTTCTACTGTCTTGAAAACTTTTTTATTTTTTATATTTTATCTATTTTTGGTTATTTTGGTCTAGAGGGCAAACCTGGTCCCTGTTGTCTCATCTTAGCCAGAGGTAGAAGTCATTTGTTTGTTTTTGTTTTTGTCAGTGGAATGAAAGCAAGGTTATCGGCTGAGAATGGGAAAGGATGGAAAGATTTGAGTGTTAACAGGAGAAGTAAATGTATGAAATAGTTCTCTCAGAGAGTAGCAAAACAAATCTACTCCTAAAAATATATTGACTGCTAGGCATTATACATAAAATTCAATAGCTTCAAACAAAGAGGTCTTATGAAAAAGGTTAAAATAAATGTGCATAAATGAAACATCTTTAATTCCGCATGTTAAACCTGTCTTTGTTTTTAACACGAAACCCAGTACTAGGCCTTGCATGTTCATTTCTACTTGTGGTTTAAATGAAAAAAGATTTAATGACTTCAATTAATTGAAAAGGAAATGCTTTCTTATGTCAATATTTAAAGGAAAAAGTAAAGTAAGCTGATAGTTTTAACAAATATTTCATTATAAAAATATAATCTTAGTCATTGGGGTTACTAATGTAAAAGAAAGGTCAAATGAATAATTGGATGCCTTTAAATGATTGCATGCTCAGTTGATTGACAAATACTGATGGACATTGTTTTCCATACAGGTTATTTGCTTTTTGCAACACAGGCTAAATTCCATAAGGAACATGTTACCTCAAATTCTTGCACATAATGTTAGTTTTAATCTTTCTTTTTTGCCAAGATTTATCTCTCTCTTTACATTTTTACAACATCTTTTGATAAATCTCTTTGGTGATATCCTCAAGAATGCTTGCTTTTATTTTTTTCCAGATACCAAATGTGTAACACAGCAGACTATGTTAGCTTTTGGTTTCCATCTTCTTGGCTTTATGTCATTTGTAGTCCTTGCACACTACGTTTTCACTTTGAGTTATTTCATTGATGCCACTGGATCAAATGAAAACAAGTTGATGGTTTTGAGTCATGGATGGATTTAATATAAAATCTTGAAGAAGCGTTTGGATTTAGAATCTAACGTTTTGTTCATTTCTTAATCATTTTTATCATATGTAATTAATATTCATTAATTTTTTACCGGCACTGATACCTTTATATTTTTTCCCAAGTTCTTAAACAAATTAGTTAACTTATTCAATTTAAAAAATACCTATTATGTGCATAACATTGTGGCAGACCAGTGGTGGAAGCAATGTCACTAATATTTGATCACTTGCCATCAATAAGAAGTCATTTTTATTATTAAAACAAGATTTATACAGATGAAATAAGAAAAGGAATACCCCCCAAAATCTAAATGCCATCCAATTGCTGGATTATTTAAACAGATGATAGAATGTTTAGATATTCAGATGAGAAAGATACAATTATGAAATGACAAGGAGAGCACCATTATGGATGTACTACTGAGATAGACAGTGGAATATAAATCTTATTTGGAGCAGTAATAAGCAGTAGAGAAGGCAACACAGAGAGGGCATCCTAAGGACTAATGTGGAGAAACCGTGGCCAGGCCATGGAGGTGTGGGGATACTTTAGCTGGAGGAGAGAGTTTGCACTGGGAAAAGAGGAGAGTAAAGGTGAATTTGGATGAAGTTGTCAAAGGCATTAAATTTAGAGCTAACGCAAATCTCAGACTATTTCAGAGGTCTTATTAGCCCGCCAAGGACTCTTCCAAGTATTATTGAGTGGAAAAAATCACTTCTCTTTCAAAGTAACAGTGAGTCATTAATTTATGCCATTCATGGGCAGCTGAAAGTTTCAGTTGGGTCAGTCTTGCCAATTTAAAAGTGTCTAACAAAGTCCTTCCAAGTTTACCCTGTGATATTTACTTCCCTGAACTCTACAAATTATCCATTAAATATATTCACAGGCATCTTGATTTAATCTAAAACTAGATGTACCTCAAAGAAAGAATTTTGCTTTCCTCCTAAAACATTTAAAACATTTAAAAGCTTTATCTGACCATTTTGCTTATTTTTTAGATGTTCCTCAAGCTTTATTTTTTCTTACATTGTGAAATGATCTAAGAGTTATAAATGACGTTGAAGAAGAACAAAGCAGCCCAGCATTTGGGGAGAAAGCTCAGTATGTGCCATAATTTTCTGCTCTGAAGAGATAAACTGATCAATGATATGCTACAGTGATTTTACCAGAAAGCTTGTTTATTGTTTTGGCTTTAACACATTAAAACTAGCAATGGTTCGATAAACAGGGATCACGTTAAGAATTTTCTTGACAACTATAAAGTTCCTTGTTGGTTTCATAGATCGTTTTTCCCCGAGGAAATCTGTGCTCAAAAGGGAGTTTTCTGAACTTGAGAACACGCTTTTATTTGAAAAACTATGAAGAAGCCCACAACACAGTGAATGAAACATCAAGAAAATGTAAACATCTTTTTGGTGGTAGAATTCCCTAAATACAGTGGAGGTCTTCTGATACAAAACAGCTGTGTTTCATGTGTATCTACAACCAGGCACAAGGAGAAATGCTGCTCAGACACCTTAAGTCATTTCAAATCAGCTTAAAGCATCTTTGGCGCCCTTAAATATTAATGAAAGTCAACAAGCAGTGAAGTCTTTGCCCTACAGGGACTGTCACTGGTCAGCTTCTTGCTGTTTGTTTCGAGTTAATCAAATTACTATATCATTGGTGCATTTGTACCCTCCACCATTAATGATGAGTGTCTTTGAAAAAAAACAGAGGATGTTCTTGGCATAACGGCACATTAATGCTGCTGGAGATGGAGGAGGGGTACTTTTGTACCTAGATTGCCCTTGTGTGTGAAATAGAGGTGTAGGTGAAGACCACTGTGGAAATCAGCCTCCAATAAGTCAGTCCGAAAGCCAGTTCACCACGTCATCCCAGCCAGATAGGAAACACACGTGCAAAGAAGAAAAAGGAGCTATGAAAGAAAGAGTTTACTGATGTTAATTTCTTAATTTGGTTCCTCTGATGTAGGATCTAGACATTAGTACCAGTCTCAACATGAATGGAAGTCACTTCAGAAAATCACTCCTGCAGGAGAACTAATTGTTATCAAGATGAAAAATACATTCTTGATGATACTGACGCTACTTATTTGTACTTGGCAAAACATACCTTTTTTTTCCAGCATTGAAATGGTTAAAATGAAGAAGCCAGGTTATTACACATTTCAATTCCAGAGTCAAATATAAAAATTTCTATTATAGGGACAATTAATTACATCTCAAAATGGCAAATGTGCATCCTTGTCAGGTAGAGTGTACTCTGATGGCCTTTCCTCAAACACTGAATGTGGAGATTTGATCTCTTCTAATGGTGCTGAGAAAAGGGTAATTACGCTATGGTCAAAGCTAATTTGCTTTCTGCCAGATGAACTGTTGTATTTTATTGTACGCTGACATTTTAAAGTAATTACGGCACTGTTGACCTTAGACAATTCCAGTTGTATCGCTGTCTACAGCTGCAGCGCCCGATCTACCTTTGGCTGGCAGACAGTGGCTGTAACGAGGTAATGACACGGACAAAGAGCACCATATGGGGCTCCTTTGAGATACACAAAGCCCAGTGAAAGGAAACAAGAAAATTTTAACATCATCATTACAGTCACACATCTTTACAGCTATAAAGGATCCTGTCCACACATGCCTGTGCGCACGCACATACACACATAGACACACAATCTAAACACTTTGCCTGCTTGTATCTTAGGTGTGTGCATGAGCGTGTGTGAGTGCATGCATGTGCGTGTGTGTGTGTTTCTTTTGTAAATGGCAGCAGGCATCACGAAGAAAAAGAGATCAGGTAGAACTGAATGTGACGGACTGGTCTTCCACTGACACGAGTTCAAAGGCTAAAGACTATTGATTGAGATCAAAGCCCAGGTCCTTATCTAATGTTAAAGACACTCCTTGTTGTCAGAAAGCTGTGCACATAATTAGGCAGAAAGAAGAGCACTTCAGCCAGAGCGTCACTATAAATGGAGCTTCATTAAACTTAGATATTAGTTAATTTAAAGGAAGAAGTTATTATTCATTGATATATTTTAATGAGCTATCTGCCTGTCTTTTCCATTGTAAGCAATAAAAACGTGTTCAGAGTTCGGCCTGGTTAATGTATCTCTGCTAAGACAGCAAAATAGATTAATATCGCTTGAAAAGAAAAAGGCTTTATCCTCTTCAAGCGAAAATGTTCAGGATATTGAGCTATGGCATTATTGTCAAGAAGAGGTGGGAGGAAACCTGAGCTTTATCGTCATGTTAAATATTTTATTCTGTTTATTAGGGTACATGAAAATGTACTATGGAAATGTGAGCTCGCTTACAATAAGCCGTGGGTGTTGCCTACATCATAGCTTATGGCCTATTTATGTGACAATTACATGGAGCAAAGGAATATCAATTTATTTCCTTTTGAATTACATTTATATCATTCAGGTTTTATTTTTTTACTAGTAATTATTAAAAGGGTGCATGTGTCACTAGCTTACTGAGGAAAAATGTTAATTTACAAATTATATTACAGAGATGGTACAGGTTGCTCTAGCGTCCTCAATTTAGTTTTAACTGTGAGGTTTGTTTTCCCTCTAAAGTTTGTTTATTTCCCAGTCTTTTTCACTTCCATTAGTATTTGGGGATCTCTATGCCAATAGGGGCCTTTTTTTCAAAAAGGCAAAGTTCATTTGACAGAGTTACTAAAGAATTCCCATTCAAAGTTATAATTACATGGAATTAAAGTATCTATTAAAATAGTCATTTCTGAGATGCTCACTTTTAGCAACATGTGACTGAAAATTGACCTTGTTTGTAAGCACAGTAAGAAAGTTCTGGAGTAGATGCAGTAATCTCTTCTTAGTTGCATTTTTGTTTTACCTTTAAAACTTAGGAAAAACAAATTGACCGATATACTGTATTCATAGTGAAAGGCTTAGGGATATATTAATGCTATGAAAAACATTCTCATGAACCGTTAAATTCCACGTTAAATTCCTGATATTGTTAGAATGACAACTATTCTAACACTGTTATTTTGACATAAACATATCCACTCAATATCGTATATTAAAAAGAATGTGTGACCAACACATTTTAGAATGTGGAAGAGTAACAATATAAAAGCAATCCAAGTGTATTAGGCGGTACACTAAAAAAACTTAAAATGCCAACGCTTTTGCTCTTTGTGCATTCAGACCTGAGTCTAATATTAGGAAACACAGCTGGAAATATGAACAACCTGTCTATTTGTGTTCTAACTTACTGATGTTAGAGATGATACCTTACATCTAATTGTTTCATCTTTAAATATCCTTGATTTAAAACCTTCTTTGTATTTATTAATGAGTAACCCCATAGAAGCCTACCATTTCATATTTTTAGAAACTTCCAGAAAATATTTATTTCTCCAGGAATGTACATAGTGATGTGAAATCGGCATTTAATTGTCAAATTTTGTTTACTCTTCAAATCCTAAAAGGTAGAAAAAGAGAAAGAGTGAAAAGAAGACTTTCCACAAGCTGCATTAAAAAAAAAAAGAAAAGGAAAGAAAGAATCTCTGCCCTATTTCTGAAAGAAGAATGGATTAAGAGAGATACATGAGTCAAGAGTAGCCACAGAATTGGGAAACGAGTTCTGATAGATGGAGAGTAAGTGGTAGAAAGAAAGAGAGTGACAAGAAGTAAGAAATCACTTCCTTGAATTAAGAGTGAGCGATGCTGCCGGAAAAATAGAGAGACATAGATGGAGTTGGAAGCACAGACAGGGAGAGAGAGCTACACATGGAAGCACCACTGCACAATAAAGACAGTGCAATGCCTGCAAACCAGAACATTAATGGTAATATCTGTGACTAGACCCTATAAAAATCCCAATTCTTCTGAAGCTGACTGAATGCTAGTAAAAATAAATGAATAAAAGAAACAAAGCACAGACAAAATACGACAAAAGACACGTAATGGCTCCGAGTTCTAATCCTTCCTGTTGATTTTTTTACTGTTACTTATGCAAACTTTCAGTATGAATGCCAATATCAATTCTTCCATTCTGTTCTATGAAATGGGACAGGTAAGGAAGACCTGAAAAATTTTGAAATAACTGAAAGACTGGGCCTTTAATCCAATATTTCAGTAATTCTGCTGATTATTTGAAAAATCAGATTTTTTCATACCATTAAAAAGTGACAGAGAAGTATTTCTTCCCTATGCAATGAAGGTTGTAAAACAAAACCAGAATTGGCAAGAGGAAGGATAGCTTTCCGGGAGGTTAAAATTTTAAAGCAAGCACTTAAAGTCCTTGGAAGAGTTTTAGAGATGTGTTGGAAGCAAAATGATTCTCCCAACTCTAGTTAAAATGAGCTAGTTTTCCATGCAAAGCTATTTTGAGCCATAAAAAGACAGTAACTCTAATCAAGTATATAGATTCATTAAGGACCATACTAGATCGAGGTCAAATATGTGACCCTCCAATCTGGGTGCACTTAGCTGAGGCAATACTATCTCATCATTACTATCTTGAATTTATTGTCCATGAAATAGGCTGTTGCCTGCTTTTCTATCAAAACAAATATAAAGACTAATCCAGTACGTAAAAGCGTAAGTCAGACTACTGAATCTTTTTAGCTGCACTGGATACACTGCAGTCTGCATAACATTTTTTTTAATATCTTCCATAAAATAATATATTTTCTCTCCCAAAGATCCATTGCATAGAGTGACTTTCATTAATTTCAGGAAATGGAAACCAATCTTTGTATATCTGCCTTTCTTTAAATGTCATCCATGCAGGAAAGTTTTAAGCAGCGTCAGTATTTTGCTTATCCAGTTAAAACTGGGGTGTAAGACAAGGGCACAGGGTTCTGAGGAAAAGGGAAGAGAGGAAGACTGACTGCAAAGGTAAATATTAAAGGTTCATAGAAAATTTCAGTGTATCTTAAGAAGAAAAAATATATATGTATATATTAATTTTGACACATTTATATACTTTTATTACTTTACAAGGCTTTAAAATGAACAGTCCTGTTATCAGGAAGACTTCTTTCAACAAGTAATGACTAGAAATTTGTTCGGCACTGACTTAAATGAGGTACTAGTTTTACTTATTATTTTAGCATTTGCACACTCAATGTCTTCACTGGGCATTTATATAAGGATTAAAAAAAGAAGTAATTGACGATTATTACAAAGTTAATTAAATTAAATGAAATCTTCAATTACTCTTAATTTCCATTATTATATAAAGTTTGGCCTTCAACATAAACTTTTTCTCTTTTCCATCACAAAGTGAAATACTTCTTGCTATAATTCGGACCAGCTGCAATTTGCAATTGTGCCAGGAAACACTTCTTGCACTGGTTGCTATTAGATAATGTATTTTACATAGATTAGCCTAAATTAAGCATCAGGAGGAAAATCTTTCTTCCGTTTCATTTTTTTTTCTGAATGATGAGTAACTGTCAGTGTGCGGACACCTCTTTTCAAGGAATGTGTGAAGCTGTCACCCTGCTGCATCTGCAGGACAATCCAGATGTTACACAATATGAAATCCAGGCCTCAGCATCATGGTGATTGTCAAATGAGAACAACCTGATCATATGCCTGAGTCTCCGCAAAATGACAATTTTTGGAAAGTTGAAGGACGCCAATATCTTCAACTATTTTAAACCAGTATTTTTCTCTGTTACGTTTGCATTATCTTTTTCTAGGTTAGTATTAAAAATATTTAAAAATCTATTTGGGATGGGAATGAACTATATCTCATGATCAGATTTCATTAGGACTTACAGAGAAAAAACATTCTTATATTTTAGAGGTTTTCTCTATCCGAGCTATCAAGGAGGAAGAATTCTGCTCTGAGGACAGTGTACGTGCCACACTGGCATCAGAGCCTGTTTATGCAGGTAAATGGCTGGTTTAGGACACCTCTGAACTGTCACGTACCATTTGAATTAATGAGGCCATACAGGTCCAAGGTCCCTAAAAGGGCCTCTCTAGATTAGGGTTTATTAAACCTGCCACAAGCTGCTTAGTGTTAGAAAAGTGACAACAGAGGCTCTTTTGGTTTAGCATTTTGTTCTCTCTTTTTTTCCATTTTTCTTCTTTTTAAACATTAAAAAAATATTTTCTCATTCTTCGGCAAACACCCTGCTAACTTACGCTGAAGAAATTCCTGTAGATTTATTGGATGCTCAAAAATTCTTTAAAGAACACCAATACTTTAAGAACAAAAAAACTCGATATCAAAAATACAAATTAGGTAGAAAAGTAGTTTTAAGATAATGCATGGTAAGTTAATAAATAAGGCAGTTCATATTATTTTATTTTGTTTATTTTTTAAGATTATTAAATTCAGCTACATTTCAGCAAGGTAAAATAATAGAAACTGCAAAAAAATACTGGCCTACATAATCGGAAATAAATAGAAAACATTCTCTCTGCCCAGGCATAATCCAATATTCAGCTGAGGGAATAAAATATCCTGGTATCTTCGTATGAAAATCACAAATACCAACAAATAAAGAAATGATAATTAGCATTCTTTAAGGATGATATTTAATATAATTCTCCTGACAGTAGTTTTATTGGCTTCATATTGGCTTCATATTTTGTTGTATATCCTTTGTTTGTTTCCTGTATTATTTCAAAACTCTTTCTCAAATGACTATAGTTTTTCTGGACCGTGAATGTTATTGCATTAATAGACTTTTGTTTTTGCTTAGAAAAATTTGAGTGCAAAATCAATTTAACATCTCCAAATCTATTAGGTGCTTAGCCTTTAATTTGCTGCACATTAACATTAAATGGTCAAAATATGAGGTTATTTTTGGAGTGATTATTATGATTGTAATAAGGCCTGACACTTGCGCCACTTCAAACACGCAACCACCAACAGTTCCATTACAACAAAAGAGCTCCCAGCATAACACATTTTAATAGTCAGAAGAGTTGTGAATTCACAGCTTTGCACAGCAGGTGTGGCTGCACGTTTTTGCACCCCTAAAGACACTTGCTCATCTAATCTGACAGATTAGACAATGGCACAAAACCCCCATCACCGATATCTAAACAAAGACTTCATTTCGGAAGAGACAAAGCTTCAGGCAGACCGTGTTGCCACTAATAACTTTTCCGAGCGGAAAACAATGTATATTTTATTAATGAAAAACAAATTGTGGCAGGGAAGATGAATGCCTTGGCTTTTCTGACATTTTAAATAATTTGCTTTCCCTTCCCTTTTGTGCCTTTAATATTTACTTGCATATCAATCTTTACGCAATTTTCTTAATTAGCTATGGTGCTGGCGAAAGACGGAAGGCATCACAATGCAGGACCTTATAACCCATGTTGCAAGGGGAAAACAATTTTGCTATTTTTGGTGCGTAAACTATATTGGAAAGCATCACCTTAATTAGAGCCAGAGGTAAGTTGGACTTTGGGGCACCCACCCTTTGGTGACAAGGCTCCTGGCAAAGGGTTTCAAGGCAACCGGATTCCCTATTCGACTTCCTCACAGCTGAACATTAAAAAGTGAGGCTGAGGTTGTGCGTATTTACCATCAGGGACTGGCCTGAGCATTAACGGGCTTGGGCGGCTGATGCGGAGGCAGCTGCACTTATCATGAATCAGGAAAGGGAAATAGCAGCCCTGGTGTGCTGTAGGTCAGTCACAAATGTCGACTTGAGAGAGCTGTAAATCTCCAGCACGACTTCAGCCAGGGACTCGCAGAACACCCTTCTAGCGTTTTCCTATAATTTAAAGATTATGTAAGGTATATCGTGAGAGTGTTCGATGAAAATATTAATTTAGAGATAAATCCTGTAAGTGCTCTGAAGCAGTGGCTTCTGCTGCAGTTACACTTGAAACAGGACAGGCTGCTAGTTTTGTCAACAGTAGGAGGTCATGGAAGGCTGCCAAAGAAAACAAACCTTTTTCAATAAAATGCTTTCCATTCTAAGTAGTCACAGAATATCTCCTGTGCTGTTTTATTACTGATATTTAAACTGTGATATATTGTCTTTTGCTGACAATTTCTTGAGTTAGAAGTCTTAATCATAGAATGAAGTGTGGCACACACACCGGAAAGACAATTAATTACAGCAAACTCTGGCGAGTTCAAATAATTTTCTGCTGTTTTTGTTTGGGGTGGGGAGGGAAGCAGGAGGGGATGATAAAAGTTAGAGTGTGAACCATTTCTCTTTCTTTGTCTATTTGTTGTTGCCTGAAAGACATATGACATATATTGGTAATGAAAATCTTGAACCTTTGAGAAAAATGATAGAAGTTTCCCATTGAAGGAATCGTTTTATTAATGCAAATAATAAGGTACAACGTCATTTTCATTTATCAATATGGTATAATTGATCCTAAAATAAAAGTATTCTACATCTGTTTCTTTGTGTAATTGGATAAAAATGTTAAAATATGAGATAAAATGCACAAAGCACATTCAGATTTGTCATATACTTAATAAGCTAAATTGGAAATTAATGCAGGGAAAATATTATCCAGGTAAGAATGAGAAAGTTGATGTGATTGACTCCCTAAACTACCTATCACTTGTAAGAAAAACATTGTGCTGGAGAACTGGTTACTGCAATTTTCATTCGCATTTTCTAACTAAAGATGCTTCTTTTGAAACTGGGAATCCATTAATTGCCTTCTGTCTGTTCAGTGACTGTGGTTATAAGCACCAAATCTTATTCAATGGGTACAGGCTACTATGAGGTACATATTCCATGTTCGTCATTGTGATTCATAAAAAGACTGTAGTTTGACTTTTTGATTTTTACCTTTTATTATTCAAGCCCTAAAGATATATAAGAATAAATGCAAACTGAAAATAATATAAATGAGGATGTCACATATTCTTAACGATATCCTGGAGTTGCAAGATATAATTAACGTTATAGAGTGCCTGGAGAACCCAGGCAGAAACAGAATGAGAATTTAAGTCTCAATATTAGAAGTGTTGATGCAAAACTCGCAGGTATTTCTCTCGCTCGCTCCTTATTTTCTCAGAGTATGGTTCAAGTGTTTTAGTACTTCTCTTGGTATCCTGACTGGTTTTAAAAGCACCCTGTGCGTGGAGAACTCTGACACCTTCGGTGCAGGCGTTATCAGCACAGCGATAACTGTAAGCTATGCATGGCCACCTTTATTGTTTCACCGCTTTAAAAGCTGTGTTCCACTTTGAAATTACATTAAGAATATAAATTTCAACCTCAAAATTATGATTCTATACAACAGAGGCAGAGTGTGTGCTTTGTAGCACAAGATCCCTTTCATTTAATATTAAGCATTCATCCTCTCACATTTTTCTATTTTTGAAAACTATTTGAAATGAATAGACATACACCATAGGATTCTGGACCCTGCAGAATCCCAGGGCCTGTGGCAGACTGAAGCCTAGCAGCCTCTTGTGCAGACACTGCCAGCAGAATATTTGAAGTTGATGCAGCTTAGGAAGAGGCTGATCTTCACAGAAAAGCCAGAATTTCTAAAAAAAAAAAAAGAAAAAAAAAATTTAAAGCCATTTTACCCCTAATCATAGACAAGCATTAAAGATCTTAAAACATGGCTGTGATCAGGCAATTTTTTTCTGGCATACTTTTTAAGTGAAGACTACTGTCTGCACAATTCAGAATGAAGGCTTGATGTTCTTATACATCCCATATAGTCTCATTTTGAAAGCTATCAGCTATATGATCTTCCTGAGGCCCAGCCTGTCTCCTTCTTTAATATCACTAAAATGAATGGAAAAGCACAGAGATTATTTTGAATTGATGTGAAATATGCCTTGTCCCAGCTGTCCTATGACATGGCTCAGATTGGACACCATGCATTCAACTTGATTCCTTCATATTAGTGCATATAGAATGCAAGCCCTGAGTCCTCCTTTTTTGCTTTTTATAATCATCATCACTTACTTCTAACCACCCACATAGGGGAAAAATGTCATCACAAGGCATTAAGGAAACGGAGACAATGTTCTTGATCACTGGTTCTATTTTGCTAAACCAGTTTAAATTCAAGTTTTAGCTGTGAATTAACTCTGTCTAGAGTTTCATGGTGCAAATAAAATAAGATGCTTTTCTATCTCATGAGCACAAAATACAAAGTTCTAATACTATTTACCTAGGACTAAAGATATTGATTTTATGAATTGAAACTGAATCTCTAATTGCTTACCATTAAGAAATAGCATATCACTGAAATGGAAAATAGAATGTGGAAATGAGGATCAAGAAAAAAGTTTATTATACAAGTAGAGTCTTCTCTTTTGGGTGTCTCCCTAATACAGCTATGATACCAAGAATCTCCACTGAAAAGATTTTGCAATTGCTAAATCTGATAGATGATTAGCATCCTATGATCACCATCACTTGACTGAGAAAATACTGGACCACAAGGAAAGTGAGAGTAAAAGGGAAAACTATAGTGTGAGAGTTTGTGGACATAGTTGGCATAGTCAGAAAAGAAGGAAGCTTATTTACCTGTTGATGCACATAAATGAGTCAATAATTGTTGTTATCATCTTATGACATAGGTCAATATTTCATCATACAGTAAGTAATTGTAGATCATTATGTAGAGTTCAGGCATTATGATGTCTGCTGAGGTCAGAGAGTTAAGATATAGCCCTTAATATCAAGAGAAACCTAGAGTTTAACAGGAAAATTCACAGCAGTTCCTGAATCCCCTCTAAAACATTTGTGACCCTCTATGGTCAAGGTCTGCAACCTCGATGAGGTCCACAGGGCTGCCTGGTCAGCTCTCTCACCCATTCTTTACAGCAACTATTTCAAACTCAGTCTCATCTCTCCAAAACATTTATCCTAACATAAATCACTCACTCTCAGGAAATAACCTTTCTTCCCACTCATCAAGGGAAATAGATGACGACCAAAATAGACCACTCATCCACTCCTTCAACTTGCTGATGTCCAACAGATACCCAATCTGAGTCCTCTTTCCTCCCTCTCTGCTGCCACTCCCATCCCACTACCAAAATTGCTGCCACCAGTGCTGCCCAAAGTTTCAGCCATTCTCTTATTTGACCTTGGCATAAGTTGACACTAGAAAGTACTTCACTGTTCTTGAAAAGTATTCTCACCCTTGCCTCTTCCTCACCTGTCGGCTTGTCTGAATACTACACTTTCCTCAAGCTACTTTGGTAATTCCTTCTCTGGGAACTTTGACTGCTTGTTTTTGCTCGTTTGTCTGTTAAATACAGATTTTTAAT
Source organism: Equus przewalskii (assembly GCF_037783145.1). Classification (NCBI taxonomy): domain Eukaryota; kingdom Metazoa; phylum Chordata; class Mammalia; order Perissodactyla; family Equidae; genus Equus; species Equus przewalskii. The sequence goes on along the minus strand of NC_091843.1, from coordinate 74,655,527 downwards.
ACAGTTCTGTCTTTAAAATATATGAAAACATTATTATAGGGCCTAGTATAGCAAGAGTGATGACTATTTTTGTTTGTTTGTTAGTGGCTAAAGAGATAACAAAAGGAAATCTTGTCATCTTGTCTCATGTTATTTTTCATTATACTTCAATTTCTTTTGTAGTCAACCACAATATTCAGTTAATGTCCCTTGTGTGCAAAGGACCATACTATGTATTAAAGAAAGTAACATAGGCTTTCTGCCAAGTCTACAGGATTAACTCTCTTATGTCCATTATGTAAGGCTCATACAAAACCTTTGCAATCATTACTAGCATGTGTGAGTCCCCACGTGTTGTGCAGCACATCGACTTTTGATTTAGCACAATTGTGGGGCAGAGTTTGTGCTCTCTCCAGGAACTTTCCATAAATTCTCCCAAGTCTGATGATATGGGTACATCCACATCCATCAGTAAGACCAAGGTTACTATGTCAAGAATTTGTGTAGACTCTGGAAACTCTTGACCCCAAAGTTTTCTACAAAAACTGAAAGATAACATCACTTATTAAATTCATTTCATCTGAAAAAGTAGCTTAGCTTAAAAAATATACTGAGCATATGTCAAGTGACGACGCTTTCCATATGCTAGACCCTTTTCCATAGGTCAAATATTAAAGATGTCACTTCAGTGCTTCATGTTGGAGCCATAGCACAGGGGCAGTTGGACTCAAACATAGCATCCTATAGCATAGAAACTATCACAAGATTCTTAATGAAAATGTTTGCAGAATGGATTGTGAGGTGTCTAGGTTGCCATTGGTTTTTTTTACTTTACTCATGAAGACAAGAGTTTCTTTAAAAAGCAAACTCATTTGACTCTTCATACTCTAAATATTAGGACAGGGAAGTATAGATTCTGGGCAATTTACTAACAATATGCTCAGGGGCATGTGTGACACCCAGAAAGTTTTGCTAAATTAGATTTTACTCTTATACTCTTGGGACTTTCTCAATAGAATCACCATCAGGGTTATTCATGCTGCTTTGTGACAGCAAAATATTGAATTATGAGTGTTAGTGGAAAGAACGTACATGGAAGAGATCATGGAAATGATGTCTGGTTTCTTTGCAGAACTGATGTTCTTATGAATTGTTTTTCTTAAGGAAAATAAAGGTGGAGCTGTCTTTCCATTTCCATGTTAAAGGATAAAACAATAAAAGAAAGTGAAAAATGAAAAATGAATTTCAAATTTCACCTTTTGGAAATCTTTAGAAATGGGACATTTACTCATTTGCTCATGGTCCTCATTAGTTGAGGAAGGAAAATCTCACAATCGTATGCTATGATGAACGAGAGAAAGAAAGACTCAACTAAAATCCCTCTGCTCCATCACTCTGCTCTTTTACAGCCAGTACCTATGTTTCATTCTCTTTATCTACCTGGGCCAGACAGCAGAGAATGAAGCTGGGAGGTGGGGAGCAATGCATAAGTAAAGATATAACCCACTAGAATGGAGGTATAGGCATTAGAAAATGTGGTTTTCTGCCTTTAGTGACATTTGACAGAAAAATTAGAGCAGGCACCGTCTTCACCTTTATCCTTCTCTTCAAATAACCTCTTATCACATTACCTTCACAGGGTATAGGGACGAAATAAAACAGATACAGGGTAGTAGTGATGGGGCTTGGACAGGGTCTTTCCAGGGCTCCAGATATCATCTTCACAGACCTTGCTGCTTTGCCACCTTTGAAAATCTCTATTGTACAAAAGACTTGTCCGTACCCTGGTAATTGCTAGGCTGATTATTTAAACCTTTTTACCGTTCAAGAGTTATCCCTTCTTTCATTGCTGAATCAAGACAGTTAGCAAGAATAAGAATTACCATGTATATGGGACATAATAAATATTAGGGGCCGGCTCAGCAGCACAGCGGTTAAGTTCACATGTTCTGCTTCAGTGGCCTGGGGTTCGCCGGTTTGGATCCCAGGTGCGGACATGGCACTGTTTGGCTAGCCATGCTGTGGTAGGTGTCCCACATATAAAGTAGAGGAAGATGGGCATGGATGTTAGCTCAGGGCCAGTCTTCCTCAGCAAAAAGAGGAGGATTGGCAGCAGTTAGCTCAGGGCTAATCTTCCTCAAAAAACAAATAAATAAAATTAATTAATTAAATAAATAAAATAAAAATGAATATTATGTTTAGAGAGAAGCTCTTACAGAATAGGCAGTTTTAATTGATCCTCAGCATTAGAAATATAGATGTAAAAGAAAAAACTGGGGACACAAGAGCTCTATTTTAAAAGCTACAAGATTTAAGATGTCAGATTTTGAACAAGTTCCATTGTGAACAGAGAAATCTATCAGAAAGAGATTGTGAGACACAATTTGGCAAATAAACAGCACTCTGGATAATTTAGGGATTTTCAGATTTAAATTATAGAATATTAGAAATGATCCAACTGGATCCATTGTGTAAATAAGAAAATCAAGCCCAAGGAACAAAGTCCTCTAATAAGGCAATACCAGAACTAAGAATACTTGTTACACCTGTGCTAGAACTTAATCCACCAGATCACAATGCCTATTTGTAAACCTTACTCAGTATTGTTTGGACTGGATCAAAATAATAACCTTTGTTTAGGATTGCATACTTAATAATGATACATCTTACATAGGGTACTGATAATTCATTCTATGTCAATATTTACTTTTCATTTTTTTCTGCTTCTTGATGAGTTATTGTCCTAAAATTGAATGCCTTCGGAAATTAGCTTCTTAGAGGCAAAACACCCCTAAAGCTTACCAAGCTACTTTTGGGGAAAAAAATAAGAATAACTGGAAATAATTTACTCTGTTATACAGAGTACTTCTATGTTAGTTAGAAAAGCTTTGAGTGTTTGGAAGAAAATTTGAGGTCTTACTTCAAAAATATTCTATATATAGAGTAAGCATATTTTAAGCAATCCAGTAAAAACCAAGTGTGTATCTGATTTCTTTAATTGCCACACAGTAATATTGAAAGTGTCCAGTTTTCAACAAAAAAAATTGAGGTATTCGAAGAAACAGGAAAATGTAGCCCATAACAAGAAAAGTCAATCAATAGAATTGTCCTGAGGAAGCCCAAACATTAAGTTTATGACACAAAAACTTTAAATAAGTTATTTTAAATATTTTCAAAACCTAAAGGAAATCTTATGTAAAGAATTAGAGAAAAGTGTGAAAACAACATCTCTGCAACTAGAAAATATTAAAAATGAGGTAATATATAGTATAGATATATATTCTTTGTGTTCTAGAGCTAAAAAAATATGACTGAAATAAAATATTCACAAGAGGGGCTCCACAACACATTCAAGCTAGTAGAAGAAAGAATCAGCGAACATGAAGATAGGTCAGTTGAAATTAGGCAGTTTGAGGAACAAAGAGAAAAAAATAAAAAATAAACTAAGTCTAAGAGATTGATGAGACATAATCAAACACAACAACAAACACATAATGCCAGTCTCAGAAAAGGAGAGAGAGAGAGAGACAGGGAGTAGACAGACTATTTGAAAAAATAATAGTCAAAAGCTTCCCAAATTTGATGAAAAACAATAATCTACACATCCAAAAAGCTTAAAAATCTCCAAGTAGGATAAATTCAAAGAGATCCATATCTAGAGATGTCAAAATCAAACTGATAAAAGACAGAAACAAAAATAAAATCTTGAAACCAAGCAATCAGAAATAATACCACATACAAGGGATCTTTAGTCGATCAAAGTTGATTTCTTATCAGAAACCATAGAGGTCATAAAGGCAGTGGAAATGACATATTAAAGTGCTAAAGGGAAAAAAAAAACGTATCTGTTAATCAAGAATTCTGGATCCAGCAAAACTCTCCTTCAAAAATAAGAGAAACGTAGACATCTCCAGATAAACTAAAATTGAGTTTGTTGCTAACATATTTGACCTACAAAGGTTCTTCAGGCTGAACTGAAAGGACAATGGACAATAACTTGAATCCATGTGAAGAAATAAAAAACACTGGTCAAGTAAACATCACGGTAAATATAAAAGGCATAATAATATATTTTTCTTTGTAAATACTTTTTTTCTTTTTGATTCAAAACAATCTTCTTAGATAAATAACTATACATCTGTGTTGTTAGGCACAAAATATACCAAGAAATAAGTTGTGATGATAACAGCTTAAAAGTGGGGTAGAACAGAGCCATAGAGGAGCAAAGTTTTTGTATACTATTGAAATTGTTAGTATTAATCTGAACTAGATTGTTACAAATTAAATGTTTATTGTAATGACCAATGCAACAAAAAGAAAATAACAAAAAATATGTAGTTAAAGATGTGACAACAAATTAAAATGGTGCAATAAAATAAATTGAAAGTAAAAGGATGGAAAAAGATATTCCATGCAGACAGTAACCAAAAGAAAGCTGGAGTGGCTATACAAATAAAAAAGAAAATAGACTTTAAGACATAAATTGTTAATAGAGACAAAGAAGGACATTCTATAATGAAAGAAGTGTTAATCCATCAAGAAGCTATAACAATTATAAAAAATACATGCTCCTAACAACAAAACCCAAAAGTACATTAAGCAAAAACTGACAGATTGAAGGGAAGATAGACAAATCAATAATAACAACTGGAGACTTCAACACCATATTTTCAATAAAAGCTAGAACTAGACAGAAGATCAATTAGTAAATAGAGAACCTGAACAACAGTATAAGCCAAATAGACCTGACTTAATAGACCAATGGACATCTATAGAACATTCTACCCAATAAGAGCAGAATTCACATTTTTCTCAAGAAAACATGGAATATTCTCCAGGAGTGACCATATTTTAGGTCAAAATACAAATCTCAATAAACAGAAAATGATTGAAATTGTAAATATGTTCTACGATCACAATAGAAAAAGACTAGAAATCAATAGTAGAAGGGAAAATTCACAAATACATTGAGATTAAACAACATACTCCTAAATAAAAAATGAGTCAAAGATGAAATCACAAGAGAAATTGGAAAATATTTGAGATAAATGAAAACAAAAATACAAGATACCAAAACTTATGGGATGCAGCTAAAGCAGTCTTTAGTGAAAAAATTCTAGCTCTAAATGCTTACTTTAATAGAGGAGGAAGATTGCAAATCAATCTTCCATTTAAGAAACTGGAAAAAGATAGGAAAGCTAAACCCAAAGCAAGAGGAAGGAAAGAAATAATAAAGACTCCAGTGGAAATAACTGAAATAGGGGGAAAAATAGAGAAATCAATGAAAACAAATGGACAAACCTATAAATACACTGATGAAGAAAAGAGAGAAGACTACTAAAATTGGGAATGACAATGGTGACATTACTTCTTGCTTTACAACAACAAAAAGGATGACAAGGGAATACTATGCATAATTGTTTTCCAACAAACTAGATGAAATGTACCAATTCTTAGAAATGCACAACCTACCAATACTGATTCAAGAAGAAATAGAATATCTGGACAGGCCTATTACAAACAAAGAGTTTGAGTTAGCAATCAAAAAGCTTCTAAGAAAGAAAAGCCCAGGGCCAGGTGGCTTCATTGGGGTATTACATCAAATGTTTAAAAAATAATTGACACTAATCCTTTCCAAACGCCTACCGAAAAAATAGAGAATAAAGTGATGCTTTTTAGCTCATTCTATGAGGCCAGTGTTACCCTAATTCTAAAGTCAGGCAAAGATATCACAAGAAACGAAAACTACAAATCAATATTTTTATGAATGTAGATAAAATACTAACAAACAGACTCTGTAGTATATAAAACTATAATATATCATCAGCAAGTCGGATGTATCCCAAGAATGCAAAATTCATTTAACATGTTAAAATCAATCATCAATGTCATACATCATATTAACAGAATAAAGAAAAAAATAAACATGATCATCTCAATAGACACAGCAAAAGCCTTTGACAAAATCCAACACACTTTTGTAATAAAACTGCTGAACAAACTAGGAATGGAAGGAAACATCCTCCGCCTGATAAAGGGTGATAAACCCATGGCTAACATCATACTTAATGGTGAAAGACTGAAAGCTTTCCCTCTAAGATAAGCAACCAGACAAGGATATCTGGCCTCATTACTTCTATTCCGCACTGTACAGGATTTCTAGCAGGGCATTTAGGCAAGAAAAAGAAATGTGTCATCCAGATTGGAAAGAAAGAAGTGAAATTATCTATTTCCAGGTGCAATGATCTTATATATAAAAAACACTAAAGAATACACACGCACATGCACACACACACACACGAACAGTTGGTAAATGAGTTCAGCAAAGTTACAAGACACAAAATTAATGTACAAAGATTCAATTGTATTTCTTTCTGTTAGCTACAAACAAATTAAGAAAACAATTCTATTTCAACAGCATCAAAAGGAATAATATACTTAGGAAAAAAAATGTAACCAAAGAAGTGGAAAACTTCTACCCTAAAAGCCACAAAACATATTTAAATAAAAGAAAATTTAAATAAATAGATACACTTTGTCAGTGGATTAGAAGACTTAATATCATTAAGATGGCAACACCCCCCAAGCTGATGGACAGATTCAATGTAATCCCTATTCCAAAATTCCTTTTTCTGCCGAAAAAGACAAACTGATCCTAAAATCTATAATGAAATGCAAGGGAGTCCAGATAGCAAAAACAATCCTCAAAAATAAGAATGAGGTTGGAGGACTCATATGTCCTATTTCAAAACTTACTGCAAAGCTATGGTAATCAATACAATGTAGTACTGGCAGAAGTCTAGAAATATAGGTCAAGGGAATAAAATTGAGAGTTAAGAAATAAACAAATTCATCTATGGTCAATTGATTTTTGACAAAGGTACCAAAAGTATTCAGTACAGAGATATAATATTTTCAACAAATAGTTTTGGAAAAACTGGATATCCATATGCAAAAGAATAAATTTGGACCCCTCACACAATGCACAAAACAAAAAAAAACTCAGAAAGGATCGCAAGTATAGATGTTAGAGCTAATGGTATAAAAATCTTAGAAGAACTCATAGGTGTAAATTCACATCACCTTGGATTAGTCAAAGGTCTCTTAGGTATGACACCTAAAGCAAAAGCAACAAGTGAAAAATAGATACATTGAACTTTATCTAAATACAAAAATGTTGTGCTTCAGAAGACACTATCAACAAAATAAAAAGATAACCACAGAATTGGCGAAAATATTAGCAAATCATATATCTGATAAGGATCTAGTATCCAGAATATAAAAATAACTTTCATGACAAAAAGAGAGAGAACCCAATTAACAAATAAGCAAAGGATTTGAGCAGACATTGCTCCAATGAAGGTATACAAATGGCCAATAGACACCTAAGAAGATGCTTGACATCATTCATCATTAGGGAAATGCAAATCAAAACCACAGTGAGATACCACTTCACACCCGCCAGGACGTCCATTAAAGAAAAAGAGAGAGAGAAAATAACAAGTGTTGATGAGGATGTGGAGATATTGGAACAACAAACCTTGCTGGTGGGAATGTAAAATGGTGCAGCTATGGAAAACAGTTTGGCAATTTCTCAAAAAGTTAAACATAGGCTTATCATATGTCACAGCTATTCTACCTCTAGATATACACCCAAGAGAAGTGAAAACATGTTCAAACAAAAACTTGTACACAAATGTTCATAGCAGAATTATTCATAATACCCAAAAAGTGGAAACAATCCAGTGTCCAACAAGTGACTAATGGACAAAGAAATGTGGTACATCCATACAATGAAATACTGTTTGGCAATAAAAAAGAACGAAGTACTGATACATGCTGCAACGTGTATTAACCTTAAAAATATCATGCTAAATGAAAGAAGCCAGTCACAAAAGACTACCTATTGTGTGACTCTATGTATATGAAATGTCCAGAATAGGCAAATCCGTAGAGACAGAAAGTAGATTAATGTTTGCCTGGGGGTGGGAGGAAGAACGGGAATTAGGAGTCGCTGTGAACAGATAAAGTATATCCTTTAGGGGTGATGGCAACATTCCGGAATGAGATAGTGGTGATGGTTGCACAACATTGCAAACATACTAAAAATCACTGATTTGCACACTTCAACACAGTGAATTTTATGTTATGTGATTTTTAGCTCAATAAAAAAGATTGAAGAAGAAAAAAGAAATCATGGCTCCTCCATCAACCTGGATTCCCAATGACTATGAAAAGCGGAAGTTTCCTGCCAACCACATGGAGCATGACGGAGAAATGACCTTTGTTGTTGTGAGACACTGGAGTTTGGAGCTGTGTTACCACAGCATGAACTAGCTTGTCTTACTGATGCAGCCAAGGAATAGACAATTCCTGTATTTGCCTACAAATTAAGTGAGAAAATCCATGCCCTCTCAAAAGTTCTAGAAAAAGTTCAATTATCCTGCATTTACCAGATTACAGATTCCTGTAGCAAGGCAATCTTGTTTTGATGTAAATCTCTCTATGTTAATCAACATATATAACTATTCAAAAATGCCACGGAACTTAATGATGACCTTAAAACCTGAAAATACATGGCAAATATTTGGAGAATAAATCTATCTGAAAGTATTTGTTAAAGATTTTGAAACATTTAGGTTTCTTCCCTATGATTTTGCTTTTGTCATCATCTTAGAGAACGAGAGGGAAGATGAGATGCTGGGTGAATACATTATTATATGTCAAAAATTTTTATTCTGCTATTTTGAAAATTAAACCTCATTCAAAGGATTCTAATATCCTTAATGTTGTTATATAAATGTCACTATATCACATTTAAAATGAATAAAAATTGATGCAAATTGAAATTGCACAGAGGTGGTAGAAGATTTATTGTATGCGCATCTGCCAAACTTCGCTTTTGAAAATCACTTTATGATGTCAACGTACAACCATTTTTTCTATTTTCAAAAATCTTTACCCATGGAAAAAAATTATCACAACGCTTTTCTTTCCAATTTCCCTAATAACTGCTGTAGATGTAAGTGTGTTTATGTTAATTATGTGAAGTTCACATGTGGATCATTCCATATCTTAATTTTCCCCTTAAAGCTTACAGCTAAGTAATTATCATTGTGGTGGTTATTCGTTTGGCCAAACAACTGTAATGAAATATTTAAATACAAATGTGTAAATAAATCAGTTTGCTTCACTCTTTTGCTTGAAACACTCCAGCATGCTTAAACTAATCCCCACAAAACTTAACATGGTTTACCCAAATCAGCACGACCTGGTCCCTGCCTTTACTTTCAGTCCCACCTCCCCCCAGAACCATGAGTTTGTCCAACCCTTAGGGCCTTCCTCTTGTCTAGAGTATTCTTACCTACACTCCAGATTTCCTATGGCTGGCTCCTTCTCATCACTGTGGTCTCAGGTTAAATATCACTTCTTCAGAAAGAGGACTTTCTCCAACTACCCTAGCAAAAATATTTCCATCACTCTAAATAACGTTATCCTGTTTTATCATCTTTATTGAACTTACGTAAATTAACTGGTTTATTTATTAGCTTGCTTGTTTATTGTTGGTATTTTATCCCTAGAATGTGAGCTCCATGAGAGCAGATAATGTATAGTTAGTGCTTAGAAGAGTGCTAAATTGTAAAATGAATAAAATAAGTGAATAATGCCTTGGATAACTTTTGACATGCTACATTACAAACAATTTTTGATGCTCCTCATCCCCCTACCCAACGCACACACAGCCTTGCACACAACTTTCCCCAAGTCTTTCAACAGCTTCTTTGTCAAATGGCTAATCTCAGACATTCTCAGAGCCAAAGAGCTTCTGCAATCAGAGTCACTACCAAAATATATTATAATCATTCATTTGCACCATTCATTATGTGCAAATAGTGACAGAAAAGTCTGGTTTGTGGGTTGCTGCATGACATGTGCTTTCTTTCCTCGACCCCAGTGAGCATTCTCTGCACTCATCTAAGGGCAGAATTTGCCCATGTGTGGTTAGTTGATTACAACAAACATATGGCGAAAATGGCTGAGAATGCTCAAATATTGAAAACATATGTTACTGCATGGAAAACTATGCCTTATTAAAAAACAAAACAAAAACTGAGAATCCAGTTAGAAACATACAGCTCAGAGATTTTGCTTTCAGAGCTTAGCCAGCCCTCAATTTATGAGACTGAAGACTTTCTTTTAGATCGAACTCAATCTTTACATCTCAGGCCAGCTACTTAGTTAAAATATTTCTTTTGACTACAGAAGCTTACGAAAAGAAAACATCTTGCAAAACTTCAAAATTCATTTAAAAGTAAAAGTATCCTGAATCCTATGAGATTTTTAAAATCCTATTTTAAAGGCCATGAAGATTTCATAGCTTTTAAATATACTGCTCATATAAACGAAATATTTTAACTCTTTTTCTCAATTAACATCACACCATCTTCATAGAGGAATGGAGCAGACAAGGACCTTGAATGGCACATTTATGAAATATTAGTCTTGTAATTAAAGACTAAGGAAATTCATATCAGAAGGGAATTTGCACCAGAAGTGATGCTGAGCATCAGTGGGAGACCCAAGAACAGGCTCATATACATTTTCTTCTGATTCTCTGATGAACCTCACTTACTGCCCTTAATAAAATCTAAGGTGCCATCAATTGCAAGATACTCCACTAATAAAAAATTAAAATGCTGCCAATTTAACTATGAGGCAATGATCTGTTATATAAAATGTAAAACATCCTAATTTCAGAGAGTTTAAAGTGTGAAAACATGCATGTTCAAATCAATGACATATGCTGGCTATACCAACTAAAATTTTTTTTTTCAGTTTTTTTTTATTGAGTTATTGCTAGGTTACAATCTTGTGAAATTTCAATTGTACATTAATGTTTGTCAGTCATGTTGTAGGTGCACCACTTCACCCTTTGTGCCCACCCCACACCCCACCTTTCCCCTGGTATCCACTAAACTGTTCTTGGTCCATAGTTTTAAATTCCTCATATGAGTGGAGTCATACACAGATTATCTTTCTCTTGCTGGCTTATTTCACTTAACATAATTCTCTCAAGGTCCATCCATGTTATTGCAAATGGAATGATTTTGTTCTGTTTTGCAGCTGAGTAGTATTCCATTGTATATATGTACCACATCTTCTTTATCCATTCCTCTGTTGACGGGCACTTAGGTTGCTTCCACGTCTTGGCTATTGTAAACAGTGCTGCAATAAACATTGGGGTGCACAGGACTTTTGGGATTGCTGACTTCAGGCTCTTTGGATAAATACCCAGTAGTGGGATGGCTGGATTGTATGGTAGTTCTATTTTTAGTTTTTTGAGGAATCTCCATACTGTTTTCCATAGTGGCTGCACCAGTTTGCATTCCCACCAGCAGTGTATGAGGGTTCCTTTTTCTCCGCAACCTCTCCAACATTTGTTGCTATTAGTTTTAGATATTTTTGTCATTCTAACGGGTGTAAGGTGATATCTTAGTGTAGTTTTGATTTGCATTTCCCTGATGATCAGCGATGATGAGCATCTTTTCATGTGCCTATTGGCCATCAGTATATCTTCTTTGGAGAAATGTCTGTTCATGTCTCCAGCCCATTTTTTGATTGGGTTGTTTGATGTTTTGTGATTGAGTTGTGAGAGTTCTTTACATATTAAGGATATTAAGCCTTTGTCAGATATATGACTTGCAAATATTTTTTCCCAGTTAGTGGGTTGTTTTTTTGTTTCAATCCTGTTTTCATTTGCCTTGAAAAAGCTCTTTAATCTGATGAAGTCCCATTTGTTTATTCTTTCTATTGTTTCCCTTCTCTGAGAAGGCATGGTGTCCGAAAAGATCCTTTTAATACTGATGTCAAAGAGTGTACTGCCTACGTTTTCTTCCAGAAGCCTTATGGTTTCAGGTCTCACCTTTAGGTCTTTAATCCATTTTGAGTTTATTTTGGTGAATGGTGAAAAAGAATGGTCGATTTTCATTCTTTTACATGTGGCTTTCCAGTTTTCCCAGCACCATTTGTTGAAAAGACTTTCTTTCCTCCATTACAGGCCCTCAGCTTCTTTGTCAAAGATAAGCTGTCCATAGATGTGTGGTTTTATTTCTGGGCTTTCAATTTTGTTCCATTGATCTGTGCACCTGTTTTTGTACCAGTACCATGCTGTTTTGATTACTGTAGCTTTGTAATATGTTTTGAAGTCAGGGATTGTGATGCCTCCCGTTTTGTTCTTTTTTCTCAGGATTACTTTAGCAATTCGGGGTCTTTTGTTGCCCCATATGAATTTTAGGATTCTTTGTTCTAATTCTGTAAAGAATGTCATTGGGATTCTGATTGGGATGGCGTTGAATCTGTAGATTGCTTTAGGTAGAATGGACATTTTAACTATGTTTATTCTTCCAATCCATGTACATCGAATGTCTTTCCATCTCCTTATGTCGTCATCCAATTCTCTCAGAAAGGCCTTGTAATTTTCATTATATAGGTCCTTCACTTCCTTAGTTAAATTTGCCCCAAGGTATTTTATTCTTTTTGTTGCGATTGTGAATGGTATTGTATTCTTGAGTTCTTTTTCTGTTGGTTCATTACTGGAGTATAGAAATGCTACTGATTTATGCAAATTGATTTTATACCCTGCAACTTTGCTGTAGTTGTTGATTACTTCTAACAGTTTTCCAATGGATTCTTTGGGGTTTTCTACATATAAGATCATGTCGTCTGCAAACAGTGAGAGTTTCACTTCTTCCCTCCCTATTTGGATTCCTTTTATTCCTTTTTCTTGCTTGATTGCTCTGGCCAGGACCTCCAGTACTATGTTAAATAAGAGTGGTGATAGAGGGCATCCTTGTCTTGTTCCTGTTTTCAGGGGGATGGGGTTCAGTTTTTGCCCATTGAGTATGATGTTGGCTATGGGTTTGTCGTATATGGCCTTTATTATGTTGAGGTAGTTTCCTTCTATGCCCATTTTGTTCAGAGTTTTTATCATAAATGGCTGTTGGATCTTGTCAAATGCCTTCTCTGCATCTATTGAAATGATCATGTGGTTTTTATTCCTCAGTTTGTTGATGTGGTGTATCACGTTGATTGATTTGCGGATGTTGAACCATCCCTGTGTCCCTGGTATGAATCCCACCTGATCCTGATGTATGATTCTTTTGATGAATTGCTGAATTCTGGTTGCCAAAATTTTGTTTAGAATTTTTGCATCTATGTTCATCAGTGATATTGGCCTGTAGTTCTCTTTTTTCGTGGTGTCCTTGTCAGGTTTTGGTATCAGCGTGATGTTGGCCTCATCGAATGTGTTAGGAAGTGTTCCATCTTCCCTAATTTTTAGGAATAGCTTGAAAAGGATAGGTATTAAATCCTCTCTGAAAGTTTGGTAGAATTCCCCAGGAAAGCCATCTGGTCCTGGGGTTTTATTCTTTGGGATGTTTTTGATTGCTGTTTCAATCTCTTTCCTTGTGATTGGTCTGTTCAAATTGTCTGCCTCTTCTTGAGTGAGCTTTGGGAGATTGTAGGAGTCCAGGAATTTATCCATTTCCTCTAGGTTATCCATTCTGTTGGCATATAGGTTTTTGTAGTATTCTCTTATAATCTGTTGTATTTCTGCAGAGTCTGTTGTTATTTCTCCTCGCTCATTTCTGATTTTGTTTATTTGAGCTTTCTCCCTTTTTTTCTTTGTAAGTCTGGCTAGTGGTTTGTCAATTTTATTTATCTTCTCAAAAAACCAGCTCTTTGTCTCATTGATCCTTTCTACTGCCTTTTTCGTTTCAATAGTATTTATTTCTGCTCTGATTTTTATTATTTCTCTCCTTCTGCTGACTTTGGGCTTCATTTGTTCTTTTTTCTCTAGTTCAGTTAGGTGTGCTTTAAGGTTACTTATTTGGGATTTTTCTTGTTTGTTAAGATGTGCCTGTATTGTGATGAATTTTCCTCTTAATACAGCTTGGGATATGAGTTGGTATGGCATGCTATCATTTTCATTTGTTTCCAGGTATTTTTTTATTTCTTCTTTAATTTCTTCAATGATCCATTGCTTGTTCAGTAGTGTGTTGTTTAGTCTCCACATCTTTGTGCCTTTCTCAGCTTTTTTCTTGTAATTAATTTCTAGCCTTATAGCACTATGATCTGAGAAGATGCTTGTTATTATTTCAATTTTTTTTAATTTGTAGAGGCTTGTCTTGTTTCCCAACGTATGGTCTATCCTAGAGAATGTTCCATGTGCACTTGAGAAGAATGTGTATTCAGGTCTTTCAGGGTGGAGTGATCTATATATGTCTATTAAGTCCAATTGTTTTAGTTTTTCATTCAGCTCCACTATTTCCTTGTTGATTTTCTGTCTGGATGATCTGTCCATTGATGTGAGTGGGGTGTTGAGGTCCCCTACTATTATTGTGTTGTTTTTAACATCTTCCTTTAGGTCTGTTAATAGTTGCTTTATGAATCGTGGTGCTCCTGTGTTGGGTGCATAGATATTTATAAGCATTATTTCTTCTTGATGAAGTGTCCCTTTGATCATTATATATTGTCCCTCTGTGTCTCTCTTTACCTGTCTTATTTTGAAATCCACTTGGTCTGATATGAGAATTGCAACACCTGCCTTTTTTTCCTTGCTGTTTGCTTGAAGTATTGTCCTCCACCCCTTCACCCTGAGTCTGTGTTTGTCCTTGGGGCTGAGGTGTGTTTCCTGGAGGCAACAAATTGTTGGATCGTGTTCTTTAATCCATTTTGCCACTCTGTGTCTTTTTATTGGAGAGTTCAATCCGTTCACATTGAGAGTGATTATTGATGCATGTGGACTTAATGCTGTCAATCTGTCACTCATTATCTTGTTTTCCTGTGTTTCTTTTCCTGTGTGCTTTAGACTACCCATTTAATACTGCAATTTCTTATGCTGGGTTTCTTAGATTTTTCCTTATCTATGATTTGTGACTCTGTTCTGTACTTTATTTTAGTGTCTACCTTGAAGTTTGTATTTAGAATCTCGTGTATAATATAGTCTATTCTCTGGTGGTCTCTTACTTACTCGACCAATACTGATTTAGACCCTTTGCTCTTCCCCTCCTAAATAATTATTTTCATTTTTTATTCCAACTCGTCTTATTAATTTGTAGTTAGAGTGCTAAGATCGCCCTTGTTTTGGTAGTTTCCTTTTTTTACCCTAATGCTATAGCTGAATATTTGCTATCCTGTTCTGGTTCTATCCATCGGTCTCCCTAGTCTGTGGATTGTGTCCCCTTTCTCCCTTTTTTCTTTTTTCAAGTATGAGAGCCTTCTTGAGGATTTCTTGTAATGGAGGGCTTTTAGTTACAAATTCCCTTAACTTTTGTTTGTCTGGAAAAGATTTAATTTCTCCCTCATATCTGAAGGAAATTCTTGCTGGATAGAGTATTCTTGGCTGAAGGTTTTTATCCTTTAAAGCTTTGAATATATCACTCCGTTCTCTCCTAGCTTGTAGGGTTTCTGTAGAGAAATCCGCTGACAGTCTGATAGGGGCTCCTGTATAGGTTATTCTCTTTTTTTTTCTTACTTCCCTGAGTATTCTTTCCTTATCATTCCTATGTGCCGACTTTACTATGTGCCTTGCGGTGGGTCTTTTTACATTGACAAATCTAGGAGATCTAAAACCCTCCTCTACACACATTTCTCCGTTGATCCCTAGATCTGGGAAGTTCTCTTCAATAATTTCGTTAAGCACACTTTCTGCTCCATTTTCCTTTTCCATATTCTCGGGAATTCCTATGATCCTTATGTTCTTACTCCTCATTGAATCCATTATCTCTCGGAGATTTTCCTCATTTTTTTTAATTCTTAGTTCTCTTTCTTCCTCTGTCTGGCGCCATTCAGCCTGTCTGTCCTCGATTATGCTGATTTGCTCCTCTAGGTTGTCTACACGGGCATTCAGGGAATCCGTATTCTGTTTTATCTGGTCCATTGTGTTTTTCATCCCAAGTAATTCTGTTTGATTCTTCTTTATGATTTCAATCTCTTTTGTGAAGTAACTCCAGAACTCAGCTTGTTTCTCTATCTTTCTCTCTACCTCATTGAGTTTTTTGATTATAGCTGCTCTGAATACATTATCACTTAGTTTACCTAATTCCAAGTCCTCAGGACTTAATTCTGTGTTTTTATTGTTTTCCTTCTGGTCTGGGGCTTTTATAAATTGCTGGATGGTAGAGGAGCGGTTTTTTCTCATGGTGGTAGAATTCAGTTGCAGTTACAGCCTGTCGCCACTAGATGGGGGTCGAGAGCAGCGTGTTAGCTCTCTGCCTTCGGGCAAGATGGCTGCCCCCACTGGCTTTGTTAGGGGGGAGGGGCTGTTACTCACACGCGCCGGTCTGGATTCAGATCAGTTCTGTTCTCTGGTCTCCCTAGGCCCTTGATTTATAGGGTCCCCGTGGACGGAAGCCTTCCCCCTGTCAGCGGGTCTCCACTGAATCATCGGCAGGAGTCCCGGATGATCCCCCAGTCGCGCAGCCCCTCCCCCGCTCCTTCCCAACCCGCGCTGCCGCAGCCATCGCAGACTCTAGGGGAGGGAGCGATGTTCTCTCCTACCATTCCAGCACCTCCGAAGGTGTAAGCAAGGTTATGATCTCTGCCTTCTTGGTATTGTAGGTCTCTAACGAGCTGGCATTATGTTTATTCTCTGAAATTCAGTTCTTCCAATCTTTTGTTGTATTTTGGAGGGGAGAGAATCCCGGGTCAGCTCACCCCGCCATTTTGCTCCGCCACTAATCTCCCATTCTGTAACAGCAATACCCGCACTCCATCAGCAACCATCAGTGACCCAAGGTAACGATGCTGCAAGATTATCTAGATCTGACCCCTAAACCACATGGCTGCAACATGCAAGCACCTGGGCCCTATGGAGGCCTCCTACAGATGCTCTCCAGGAGCATCTAGAAGCCACAGGGACTGAGATGGAGCACAGCAGAAGGGAGCTATACCAACTAAAATTTTGCCTTAATGTCCTACTATAAAGCACAAAGTCCAAGGTACTGTAAGAAATTCAAGAAATTTGATTTTGGTGGATTGACACTTCCTTTCCCATTTCATTGTCTATTTCCTTAGGTAAGGAGCTCATGCCCCACCTTCCGCCTCCCCACACGCAGTCCATAGACCTGCCAGCAGGGAGTTTTTTCTGAGCTTTGCTTTGCAGGTAGGGCCAATAATCCAATTTTCCTTCCAATGTCCTTCCTCCTTCTTGTCACTCTTAGATATTGATCTCATAGGTTACTTTGGGTGAGAAACTTTGATGGTCAAAGGTAAACATACGTTACCATTTTGACAATATTTGCATTTTAACTGTGGACTCCTAGATTCAAATAAACTTAGTCCAAATAAACCAGTCATTTACAGTGGACTTTGAAGTATATTCACAGGCTAAAATTTGAGATATAAAGATAATTAATCCATGCAAATTGCATCCTCATTTCAATTCACACATAGAGGAAAGCAATATACTGGTAGAAAGAGCATGATTTTGGGGACTCGCTAAGACTTTGTTTTAACACCCACTGTGTAATCTGGAAGTTGTTTAATATTTCTTAATCCCATTTTCCTCATTGATGTGAAAATAATGATAAATACATTTCATAAATTTTATAGGAGTTAACATGATAAATATAAATTGTCTAGGATATTTTCTAGCATATAATTGTGCTATAACAATTTGATATAAATTATAGTTTATAATTATAGTACAAAATATAATAGAAATATTATATAATAGAAAAATTTATATATACAATTGCTTACTTTTGAATCCTCCATCAAATGATCAAATTGAGCCTAAGTAATATTACACACTCAAGCCCTACCAACTCTGTCATAAAGCACTAGCTGTTATTCCTGATATTTTCTTTCTAACTTTGTGTGTGTTGTTTAGATATTCTCGTGTACATATCAAAATCATTTACCTAAGGATCTGGGCAGTTATATAACTGATATTTCACATCATGCCAATTATTTAAAATTCCTTTTTCCCTCACACGAGTGAAGCTAATATTCTGAATCACTAATATATTTTTAAAGGTTTGGTGATAGTGCTTTTCTTCCTGTGTAATTGTTTCTTTTATTATAATTTGGTAATAGTACTTTCCCACAATGAAACTGACAGGCCTTTTCTGTCTGCTGATTTATATGCTTCTCTGATAATTCTCACCTTTCCTGAATTGCTATTTTTTCCTTTCCTCTTAATCCTCCATATCTTATCTTTAATTTTGTCTTTTTATTAGATTAGAACCCCTTTCTTAGCTTTTCATTATCTCTCTTCAAACTTCCACAGTTTTTTCTCTTGTTCCAATCAGACTTTAAATTCAATTGATATGCACTTATCCCTGCCTTGTTTATTTTTCAGTTAAGAATTAAAACATATTTATTGGTCAAAAGATTAATTTGTGTCCATGTCCCTGCTTCCCTGTATCTTTGTTGATGTTTTTATAAAGTTCTGTAAATAAATTCTTTTTCAGCATGTTTAAATTCTCTCAAATCCAAACATTTTCAAGAAACTACAAACTCTAAACATTTTTAAAGAGGTAGAAAGTCACTTCTAGCAAAATTCCATTTCATGGAAATCCTGCTACCCACTGAGCAGGTTATTGGACATTGAGACACAGAAGGGGCTTACCAGAAATGAGGGAGGTTGGTTTTGACCAGAGACACAATCAGAGGTCTCCCAAGAGAGCTGGCTACTCCATCATTGTTTCTGGAATTAGACAGAATAAGAAGAAAGCATAAGACACGGGTTTAGAGCAAGACTTGATGGAGGTTTCTGGCATAAATGGAGATGATATGAAGTTTAGTATGATTAAGGCATCAACCAAAGCTGAGAGTATGAATGTGAATGCACATACAACTCCAATTTTTACCATCCTGCTTTCCTAAAGTACCACTGGTACTTTAAGCCCCAAACTGGTAAGAGTGATCTGACTAATAAAAAAGGGAAACCCCCTGGTACATATTTATGCGTGCTTCTTAATCTATACCAATAAATAAAACTTTTCAGTTTCCTTTTCATCTAAAACAGTTTTTGCTTGATTATCAGACATTTAAAAACCCATTTTGGAAAGAAGCATAAGTCAGAGCTTATTTTGCTAAGCAACATAAAAATCTATTTGGGAAGACAGGACATATTAATTACTAAGAGTTATATTTTAACATGTTGACATTTATATATCTTCAGTACATTAAAGTGAATACACACAACAAGTAAATAGTGATATATTACCAGAGCTGGAGGAATAAGAAACCAAGGAGTGGGACCAACTTGTGGCATAGTGGTTAAGGTTGCGTGCTCAGTTTTGGAGGCCCAGGGTTTGCAGATTCGGATCCCAGGTGCAGACCTAGCACCACTCATCAAGCTACACTGTGGTGGCATCCCATATAAAATAGAGAAAGATTGGCATAGATGTTAGCTCAGCAACAATCTTCGTCAAGCAAAAAGAGGTAGATGGGCAACAGATGTTAACTCAGGGCCAATCTTCCTCACAAGAAAAAAAACAAACAAACAAAGACACCAAGCAGGTTGTGTAGGTTGAGCAAGCCCTATATCTGATATTGAAATGCAAAGTCACGAAGTTATGTGAAGCTTCCACAGGCAAGAGACTATAGAAAGAGCAAAAGAAAGTTGCTAACAAATTTTGAGGATTATTAGCATTTGAGGGCAAATATGTAGAGGAAAAAATAATTGAATTTTTCAGAGAAAAACCAAAATTATAAAGTGGTAGGAAAAGATCAGGCTTTGTTGAGTAACAGAGGAAAACAAAGCAAGAAAAAATATAAAGAAAAAGGTATGGTCAATGGTCTCATATTCAACTGAGAAGTCCAGGAGAATGAAGCTTAGAAAAATATAAATAGATTGATGATTGGGGACCTCAGAGAATTCAATTTCAGTATAATTGTTGAAGTCACATAATATGCTTAGGAAGTAGAGGAACGAAGGATAAGGGAAATAAGGCTGAATGACAAAGTGAACTCATTTTGAAAATGGAAAATACTAGAAGATTGCATAGGCAATGGTAAATGTGCCAGTGGGCAGGGAGGACTTCAACACTTTAAAAGGAAGAAGGTAATTGGTGGAAGAGAGAGGACAAAATTATGGACTTGACAGTCAGTTTAAATGTTAATGGAGAGTTCCTGAGTGTGTAGGAGCAGCTGCTGACCGGAACTCAGGACACGTCAGTTTTAACTATCACTCCTAGGCGGATGAGTCCCAAGTACTGTCTCTCCACTTTACCCCTCCCCTGAACTCTAGTTGGGTGGGTGGGCTTGTCACTCAGGGACACAAGTGCAGCAACTGTGCTCCCATCCAACTTATCCAGCTCTTATTAGTCTACAGACACCTATCTATTTCTGTCTGTCAATTTGTCTCTGTGAGCTTCACCACACCCTTGCTTCTCTTTTTCACTTGCCTCCTAAAACTACACGACTTAATACATCGACAGTGTCACTACAAGTGATTTGAGATCTAGAACCTAGAAAAGGAAAAATGTTGAATGGATGAAAAAAACAAATCAATGAATGCATGGATGACTGAATTTATTGATCACATTATCTGCCACGTACTGTTCTAGTTCCTGCAACTATGGAAGTATCAAGAGGAAAATTTCCTGCCTCTACTTTACTGTTAGTTATAAGCAAAACAAATATATCTCCATTTGCGATAAGTGCTCAGAAGATAAGTAAAGTCAAATGAGAGAAGTGGGGATGGTGGACTGCAGGAGCTGTTCCAGACTCGTTCAACAGGAAAGGCTTCTATGAAGATCTGCCATTTGGGCAGAAAGCTAAATGAAAAGGGGGAACAAGACATGCGGAAATTTGGAGAAAGAGTTTTCTAGGGGTGGGCAAGAGCAAGCTCAAAGGCCCTATGGTTAGAATGTTCTCAGCCTGTTTGACAGTGGTAAAAAGGTCTCTGCAGTTTGAGCAAAAGGAGTGAGGCAGAATATGAGACAAGAGAGTGGGTGAGAGCTCAGGTCACATAGCACTTTTGGATGTAGGGTTGCTAAATTTAGCAAATAAAGACACAGACTGTCCAGTTAAATTTGAATTTTAGACAAACAACAAATATTTCTAATATATGTAAGTCCTAAATATTACAAAGGACATATGTAATTTAAAAAATTTTTTTGTTCATTCGAAATTCAGGTTTAACTGGGTGTCCTGTATTTTATCTGGAAACCCTAACATGATGACATCTTTGCAATTTACTCTGAGTGAGAAGGCAAGGTTCTAGAGTGTTTTGAAAAAATAAGTAGAATAATTCATTGTATGGAAAATAAATCATAAAGTGGTAAGGATAAATGCATGGAGACTGGCAAGGGAGTTATTGCTATAGGCAAGACAAGAGATGATGGTGTCCTGCTAGAGAGGTGGTAGGAAGACTAGTAGGAGGAGAGGTGACAGATTAGAGTCAAAGATGATTCCAAGGTTTCTCGCATAAGTAACTGGCAAAACAGAGCTGATTTTTCCTGATTTTTCTTCTGAGGAAGACAGAAGAAAATTTAAGGCAGAAGATCAAGTTAGGTCCTTTCTTCATACCTTCATTGAAGTATATTTTCCATACCATAAATTTCACCCATTAGGGGTATATAATTTAATGATTTTTAATAAATTTAGAGTTACACAACTAGCAATCTGATCTCATTTTAGAACATTTCCATCACCCCCCAAAGACTCTTAGTGGCCATTTCCGGTAACTCTTCATATCTATCTCACGCCCCTGTAACCACTAAACTCCTTTCTATCTTGGTAGATTTGCCTGTTCTGGACATTTCATGTAAATAAAATCATACAGTATGTAGACTTTTGTGTTTGGCTTCTTTCACTTAGTGCTATGTTTGAGATTGATCCATGTTATAGCATGTATTACTACTTTATTCCTACTTATTGCGAATAGAATTTCACTGTATAGATATGTTTCCAGTTGGGTTTTTGCCAGTTGGGGGCTATTATAAATGATGCAGTTTGAACATTCATGTGCAAGTCTTTGTAAGGACACAGGTTTTTATTTCCTGTGCGTAGATTCCTTGGAGAAGGAATTATTGGGTTCTGTGGTAAATTTATCTCAAAAGTCTTAACTAATATCCAAGTAGAGATTTTATGTTAGGCACCCAATATATTGGTCTAGAATTCAGGAAAGAGGTAAATATAAAGTTGGAATTTAATATTATATACATGATTGCAAAGTGATTGGACAGTGTAAGGTCAGATAAGTAGTAAATGTAATTAGAAAAAAGAAAGGTCTAAGGATTAACTTCTGGGGCATGCCAATTTAAAGGTTAGGAAAATGAGGAGGATTCATGAAAAGAGAATAAGATGGGGCAAACAGAAAAGGTCAAAGCAGACACTTTTTGTGTCCTGCGTGTCATAGCCCCTTGGCCAATCTCTAGGCTCAGCTGAAACTGTGGTACACAGGTCCAGTCTATGCTAACAACCTCCCAAGTTTTTCTGCTTAAC
The DNA here is from genome assembly GCF_037783145.1 of Equus przewalskii. Lineage (NCBI taxonomy): Eukaryota > Metazoa > Chordata > Mammalia > Perissodactyla > Equidae > Equus > Equus przewalskii. The sequence goes on along the minus strand of NC_091843.1, from coordinate 74,633,087 downwards.
TGCCTGAGGTTTTTTTCCAAAATGAAAAATCTCACTCAGTCTTTGTGGTGGTGCATGGAATCAAGGGTCCCACAGGCAATTCTTAATAATAAGAAGACGGTACTCAGGATTCTAAAAGCCCCAGTCTCCTATCCTGTGGAGAGATAATTCTGAGTTTCAGAATCACAAAAAGGCTGACTGACATTGATTCAAGAGAAAACGAGAGGAAAGAAAAGGGAGGAAATTGAGATGCATATAAGATCGATTTCTAGGAGTTTTGCTCAAGGCAGAGTAGAGATGTGTGGGGGTAAGTAGACACAGATAAGAAGTAACACAGCTCTAGGGAGGGATTTGTTTTAAAGATGGGGAATGTTACCTTGTGTTTGTACAGTGCAAAGAAACACTGAAGATGCAGGCGACAGGGAGAATTGCTGGAGTGATGTCTTTGAGTAGGTGAGAGGCATGTGATTAGAGACAAAGGCAGGATTTTACTTTAGAAGCCTAGACTTCCCCTTTAACAGGGGAAGGCAGAGCTTTTGGATATTGATGTAAGTATATTGGTACATTTAATAGTAGGGACATGTGTTTGAACCATGATTTGCTGGATAAATTCACTCCTGAACATCTGGAAAACAGTCACCTTCTACTTGAATCCAACAATAACATTGAATATTTATATTTTAAAATAATCCATTTCATTTCAAGGAGTCCTAGAGTACCATAATTTCTTCTCCATGATATTCAGCCAATGGGTGTAGAGTGAAACGGTAAAGTCCTGGTATGGGTGGGAGGGACATATTTACTGCAAAACAAGGAGCATCCAGTTACAGCAGGAGAGGATAAAGTGAATATCCTTATGCACCAGCCAAGACTAAGACCAGGAAGTATGCATGTAGGAAAACATATATGTATGCTATGCATGTAGGAAATATACATGCAGTGAAAAAGATAGTTTTGGCAGTTATAAGCGTTAACAGACAAATTTAGCTACAAAACAAGATACAGCATAACTTCTTTAGCATAGGTATATCAGTTTTATATTTGAAACTCTCATATTCTTCATTCTTTTTGAGTTGAGTTCTGAGATAAAGGTCTTACCCAATCTTATTAGAAAGGATTCTCAAACAAAATTACATAGTAGATAAAGTCTTGCAATAGAGATTGGAGAGCTGGTCAATTTAGTTTTATTTCTGCCAGTATCAAGCTGTATAGTAACTCTTGTCAACTCTAAAGAAAATACTGTCTATGTTAAATTTAATGAGTACCTGCTATGGTCAGACACTGGTAGAAGCTAGAGATAAAAATGAATTAAACACTCTCTGTCTGCATGGAATACACAAACAATTGCATCAGAGTATTATTTTAAAATTGTAAGAAAAAGTGTGTGGCATCAAAACAATATATAATGACTTTGTCTAGAATAAGTCAGTTAGGTCTTGACAGAGAAGGAGTCCCATGAAAAGAGTTTTTAAATATAAAGATGTTGATGAAGGAGGAACATTTCATTTCCTGCAACTTTAGTGAATTCATTGATTAGTTCCAACAGTTTTTGGCTTGAGTCTTTGGGATTTTCTATATACAAAATCACATCATCTGCAAATAATGACAATCTTACTTTTTCCTTTCCAGCTTGGGTGCCATTCATTTCTTTGTCTTGCCTAATTGCTTTAGTTAGGACTTTCAATACTATATTGAATAAGAGTGGTGAGAATGGACATTCTTGTCTTGTTCCTGATCTTAGACGAAAAGCTTTCAATTTTTCTCTGTTGACTAAGGAGGAACATTTCAGACAAGGAGCCAACGTCACTTCACCTCTTTTAGCCTTAGTTTGGTGTCTGTATAGGTGGGCTACCCGAGGCTTTTCAAACTCTGTTAGTGAAGTTTTTTCCAAGCCACAGCAGCTAGACAGAAGTTTGAGGAGGAGGAAGTGAAGATGAGCAATCAGGCTCTTGGTCTTTCACTTACACTTCAAGGAAAAGTTAAAGGAATTCCATTAATTTAAAAAAATACATTTATGAAAAATCACTGGGTTATATGATCTCAAAATGTTTCAGAGCTAATGTCCCATGGAGAAATCCACAAGTGCTATTGTATCCATTGGTACTATTTTGTTAATTTCCAGAAGAGAAGACATGTTCTGGGGACTACAACATAGTTGCCAATTTAGATGGGGAATAGTGAGAAAGGGAAGTGGTGGCCCTTGTGAGGACAAAAAGGACAAACAGAAGTACTGGATGAAGGTGAAAGAATCTGCTGAAATGCAAAGGCAGAAAGGAACTGGAAATATATTCAGACAAATTTTGCTTAAGACCAGATTTTGTCTCTGAAATGTCAATTAGAATATTCAAATAAAAGACGATAGTTATAATTATAAAATATGTAGACAAATATGCAAACATATTCATATATTCATGTTCATATTTTATACAGGCACCCATGATTTACAAAATTCTACCAGGAGAGAATGGTGCAATATCTAAATCTGTGGTCCGTGCCCTGAAAAAGTAGTCCAGACAAAAGATAAGAAAAATGATTGTCGGATACAGTTTATAAAACACACGCAGAAGAAACGTGGTGATGGGGTATTTCTAGAATTCATTTTACCTATCATTTAATCCAATTTGGAAATTCAAATCTGTTGAATGAACACCTCACATCCCCACACAAAGTATTAAACTTTATCATAAGTTGGTTTTCCAGTGTTCCGTCATAAATTCTCCCTTTGACAAGTTAGCATTTTATCTAAAGCAATTCTCAAAACTGTAAATAATATCTCGAACAAAGAAAAGCTGTGAAAGCTTTGCCATTTCTTAAAAAAAATAGGTAAACTACTTGAAGCAGGAAAGTACAATGTAGATTTTTGTATTGCTTAAGTATATGCCTTAATGTTCTATGATCTACTTGCTCAGTTTCTTTGTTTTATGCCAAAGACCACACAGAGTCTGTTTTAAATTAATCAGTCAAGAAAACATAGGTGGGAAAATGGATGCCTAGGAGCCCCAATTTTCCTAAAGGTTTTGCTTAAGAAATGTCTTACTATTTCACAGTCCGTCAACATTCTTATGCCATCGCATCATGTGGAGCCATATGCGTTTCTTTTTGTACAGTTTGCTCATAAGCTTATCAATTACTATGTTAACTTATTCTGAGGTTCTGGTCCCTAGACCATTACCTTGTGCCATGAGATCATAAATTAAAAATGCCTTGCATTATTTTTTCTATGAGGAAATTGTATTGTATAAGTTTATTATTATACATTATTTTCACAATAGCAATAAAAATTATTGCTTACAAAAACATGCAGATTTTTAATAAAAAATACTAACTGACGTTGTTTTACCCCACATATGTAAAATTAGTGTGTGTCTTTGAAATTGGGATCAAAAAGTAAAATTCTTTTTTACGTATGTTTCAAAACCATTTACAATATAGCCTACTCTGTCGAAATCCAACTGATGTTACTGTATTTTGCAGCTAGACTCACTTTGTGACTTTGAAAAGTATTCTTCGCATTGCTTTTCCTATGACATCAATTTCTCTGTACACCAGAGGTGACTAAGGAACATATTTTGTTGGTTAAAAATATTACAGTAAGTGACTGTCCTCCATGCAATTTTCAAATAAGAATCAATCAAAGCTTGTGTGGTGATGTGCAAATTTTCAGTCAATTTTAACTGGTTTGGCACTTCCGAAGGTTAAGGTAGTTTAATGGTTGAAAGCACATTGCAGCGAAGCTAGCTGCAAACGTCAAAGGGTAGAGGATTAGGATTTCATTTCCTTTTAGCTGTTGCCATGTCTGTTTTCTGTCCAAGCTGCCTCTTGCCGCCGTTTAACCCAAGCTTTTAAAGACAAGAGGGGTTGAGAACTTGAGGGCCTCTGGCTTCATTTTAACAAGGCGTCGCTCACACTTTGGTACATAATTTGTCATAAATGTCAGAGGTCACTGGATGTTCGAAACCTACAGCCAGCAGATGGTCATTATGACAGCAGTTATGTTTCAAAGCAAAGGATGTTTTGTGGTACTTACTTTAGTGTGTTAGTGTTACACCTCAGAGTATATCTGAGAAGATTCTAGTTTAAATCGACTCATCCTTGTGGTTGACTGCCTGAGAGGTAGTAACAAAAGATGGACCAGTTTTCAAAAGATGTTCTGTTTGGTTATTCTGGTCTAAAATTTACACTATGTCATTCTTTTTTTTCGTCCTTATGCTCAAGCACTGATTATGGATTTCCCAGTTCTCATTTCTGAGAAGAATTAATAAAAACAAAATTAAGTAAACAAGTAAATTATAAAAATGGGCTAATATGAGTTTCTATATTTAGCCAGACCATTGAAATGGTATAAAATAAGAGATATAAATGAATTTCTATGCTGCAGCTAAATATTATCTAATAGCAGCATCAGATAAAACAATAGAAAACATTAGATTAGATTCTACTATGCTTCTAAATTTGTTTGGTAATTCAAATTTTAAAAATTTGATCAATCTTTTGCCCTATTTTACTTACGCCATTTTATACTAAACAATTTTTGACAGGTCATAAGAACTAAAATTAAAATCAAGACTCAGATCCTACAGTATTTCTGTTACACAACCCCGGCAGAATTGGTGGAATAAGTGTTTGTGTTAAATAAAGAGCTCCACGACTTCTCAAAATCTTCTTGTTCTTAAAAGCATGAGTTTAGCATAAGAAGCCTTGGACATAAACTAGTCAAATATGTATTTCTATTAAAATTCATGCTCATGCAGATAGAAATATTTTTGAGGCTAGTTGAAAATAAAAAGAGAGAGAACCCTAGCGCTGCCCCGCTGGAAGTGTACTCCTGAATGCCCGAGCACACAGAGAATGTGAAGGAGGATCTCCTCACATAGGCACTAAATGATACAGAGACCCGGGGGAAGATGCTGATGGCAGCTGTGGGGGCTTCATCTATCCACATATCTGTGGGAACACCCGCTCCATGAAAACTTAAACTTTCTGTGAACATAAAATTCTTCCCTAACATTGCTGATAATTTTATCTCACAGAAGATACAAGAATTGTTACTCTGAACTTTACTTTAATCTATAAGGAAGAATTGTTTAATGATCTGAAAGTGGCAGTGACTTTGGGAGAAATGAAGACATACAGTGAGAATTAAGTTTAGCTGCATGCAACAGAAACTCCAAATTAACTGGCTTAGTGCATAAGATTTGATTCTTTGTTAAAAAAATCCAGAGGTCAGCTCTCCAGGGTCAGTGTAGTGATATCACATATTAGTGCAGACCCCAGCCTCTTTTCAGCCTTTCATCCAGAACAGAATAGGTTAAGAACATGGATACAGAATCCAACTTCACTGCTTCCTAGTGGTTTAATCTTTGGCAAGCGCCTTAATCTCTCTATGCCTCCATATCTACATCTGTAAATAGATTTATAATCACTAACTATAATTTATTTTAATGGAAATTGTTAATTGAGACTGTGGATAGTAAGTTGTAATAACTACTCAAAAGTAATAGTAGCAAACATTTAATGAGTACTTCTCATGTCCAGGCACTGTTCTTAATTCTTTACTTGCTAAGAAAGGTATAGATTATAAAATGTAGCATCAAACACCAGCCCGGGCAATGTGGCTCTATGATCCCTGCTCATAAGTACCGTTTAGAGATGAGGAAACTGAGATCCCTGCCTCATACGATCGTTTTAAAGCATGTATGAGTTAATGTATGCAAAGTGGGAAGAATAATTTCTGGTACATAGTAAATGCTATAAATACTGCTGCCCATTATTATCACTGCTGCTTTTCTGATGTGGCCCTCTTCAGCATAGTCCAAGATGGCAGCTGGGGCTCCAAACATCTCATCCCCATTAAAGGAGAAGCTTATGTCAGCATCCTTTAAGGATACTTCCTATATATGCATAATCTCTACTTATATCCAATTGGCAAAATTTATGCCCATGAACATGCCTTGCTACAAAAAAGGTTGAGAAATTTATTCTATATCTGGTAGAATTTGTGGAATTTATCACTCAGGAGATAAAGGAAAACTAAATATTGAGGGACGAAACTAACAGTTACTGGCATACGTCATCTAGGAGTTCATAAAAGTATTGGAGATTCTTAGAGAGACACGTACCTTAGATTTCTAGGAAAGCCATTTATAAAATAAAACATAGATAAAAGTGTAGGCATGATCTGCTATCTAGAACTCCTTCCTTCAACTTCCCAGAGAAGACTCTTAAGGGAAGAACAGTTAAGCAAAACAAAAATAAATCTATGAAGAAATAAAGAAGGAACATATAAAGAAACCATATAGAATGTTTTGATGAGCTAAGCTTTACAAATAAAAAGTAACATCACAGAGCTCTATGAAAAATACCAAGAAGGGAAAGTCAAAGATGAGATAATGTTCTAAGAATAGTACTGGAAACAGGAAAGGCCATGTTAGTTCTGCTTGGTAAACAAAGATGAGTAAAAAGGGAGAGCCACTTGGTTTGGGGAGATGACAGTGAAATACAGAATCACCCATCTCTTAGTCTTCATCTTCAGCCTCAAGTGTAAAGATCCTTCATACTGAGAAGAGTGCAACACGTATCATTGAGACACTTACCTCTGCCTGCTGCGCCTTGCCTGCATCGTGCTTTGCACATAGTTTCTACTGTCTGGAATATCTTTTTCTCTTATTCACTCATGAAACCCCCACTCAACCTTCAAGAGCTAGTTCAAACCACAATCCTAGAAATCCCAGAGAGAGTGGGAGAATTTCAAGAAGACATATCTGTCAGATGATATGCAACTTCCTTTCCACAAAGGGGTGGGATAAGTCCAGCTAAGGGCAGCCAGATGTATCAGACTCAGAATTTTAGTTCCAGACACTAGAGTTCCTCCTAAGCAACGAGGTCAGGAACAGATTGATCCAGCCCAGGAATAAATGCCAAAATGGGGACAAAATGGAAAACAAAGTCACATATCAAGCCCACTGAGATGAAAACAGGGCTTACCTAATGATTCGCATTAGGTGGAAATGTTACAAAAAGACAGTAATTTTATTTAACGTGAGCTTTAATAATGAATTTAATACTAGCTTTAGTGATTTCCACAAATGTCTTTGGATGTCCTAAAAAATGTCTCTGGTTATCTTCAGTTGTCTTTTCTAGTCGCCAGCTTCAGTTTCCCCAGTTGTAAATGGACTTTTAAGGCAAGTTATGACAATTAAGTAAGATGATGCATATAAAGCACCCCACTTCGTTGCTGGCACGAAGTATTTGCTCAATACTATGTCATGTTAAAACTCATGAATAGGTTCAATATCTTGCCTAAAATAAAGAGTTAAGATGAATCAACAGTCTCCCAATTTCCAAAAAGAAAATGGTTTTACGTCCACTTGAATAACTCATGTACCCAAAGTTGAAATCACTGTGCTGCCTCTCACTGCACTCCTAATCTGGGTCCCCCTTCCTTCTGACCTCTCTGTCTCTGCCAATGTCTTCACCTTTTCTAGGTTATTCAGGTTCAAATATTTAAAGTCCTATTTGAATTTTTATTTCACATCTTTGCATCCATTCACTTGTCAAGGTATGTTGATTCTAAATGCTCTGTGTCACTCACATCCATTCCTATTAACAGAGTTCAAGTCCTCATTTCTTCTCTTCTGGACTGTTTAAAACCATCCTAACTGCTCTTTCACCTTTTGTGCCTTCCCCACACTAATATAGCCTCTAGAACTCTCCCTGTTGAATTTCAACTCATTTTCCACTACCCATCATGTCAATCTGTCAGTATCATTCAAAATCCTAATTCTGTCATCTACAACTTATTATCCTTCCCTCACTGTATGCCCCACCCTTGCTTTCTAAATTACTATCCAAATCACATAATTTTTTAAAATGTGCAATAACACAAAGCAAAGAGCTCTACCAACACAATTGGAAACCATTTATAAGGTTGATATCAATTCAAATAAATTTAATTAAATAAATATTTATTGATGCCCTTCCATCTACAGAGTGGTTCAGTGTGGTAAAAGCATTTCACAATCTTGTTAGGTCTACAGCCCTGGTTTGAAATTCCAGTTTTCCACATAACGGTAATTTGGAAAGGAAATTTTAAGTCCACTGAACAGGCCAAAGGGAATATAATACCTAACTTATAAGCTTAATGTTAATTAATAACATTACCAGGAAATGCAATCTAGTTCAATTTTCGAAGATGGAGAGTGTTCAATACATTTTATTTTTTAAAATTAAGCATGAGGTTAAATTTGCAGAGATACAAGGAGTAAGAACATCTCCTGATCTCAGAAACCTTACAGTATAGTTGAGAGGGATTATACATGTGATAAAACAAAAGTGCACAAGTATGAATAGAAATGCTGAATGTGATAAGTCCCAGAGAAATGCAACGGAGTTCAGGGTAGAGGTCACACCTGTCCTGAGGGTAGCACCTAGTCAATTGTTCTTGAAATTGATTCCAGGGCAATGGGGAATCAGTGAAAGATTTTAAAGCGGAAGTTAAATGATTAGAGCTAGACTTTAGTAAGGCTCAATAGAGAGCAACATGTAGGTTATATAATAGGCATAGAGAGAGAAAGCCAGATAAAAAGATACTAACATTACTTTTTTATCTTACTTGACTCTCATGCTGCATTTGAAACCAATGACTGCTGCTGCTTCTTTCTTTCTTTTTTTTTTTTTAAAGGTTTTATTTTTCTCCTTTTTCTCCCCAAAGCCCTTCGGTACATAGTTGTATATGTCGTTGTGGGTCCTTCTAGTTGTGGCATGTGGGACGCTGCCTCAGTGTGGTCTGACGAGCAGTGCCACGTCCGCGCCCAGGATTCAAACCAACGAAACACTGGGCCTCCTGCAGCGGAGCGCGCGAACTTAACCACTCGGCCACAGGGCCAGCCCCTGCTGCTTCTTTCTTCATCTTCTCTCCCATCTCCTTTTTTTCAAATTATTTCTCTTTCAAGATCTTACCAAAAATCTTTGGTTATCCCTCAGTCTTATTTCTGATTTCTTTTTGCCTACTCCTGTCGTAACTATTGATGTTTCTGAAGTTCTGTCATAACCCTCTTTTCATATCATTCCATTGTACTCTCCTTCAGTGATTTTATCTAGACTCAAGACTTCAAGTTCTGCCTATATCTCGGCAATTCCTAAAACTAAATTTCTTTGCAGAATTCTCTCTTAAGCTAGAGATTTTTTTCACCTGGCTCCTAAACTTCTGCAATTGAATACTCATCACTTCTAACTCAAGTTAAATTAGTTACCATCTTTAAAATGAACCTTCACTCACTTATTCCTTCAGCAAATAGTTCGTGAGCCTATGCTCTGTACTAGGCACTGATAATAGGCATTTGGGCTTCACTGGTGATAGAGATTCCATTCCTTGTGGAACTAACATCAATTTCACCCTGGCAATGATTTTCAGTATTGTGATTCTGATATTGACACCTACCTCCACCAACTGTTTCTAATTTTTTAGTTACTCTGTGATGTCTTCAGGAAAATATTCAAGCTTCCCAGAATAACATTTTAAAAAGCAAAAAGATAAATTAGCGATCTAGTCCATGCTTACCTATTAGGGTCATTTTTTTCTGTACATTGCAATTTATATAATTTGTAATTCATCATATAAACAATGCTCTAGCTCACCCATAGCCCTTGCCCGTCCTGTTTCCTCTGTCTGGAAAGCCTTCTCCTCTTCACCCATGCTCCTTCTAGCTAATGCCTACTCATTCTTTGAAACTCAGCCAAAGCAACAGCTTTCACATGACCATTCCTTCATTTCCCTAGGATGGACTAAGCAACCTTGTCTATATTCCTTTGAACGCTTTCCAAGTCTGTTATAAATATTTACTTTTTTATGTTGGTCGAAGTCATTTCTGAGCTAATGGAGTATGGGGACATCATTGTTATTATCTGATTCCCTCCACCAGTTATCATATTAATACTTCTCAGATCCAAATCCATTCTTCTTTGCCCTGCCTTGTAATACTATAGCTGGCCCCTTCAAACATTTGCCAGCTGACTTGATGTGAGGCTTTGTTAAGACAGGGAACTGGAAGAACACAATTAAAAGTGAAAACAGACCTTTCTTAGGGAGCAACCCACTCACACCCTTCAGCAGTTTACTTGGCCTCTTGGCAAGGCTTTTGCAGGGACTGACTCTGGCCTGACTACATCCCCCATCAGGTTTCTCAGCTACTCAACAGGACACTTCTAAGGATGATGTACCACCTATCCTATGCTTGAGCATTTTTCTCAGCCCTCATATGGGTTAGTCTTAGGGGCCAGCTGGGCACATGTTTTACTTCAGCAAGTTTCTTAGGCACCATCAGGCTGTGTGTTTTTGTGTCCATTGTGCTTTCCCCAATAAGGTCTGAATCTCTGCATTGGGGGGATTCCTCTTCTAAGTTCTTAGTTCCTTTTTGTTCACTCTCCCTTGGCCCTAGATATAATAGTTGCTTTCTGCGTTTGCTTTTTCTTTAGCCTTAGGTCCTTTTTATCTTTTTTGCTGGCTAATTCTTTATATTAAATTTTCCCTGTTCAAATTAATGTATAGTTTCTCTCTCCTGGCTGGACTTTGACTGATATATTCCCTAGCACAATGCTGGGCACATATTGAGAACCAAATAAATTGTCGTTGAATTGCTTAAATAATGATGCAGGAAAGAGGCTAGAGGTCTAAACTGCTATATTAGCTGAAGAAGGGCTAGATGTAAGAATCCCTGAGGATTCAAACTTTATTGAAGATGGCAACCACTTACCTACGAGAGACAAGACAGAACCAATGATAACACCAAGATTTTGAGCCTGAGAGACTAGGAAAATGGTGGTACTATTAACAGAAATAGACACCTAAAGAAGAGAATTTTTTTGGAGGGAAAGAAGTAATTTCAAGTGATTTTTTAAAAAAGAATATGCTTATTGAGAGAATGGCATTTTTGGGGGTGTCTGGAATATATGTAGCTTTATTAATCGAGTGACTCCAATGGCTAAAACATACAGTCCAAAAATCTCAATGAATGGCTTAACGGGCAAGATGTCTCTTTCTTGCTCACCAAACAAGTCAGTGCCAGTGTCTGGTGGAGGGCTCTTACATGGTGACTTAGGGAGTCAGGACCCCTCCACCTCACGGCTCTACCTTTCCCTCGGAGTCCTCTGTGGGATCCTCTGCATCTGGATGCAAATGGGGAACAAGAGTGAAAAATAAAAGTGGTTTGGGGACTAACTGGCCATATTCTGATACCTGTGGCATATTCAGGTGGGAAAGAAAAAGCAGGAAGAGTCTATAGCTCTTTGGTCTTATTAGATTATATTAACTACTCAAATTTGTGTGAAAGGATCCTAAACGGTCTCACTGTACTGTGAGATATGTAAGAAATCAGCAAATACTTCCTTTTTTAAGCAATAAAATTTTTGTCTTGGCTTATCATTTGGGCTTATTTTTAAAATTAATTAGCTTGCTCTCAAAATAGTAATGGCTCTTTTCAGTGACAGCCTGGCATATTGAACATAACTTCCAATAGAAAAGTTAGCTTCTCTAACTAAATGGGTACTACTGACAAGGAATACACGACTTGCGAATATTCACCTCACAAACATCCTTTACATCGTTCCAGAAGAAAAGTTGTCTCGCTATAGTTTCACGTCTCAAATATAACCATGACAACTAACACATTAAAATATCACTATGTGCCACACCATGTCATGAGTGAAATATGTGGATTATTTTACTTAAGACTCACAACTGCCGCGTGAAGTCCTGTTTTAGCCCGCACTATTACCGTCGGAAATGTATTTTTCTCCAATGTGGGGAACAGATGGACCCTCAACTCTGTATTTTCCTTGGGCCCTTTTTCTTTCTCCACTTAACTCCTTGTGTCACTCCAGCTTCTAGATGCTGCCCAGGAGTTACCATTTTGGGACAAATCATAGGAAAAAATGTCATTCTTCTTTCTGCTGAGAACATGCTCTTGGTTTGGGAAGTGAGAATTCAAAATTAATTTCTACAAAGAAAAAATATTAAAAGTTCAATGCTATATTAGTATTAGAACTATAATGTTTTAGTGGAAAGAGATCTGATAAATATTTTACAATATAAATAGAAATAATAATAGCCAATACCTGTAAAGAATTTACGTAGCTTCCCACTGAATTTGGGATTAAATCCAAACTCTTTAAAAAAGAAATTTTCCTCTATAATATGGCTCTTGAGCCATGTCTCCAAAATCATTTTGAACCCTACTCCTATTTATTTCTTATGTTTCAGTTATAGTGGTAATTTCTTTTTCCTTCAGTTTCTAGAATATTCCAAGCTCTTTCCTATTTCATGAACTTGCCACATAGCTGTTCTTTCTTTCTAGACAGTTCATTCTTTTAATTTTCTCCTGCCTGCTCCTTCCCATCCTTCACCTCACTTCTGAAGGGAAATTTTCCCTGAGCACTTAATGTGGAGTAAATTCTCCTAATATTTGTTTTTAATAACACTCTCTTAAGTTACTTCAAAGTATTTATCACGATTTATTATATTTATTTTGTATTTATTTAATGTTAAAGCCCCTATCCTTAAGTCCATTTTTTATTCATTTATTCAATAATTCTAGTGAAGGAAAGAGAAGGATAAGAGTATAGTTAGAAAGATCGGCAAAGTCGAGTACTTTTAACATATATAAGATACTTTTGAATATGTTTGTTCTAGTTTGTGCCAGCTATGTAGTGTTGTGTAACAAATTATCTCATAATATAGCGACTTAAAATAACAACCACTTTATTAAACCTTATGATTTTGTGAGTCAGGAATTCAGATAAAGCCTGTCTGGGCAACTCCTTTTTTTCCAAGTGGCATGGATGGAGGTTACTTAGTAACATTCAGCTGATGGATGGGCTGGTCATTAGAATCCAAGATGACTCCACTCATATTTCTAGCCCCTTATTGGGGATGGATGGAAGGGAGGCAGGTTTCAGTTGAGAATCTTGACTGGATCCTCTTTAACATAGTGACGTCTGGTTAGTCAGACATTTTTGTTTTTGTTTTTCTCATTTTAATAGAGTCATGTCTCTCACTTTACTTATTCTCAAGATATACGGTTCCTAGTCAGAATTTTTATATGGCAGCTCACAACTTCAAGAGCACGTGTTCAGTTGCAGCCAACAAGACAAGCACCACGGCCTTTTATGAAGTAGCTTCACAAGTCCTATAGCGTCGTTTCCAGCAGACTATTGTAGTCGCATGGCCACCCAGACCGAAAGGGAAGGGAAATTGACCCCACCTCTCTGCTGAGAAGTGTTACAAAATTTGCAACCCTGTATTAAAATCTCAACAATATTCATACTCTACAATAATGTGCTAATTGAGTTCTGAATAAACAAGAATCAGAAATCATAGCCTTACCTTTAAGGGTATACAAGAATTATGGGAAATTGTTCTGTAGAAGTTATAGTTCAATAAAAAAAAATATACATTTCACAGAGTATACATTACATGGATATCCGGAACATTTTGGAAGGAGCATCTCTTTCTCTCTTGTCTAGCTGTCAAATCCTATCCACCTTTTAGGTTCCAGCTTAAATAGCACTAACACTTGTAATTGAAGTCTTCCCCAAATCTGCCAGTCAAAACAAATCTACCTTTCTACTGTACTCCTAGAACACTACGAAAGTATATTTATCATAGGATAATCACAATGCATTCAATAATTCCATGTTTCTTCTGTTAGAACATGTGTGCCTAATAATTGTGGTGCAACATTTGGATACGATACAGAGTACACACTCAACAAATAGATTTTTAAATATTGAGTACTTCTTAAAACATAAAGCACAGCAAATTTGATCCATAATTCTAGCACAGAAAATCCTAACCACGAGTTAAACAGATATTTGTAAACTAGGAAATATATTTATAATAGCATTTCTGTGTGGAAATCCATTTCAAGTTCTAAATGAACAAGTTGGAAACAAACATTTTGAACACTATCATTGCTTATTAGTGCATATTTGCTGTGTGTTTCATCTGGAGGAGTTAGGAGCTCCACATTTGCTTGCATGCCCTTGGGGATTTCCGGGAGACCTGCAGAGTATTTAGTCTCAAATAGTATATAAGAGCATAGATTCCAGAGTCAGACTGCCTTCATTCATTCTTCAATACTTACTAACTTTGTTTTTGACTTTTTTTGAAGCCTTAGTTTCTCCACCTGAAAGAGGGAATAATAGTAACTGTTTCATAGGGCTGTTGTGAAAAATAAATATTATTCAGGTAAACCCTTAAAGCAATAACTAGCACATAGTAAGCATTTATCAAAGATACTCCATGGTTCTTTGAACTTCAATCAGAAGAATCAGAATTGACAGACTTACCTATAAAGACATCTAACTTCTTTCTCTCTCTATTTTACCTTCTCAGAGGTAAGCACACTTGTCTCACACAACTTGCTCTCCCTTACAACGTTTAACCACACTTTATAATTACAATCTGCATTGTGGTTTACAGCATTCTTTCATGTTTACTATTTATACTTTTTAAAGATGCCAGAAAAGATGGTTAGAGGCTTTGACCTTGTCAAGACTAGATCTGGGTGGAAAATTGTTTAAGAATAAACTGTTGGGAAATCTATATTGGACAATTTCTAAGGTAAATTCTGGATTCTTGGAATTATTTAAAACTTTACATAGGATGTTCACTGAGATAAAATATATATGCTGAGAGGGAGCAAATAATAAATATCAGCTGAATTAAATTTCATAATTTGAACATAGCTGTGTAACCAGAACCCAAATTAAGTACTGATTAAGTTATAGGTATTTGCAATTAAAATATTTATATTATCATTTTCTCAAATACAAGATTATCTTATTTTGGCATTTATATTTCAAAGTCCAAGACAAATACTCCTCAAAGATAAAAAGAATTAAATTACCAAAATAATAAGTATACCTGAACCTTTGAAGTTTTTCCTTATATGTGATTGGTGAAGGGGTTTTGAGTGAAGAATAAATGTTTACTTTAAAGCTCAATAATTAAAATCATTAATAGTTTTATCACTTCTTACCTCAGAAGAAAAGTTTACACTTTATATAAGTCTTTATCAAATAAGCTATTAGCTATATAACACATGTGTACATATAGTAATATAAATAATGATAAAGTACGCATATTCTATACTTGGATTTTCAGTAATTAAGTCATTTTATTAATGGTGTTTCCCTAAGAGGCTAATCGCCAGTCATGATACTGAAAAAGTTAATAATGGAATTTAAATGACACTTGGAAATTGTGGTTGAGTCCCTCATGGACATTCAAGTTTTATTTCCCATCAAGACACCTACCCAGGGAACGTTCAGGATTATAAAACACAAATACCTTGATATTTAGTGAGGTGAGGGGCACTATGCTGCTTTTTCCTTTTTTTTCTTTTTCCAACTTGTACTTAGTCAACTTCCTTCTGTGAAGTATAGATTCTGGAAAGATATCTCTTCAGACATGGGTTTTCCTTTTCCCATGTAAGAACAAATAAAGTAAAATTATATTCAAAAAGACATTCTGCCTAGAAATTAAAACTTGAAAGTAGGAATCAATTGTGTTAGAGTGTGGCTCTCACTTGATGTACAGGTTCTCTATACAGCATACAAATCCTACAAAATAAGCCATTTTTTCTTCAGACTTAATTAAACAGCATGAAGTCCCAGGCATAGCTTCAGCCATGGACTTCAGAACATGTCTTGTAGAAAGTATTGGGGAAAGAACGTACAGAAAATCAAGGAATGGTAGGTAGGTAGCCACTAATTAATGAAAAAAGAGCCCCAAATAACTCCAAATATTTAGGCTAGATAGTTTAAATGTGCTTACAGGGGTGGCGATTAGCCAGTTTGAGAGATGGTCAGTTCATTCATGGCACAATGCAGGTCCCTCGGAGACACCGCTGTGAAGGGAGACAAAGAGTTGGGGCGGCCCCACCCTCACCCATTCTCCTCTCCTGCAACACCCCTTGTTCACAAAGCCCCTTTCAACTGCTTCTTTATTCTGGGTGTTTACTTTTACCCATTCAGATCTCTTTTGCTATCTCATGCACAGCATACCCCAATGCTCCAGCAAGCTGGACCCTGGACACAACTGAGCCACAAGCAGAGCATTGAAGAAAACACACCCCAGGCCAAGGATTCAATAATTTGGTACAAACGCTTAGTGAGTTTTCACTTTTTACAACACATAAACTAACGGTAACTTTATGCAAGCTAAAATAAAGTTCCTGAAGAGAACTATTCTGCAGTAACAAAGGAAAGTTACTATGTAAGCATTTAGGAGGGGTCTTTTCCCTTGATATTTTAAATGACCAAGCATGGGAAAATTGCACCACCTGAGTAATGTAAGAATGGCAGAATAAAATATCTGTTGTATTCTAGAGTTGATGTACTTGGTTTTGAATTTGATTTTATTTTTTAAGGTTATTTTTGTAATTCAGAAATTTCCTTAAGTGTGAGATAAAGGAATACGTATATGATATTACCACATGGTATATATATATATCTCTCTCTAAAATATTTCCCTATGGTATGTGATTGTATATATGTAACTTTGCAAAAAGTTACACCTGTAAAGGGGTGGAGAGTTTTTAAATTAAGGCCTCTCTTAAGTTAATCAATAAAAGGAACAAAAAATGTTCAATGAATATCTAATTTTTTAAAAAATATCATAATCAAGTCAAGGGAATATTTGTAATGATATCACCATATACAATTGGAAATGTCAACATTTGTGAAAGTTTATTAGACAATTCTCTAAGTCATTTGTGTAAAATGGAATAGATTGTATTTAATCTCATCACTTGTGCAGGTGCTACAGTATAATTTAAAAGGTATTTTAAATAATAAAACAATTAAATACTGGTAAAATCTATGAGAAAACTTTAGTTTTAATTTGAATGAAATTAATCAAGTAAAGGTTATTAAATCCAGTGAAAACTACTAATTTACTACACTGTATTTCTAATTTTACAAAAAGCCCATTTTAAATCGGCTTTGATTTTTTTTTAAATGAAACGCATATTTCAAGCTCTATAGGAGTCCATAGCGTGGTAAGCAAGATGTATAACAGCATTACCCAATTATAATATTGTGGGCTTTCAGTATCCTTAATGTAAAAGTTAAAATAATTTCTCATATCAAGGAAAAAAATGTTATTATTTCCCAATACCTCCACCTTTGCTTTAGAAGTATACCCACGTTCAATGTATTATTTAAGCCTTCATTTTTAAATTATTAAAAATTATGAAGCTTTTATCTCTTTAATCAGTAATAAAGGAGTGACATAAAGACATTTGAATATTTCGCTCTCTTCCTTTAAACCTGTAGCTCATGTATGTGTTTTTAATTGGGATGATCCGGCTCTTCTAAACTCTCAGACACTTTCATTAAAGCACATGTGCATGCAAGCAATGAGGCCCCTTTAGAGCAGTCATAAATTTAGTCACTGGGAAATGAGAAGGCTTCACAGATGACTTAATTTGCTGTGGGAACCTGCGCTTCCTCCGCGTGTAACCTCTGCATTTGGCTGCCTGCGACCTTCAGCACCATCCACCTGCTGGAAGCCATGTTTGATTCTCTGACGGGGAAACGCCTGCTTGACAGCAGAATGGTATCATAGGACAGTGTGATGGAATTTTTCTTTCTCTGTCATCATTAAGGGGGTTCCCCCTATGGTGAGGGGAATGAAAAGTACGATTTAATGTTCTCTGGAGAGTGGCAGGGGGCAAAAAAAGGCTCAAAGCTTCACATGCTGCTTTCGGAGTGGGTCATTTCAGTCCTTGTGGCGAATGGGATGTCCCAATGGAATTTGCCATAGACTGGTCTGAAAAGAAAGGGATTAAGACGCTTTTCAGGATGGAAATGTAACAAAAGGACCACTTTTATGATGTAGCAGCATAAAATAAGGGGCTCTATTGTGCAACTGATTGCTAAAGATCTTTGAATTGGGCAGCCTCGCCTGGTCGGCCCTGTTCCCGAGGGTTTACAGAGGCTTGTGCAGAATGATATGTCTACACTGGAAGCCGAGTTCTGCTCTCTTTTAGGGACAAGCAAGAGATTATCAGTCTGCTCCTACATGATTTTTTTCCACACCTACCGAAAAGTGGCCTGTAGGGAGATTATGCTCAAGTGAAAGTTGCTGCTAATTAAAACAAGTAATTAGTGTTCCTCCAGGCTTTGTGGTTTCACTCACTTTTGCCCGCCAGACAGCATTAGTTTAAAAGCAATCCAATTTCTAGCAATAACAGACTGTAAAAAAGTCATTTAACAAGTATATAAGTGTAAGGTTACAGTTCAGCCGTTGATTTATCTCTTCGAGGCTATTTAGAAATACTGCAGCAAAGTTGAAGAGAAAGAAAGTTAAATAGCTTTTTAAAAGAATTTTAACGTTAAGGAAAAAAGACCACATGCCTCAGTCCATTTACCAAAATGAAAAAAATGACAAGCAAAAACTGGGAGCATATGAGATTTCCTAAATTGCATTAGGAAACCAAAATTGGATTTAATGCTGTTTTCTCGTAGAACCCTCACTTAGCATTTTGTAAACAGATCATTTCATTAAGTCCTTTTGTTTCTTCTCCCGCCTTTGCTGAAACAGGGACTTTTTATTGACTGATTCTCATTGAAATGAATTGGAACAGTGGAATTTAACGCAACACGTTATTACCTCCTTTTTTACAATTCCAAAATGACTAGCATGGCTCTAGTTTGCATATCTGGTGGGAGGATTTAGTTAAACTAGAGAGATCTTGAGAGAGATTAAAATATTTTATTATAAAGAGATATATCAGAAATTAATATTAAAAAACCATACCTACACTGAATCATGCCCTGCTAAAATTCTTGTCTAATTGCTCAGTTTTTGTAACCTGACATCCTTCTGTAATTGCTGCCTTTGCCTTTGCTGCTTAAAATGATCTATTTCTGAGGTTAGTATCATCAAAGACATGTGTGCTATTGTGCAAGTAATTCAGTATAGCTCATCATTAAAATTAACCATAAGTCTACTTTCCCCTTAAAAAATGAATTCATAATACTTTAGTTAATGCACAATTTTCAGGTTTGTGGGTTCTCCAATGCTACATTTAAAAAAAAAAAAAAGTATGCCAACTATTCCTCTTCAAAACAGAAAACTTCCCTTTGGTATGCATTTTGTATGGCACTAATCGTATAAATATTAAATATGTGAAAAGACATTTATTGTAAACTGTTAATACTACAAAAATGTCAGCTATTATCACATATTCAACTAGTAGGTTCTGAATTTAGTTATCTTCTTTAATGGATTCCAATTAATGAGGTATTCAGTAGCCTGATTTTGATCATTTCAGGTTGAAATAAAACCATAGACCTATCACATTTTAAATAATTTGAAATATGAAAATGTCTTTTATAAAATCTAGCAGCTTGTTTAAACTAATGAAATAAATTTTCATCATGGAACTTATGAACTCTAAACCACATTTTAGAGTTCAACATACGTTTTTCCTTTCCGAAAGTTTATTTCATATGATTATTTAAAGTATAAGAGTTTCACCACCAAGCTTAAAAGGAGAAATTTTGCATTTAGCATGGGGTCAATAAGCAGAATTTATTTGAATCTCTGCTTATGTTTTAAAAATATCTATGAGAAGAAAAAGTATATTTAACTCAGTATACTTTTTCCTAAGAAGGAATCTGTGAAATAATGAAGAGTGAATTCATTACTAAGTGTATTTATTGTACAGATCATTTTTCCAATAGAAACTCTCATCTTTGGAAATCCTAAAATCCACTTTTAATCCTTGCAGAAAGTAAATGGGGTATATTGAAAATGTTTCTGCCATATTATGCTTTTTCCCTGATAATCAGAAGTATACTCAACTGGCATTTTAAGATATCTTAATTTTTGTCTTGTTTTTGAATGGTAGAAAGGCTTCTTTCAAAATTAGCCTTTGATAGTATTTGATTTTCTTAAATTGAATTTAGGCTACATCTATCAGCCTCTTCTCGAGCTCAGAATTTGCTTTTTATTTCAGGGCTGATAAACTGGAGAAGGTGACTATGGCAGCACAGATCCAGGGCACCAGAAGGCAGACTGCACAGAGACCTGTGAGGGCTCTTTATGGATCCTGATGGAACCATAAGGGACACTGTAATAGCTCTCATTTTATGTATTAAGCCGTATTTGCACAACAATTCCATTATAATACAAAGATAATCTTTAGAAGTAATTTTAAAACAGCAAATGTATAAATGCTGAGTCTCAAGTAAAAGAAAACAATTTTCCTAAGCCAAATGTCTTTCGTAAGAGATTTCAATGGTCATTTGATTCTGTTTAAAGATAATTTGACCTTATGATTCACCCATTTCTTAAATGCATGTCTCAAATATAATTGTTTTCATTTGAAGTTGAAGTTAAAAAAAAGAGAACAGCTAAATAACCCTTGCAATTTGTTTTACTGCTTTGCAGTGCTTTTGTCCAACCAAAGGAAACTCTAAGCACATAATTATTGGTATTAAAATTAATGTCTCCAAGGGTTCAATATCAACTTTGTAAAAAGAATTATGTACTAAAAATAATGGCAACGCCAGGTCCTCTTTACATTTTTATATATTTCTTGCAATATACCTATTTAATCTAAATCCATCCAGCTAGACCATACACAGTCTTTGAAGACAGAGATGGTATTATCTTTATACAGTGTAATAAGGACCAATAAGTGCTTATTGAATTTAATAGACAGTCATATGTCACATAATGACATTTCAGTCAACGACGGACCATATATACAACGGTGGTCCCATAAGATTAGCACCATATAGCCTAGGTGTGTAATAGGCTATATCATCTTGGTTTGTGTAAGTACACTCTATGATGTTCGCCCAAGGACACACTTCTCAGAATGTGCCCCTGCTGTTAAGTGACGTGGACCGTAATTGAATTTCTTCGATATTTTTTGTCGATATTTTACTAAAGATATAGTGTAAATAACAAATTTCACTGTAAAATAATTTAGGAGTTTCTAGCAAAGATAGAAAATATGAAAGATTACTAGTCTATGAAGCATGGCGTTTAAAGACCAGTCCTGTGTCATTCCATAGCAGGAAACGCCTCTACAAGGTATAGGATTTATCCTGTACCCACCACACTAGACAGGAAGAATAAAATGAGCATTTATGAGATGCTGCAATGTGCCAGGCATGAGGCCCAGCACTTTACATCTATTCACTTGTTTATTATAACAGTTTTGGAGATGAAGATTCAGGAGCTTAAACAGCTTAAGCACCTTGCCCCACTAAGGTGAGCTGAAGGGGATCTATTTTAAAAATCGATGCCTTGGTTAAAAAATATTTCTGGAGTACTTGCTGTGTGCCAGTCACTGTGCCAAGCACACGGAGGGCATCTGTGGACAAGATGCATGAGCTCCCTGCTGTGTGGAAACATACGTTCTAGAACGTAGACATACGTTCTAGAAAGTAGACATGTAGACAAGTATGTAAAATGGGAACACAATATAATATGAGATAGTGGTAAGTATTAAAAAGGAAATAAAGACAGTTTTCAATAATCAATAAACAAATTTGTCTCCAAGGTAATGCCAATCTTTTCAATATTGTTTTGACTTTTTAATCTAAATGTAGAACTTGGCATTTATTTCAATTATATTTAATCCTGTAAATTTTAGTCAGTTTTCCCTAGATTTTAACTTTTTTAATTTTTGATATTTTCATTCTCTGAGAAGCCTATGGCTGCTGAGACCATACCACTCATGCCATCAAGAGCCAAGGCAAACTGAATTCAACTTTTCCAGATTCACTTTATTTTTCAGAAATTCAGGTTGCTACCACAACCCCCTCCCTAAAGAGAATTAATTGACTTTTCAGTCCCAATTAGTTTCATTGGCCTTTGTCCCATGCTGTCTTGAGTTGCTCCCTTCTCTCTACTGCCATTTGTTTGATCCTGTGTTTTTTATCATGGAACCATTTGGATACTTGCTTTTCTTCTTCTTTAATATAATAGCTCACATTCATTAAATGTCTACTATGTCCCAACCATTATTCTAAACACTTTTCTTTGTAATTACATCTCGTGTAATTCTCCAATTTCTTTATAAGAAAGACTATTGCTGTTATCACCATTTTACAAAATAGGAAAATGAAGTGCAGAGAAGTCATGTCCCCAAGATCATACACTGGTGACAAAGCTGAGATTGAGAAGAAGGTAGTTCAGTGAACTTACTGTTAATTTCATGTTTCAGAGTCTTTTGCAATACTGGAGCCATCTTCAATTTTAAAATGGATGACCATGGAATCAAGCCTTTTTTCTCTTAACATTTTTGAATTGTGTTTCCTTAAAGAGTAGGATATAGTTAAATTATATTCAATGTTTCTTTCCATAGTTTTTACAAATTCTAAGTTAATAATATCACACCTTTCTAGGTTTTTAAACACCACTTCTCCAAGCCATGTTTCAACAGAAAGGAGAATGGGAGAACAGAAAGGCATTGGGCCTTGTCTGTGAAGTCAGCCAGAGTTGCATTTAAATCTAATTCTGCTGTTTACAAGTGATGGTACTTTGGGTAATTTATTTCATTTCCCTTAGACTTGGTTACTTTTTCTTCTCATTGAGGATAACATATGTCTTGGGAGACTATTGGGAAATCAACTTAGTACAAATAAAGTGGTTTGGCACATGCTTTGCGCTCAATAATTTTGACTTTATTTTTATTTGGAATTCAGATTGAACTGGCAATTCTTTTCATTATTTCTTAAGTTTGAGAGAGAAATTTTTCCAAAAGTTGAGTCAAGTTTTGTCAGATGCTCTGTTGTTGGGTTTCCGACTTATCATGGTCTGTACAGAGTTGGCCATATATTCATTCACTTGTTTTTTCAGCTAGCAAGGCAGTAATCAAGCATTTCAGTAGAACTATTATACCAGGTTCTGTGCTAAACAGCAAGATTTCAGAGGTACATGAGAGATGGCTCCTATAATCAAGAAGTTCACATTCGTATGATGTGATAAGAAGTACGAGAGAAGTAAGAAAAGCAGCTAAGCTCATTGTAAGCACTGTGACAGCATTGTCCACATCTTCTCTCTTGCAAAGTGGTCTATACTCAACAGTTTCCCTCAATTCAGTTTCATCTGTAAAGTTAAGAAGTTTATCCAAATGTCCTTCAAAGATCTATTTCATCTCTGAAATGCTATGCCTCTATAATCATGTCATGGTTGGTTCTCTTTCTTATAATTCCTACTTAAAAGCCATCAACCCCATTTCCAGTCTAAGGTTTATAGAATATACTGGAAGTAGAATGACTAATTTGCAATAACATTTTTTATTTCTTCTCTTAGGTCATATTCATACAGATGTGTGCATATTATGTTTTAAGTCCTGTCCAACTTACCTGATATCTTGCTGAAGGTGTAAGTTTTGTAACAGATCATCTGCTCTATTTTTCCTAATGATTTCTGGGGAGCCCTTATACACCTTTTATTGTTTCTTCATTATTCCCATTGTTTCTCAAAGAATCTTATCTTACAGTATTTTCTGAGCATTTCCCCTATCCCTCTCAAATCTTATTAAAGTAATAATTTCTGCTACAAATTATGTTGGCCTGAATATGTCTAGAGGATAACCAACAGTGGAATACTCAAGCTGTTGCATTGTGGGGAGCATTCAATATAAACTTGATAACACATTGAAATTTTAAACGGACATGCTTAGATTAGACCTCTAGAAAAAGTTAAGGAAGAACAATATGACATACTCTTGTCTGTATGGAATAATATTTGTATGAACAAAGGCAGAGCCTTGGTGACCTGCCATTTCAGTTTAACATACATATGACATACAGAAACTTCAAGTATTGACCTTTTTTTTTAGCATTCTTTAACTCCCATATTTTGTTATTCTTTTCTTCCATTGCTTTTTTGCCACATTTATTTATTTATCATTTGCCTCTTCTCCTCATATGTAAACTTCATGAGGAGAAGAAAATTCAATTGTTACTGTACTACCAGGGCAGTCCTTAAAGACTCACTGAATGAATGGCATGAACTGGAATATACGACACTGAAAATGTAATAAGATTAAAATGCTTGAGTTAGTATCATATAGTATTTGAAGAGACATTTGTTAAAAGAGGTACAATTTTGACATTCTTGAGCAGAGCAGTTTTATAATTATTGTATAATTTTAGAGTTGAAGTTAAGGGTCATAATTTTCATGTGTAGCTCCAATTTGGAATACATCATTTCACCTTGAAAAAAATGTTTACTGTCATGGAAACTTTATTGCTATATCCACAAAATAATGGGAAATCTTTAGAATGAAGACTGGGAAACCAAAGGTTTTTTTTCATTCTAATCTTTACACCAATGATTTCATTCATGAAACGATTTTCTATTGAGTGCCTACTATATGCCAGACACTGAGAACAGGGTCGATGCAGAAAAGAAAAATATAATCACCTCTCTTGCGTATTTTGAGGCTGAATGAGATGAGGAAATCTATAGTTGGGGCAGAGTGTGGAAGAGACTAGTGTCTAAAGAAAGCACAGAATTAGGTTCCTAGCAGAGCAAGGAGGAAGGGTGCAAGCGAGGACAGGGGTATCAAAGAAGGCCTCCAAATGAAGACAACTAATAAACTGAGCTCTTAAAAAGTAAATAGATGTTCTGCAGAATGATCAAATGATCAAATTCCAGCATGTCCACAATAACTTGTCTATTACGTGGACTAGCAATTTCCACAACTTAAAGTAGATTCTAAGCAATTTGATTCATATTTAATATATATTTTATTTGTTCTTATATTAAAGAACAACCTGTAATTCATGAGTTTTATTTTGAATGTAAATGCCAACAATACTCTTGTTTATTATTAATTCGTGTATTTCGGCAGCACAGTGAGAACAACGAACCACACTTGAAGTCACTGCTCCCTACAAGTAAACATCCCTCTTTATTTCCTTACTGACGTCAAACTCTGTAAGGTGTCATTTATACTCCTTATGACCATTTTCTTTTAACTAAATCTAGACTTTTTCCTACTTAAACTGCTTTCAAAACAACCACCTTTCCTTTTGTTTTTTTAACTTGCCATTATCATTAAAAAGTCATTGAACAGTTTATTCTTGTCTCAACACCATTGGAGTTGCTATTGATTAACTAATCAATGAATGCATAATTTCTTCAGAAATAAATGAGCCCACTTGACCAAAGTTTTCACCATAATTCATAAGAATCGTGTTTATGCATTTGCCTAGGACTGTGGATTTATTGTAGAGACCTGTCTAGTAAGGAGATACCTTGATAAGATTTTCCCGTTTATTTGTTAAGAAGAAGCATAAGGTCTTCAATCAATCATGATTTGCTCTTTAATTCCCAGTCTCAATAACAAATTGTACCTTACTAGTTGTTCTTTCAGTGAAGGTAAACTCCAAGATTATGTGTTTTAAGAATGTTATGAGTGGTAAGACTGTAGCAAGTACATTTTCTACCCCCAACAAACATTTAACTTCCTCCCCTCTAAATATTTACCATCTCCTTGAATAATTCACATCTACTCCAAACTTTCCAAAAATGTCTGTTTCATCCTATTTCTGTGAAAACACCCCTACCTACCTTTACAGCATGACTGAAGCTCACTTGGTGAAAAGAGCCCTGCCATTGAAACCCAAAGATCAAGATCCAATGCTTTGTTCTGCATTCTGTAGCCACATGATATTAAGCAAGCAACTTATTTTTCTAAGTTTTCCTGGGCCTAAGATTTGGCAAATGAGAAAAGCAGATGAGATCATCTCTAAGGTTCCTTATGGTTCTCATATTTTATAATCCTCTTATAAATCAGTTCAAAGTACAAGGACCCTCAGGGTTCTGTGTAGTTAAATTTATTTTGTGCTTTTATTTTTGCTGTTGTCCTTATTTTTCTGTGTGCCTTTGTTCTGCTACAACCACTTTGATGGATAGGAGCCCCCTCATCTCTCCTTTGCAATGCTGCATAATCTCTAGCAATTAAATTAGTCAAGGTGATATAACTCATGACCTTCATAGTACAAATTTTGATGTGAATTTTGTACAACTAGAAAATTGAGCTACAAAAATTTCCTAAAATCCAATTTTCCTGTACGTATGGCATTCTATTTACTTTGGAATTTACTGATGGTGTGAAGTTTGCCTGAACTAACGGATTAGAGCATCACTTAAAAAAAAAAAAAAACTAAAGAAGGTAGCATTTATATTTGTGCTTGCCTCTAATTCACACTGTGTGTCACATAATGCAACCTCGTATGGGATGTGCGATTGAAGGATACTCCTGTCAAACAACTGCCCAGAGTGAAGAATGTGTGATCTCAGTCCAGTTCAGAGCAGAGTTGTCCACCTGGAAAAACCCTCAGCTCAGTGGAAATGATCATCCTATGTGTTGGCAGTCTCATCCAAGAAGTTCAAAACTGAATGGACCCATGGACCATTTTAGTCCTTTAAACCTTCAAAGGGGCTCCTGCAGATCAAAGATAGGCCTCAGTCACCTGATCCCATCAGTTCATGAATGATGGTCTTTTTAAGAAGACCCTCAAGTCAGCTTTCAAAGAGAGCACTAAAATGGCATTTAACAAAACACAGAACCAGGAAAATTGAAAATAGGAAAAACTTAAGATAATCTAACATTGCAGGGCTTGAAGACATTGTTCTTCTTCTGCTCTGTTAAGCAATCTAGTTTTAAATGACCCCCAGTAAAGAGAAAAATGACAAAAAAGTAAGAAATGTTTGTAAAGAATGGTTTACTTTACTTTAGAAAATATTTTAAGGTTTTTATTAGACCGAAATAGGATAATTCAACATCATAACAAAATGTAATGGGTTCCTACAGAGTGTACATTTATATAACTTGTAGGTACTTGACACGTAATTAGTCATGATGATAATAGTGATAATTTTGATCATGAAATAATATTAAAACTGAAAACTTGAAAAGGAACTCCCTCCTTGAGTTTAGGGAGTCATTCTTATTTATCATAATTTTTAAAAGTCTTAGTATTGTCATTAAAAAGTGTATATTACCTTATAACACAAGAATAAAATTAACCAACCATGTTTTTAGAGTCAGTGAAATTAAGAAAAATATTGGTTGAGGGCTTACATTATTCCCCTAAATTCAGAGAATTAAAGCCAAAACTAATTTAATGTGCCCACTTATTTCCAATCTGAATATTCAATGAATTATATGACCTATCCCAAGATATATACTGTCCTTTGAAACAAACTTTGAAGCAATTGCTTAAATAGTATGATACTTTGTACCTTCTTTGAAGAATTTTGTGTACGTTTACTATCTTTGTTTGTTTGTTTTTTAGTTTAAAATTATGTTCCATGATTAAAAATAAATAAACCTTCCAGATTTTAGTTTGGTAACTAACTGTGAAGTTTTAGCCTCTCAGAACTATTTCAGACTTTTGCTTTACTTTTTTCTTTCTTTGGCTTGTTCTTTCTTTGTTTGTTTTTACTTTCTCTTACTTTCAACTGCATGATAAATTCTGAATTATGTCTCAGTGAAGCTTCAACACTAGATTTAATGAAGTGGCTGAACTTTTAACCTTTGAGACCAACATGCTTTAAAACTATTACTGATATCCACTGCACTTTTTTCTGTAATTCTGTATCAGATATAGTGAGGATAAGCTTTTTACTGTATGGGACTTTATTTACCCAGGCTCTCTGTAACAGCAAATAGAGGGAATTTAATTCTTTTACTGTTTTTTCGGAAAATTCTTGAGAAAAATGTGCTGGAGCCTCCAACCCTCCAGACTCCCCAGTCCTGTTCCTCTATTGGTAATTGGTCTGCACAGAAAGAGCTCCTGGTGTCAGCTTTCAAGGAAAATTCATTTATTCACAACAAGACTTCAAACTTCCCAAAAGAAAGGGCTGTTTTCTACCAGGTCATCTTTGAGCTTCCAAACTCATCCTATGTGTTCAGCCATGCATTCTGCCTGCAAGGCAGCACAAGCAGCATTTCTTAGAGTTTCACAGCCGAACAGTCGGGATGTTTTCAAGGTGCTCAGAAGGAAGAATAGTTTTTAAAATGTAGGATTTATACTTACCTTTTCCTCTTTGTGCCATCAAACACTTAGAAATGTCGCTCCGAGCTATGTCCTTCTATGGGGAACCAAAAACCGAGCAGCTCTCTATTTGTTGGAGGAATCATTTGATGAGCAGTGAACACTAGAGGGGGAGCTTCCCCGTTCAGAGAGGGAAGGCTTCAGTCCCTCTGGGAGAGGATCAGAGCAATACCAGAGCTGCTGACTGAAACAGGTCAAGCTAAGATTTGGGCAGCCATGGTTCCGAAGTCAAAAGGGCAAGGAAGGGTGGGTAGTCAATTTATTGTCATTTTCCAAAAAGGCAGGGCACCACACATGGAACTGAGAAGTTTAGCTGCTGCTCTAGTCATGATACGGAATATTTTTATAACCTCTCTAAAGGCAGTTTTATCATGAGGAGTAGGATTACAGAGGCTTTTCTCCCCTTTACTACGACTGTCTGTCATTTAAATGTCTAAGGAATGATGGAATGAATTATCACAAAATTTTGACAAAAATTTGATGGCTCAAGCAAAAGGGGGAAATAGGCATTCTGATTATTAGGTTCTAATAAGACATGACATTTAAAATGAGTTTACATGGCAGTTAGACCCTTGCTCCACCACCCCCCCCCCCCCCCCGATTTAAAAACATTGAGATTTTTCCCTTTGGAAAGTAAATGACTTATTTCA
The DNA here is from genome assembly GCF_037783145.1 of Equus przewalskii. NCBI lineage: Eukaryota > Metazoa > Chordata > Mammalia > Perissodactyla > Equidae > Equus > Equus przewalskii. Next base: position 74,604,357 of record NC_091843.1, on the reverse strand, counting down.
GTTTCTCTTCTCTTTAGTTGAGTGATTGTAAATCCTGTTTTACCTCTTATACACTTTTATCCCTTGTAACCATAGTCTAATTGCTTTCCACAATTTACCTGAAATTGAGAAAACTTAAAATGTATCTTGAAAGCCAGTGGAATATTTGAGTAGAAATATTTAGAATTTCAGTAGAAAAAAATGTAAGCAGCCCTTTTATTTGTTATGTTTATTTTTTCTGTATCATTTTACAACACAGCAGATAAGGTGTATTGCTTTAAAAGAGCAAACTGTATTTTCGAAAAAGAAGAAAACAATAAAGGATTAACCAAAGTACTAAAAAACAAAATTAATTTTCTCTGATTCTGATTTCTACTTCTTTACCAAATATCAAGTTCTGTTTGAAACAAACTCCTTCATTAACCCACATGAGCAACCTCTATTATAATGTTTATATTATTTACTGAAGAGTATTGCTTTTTTAAAAAGAGAGGATAATTCAATTACAATTAGACTGGCCTTTGGAAACATCTTGAACTTTTAGTTTAAAACTAAAATAGTTTGGGATATTTTAAAACTATGTATCTATTAATGATATTACAAAGCTGATATTTCTTTACGAAAAAAATGAAATATAAAGCACTTTAAAAACATTTCTAGAATGATTTTCAGTTTGCCAGACTTCAACAACTAAAAGTGAAGTAGAAAGAAGCACTTGATTTTAGTAAGTAAACTCTCTGTGGGTGATGTAAGCACTGAACAACCCTGACTTTTCCTAAAATGACTTTATTTATACAAACAGAAGAATGTGGTTTAATAAGATTTTCTTTTCTGCTGACGCACAAAACTGTGGATTTATCTTTGCTTTCCAGGGGATTTCCTAAAACTATGGTGACTGGATCTTTAAAATTCCCCCTGTTCCTGGTGGCGCTACCCTCAGAGGTTTGTTTAGGGCTAGTAGGTATCTCCCACAGACCTGGGTAGCAATGCTTACTTAAACATTGTTTTATTTATATAATTAAATAATAGAGCAGAGAGAGCTTGAATTAAATATATTAACTATAAGTTTCTACAGTTTCATATTCTGGAGGCCAACTAATGGGCTACACAGTAAAATCTATCTTGAGGTTGCTGATCTGGTCCTCAAATGCATCCTTCATGCTCTACCTGTAGGTGACAGGGCAAATTGTGTAGGTCACAATGCAGTGAACACACTTAACTGGAGCTCAGAGTATCCATCTTTGGGTTATGCAATTTGGAGGGGAACATGAGCTGGCCAAGAGACTACAAATTTCTCCTTGAACTATCAGGGCTAGAGCCATTTTGTTCACTCAAACAAATGTCTAGCTAATCATTGTGGTTCCATCACAGAAAGAAAAATGTCATGTGTTTGAAAATGCTTCTAAGTCTCCTATGAGTATTAACTAAACTTTACTGGAACATTTCAATTTCTCAATCAGGTCAAAAAGCAGGAAGCTAAGAGAAAGGGGATTGGGCCTGAGAGTAAACATAATACTCTTGGAAACTGTATCCAACATGAGTCAGACTACACTCAAGTCCGTTGATCTGTTTGGTGCTTCATCTTTCCGATCAAATGTATTTTCCAATATTTCCTCTATTTATTATATTTCTGGTGACTCATTTCCTTCAACACTTGGAATTTTTTCTTTTAATTTTCAAAGTCAAATTGACCCAAATTTAGATATTTTCTCTACTTGTAACTTTATGCTTTGTAAGCTAAGTAGATTTATTCCTGTTTCTTTTCTTCCATTTCCATTTTGTTTTAGGAATTTGAAAATAATTAGAATAAAAAGGAGGACATCTGGGATATTTATATTCCTCTTATGAATTTATTTATTAAATATTATGTATGTTCCTCTTACAAACTTTATTCTGTCACAATTGCAGAGAGGAAAATATTACAACCAAATCATTAGTTAAATGTCTAAACATCATTCAGACACATAAAATAAGATTTAGACCTAGAAGTATGAGAGGGAGAAGATAAAGTATAATGCATGACCTTAAAAATAGGTTAGTAGAAAATTAATAGCTAAGTATATTAGGTTCCCTTGAGAGTAAAGAAACAATAAACTTCATAAAGTTTTTTTTTTAACTTAAAAGATTGTATCAATGTCAATGCCTCTGCTGACGACTACCAATACAGAATGGGAATCCATGTCGACATTCTTCCTTCAAGAGTTTTGGAACTCACCCCTAACTTTTCATGGAAATGGCCTGCTACTTGTTCTGTGACCTACTGATGATATATTTTACTTTGAAACACAGCCAGGACCAGAGAGAGAGAGAGAGAGAAGAAAGAGAGAGAGAAAGGTGAGGATATATTTACAAAGAAGAAAAATAGCAAAACCTGATTGCTAAAGATTTGAAATCAAATGATGAATTTGTTTTTAAAGTACTTCATATAATTGAAGCCAGATCTCCACTTAGAATTCTGTTAGGAAATGTGGTTAACAAGATGCGAATGTACATGTCTGTAATATCAAGTTGTTCTCTCAGAGGCTGATGTTTCACTTATTAAATAAAAAAATAATTAACAAATAAATAAATATTGAACACATGCTATGTACCAGGGACTCTATTTATGTTCGGCTTGTTAATGTGGAACAAGACAAGAAAAGTGAGTGATACTAAGAAGCTTACAATACAGCAGGGGTTCAGACAAATGAATGGACAAGTTTGATAAAGCAAGAGTGGGTTACTACTGGTGTAAAGGAGGAACGCCTGATCTCGGCATTCCAAAAATCATCAAAGGTTTTGAGGGGAAGTGGAAAACAGGCCTGAATGGGTGAAAATAATTAAATTATTGTAGAAGCAAAGGGGAGGAGTTGAAAAGAAAGAATGGAAAATGAGCTAGAGAGTGCAATGGAGGAAAGAAGAGGGAACGGTGTGAGAATGGTAGGTTAGAAAGGACCTCAATAGAGAAGAAGTTGTCAGCTGTGTTCTGGTTCAGCTTTATCTAACAGTAGTGAAGAGCTGTCAAGCAGTTGCAAGCAGGGGAAAGACCAAAACTTTGCATTTTAGAAAGCTTGTTCTCACAGTGAGGAGAATGGATTGAAGAGTGACAAAACTAGAGGCAAGCAATTCATGTAAGAGAGATGCCTGTGATCTAAACTAAGTCAGTGATGCTTGTAGAGAGAAGCAGCCCTATCTGACAGCTGTTTAGAAGGTAGAATGGACAGAGATGTCTTAGATTGGATGTGGTAGAAAAGGGAAAAGGAGTAGTCAAGGATATAAGCAATATACTAATTATACCAAATTATCGCAATGCTACATTTAATGTATTTATATGTACCAACTACAAGCCTGAATATGGTGAAATGATACCATGAGGAATCACATGCCATAAACAAGTTTATCCGTCCATATACTCTTCATAATCTTAAACATCATAATGATATTTTGACATGAAATCAGTTTTTCTCATTTTACCTAGAGTATGATTCTTTTGTAACTATTTTAGTTTTACTAGTACTTTCCAAGTTAAAAGAAAATTACACATAATTTACATAAAATTACATAAAATAAAAATGTCCAAATGTAAGAATAGGTGTGGCATACTTTGAATCATAAATACTTGCCACCTAATGAATTGTGGAGAAAATACCTAGTAAGTTATGATCTTTTTTCCAATTTTAAAATAAATGGCAATGTTGAACAAAAAAGTCCTTTAGGAAGAAATGTTAAATATTCACAAACTTGTGCGTGTATAATTATTCATGTAAGTATATATAGAAACATTTGCATTAACCTTTTAACTTAGTTCTGTTTGTTTATTTACTCATTCAGTAAACTATGATTTTATGAAATATATTCAAACATTTATGCAAATTGTATAATATAGAAGCCAAAGGGATGGCTTACAGGATTCCCTCATTCCAGGTTTATTATTTTTAAACTTGTTGCAGAGAGGGAGAGAGAGAAAGAGCAGGCAATATAGTTTGCACCAAATAATTCACCTGCATTCTGAAAAACAGACACAGGGAAAAGGTGAGAATACCTAGGCAATACTGAAAGTAGAGATTTACCGAGAATATCTGATCCCAGAATTTACAGTTTGGACAGCAGTACATCCCTGGTTCCTTTAGAAGTGTGGGGGCAGAATCCTCTGATCTGGCAGTTTCTTTGCTTTCATAGTTAACATCCTCAGTGGTTAAGGAGAAAAGTAGAATGAGGTGGGGTTAGAGCATAAGTCAAGATGTGGAGTGTGGAATTCTGTTAGTTCCCCCACTCTTGATTTGGATGTCGATTGCCCACTTTTCTGATAAAGAAAATATCTTCAGTGTGCTGAAGTTGGAGCAAAATTAGCACCCCTTTAACCACTTATATCACTCTATTTCTCCCAGGGGTCAGGCCAAATACTAAGAAAAAAAAGCGTAGCATGTATTTTCCAGTTGTTAACACTTCCTTAGGATTCTCAAACACAATTACGTTTAAAATCTTAATTGCTGAGAAATCTATAAAACGTAGAGCCAAATATCTTTAGAGTGCTGTGGAAACAAAGTTGACTGAAGACTACTAATTATACAAAAAATGATAAGTAAAATTTGTGTTATGGAGAAATTATCATTCCAAGATTTATTAAGAAGACTTTTACATTACTTAAAGAAAGTTTTCTGTTGGTGGGATATCATATGTCCTGGTTTTCCCAGGACAATCCATGATATGTCTGTTCTCTTGGCCTTATAACAGTGCTCTTTCATTCTAAAAGTGTCTAAATTTGGATAATAAAATACATGGTTACCTTGCTAACAGAGCTTTAGCACCATAAGTGTGTGGGTAACATTGGTGTATAGTGCTCTAAGAAGAATCTTATATTTCAGAAATGGTGATAAAGAGACATGGGTTCAACATTCAATAGTAATACCATAAGTTTTGATATTTCATTGCCTCTAAGAAACGACATTAATCAAGACAAAAAGGCCACAAAATAATGAGAACTTATATCAAAATTTGTAAACAAGGCACTGAGTATACGCGCTTTGTGCACCTGGTGAAAATAACACTACACTGTTGAACCTTCATTGGTTATTTTCACGATTCCATTATTTTAAAAAAATTTGTAGGACAGTTCTATAAGTAGGTTGCAAAAGTATCTCTGATTCAGATGTCTATGAATGGTGTTTGTTGGGGATTTCTAGTATTTCTCATGAAGGGTGAGGATAATTTTTGCCCGCCAGTGAGTTACACTATGTTTTCTCATTCAGCACAAGATTTTAAACTTCCGAGTATCATTATGCACTAGTAATCCATTGGGAAGTGCTACCTACATTATCTTTTGCTCATCCAAATGAGCTCAGTCGGTGAAATGATGCAAATTTAGAAACAAGTTTTGTGAAATTGGTAAAGAATTGATTGGAAAAAAAATAATAATAATTTTAAGTGCCCAGCCAAAGATCTGGTAAAATCAGTGGCTTGCAACGTGTTCAATGTGTTTATTTGCACTTTCAAAGTTCAGATTTCCTCATACATTTTCATACTGATGGAGATAAAATGCTAAAGTCTTAAATCCCTCTCTGCCATGCTGAGTTGCTAAGGGCTGTTGAGTTTTTGTTATTTCTCCTCTCGAGTTAGCTCTGATTACGCCTGCTGAGTGAAAAATTTGTATTTGCCGACAGAAATAGGAACCACCCCACGTGCACTTGCACTCAGCAAATGCCCCAATACATCACAAAGATTTGCTCAACCCACCTTCAGAGGCCAAATCGAGCATGTTATTTTCTGTTTAGATCTGATTCTGGAGCCTATCAGTCAGGAGTGTTTTCCAATCTCTGATTAAAGCAAGGCCTACAAAGCTGGAAGTGTTCACACACAGTCTCATTAGAGTGCTGGATAGAGTGACCCAGGCCTTCTAGCACAAAGCCCTGAGTGAACTTCAAATATGAGAGTGCATCAATCAAATCCAAGTAAGGCTTTTATGTCATTTTTCTACTTTGCCTTTAAAGTCCTATAGGAATGCCCTTTCCAGCTGTACAGCCGAAAAGCATTCAATAGAAACAAAAAAGCAAAGACCCCCAACCCCCTGCCCCCTCCAAATGGGTATGATTTTACCTCCGCCACCAAGCATTACAGAGTCTTCTATGCGTTTTAAATTATTTAGCATGTTCAACAATGCCACGGAGAATATATTCGCATCCCTCAGTGGCTCTGTATTAGTTATTAGCGCCCATTCGAAAGGGAAATGAATAAGGTCAAAGGCAATGAGATTGCATATTGTATGTTTTAAATAGAGGTAGCAGAGAGATGGAGTAAAAAATAAAGCAATGCTCATGGAGGCTTTTCATGCCCTGCCCCCAACCCTAACCTCCAAATTCACTTCTTGCTTTTCTCGTGTTGGCTTATACTGTTAGGAAAACAAAAAAGCAAAAGAATAAAACCATAAAGGAGCATCAAGAGTCTTGGCAGGAAAGATGATAAGGCATAAGTCAGAGAAAGAGGAGTCAGGCATCTAGGTAATGGTTGTTCTATACACTGCTCAGGGCACTAGAGTCATTTTCAAAAATACATCTTTAAAAGATAAGCATAAAGCCAAACAATATAAATTTGCCCACTAATATCATTAGAGGAAAATGCATGGGTGCAGTTAGCAGTGATTATTAAATTTAGGTACTTTTGCTTCGAACATCGGGCCAAAAAATGTCATGATGCAAGTAACATCAGTATGAATTAAATAAAATGAGCTTTTGAAGCCTGAAAAACAAAATAATTTAAATGGAGAAAATAAATCTTCCCTACAATGTAGATAAAGTTTCCTGACTTTTACACCTCTCTTTAAACAAGTGAATCATTCAACTACTCAAGAGATCCTATACAGATCCAATTAGGAAGAGCAATACGCTGAAAATATAGTGTACATCGCAATATTGGGCAGATACAGCGCTTATTGAAGGGAATTCCCTGTATGTGTACATTTGTTTCCATTTCCAAACTTTACTAAATGTGAGGCAAATACGACCCACAAATAGCACTTCACCCACTCAAATATATTACAGCATGTAAAAGAGTGTTTGAATTTAGAGCAATATATATTTTTTTAAATTTAGCATGTGTTTCTTTACAGGGCTTCAGATGTTTGGAAGAATTATGCAGATTTTATAAATGAGTACTAGAGCATTATGCTACTTGATAGTGCCCCATCTGTGCTTCCCCTGTAGTGTTTGACGGGGCATCTGTGTAAATTGCTTTTTTTTTTTTTTAGTTAATTAGTTTATTGCATAAAACTTAATGCACTACCTGATAAAAACTTTTGTTCATTTCAGCACTTTTTCCCTCTAGAGCTGATGTTTATCTTTAGCTCTATTCGGGCCTAACTTCTTCCTTTCCAGATTTCTAAACTGAAATAATGAAACAGTGCTTTTTCCCTCTTATCTTATAGAGCATATTACACTCTGCTTAGGTGACAATAAATGTGAAGAGTGATAGTAATAATTTAAGTAGAACACCCAATGTTTCATATATTTTAATGTAACTTCCCAACCAAAATATCTTCTAATATATTTTTAAGGGATATCTTAATAAAAGGTTGGGTTTAAACAACACAAAACAAAACCTCCTGGGGAATAAATACACTTAGTCATAAGGTGTGTACAACCAATCTTTCTTTTCTCTCTAGGGCATGCTTGTCTCCATTTAAGTTATGCCAACATAGAACCAAAAATCTTGATGAAATGAAATAAACAACAAAAGGAAAAATTATGAAATCAGGTTGTCGTTTGCCTGTATCTTGTTTAGGAAAAATAATACACGTCGTAGACGAGAAACCAAAGTTTTCACATTCATCTCAATATTTGTCTTCTGGAGAAGCAACGCAAACTAAAGGAGAAAGACATCCAAGACAGAGAGGAGAGATCCTGCACACCTTTTGTACATTGGTTCACGCAATAGGTTCTGAATCCAACCTCGATGAGCTGTGCAACCTTGGGGAATTTTTTACAACTCTATATCCCAGTTTCTTTATGTTCAAAATGATCTCACAGCAGTATTTACCACACAGAACTGTTGTGAGTATTAAATAAGTTTATACTTACCAATGCACAAAACAGTGTCTGACATGTAACGATTGCTCAAAAAATATTAGCTCTTATCACGTTAATTTTGGTGAGAACAGCTATTTTGCTAGAAACCTAAACTCACATTAGTTCATCCAATATATCTGAAAAAATGTAACTGCTACTTTTTCAAAAATTAAAATACATATTTTATGTAAAATATTTAACTCAAGAAGACTTGGATAGCGTGTAAGATGCATTTCCTTTTAGAACAACCAAGAGGATGATCCTGTAGGAATAAATTTTATTTTATGAATCTTTTAAATTGAAGATGTAGCACATAGCCTGCCAGTTTTGAATTATATAACTTTAGAGCTATTTATTTCTTCTTTTGACATTATGGTCATCATATAGGTAAGCCCCATAAGTTTTAAATAGCACACTGGATAAAGATTTTTTTGCATTTATAATGCATATAAATTATCTGTCCAATGATGTTAACCATTTATTTAGTGGTCACCGAAATTATAACCGATCTATAACAAGATATACTAATATTTGTGCCCCATTATGCTCTCTGTGAAAAAGAATTTTTTTAAAAAAAGAGAATATAAATTTGAATTTGATCATGAATTTACCTTATCTAAAAATTTGGTAAGGCTGTCAATGAGGTTCACTCTTGTTCATCTAAAAAAGTCCATGCAAATGAACCAACTAGCAAGAGGAATTTGGAATAACGTTTCAACATGTGAAAATCAAAGTCAAAATGTCAACTACTCTGACTTGGAGCAAACTGAATTATGAACTAAACTCTCACACTATATAAATATATAAGAACTTAGTAAGCTTCAAGAGTGTTCTTAGACTCACATATAATATCTGTTCCATCCAATAGATTAAAAAGTTTAAAAGTTACCCTGTAGGATAAAAATACTTATATGTATTTTGCCTCAAGGTTTAAAATACAAAGGGTTCTAACAGTTGCTTAATACCCAAGGGGAAAAGAAAGAAATATCAATTTGACACCAGTCATGAAATCTATTGAAGAAAGAATATTTTGTGGTTACTGTTTGCCTTTCCTATGTGGAAAATGATATCGAATAAAATCTTAGTTAAGAGGAACAATGCTTTAGGGGTGATTTTTCACATTAATTACTAATTACTCCAAAATTTTTTCTCTCCATTCCCTCTTCTTAGTATATTCACCTTCACAAAGACCTGAATATGAAAATAACACACACACACACACACACAGAAAGCATTCTAAAAAGTTAAATAAAATGTTCCTAAAATTCTCATGCCTAGTTTGGGAGATTTAAATCATAAGAATTATTTTATAGAAATCAAACCTCTATGTGACTTCCCAGCCATTCATGATTCTCAATGGTATGTAAGACTGAGAATTATTCAGTTTTCCCTTGATATAATAAAAATAGTTATTAATCAGATACCTTTGCTTGATATTCCAGCTGACTGGAAGACCTAGTTAAAGATGTTTAGATTCCACTCTTACAATATAAGTATTCTGCATAGAAATACTATTTGGGGAAGGTTGGACCAACTTAATTTTTCTCAGCCTTATTCTATCTACTTGGCAAGATGTTCAAGCTTCTTGGTAAATGTATTAAAGTTAACATCCTTTCATCTGAGAGCAAAATAAGTCATAATCATAGCTATGAGATCATTCCCATGTACTAGCCAACCTGATTAACTTTCCTTTCTTTAATAAAATCCTACGATCATTTAATTTTAGTTTTCTTAACTTTCTTTAAGATGGCATACCTTTTCTAAAACAATACTCCTTAATTTTATATTTACGAAAATGTATAATTCTGTGTCTACCTCCAGTATTATCATTATGACTACTTTTATCCAGGGGAAAAACAAAAAAAAAACACCAGTTTTTCAAAAACAGAACCTCTTAGAGAGTAATTGGAACTGGTCAAATGAGAACAGAAATACACACACTGACAGTAGTACTGACAAAGCAAAAAGTAGCCAGCCAAACTTAAAGAATTTCCTAAATTTGCTTATCATTATTTTTTAGACCAACTTTCCACCCACCTACCCTTACCATTATATCAGGTTGAAGTGTCTAAAAGAAGATAGACCCCAAAGAGCAGTTTAAAATGCTTTAATTTTTTTTTAATGTGATACTGTTCTTTTTAAGGGTTCTTTCATATGTGATCAGTCAGAGATACTGACTTTTGTGAGTTAACACAAAAGTAAAATAGCACTTTTAAGTGCTGTCTCTCTTTGGAGATTTAATGTGCTTTATAATATCTCTGAGATCAGTCAGGGAGAGACGAGAAAAAAGAAATTTGATTTTGAGTCTGGACCAAAGCTTGGTGACTTGAGAGGCACCTAAACATAATGAAAAGGAAGAAGTTTCAAAGAGAAAGTTGGCAGCTATGACCAGAATCCACAGGGCTGGCAGGACTGACATCAACCAGAGGCAGATTTAGAGGGGTACCCTATGATCTCTCTTGATACCACTGACACTTCAAGACCCAATTTCATTGGGGAACAGTCCAGTAAAAGAACATCTCCAAAGGACACAGCATGGTTGCGGTATTGAGAAAGACATGAAAATGCCAGCACCAAGGGCCTAAAGCTGTCCTTTTCTCCTCCAAAGATCACATATATCTGGGGAAAGCAAAAGTCAACATCTGAAACCTGCTTTTTCAAACTTGACTTGAATGATATAAAGTTGGCGGTATAATAGCTAGATGCTTACCTTTCTGACCTAGGTTCAGTCTAATGTAAGAACAAGTTATTAGCTGATTCCTGGCAGTCTTCACTTACCTCCTGGTGAATAACTTTCTACCCTAGCTTTTTTTTTTTTTTTTTAAATTTAAGGAACTGTAAGCTAAATTTGTGTCAAATACTGAAAATCAGCACAGAACGCCCCCGTCACTTTGTTGTCTCCAATGTTTTCAAAGATCTATACATTTCAGCTAACATTTCTGAAGGTTGAAACCGATGCTCAAGTAGCTGTGTATAGAATGTAAATTCTAAATTTGGGATAAACAGTATCTAAACAAATAATAACAATAATGACCAGTGAATTAAAAAAATCATACAGATATTTTAAGCTAGAATGTGTGTGTTGACAAAAAGGGTGAGTGCTTGAGTTCCACAGACCTCCAGTTCACTTATACAGTATAAGAAAATAAAAATCTAGAGCGATTATGTTAACCACGTGTGAGATTTAAAAATTATGGGTCAAAAGGACACATCATGATGATGTCTATTCTAAAGTGGCATCTCTCCCCAGTTATGTAGGCTAAATTACAATTGAATTAAGGCCACAGAAAGTTTCATGAATTTACCTGTATGAGAATTATGTTCAAAATGAATAAAAGAATTGAATTGTATGTCAAAATAACTAAGGTAAAATTATCACTTCTAGTCTCGATGCTCTGGCAATTGAAGAAAAGAGCTAATAAATACCATTTCAGTTTTGCTTAAGCTTAACTTCATTATAAAATACAGAATTCTGTATCTACCTCCAGTATTGCGATTTTCTCCAGTATGTCATTTTGGATAAATCTTCATGACGTCAAAATATCTTATTAATTTGGTGTAAAGAATTAATTAAGTTTAGTGAAAAATTAGTCTAATGTCTTCTTTCATGGAGCATTAATTGAAACTTCACGTTTTAGGAGACTATGTTAGCATTTTGTAGCTATTTTCAAAGTTCTTTAACGGAAGCACAATTTTAAGAAACTGTAAACTCCTGTACAGTAAAATCAACACTACACCTTTGCTATTAGGTAAGGTATCTATTTTGTGGACCAGTTCTAGAGGAATTCGTTAGCAACCTATATTTTTTGAGGTAATGGACGCTTTTTTTTCTTTTAATTATTAAATGGAGATGAGAATGTGTGATGTTAGTCACAGTCATAAGCTAGATTTATGGAGTTTCCTTTCCTATTGTCAAAGTTCAAACAAGATTATCTCACGACATTCCAACTACTGGCAAAGAATAGAGAATCAGACCAAAAAGTACAAAAAATTCATCTTTTAGAAAGATATTTACTAGTATGTAGTCTTTGGTTATTTACAAATGAGTGTTAAATCTAAAATGATATTGTTAGTGAACTGAAATTTTGAAAATGGTCTTTTGCATATTACAAGCATTTAAATCAAAGTAAGTTTTTCACCTGTGTCTCAAACCTTCTTATCTCTTTTGACATTTCTCTTTTCCCTCCAAATATAAACAAGTATTTTATTCTCACTTAGGATACTTAGACTAAATGTAATCCTTAGCTCTATTTTGAAAAAAATCTTATGTTGCTGGTCTTTACAGATCTACCACACCCAGGAGCCACATACCCTAGAGATGAGTCTATAATTTTGTGCATACATTATTATTGGCCAACTATGGAAAATAAAAGACATTCTTGTTAATTTAGGGTGTCTTTCCTATCCCCTACTCTAGTCTTCAAATAGCTACGTATAATTTTAATATTCTGTGAGTTTCCTCTGAATAATATCTACGTTTTCTTTGTAAAAAAATCTATGAAGTCATCCACATATACTAATAGATATAAACTAACAAGAGGAAACATAGGGAGAAATTCTATAGCAAACATAGGGAGTAACATATGTCATTGTCTTTTCTACTCATATGAGAGCATAGATATTTTCATAAATGCACCTATCTGAATTTTCCTGTCATTTATTTCACTCCACAAAGATATTCAAATCCTACTACATACCAGATTCTGAGGATCCAGAAATGAATAAAAGAGATGAAGTTCTTATTCCCATGTAGTACATAATCTAGTAGGAGAATACAGAATATTTTAAGTAGTAATAAATGCTATAGATAAAATGGAGGCAGGTCACAAAAATAACAAGAGCCTGGGATGTACCCACGTGTACCCACTTATTTTATGATTCAACTGATACTGATAGTACAATCTTTCCCAGTTGGATTTCTTATCTTGACAGCCCGGTAACTCAATAAGTTTTGTTTTGCCTAAAATATAAAGTAGAAGGAAGTAATAAGAGAATTTCAGCCAGGAAATCTAATTGTAATATCAGTTTTATAAGACTTCAAATGGCCCAAAATATTCCCTATTAATAAAGCATCAAAAATCAAATTCAACTAACATGTAGTGGGTAGAATTATGCTAAGTGATTTAATTTACATACACATACCCCCTTATTTAAGATTTGCCTAGTTGTTTTGATATTTATTATTACATAAGTAATTGTAGTTTATAACCTACGAAATACGTGATCCAACAGGTTGACATTCCAGCTCTCGAGTCTGTTCAATTGCTATATTGTGGAATGCATCGTTACAAAGCAATACAATTATCAGAATGGAATTTCTCCATGTCCTGTCTTTAGTTTGGTAATATCTAAACTTAAAAAGAAATATATAACTCTTCTGGCTTTAAAAATGCCCAGTCTGGAATTTGTTTTGAGTTCTAATTACTTAAACATTGTTAGCTTTACCTCATGTTTCTATCGTTAAAATGATCTATTGTTTCAAATTAAGCATGCTTCTCAAAATAATGCCCTCCTTGACTTCACAAAATGTATTTTTTTTAACTAATATCTAGAGGGTGAAAAAAAATTCTGGGAATTTAGTTATTTCAAAATTTTCCAATAGTATCCATGAATCATAATAAACAGGGGTTCACTATCACCAATTTCGTTTAAGTTCACACTCCTTAAGTAGTCTACATAGCTGAGTAAAAAGTATGATTGCCATGATTTGTGATTACTGTCTTTAAAATACACCACTATATTTTCATGAGCTAAGTTAGTAAGCTCTAACTTCTCCTGAAGCTCTTAAAACAATTCCGTATGGACTACTGGAAAAAGAAGTAAAACTGGTAGGAACAGCTGCTCCATAAAGAAATATGAGGCCCAATTTTCTAGGTAAATATTTAAGTTAAAGTGGAAACATTTTCTAAAATCTTTATCTTCTGTCCAGTAACTCTGCATCCGTGAGCTCCATATTCCATAAGTGACAGTCGCTATAAAACTTGAAATTTTTATAACAAATATATTTAGTAGAAGATCCCATGAATGCATGGATGGCATTCCATACATGCCATCTCATTAGTTTCCTCTATAATCTTTAAAACACATTTTTTGAAGAGCCTAATTTAGCTGTAAATCTTCAGCTCCTTCAGAGGACATTTGAGAAGGTATGGAAGGGGATTTATTGCAATTTGTTACTCTGAAATACCCCTTTTGTGCCATACAGGAAAGAAATAGATATAATTTCTCAAATGATAGTTCTAAAAGTATGAGCTATTGGCCCAATTTAATTCTAATTTCATTGATAGCTTAAACACCAGCTTTTATTATGAGAAAACATGTTTATAGTTATGTTCCAATTGCTGTCTTTCTGTGTTTCTCACTGTCCCAGAGAAGAAAAAGCATATCCCACAACCTTATCTTAAAAAGGATATGAACTAAGGCTCCCATATCAGAAATCATGCATATCTCAACCACGTAGAGGGCAAGAGTTGTTAAACTATTTATTTTTGTTTTCCAAAAATATTTACATTGAATAAAACGAGCCATAGATAGTGACAGATTTTGTGTCACCCTTCAGAGATGTATCATCTACTGCTTGAGGCCAAGAAATGAGTAGTTTCCATAATTAGTAAGTGAAATTGAATAATTGGACTATGGTTTATGAGGAGATTTCTTTTCCCTAAGAAGGAAAACCGTGAAATCTGTAAGTCCCAATCAAGTGGACTTACGTGATTTCTTCTTTTTTTTTTGGAAGAAGATCAGCCATGAGCTAAAATCTGCCAATCCTCCTCTTTTTGCTGAGGAAGACTGGCTCTGAGCTAACATCCATGCCCATCTTCCTCTACTTTATGTGTGGGACGCCTACCACAGCATGGCTTGATGAGCGGTGCCAAGTCCAAACCCGGGATCCAAACCAGTGGACCCCAGGTCGCCAAAGCGGAACGTGTGCACTTAACCGCTGTGCCACCGGGCCGGACCCTGACTTATTCTTTTTAAGCACACAATTATCTTGTGGTCATTTAACACAACTACAAATAAATATCCAAGAGTATATTTTTTTCATTCTCCGGCATCAGAAAATTCAAACAAAAGTTGTCTATTCACTTAAAGTTTTCTTTGAATAAAAATATGCTCTGTGTTTAATTTTAACATAAATTTAGAGCGAGATTGAGAATAATAAAAAGTCTTCCCCTGACAAATGGAACATTTGAAAGTCAACCTATGAATCACAACATTGTGAAAAGAGCAAACTAATTTGACTCATATTTGCCTCTGAGGCAAAGATTTATTTTGAATGAGTACCATTTACAAATATTGCATTTATGATATTGTATCTTTACCCATTTTATTCTCACATTATGTTTTATAGTAGGACGTGTTTTGTCAGGCAAAACCATAAAGTACTTATAACTTGATGAACTGAAAAAGTATTTCAACTGTTTCTTTTCAATCATTCGTTCATCAGTTCAACAGATATGAATTGAATGTCTATTCTGTCCTGGATGCTAGGAATATAAACATTAAGAAGATAAAATTCTTGCTATAGAAGAACTTGTAGTCAAATTTCATGAAGGAAATGGGCCGTTACTGTTACCTAATTTAAGGCTGAAGGATTTGTTCTAATCCAAATTTTTTCTTGAAATTTCAACTAATCTTGGGTCCTTTATTAACTTAATGAATTGGCATTAGTTTCTTTTATCTACTGAATGACACTCTGAAGAAATACTCAAATAGCCACTGTGTTTGCTACTTTTCCAACTTTCTCACCCAAGGCTGGTTAAGGAACATGTTGAGTAAATGAAATTTGCTTCACCAGATTCTCTCTAGTTGACTCATCAACTTTTAAGATATTGTTCAATCATTCATTTCATCAATGAGCTTTAAGAAACGTGAATTCAAAAGGACTTGTGGAGCCCTTCAGAAATCAGGAACTAGAAAAAAATTATAATGTGGATGTCCTATAACGCCAACATTAGTGCATTATTATTGGTGTTAAATTTGCAGAGAACTTTCAGGGTTCTGAGTACCTTGAGGCACTTACAATGCATTCAAGACTTTTTAGATAGGAATCACTCAATGAATTGTACTGTCATATATATAATATAGTACTTGACCTCGGAAAGTATATTTTCTTGGAGTCATGTATGTGACTGTATGTGTGTGTGTGTTTATGTGTATGTGTACATACATGTACATAGGGAATGGAAGAGTTAAACTACTGGGGCCTCCAACTTTTAACATTTTCCAATAGTTTTACCTAGTCCCTACAATAAAGTCCAGCCCTTTCTCTACACACTATTAGCAAGCGTTGGCAGGAATAATATGTCTGATAGTATTGTGAGGTCATTCCCAGAAATACCATCTCAGAGAAGCAATAGCCTTGGGCATACTGTTTGATCATGGTAGATCTCAAGATTACAAGAGTAAAAGTGGGGCAAGGCAATGTTGGGTGTTAAGTATGATACCATTTCTAGAAATATCCTAGTGGTTGTATGTCATAAGTATAAAATTTCTAAAGTTAGGTTAGTTTGCTCTTTTTAAAAAAGTTTAATTTTTTTAAAAATGCATATTTTCATATCACATTATCACAAAATATAATATTATTTCCTATATATTAATAATGCATTAATATATTGGAGAAAATATCATCTAGATTTGCTTTGCATCTGCATTGCTAAATAATTTGTATTTTTGAGTAGAGTTTTATTTTAACAAACAAACATACTAACATAAGCAAATAAAAGGATACTTTTAACAATCCCTATATTTTCCATGGCTGCAATCAATGCTTCCATAACCATTATTTGCTACTTAAGTTAATATTATATTGATTCATATTTGTGTTTTGCTACAATAGCATAATTCAAATATTTATTCTTACAGGATGAACATTTAAGTTTTAAGCAGTTGATGATGGTAGTCATTGTCTAGCCTCTAAATGGGAACAACAATAAAGCTTACCAAAAATGAGAAATAACTAAACATTTCCTTTGATGTCACCAGCCTCTGCATTTTAAAAAAGTATTTTTTTTTTTTTCATTTCTGTGGCATCACTTCCCTCTTCAGATGCTTAGTATCTTCACGGTCTCATTACGTACCTTCTTGTATCTGTTTACATAATTTTCAGGAAAACCAATGTATGGCTAATTAAGCTAACTCTGCCAGATTTTTACATTATTTTATCATATTATTACATTGTCATGTTTATATTTCTAAGGATGATATGTCCTTAGAGACTAACCTGTGAGGAATTTGTGGGTAGTTATGGATATGGGGAAGGATGGCTTTCTAAAGTGACTCAGCAAGCATTTGTTTAGCATGTAATGTGTGCAAAGTAACGAAAAATGGCTAGAACATTGGTGTATTTGTTCCACACCACTCACAGAAAGAGTCCTTTGGCAACGTGGTCTCCATTATATATTCCGAATTACCCTGGTTGTCCTATTCACAGAAACTGAGTTGACTTAAATATGATTATAAATTTTAGTAATTTGATAATACTACACAGCACAACTTTAATTTTGAAAATGACATTGCAACTTTTTACCCCTTCATGTCCACTTACAAGACTTACCTGTTAGAATAGGATTGCTCAGTTTGAATGCATTGTGAAGATGTTTTAACCATATTACTAAATCTTTTGCTTACATAACATTACTAAGAGCAGGTTTACCTGTAACTGTTTTCCCTTTTTGCTCTTAACTTAGTGAGCTAACTTTTCAAGAGGGTATTAAAAATGGACACCCTGTACCTATAGCCACATATTTGGAGTCTGGAGAGGAAAAATGATGAAAGTGAATAACCGGGACATGGGTTCACTCATTCCTTTCTTTCCCTGCAGAACGAGGATGGTTTTATAAGAAAGTAAACATTCATATTTCAAAAGAAGCTATCTGCCTGCTAAATCATAGTCTAGCTATCATTAGAGACAATCCCCCTAAGAAAGCTAGGAATTAAGGAAACCAGTTTCTTCTTGACTAAGGGATACCTGGATCCTCAGAAAGTTATAACTCAAAACTCTTCTGAGTTGGTTTCTTCTCTTTGAAACCATCTCCCCCTACTCTGTAGTCTTCAAGAGCACTCTGTACTCTGTATTCTTCCGTACTTCTGTATGCTGAGATAAGTCACAAAGAGGTCTGCTTTTTCCCCTGTTCTCATTCCTTCCTACAGAAAGACAATGTGCTCTATTCTCCTCTGCTTCAACTGAATTAACTGTCCCACACGTCACGTATCTCATTGTGGGGTAACAAATTGTCATAGCCGTAGATCACGTCAACTTACTAGCTGACTAGATATGTAAACATGCCCATTCTATAACATTCTCTTCTAAAAATTTTGATAGCATCACTTATTACAAGTACTCTAAGTAATTCTATCCTAAAAGTTCATTGTACAGTCAGAATCCAATGTCCTGCTCCTTAAGGGAGTAACAAGAGAAAAGGAATGTCGGGGAGAACTACGGTTCAAATGAGTTTGGGAAAATCAAGGGACAAAGAGGGTTGGTGCAGACTGCTCACATTTAATGTAGCGATCAGAAAACCTATACCACCCTAGCGTTATCATCTCAATCAGCATGGATGGTGCAGGAAAGGGAGAGTAAAGATGGCCCAGCGGGGTGTCTAGTCATATGGTCCTGACACAACCCCTGATCCAGTAAGTCACAGGGACAGCTGGAAGTTTTCTGTGGCCCTAGAGAGAGGCAAAACATTACAGTGTCTTGCACATCAAAGAGGTCATTAAAGCAGCTGGGAGAGAAAGAGAGGCCATGTAGGTTCAGAAGGGAAAGATACAGGAGGGATGTGCTTGGTCCAAAAGCCAAACTCCTTAGGTAAATAGATGCCCCTGCAGATACCAGGGTAGGTGATGGCAACAATGGTGAGCAAAATACCCCACCGACAGCCCAGAGTCTTGCCCCTGCATTTAACCCCCAGAAACTAGATTTATATCCACAGGAACAGGTAGAAGCCACCCTGAATGGCTGCCATTATCTTCCAAATGAAGACTTGATGTAAAACCTAAGTTCAGTCATAGAAAATTAAAATGTTATGCTTCTTACACAATTGTGATTGTGTAATGATCATTTCTGTTAATTGCATAGACAAGGATTGTATTACGTAAAGGGCGATGTCCCAAAAGATATTCAAGTAACATACTCACAACTTGGTATAGAAAGGCTGCTTTTATTTATTGTATTGGGTTTTTGCTTTGAGAATCCCACATAAATTTTGGGAATAACAGTTTAATCAGACTCTGTAGCTTCAAGGATGGTTTGTTCATAAAAATTGGGTTATAAAAGAATCCATGTTATTTTTATGAATTGTGATTTTATAATCATAATTTTACATCAATATCATTGATACCAAAATGATGGGATAGGATGTATGACTCGGTTGCACAAAAACAGCCAAATCTGTCTTGGGATAAAACCAAGTTTTCAAGGTAAAGTCCCTTCTATGATTTCCTTCACGACTGCAAATACTATTTCCCAAGTAAGAGCTAAACTTACGTCTGCAGTAATTTCAAAGAACTCTTTAGACTTCGGGAAGAAGTGTCTGCTTTTTATTAAGAAAATATAATTTATTACCACATTCAAAATACTAAGGATTAGTTACTTGCCTCCCATGAAAAAGTGTGTGTGGTGTGTGTGTGTGCATGCCTGGTGGCCACACCTCAGCTGGTGTTAGGGCTATTTCTAGTTCATTTAAATAAATCATACATAGGATTGTTCTTATATGTAGGTGAGAGGAATGGAAATTTGCACAACATGAATTGAAGATCAAAATACGAGAGTCCATTAAACCAAAATGAAAAGAACGTACTTCACCAAACTTAATTGTCTCTACTGGAAATTTCTTTAACAGAAAACAAATTCTTTAATAGCATAATATGAATAAGGCTTAAAATGCAAAGGCATTTTATGAAACAAATTGACAAGTACAATGTGATTTATAAATGAGTGATATTCCACTTTTACCGAAAGCAAGCTTTAATTTTAATAAAAGCAGTTGCAGGGAGAAAGTGAAGGCAACGGAGGCCCAAAGGTAACATATCTGGTGAGGGAGGCGGGATGCCACAGAAAGAGAACACTGTCTTGCCTTAAAGTCATAATTAGTCCCATTACACAGCCATGATGGGACTAGAGTGATTCTCAAATAGTTCTTGACACCTCGGATTTACTACCGTGTTTCATTTCTTCAACACATTTATTGAGCTCCTACTATCTCTCAGGCACTCAACATATGGCAGTGAACAAAATCGCCAAAACTCTCTGCCCTCAAAGAACTTCCAATCTGGGCAATAAGTATGTAAATAAGCACACTATATATTATGTCAGAGCTAAAGGAGCTTCAGAGATAAATGAAGCAAGGAAATAAAACTAAGAGAGATCTTGGATATTGATGGGTTGTAATTTTAAATTAGGGACTGATGGAAAGTGTAGAAAGGTAAATGAAGACTTAAACGAGATGAGGGAGCAAGCCATGCAACTATGCCGGGGAAGAGAATGTTGAAATATCTGCAAAGCCTGGTGCTGAACCAATTTGTTGAATTTCACTCCACCTATGTCTATTGGCACCCCTTCATATTATGTGCAGTTCAGTTGAATGCTGAGATTTATAATTCTGTTCATATAAATTTATATGCATGTATAATACATATATGCATGTGTCTGCATCTATGTATATCCTTGCATACAAATACATATTTATATTTATTTTATAAATTTTACTTATCATGAACAATTTTTTCATGATAAACATTTCAATCTAGTAGACAGGAATGGGCCATAGTGAATTAGACTAGAAAGAAATCTTTCTTTATTTTATCATTCAAAATAAGAGTTATAAAGCTTATCAGAATATTTTTAACTGTGAAGGTAATTTAGAGACAAAATGAGAATACTATTGTTATATCTTATTGTCTTTTTTAAAAAAACAAACTCCCCAATTTAACAAAGACAATAAATTTTATAATTAGCAGATATTGTACCTCTTTTTTTAACTTTATTTTCATCTTCACATGGAAATGACAATCCTGCAACATCTTCCTAGTTAAAAAAAGCATGACATATATTTACGAAATTCGAAGGACACTGTCAACCTCAGTGGAGTCCGACTGGCCCAGATTTGTAATCCTGTTTATCTTCATAAAGAGAGTCTGACTGCTACACCTCACCTTTCATTCTATATAGGGGCTGCATGTAATAAAGAGGGATTTTTACAGAAAACTATACAGCTTAAAAAAAAACCTTTCTGTAACAAATCAATGTATTCCAATACATCCACTCAGTAGCTGGGGTTTAACTACGGTTTGGGAGATTTCACGAAAGAGAGAGAAGGAAATGAAGGCAAGAAGAGTGAGAAGGAAAGTAAAAAAAAATGATACTGCCTAGCTACAAGCTGCAGAGGGAAATTAATATTCAAAAGGTTAAGGTGTCTGTGAAATGTATGTAATGAGTAACACTCATAGTTTGTTACTATAGGTTCATTGCCTCTAATGTTGAGGACGGCACATGGATAATTTACGATTCCCATTGTCCCCTCTGCAGGGATTAATTCTGAATTATTTATGTACCTATATACGCAGAGAACTGAAACATTTTAGTTAAAGTCAGCCACTCACTCATAGTCTTGAAATTATGCAGCCCTTGTTGCTAAAAATGATGTTAGCCTCTTGTGATTTAAGTCATAACATTTTATTTTCAGTCCCACTGAGAGAGAAGGCATACAGGAGGGGGAAAAAAGATATATTTTTCTAGAATAAATCTCAGAATGCATTTTTTAAAGATGTAAATAGATAATGGTAATTTTGTTGAGTCAAATTATTGTTGTAGAGAGCGTGTAAATAAACCTTTATTTTATTCATGATTTGTGATTTTGTATCGGAACATTCTACGACTTGTTTTCATATTGTTATCTTTAAATACAAAGCCTCTGCATTTCAATAAAGGGAATTCCACCTACGTATTAATTAATCAAAGAATGAAATTTCATTTTTGGAAAGTTGTTCTAATCCATTCAGATTTCACACCAAACCATTTCATTTAATCAACTGAATTCAGAAAAAGTACCATTTCCACTTAAACTTCAGCGATTACTCACCGCTGTTAAAGGCTCCTTTGATTACATCAGAAATAATGAAAAAAAAATGCAGGTATTACACACTCCTCTGAAAAAGCAACAGATTATATTCCGGACTGACAACGTGTCTGAGAGGTGCTAACCTTGTCAGCATGAGACTATCTTACGC
Organism: Equus przewalskii; assembly: GCF_037783145.1. Taxonomy (NCBI): domain Eukaryota; kingdom Metazoa; phylum Chordata; class Mammalia; order Perissodactyla; family Equidae; genus Equus; species Equus przewalskii. Next base: position 74,582,113 of record NC_091843.1, on the reverse strand, counting down.
TTTTTAATAAATTAGATTTCGAAACACTGTGTACATTTAACATGCATTTTTTGCATGTTTTAGTGTAAACTATAGGTTCCTCTATATTTAATCATATTTTTTTGATTAAAAAGATGAAAATGTCTCATACACAATTCTTTTAAGAAAAGAAAACTGAGTTAAAAAGAAGGTCTCCAAACAACTGACTCTGGGCCTTCGGAATTCAGATTACCCAGTCTCTTCTGATTTTAGGAATTATGTTTGTCTAATAATTAGGGTGCATCTCAGGTAGATACAATGCTGGATAGGGTATTGAGTATGAAAATGGAGAAGGAAATAGAAGTATTCCAAAGCATAAAAAATATCTACATATATATGCCATGTGTAAGACATCAATTTCTCTTTTAGCCCCCACCTCATACAATTCAACAATTGCTAATAAATTAGGAGGAGCGGCATATTGATGTACTGCTTGACTATAACACAAAGAAGTGTAGTTAGCAAAAAGCTGCAGTGGGTAATGAACAGTATTTTAACTCGGCAGTTTAACCTCCGTGTCTGTCAGCTGTGACCTTTTACCAACCCCAATGAGAGTCTGATTTCTCACTTTTGCTACTCACTGCTGGATGAGTGAATGTAGAATTTGACAGCGAGAGGTTTTACATGAAAAGGAAAGGTACTTAAAAAGCATGTTTTGTGATGATAGGCTACATTTATTCACTGTTCATTACGCTGGGTGCAGCAGCAGCGTTGGTGGATTGATTGGGTGTGAGCAGCTTGTCTGCTATGCAAGTGAAGAGGCGTTATTGACCTGCATGGGAGCCGAAGTGACCTCTAGATGACCCCCCTTTCACCTGAAATTGACCTTGAAAACAACCTAGGATTCACTCCTATTTAATAGGGGGGAAATTCTTCTAACAGCGTGTGAATTATTACAACTGATATATTGAGCATTTCCTTTTCTCCTTCCTCCCTTTTTTTTTTTTTTTAACTTTTACAGAGGTAAATGCATGTAGGGGGTTAGGCGAGTGTTGGCTTTTAAATTCCCAGACCCTGCAGCTGCTCTGCTTGGTGGTTGTGTAGATTTATGGAGGGGGCCAACCAGACTTTGGGCTGCTTGATGTAAAATTTTACCATTCATCATTATTGATTAGAGTCCACACTCTGTGACAGAGCCCAAACCTTACTATGACAATTGCTATTTCAGTTGTGATGGGCCATAATGGGCCATAGGGATGATTTAAAGGAGCACAATAGCTATCTGTAATTACACATGAATAATCCATGAATTCTACACCACAACGCTTATGATCAGACCCTAACAACCAAGGCTGGAGACATTTATTCTTCTTCTCCCTCTGGCACCTGTGCCAAAAGTTGCCAATTTATGAAAATTTAAGCACAACAAGCTTACCCTCTCCCATGTTCAAAGTTAAGTTTTTATTCTTAGTTAAAAATGAATTACACACTTGGAGAGTGATAGAATATTGCCTCTTTACAGATGGTGTGATCAATAATTGAACTTGCTTCTTATTAGAAAAGGATGTCCGTTATTATTTCATCAATTAGCATCAAGTAAATATATTAGAAATTTGGTATAATCGCTGCTAGAACCAGATAAGAGAAAGAAGAACATTTATTGTTATTGTTTTCATTTTTTAAACAAGTGTTTTGCTTGAAGTCTTTAGTCTCGTATTTGGCCAAAAGTTAAGGGAAAAAACCTCCAGACCATAAATTAGGTACAATGGAAATGTGATAGGTCTTACACAAGCTTTAATAACTGTTGAAACTAATACATGAACCTAGGGATTCATATGTTGTACCTCAACAGTAAATTATTCTTTAATTTTATGTGAAATGGGGAGATGGAGAAAATGTTTGCCCACTGAGCTTATGCATATGTGCCGCCCCTGAGGTCTGGAGAGCTGGCACAGGCACACCTAATAAAAAAAATCACATTTATTTGTGTCTCCTCAAGATATTCCCATGTCCAGGATATATCCTGGAGTGGAGACCACCATATGGGTACGGCTATTTTAAGGATATATTTAGCAGCGGTCAATTTTTTCCTTGATATTTCCAGAAGACTCGAACACATAGATCCAAGAATGGGAAGTCTATGCAGACTTTTTGTAAGCTTGCTTCTTCTAGCTCTTAGAATTTGTGTAACCAACTGCTAGATTTACTCCATTTTGAGATTTTGATTTCCTGACAATTTAGGAAACAACTTTTGGCAGTGTTTTTGGTCTATTTCCCACAGAAAAGTGTCCCTTCTGCCTAGTTTGTGACAACATTTCAATAGTTCAACCTATTTGGGGCATAGTAGTGTTGTTTAACTCAGATGTATTTTTCATACTGTTCAAATATTTACATGTAGGGCTACAAGCTTATTAGCAATCTGGTGAAGTATTCGTAAATCTGGATCAAAATTCTGACAGGATATTTATTGATTGACTTGACCTATTTTCTATCTAAAGCCCTACTCCATAATTCTTGTTTCATTTGATGTTAATCCTACCCATAAAAGGCAGTAACCGCGACATTTGTACACAATAACACTCTAGCATCCACACAGGAGGATTCTGCTAATCTGATTTTCTCCCACCTCCCTCAGTGTGCAAAATGCTTACACCTGTGAACTGTTTCAAAACTCCATGAGGCCCTAACTTAACCAATGCATGTTATCTATTACATTTAACTTTCCTCCTCTCTCACTACTGCAGTGAGCCACTGCAAGGGTCCTCAGCAGGTTAGAGGACCTGCAAATTGCAAATATTCTAATTTAGGATTATGTCATGCCTTTTTAATCCTTGGGAACATTTTTTCCCTTCAAATCTTTCTAATTTAAAGTATGTTTTTGATACTCTGCAAAGAGTATGGGCTTCACTGCAAGATTGAAATGTAACAAGTTTTAAAAAGTAACTAATTTAAAATTAAAGATGACAGTTTTTTTTCCAAGTCACGTAAATGATTTTTCAAATATTATTTCCTTGTAACTATTCCCATTTTCCTGTACGGCAAATAAACTCAAAGCAAGGATGTGTTTTCTTGAACAGCAAATTCTTTCCAGAATTCAACAAAAACAAAGACTTGTAATTGCTATGACATTAGAAACCCATGTACTTATCTAGTCAGCCTCCATCTCATCTTTGTTCCTACCTCTCTATAAAGGATAAGGCAGTTTTGCCCAAAGGAAGAAATAAAAGAGAATCCTTGTTAAAAGGTACATTAACAAAAAAAGAACAGCTTTATTGGGGACATGTGCAGAAAGGGATGTTTGAGTAGTAAATGATAATTTACTTTTGAGGTATATTAAAAAGGTTTAATCTTACTGATCATGAGTTAAATTGGATGTTTTAATCAGTTAGCGACTGCCAAAAATAATTATGCCAGAGCGCTTAGTCTGCAGAACGTGTACACAAAGCATATAAATCCTTTGCTTCCCCGGGGATTTCTCAGAATAACACACAACTAAAAGACAAAAGCGATATCAAACTCATATAAATTAACATTGCAAATGATCTGAAAAATATAATAAATAATGTGATCCCATCACTTTGAATATGAAGGGTGTCCAACACAAATATATGCATTAATCTTCTGTATCCTTACTCAACTTTTTCAGTAAACTTTTCTTCCATTTACTTTCTCCGGTTCAATTCAAGGTCATTCCTTTCATTGAGAGAGCTGGGCTGGGTGACAGAGCATAGAAATCTGTGCTCCTTTTAAAAATGAATGTGAAAAATAGGATTATTTTCCTAATGCGTTTTTATTGAGGAAGTAAAATAAAGGAGTTGGACCCAAGAACCTTGACAGCCCTTTGAAGTTGTAAAAATTCTATGATTTTAAGATTAATATTTACCACAATTTTGATACTATCCAAACAAAAGAGAATAAGTAATAGATTATAAAGATGAACTAAAAAGCTATGGGTAAAATAATTTCAACTCTTGCATAATGGGTTTTGAACTGAATTATTTCTGAAATACTGTTAGCTACAACGGCTGGAGTAGACCATATGCATTATTCCACTTGTGTAAAAAATGTAAATAATATGTATAATTTTGTGTGTTAAACTTGCCATACCCCTAAATCCTAATTTAGATTTTTGACATATCTTATGTAAACTAAGTACATCTTGATAGCTTGATTCAATTACGATTATATAATTTGAAAATAATGATATTTCCACCGTTTATTCCATTAATAAGTGAAAACTTTTTGAGTGCAAACCATATGTCCTAACTTAAATAATAAAATCTTTGGAACCATAGAATACTTCCGGTTATGGATTTAAATTTTTTTTCAGTATAAAAAATGGTTGGAGTTCAGGTAGCCACACAAAAAAAAAAATTAAAAGATTTCTAAAATGTTTATCTCTTTTTAAATAGAATTCACTCTGGAATATTTATTCAGGTTTGTTGTAATAGCTTATCATTTTCTGGAGGTTGATGATTATTGAAAGCTAAAAGAAGAGTGGGCTGAGGTTAAGTGAATCATCAGTTACACATCTGATGCTTTTCCCATCATGTAACTTAATTGGTTTACACTGATTTTGTACTGAAGTAGTTAGGGACAACATGGGGACTTTTCTGCAGATCTGAACAGCTGCTTGATTTGTTAATGACAAGGTTATCAGTAGCCAATTGCTCACAGCTGAAAAACTGCATGCTCCTGGTTAGACCATTGGAGAGGGAATTTTTTAAATGTGGCTTTTGTGTTTGACACCGTCGCCTTTTGAGTGATTTGGGTACATCCACTTTTCCCTTTATTAACCCAGTTTCATTACATGCAAATAAGAACTACTACATACAAATTTTTACTCTGTAATAAACATAAGGCTGCAATAGAATTACTCCTCTTTAGAACATAGGAAAAAAATATATCCCCTTTATCATGGACTTGTTGGTTATCGCTACTGTTTTGGGGAGGGGTCAAAGATCTCTTTGAGAAGCTTCTAAAAGGTAGGTGTACCACAAGTAGGTGTATACACACTCAGCATTTTTGCAAACGATATGAGGATGTTCATATATGTTGGGTTAAGAGCACTTTCAATAGAATTATTTTGAAATAGACTTCCTTCAGTGCCAATTAGAACACTAAGTTAGAGAGAAAAGATTTTCTAACAAATCATATAAGAAAGAAGCAATTAGGTACCATGTTATAAAGTAAAGATCAATTACATATTTTGCTTCAGATAATGGGCCATACCACATGGACAACGAAAATATATATTTGCAAAAGGAATGTACACATCCATTTGCATTGCCTCTTCTAGGGCCAGGATCATTGAAAGACTACTTTGGACTTATTTGAAAAAGGTATTACTTCATTGAATGTGCAGTTTTCATTTTTTTTCTAGATTTTCAGCATAATTTCAATGGTCAGCTAAATAATAGATACGTAGGTATGTAGTTGTAATAACAATTCTGAAAATGAGATTTAGAAATGAATTCAATGCTCTTCAGTGTGTTATCCATTATTCTCTCCTTTTCCAGTGGTTTCCTTAAATATTATCTGATCCAGAAGAGATGCTTCAAATGACTGGACAGTAACAGACCTTATTTTTAAACCTCATTGCTTTACTTTCCATGATAGTTGATAATGCTTCCATTCATAGAATGGTCACAAAATAACCAATTGCTGAAATATCAATGGTGATATCTCATTGAAGTTCTAAAAAAGGGATGATTAAATTTCGTAGATACATTTGAACTTAAAATTTCAGATTGGATTTTTATTTGGTATATTATTATTAATGAACACATTATTACTATCATTCCATTTCCAGGGTATATTATCTTGTTTTATAAAAATAAGGAGTCTATTTCATTTCTTTAAATTTATCATGAAATTAAAAAAACAAAAACAAAACAACTTGTGGTCAAGTATTTGAATCATTCCCTTGCATATACCTTTAATTCCTTTGCCCCTCTGATTCTTGTTAAGCTCAAATCTCCTCCTCTCTGCTCCCACATCTGTACAGCTGAATCTGGCTAGAGAACAACCCCCCCCCCAGCATGCTGATTGCTCTCACTTCATATTCCCTTTCATAGCCTGCAGTGGGCCCTTAATGATGTCAGGTAATCATTAAAAACATCTCCAGTACATTCACACTTCTTTACTCCTAGACAAGTATTTCACGTCTTCTCATTCCTCAAACCTCAGCACCCTCTCCCCTGTCCTCATTGTCAGCTGATGACGTTTTTCTCCTTCACTGAAAAAATTGAAGCAATCAGAGGAGAACCTCCAAAGAATCCAGGCTCCACATTTACCCGTCATGTATTCACGTACTCTGCCTTCCTCCTAGCTGACTAGTGCCTCCTTCTCTGTCTCCTTTATGGGTTCTTCTTCTTCTTCCCGGCCTCTTAACTTGAATGTTCCCTAGAACTCTTTGATCTTCTCTTTTCCATCTATATCCCATTCCTGGTGACCTCATATAGTCCCATGGCTTTAAATAGCATCTGTATTCTTAAACTCTCATATGCATATTTCCAGTTTAAATATTTGTCCTGAATTGCTGACTGACATAGCCATGTAAATGTCTAATAGACAAATCCAATATTTGTCCAAATTTGATCTTCTCCCCCTAAATCTGTAAATCTGTTCTACCTACAGCCCTTTATACTCCAGTTGATGACAATTTTATACTTCAGTTATTAAGGCCAAAAGCTAAATTTAATCCATCTGTAAATCTCATCAGCTCCACTTTCAAATATCTAGGATATAACCACCTTTCACCATCACTACTACCATCCTGGTCAGAACCACCATCTTCTCTCATCGCCATTGCAATACTCTTCTATCAGGTCTTCCTGCTTCCACTCTTCTCCTCCTCAGTCCATTCTTACTACAGCAAACAGAGTGATTCCATAAAATGTAGTTGTTATCATGTCGTATCACTGTCAAAACTCAACAATGACTCCACATTTCACTTAGAGTAGAAGCCGAGATCCTAAGAATGGCCTGGAAATCCCAACATGAAATGGGACCTACTTTCTCTTTTAGCACATTTTCCTTTACTCTCCCTCTTTCTTGCTCATTCCACTCCAGCCGCACTGAACTACTTGCTTTTCTCCAATGGGGACATTGCTCTAGTTATTTTCTTTATCTGGACCATGCTTCCTGCAGATATTCATTTAGCTAATACTTTTCTTCCAAGTCTTTGCTCAAATCCCATCAACGTGGCCTAAGAAACACATTTAATACTGCAAACTGAACTTCACCTTCCAACACTCCCAGTCCTCCTCAACTTGCTCTAATTTTTCTTTATTTCCATGGCATTTATCAGCTTTTAATTCATTATATAATGTACATATTTATTATATTTCTTTTTCATTTCTATCTTCTTTTATCACTAGACCATAACTTTCAGAAGGCACTGGTCATTTTCTGTTTTCTTGACCAATGTATCACCACTTCTTAAAACCGTGCTTGACATATACTCATGAAAATTTGTGGAAAAACTTTGGTTAAAAAAATTAGCAGGAATTTAAAATATATATATTTGACATATTTTTAAAAAAGTTTCCATTAAATGTCTCAAAAACAGTATTCTTTGATTTGCAAACCTTAATTTTAAACCGAACCATTTCAGTTAAATAATCCAGTCATTCAATTTCTTCAAATATTTACTAAATACTGTCTCTGTGATGGTAGAGTCTAGTTTCAAGAAATTCATAGAGAGCAGAGCGGTGGACAAACATCTACCATAGTATAATATACTATAATAAGGGCTGTGATATAGTTAGATATTATGGGAGAATGGAAAACCTAACCTGAGGACTTCACCAGTTGGGAAGGTCAGTTAGGTGCCTGCCCTCTGCCTGGCAGAACCTGGAGATTTATTCTTTGGAGAAATTCAACCAGAGAGCCTATAGATTCAGGGACATTAGGAACAGCAAAGGGTGAGGCTGACTTACTATACTAAAAAGAGATATTAAAGGAGGTCGGCCCCGTGGCCAAGTGGTTAAAGTTCTGTGTGCCCCACTTTGGTGGCCTGAGTTCATGGGTTCGGATCCAGGGTGCAGACCTACACTACTCATCAAGCCATGCTGTGGTAGCAACTTACATAAAAAATGGAGGGATACTGGCAAAGATGTTAGCTCAGGGCTAACCTTCCTCAGGAAAAAAAAAAGAGAGAGAGAGATTAAAGTTTGTATACTTAATGGTGAGCTCATCCCCATCCCCAACACATCCAGAGAGAGAGAGAGAGATGAATCACTCCCAGAACATATTCAATCAAGTCTATAGGTCTATAGATCCCAGAAAGGAGCCCTAAGGATTCTTTTCTGATGAAACTGAATGACCCTTGAAGAAATACTGGCTGACATTTGAGGGTTTCTCCAACATAACTGACAGGTCTTTCCCCAATAATGACAGTATGAAGTCAATCATTCAATAAGCCCTGGAAATAGACACTGAGTTTCCAGATAGATTTTTTTGTGTGTTTTATTCTTAAATAGATATGGGAAAACAACTAGCTCCAGATATTTGAGAAACACCTCTTTCCTCTTATGGAAAGACAGAAATTAGAGAAAGTAGAGACTTTTTTTAATGAGTTATAGTGATATGTGGAGCCTGGGATAATTTCAAGGGGTGGTGGTTTCCTTGTGTTCACCAAGATAAGGAATAAAGAAGAGGATTCTGGAGTGGAGCAGGGAGGGGGTGTCATTCAATCAGTCAGTATGTAGTATGTGCTTACCACATGTCAGTTACAGTGAAAGTCATGGGGTAGAAATACATAACCAGTGGTTGAATTAATAGGCATAGATGGTGGTTGAATTAATAGGCATAGATAAAAATTAGAAAATACAGGATCTATTATAATTTCTAAAAATCTACTTTATTATATAAGTATAAAAATACTATACATTAATCAGATAAACTCTCAAAAAAATAAAATAACATTAGAGATTTAACTAGAGATTTTAGGGCAGAGAAGCACACAAAATATATCTTTATTCTATTCTCCTAATTCTGCCAAATAAACATTTCTAAGATTTTGGAATATTTTTCTGAATATGTATATATATTTTTAGATGGAAGTGCTAATTTTATAGACTTCGTATAATATATTTAATAAAGTTTAAGAATTTTAAATGCATTTTATTAGGATTATATATTTTGTGACATAATCTTTTTTCATGTTTTCATTCATGAAATGATATACCTCTCTACACAGACTATAAGTGTCCATTCAGGCTTTTGATATTTCAAGCTTATCAATAATAGACTACAGGGGTAGAGAGGTAAATTTCCAAGTTATCCATATAATATACTATTTAAAATAAAGTGAACAAATCAGTTAGTAAAAAATTAGATCATCCCAGGTTGAACTGAGTAGCTTCTGACAGTCTGAAGCTCTCACAGGGAACAATTGGGAAAAAATGAGAAAACACACAAATCATCTGTTTGAAGACACTGGAGAGCTGATGAGGCACCAAGGACTGAAGAGTCTAAAACTCCAGAGAGGGGAGATATTGAGCTAGTGAGCTGATTTTTGCAGCTGTTTTTACCACAGAGAATATGTCCATTGAACAAGAACCTGAGAGTTGGAGCTTTTGTCTAAAAGAGCATTACTCCTGGGAAAAAGAAAAACCAAAGGAGCTTTTGACAAAGATTTGGAAGAGAGGCTCAAGTATATGGCTGGATTTTACCTCAAAGAAATGACCAAATTCTGGAGCTGTGCAGAGTAGGAGCTTAAAAGCCAAAGCATAAAATCTCTGAAAAATAAATTGAGGTTTTCACCAGCCTCAGGAGATAAAAATTAGAGTATGAGATCTGCCAAGAGAAGGTCCTAAAGTCTTTTCCATCCACTCAACTGGAAACCCTAGAGGTCCAGGAGGAACCAGGGATAGGCCAAACCACATCAGGGCTGTAACGCAGCATCAAAACTGCGCGGTCCTTAATTCATTTGGGTGATCAGCTTTCCATCCTTTCATCTACCAAAGAAAAGTGTGAACCCTTTCTGAAGAAAGATCTAATCATCTGAAGCCCTGACAATTTTTATATATAGCATCTGACACGACACTCAATCAAAACTTACTTGGCACACCAAAGATAGAACCACATACCTAAAAACCAAGAGGGAAACAAACAAACAAACTCAGGTACACAGATCATCTAATTATTAGAGTTAACAGACAGATTCTAAAATAATTATGATAAATGTTTTCATGAGAAAAAGGGAAATGAAGATAACAGAGGAAAAAATTTTAATGCCGAACTAAAACCTTTAAACAAAATCAAATGGAAATTATAGAACTGAAAAATAAAATATCTGAAATTAGGGGCATATTAGATGGTATCAATGGCATATTAGACACAGCAGAAGACTGTCGAATAGAATAGAATAGGTTCAGGTCGGTAGAATACATCAAAAGTGGTGAACAAGCAGAGGGCGAAGAAAAGAAAAGACACATTAAAGACTTTCAAAGAGCATACAAAAAAGAGAGACAAGCGAAAAAGTCTAACATAGATGTAACTGAACTACAAGACAGAGGGGAGAGAGAAAATGGGAGATAAAGAATACCCGAAGATATATTGGATGCAAATTTTCCAAAACGTATAAAATACATCAACCCATGGAATCAAGAAGCACTGTGAAATCCCATGCAAAATCATTGCGAAGAAAACTACAACAAGGCACGCAATAGGAAGATGGCTGAAAACAATCAAGACAACTGAAAATTAATCTGCAATGAGAATAAATGAACTATACCACACACAAAACATCTATGAATCTAACGTAGTTTTATATGAGAGAAGGCTGACATAAAATTATATGTACTGAATAATTGCATTTACGTAAACTTCAAAAATAGGTAAACTCCAATCTTTAGTGCTAGAAGTTGGGAGAGTAGATAATGACTAGAAAGAGGTACGAGTGGCATCTGGAGTCTAGTAATGTTCTGTTTCTTAATCTGGTTGCTGGTTACATAGGTGTGTTCGCTTTGCAGAATCAATATATACATTTAGGGTATTTGACTTTTCTGTATGTATTTTATACTTTACCAAAAACTTACATTAAAAAAAATAGACACAGTTGGAAGAAAATAAAGTTCCAGGTCAACAGGATGGATGGAAAATTGAAGTTAACTGAGAATCAATTAGGAAAGTAAGATTTGGCCCACTGGAATTGTCTACCTAAAATATAAGACTCAAAAACATAACAAAATGAAATAATCAATCATTAAATACTCTTAGGAAGTTTTGTACTAAACAAATAGTATTACCTTTGAAGGAAGTTTGGTTCAAAAAACTTTTTTAAACCTCTTGAAATTCTGATTTCAGGATATTGGCAATTCTTCAACTAAAGATAGTAAAGGACAAATTTTTGAGTCAGTTAAGAATTGTGAGATTTAATGTTCTGTCTGAGAAGCCAAAAGAAAACTAATGAAATAGTTACCTTTTGTTTTTAAAGTAATCAACATATACAGCTTTATCATTTTTTACACAATGCTGTCAACTGTATAATTTTCTAGTTAATTTCCTTCTTTGCAGTCTTTCTTGATTGTTTGACAATTTTAAAATAATGGTATTAGAATTTAAGTGACAACAGAAGACAAATGGGAAATGCACAAATCAGTGGGGGTGTATATGTTTAGGGATAGAATTAAGATAGAAATTTTTATAAAAGGATGTAATGCTAGCTTACTTACAAGGATTATAGATATGCCACATGATAAGGGATGTGACAGAAAAGCTAGTTCGGTAGCAATAATAGTAGGTGACATATTAGCAATAAAACTAAGTGCCAACCAAAGTCTTTCACAGCGACTATGCCAAGACTAAAATAGAAATCAGACACATGTTTCTATCAGATGGGAGCTCATTGGTAAGATGCAGCTGTTGCCTTCAGCACAGAAATTGAAGATAAATAGATTCATACTTAAGAGATTACAACATCTTCTGATAATCTAAATTCAGATTACACTTTAAATGACACGAAGCACCAAATAATGAGCAGTTAGGTGATTTCAAACACCTTGCCAAGTAGTAATTCTCAAAGCACATATCAGAAATCTCTACATGATTATTTCTATTCAATTCAATTAATTCTTACTAAGTACTGTGGAAAAGACTGATAGTTCCCTCTCCATACCCATTTTCCCTTTCTTTTTTGACAGTAGAATCCCAATTTTTGATGGTACCATGCACCTAGCTAAAAAACTACATTTCCCAGCTTCCTTGGCAGGGGTAGACATGCGACTGAGATTGAGTCAGTAAGATTAAAATGAGTATTATATACTTGAAGAGGAGAATGTTATCCTTTATCTCTTCTTCCTTTCTCCTGCTTTCTGGAACGCATGTGTGACAACTGGAGTTCCACCAGCCACCCTGGATCCCATGGGTACAGCCCAGGAGTAAGAGAGGGATGATCTAAAAGGAACTTGGTACCCAAAGTAGCTTTTGGAGCTGCCGGACCAGCCCTGTTCTGCCTACCTCAGGGCATTTTAAACATTAAAGAAAAATTAACTTTTAAGGCCACTATTATTTAGGAGAGATGTAATATGCAACCAAACCTAAATCTTATACAAGCATCTGATAAATACAGGAAATAGTGTATACTTGCTGTTCCAAGAAATAAAAATGAGAAATAAAGCTCACCTTTGCACAGTGGAGGGAAACCGAGAATTGGACGTGAATGGAAGCCTAGGCATCGTTCATGCTGTTCTTCAGTAAGTGAAAAATGACACTCCGGTCAGAAGTGCAATTTAATCATATCTTTCTGATCTAATTTAAAGAAGGTAATTTAGATCTATTATCTGCCGTAATTAAGAAGTCAAATGAAGATTAAAACTAAAATAAGTCAAGATCTCATTGAGTAAGATATCTAGACCACCCTATGAATTCACTAGACATTAGAAGAGCAAGCTCAGCTCATCACTTTCATTCATTAAATGTATTCAGGGCTCTGTGTTATGTGTATACATGATCATTATATTATAATCCAATGATCACATAGGGATAAACCTAATCTGTTGTGGACAACACAAAATACCAAACCAGCCCTTCCTCAGTTCATGTGGTTCTATAAATCTGTGTTTAAGACTCGCTAAAATAAGAAAGGCTTAGAACTATGATTCTTTTATTGAAATTGCCACAAGAACAGTATTGGATCCCCTGCTTTCTGCCCCATTGAGTAGCAACTAGAAAACAGAAATTATGTAACCTACAACTCCAAGACACAAGAAAAAATTTCCCAGAGTTCTGAGACCCATGCTTGCTTGTCTTCTGATCCTGATCCTGAGAAAACAATCCTTCTGAGTTGTTTTGCAATGAAAAGTACACAACAGTGTATGGTAGGAAACACCCGCTGTTCATATAGGTTCAGCACACAGAGCTCAGTATCAGTGGAAATTTAGTTTGCAACCAAACACTTAAAAACTTGTTACAGTAAAAGAAATTAAGAAGTAATTGTTCCAACCAACTATGTATATTTATATAAATAGGCAATATATAATAATAAATATGTATAAATAATATATGCAATAAAAAATATTTATATAAATGTTGCCATGCTACCACAGAAAAATCCCTGTTTAGGCCACATTCTGTAGGTGTTCACTCCCCCTAGACACCTTTAAATGTACCCAAAAGCCATATGTATCAAGCACAGGAATAACATTTCAAACATTTATTATAGGTCTTGAAAATTACTCTAGACGTCTCCATTCTCTAACTCTGATAAAATTTTCTTGGCTTCCTGGTTTTCATGCCCACTATTGATTCAATGCCTCTGGTGTATGCCCACAGATTCTTTCCAATTCCTTCCATAATGAGATGGAGTCTATTTCTCCACGCATTGAATTTGGGCTAGTCTTATGACTTGCTTTAATGAAGAAATTTTGACAGAATGGAAGTAGCGTAAGTACTGGATCCTGGGCCTCAAGACCCCTCACAGAGCCTTTTCCTTCTGGCAATGTTGCCCTGAGACTGCCATGTGAGGAGTCAATGTAAATTCCTGGGGGATAACAGTCCGTGAAGAACTGATGCTCCCCAGCCAACGATCTGAACCATCTGCCATTTTGGATATTCTAGCCCAGAAGATTCTCTGGTAAAATTTAATCATATGACAAACCAAGAGGCAAAATCAGCAAAGGAATTGTCCAAACTCATGATGGATAGTAAATTATTACTGTTTCAAGCCACAAAATTTGGAGTAGGACTGTTGAACAGCAATTTATAAGTGATACAGTACCTAATCTTCCTCCCTCCCAATAGACCCTTGGTTGAGTGACTGGAGTCTGGACCATCCAACTTACTTCTGACATTTTTCAAATATCCACTATTAAAATACAACTTGAGGAGCATTTTTCTCCATCTTCGTGATCTGCAGCCATGGTAAAGCTGTCCGGTCTCTGAACCACTGCTCTCTCTGTCCCCCGCAGGCCCTGGAACTCTGCTCAGTCAGTCCTATTCATTGTCCACCTCCTGAGCTGGGATGCCACTGTCCTGGTCTACTCTGTCTATGCACCAGAATGGAATCATTAGATATCCATCCGATTCACCCAGTAAAGTTCCTCTTTCATTCTTCAAAAAGTCTGTTATTTCTGTACTTGAAAATGACCATAGAAGGATGAATAAACATGAACAAAATTCACACTTTAAACTATAGGGAATTTATTAAACAGATAACTTAAGAATAAATATATAATGTAATACATATTGACTGACATACCACAATGTACAGAATCTTGAAGTATACATGTTCTGGAGTTTGGGAGCTAACTACCAAGCATTTCTCATTTGACTGGTGAAGTCTTTCACCAGAAGTCCTCAAATAGTTTCTCCTCACTCGTTCTGCTTTGAATCCTCTTCTTTTATTGCACAGGTTTGGTTTTATCCTCTAAACTCATTTAAATTTCTAGTTCTCAAACTGATTTCCTGATTACAGAATAGACTTGGCCTACCTGTAATTAGTCAATGTCCGGTCTCAGCTTTATACATATTATCAGCCAAGACATCGTGGTAGAAACTATTTCTGATCCTGAATAGTAGTGAGTCCATCTATGTAATTACAGTAAGTGTTTCTATAATGTGCTAGGATTTCTGCAAAATGTTACCTTTAAAATGGCTTTCATGACACGACTGATGCACTGTGACACTACAGGTTTTATAGTTTCTGCTTTTCTATGGAGATAAGTGTAATAAGTTGATTGTGGCATTGGAGATTTTCTCCTTTACTCATAGGGCCCTTCTTCCTTAATTGTCACTTTTTATGTATAATCAAGTGCCATCTGATTTAGGTTCAAAGCATTCCACTAATTGCCCTAGTAAGATTTTGTCATATAACCATTCATGCCCATTTACAGACTATTTACAGTCTCCCAGCTATCAGCTGCTTCCCTTAATTGTCCACCCTTCCAAATTAAACTATTTAACCACTGTTGAGTTTTTGTGAAATTCCAGTGTCTAGCTAAGTGGAGTTAAAGACATTTTTAATAGCCTTCTCCTCTCCTATTTAGTGAGGCCTTAAATATCTTCTCCTTCCGTGGAATTCATAGAATGTGCTCTACTCTATGTTTACTACAGAATCATGTAGAACAGTTTATATTTTTATATCATTCTTTGGCCAAAATGAAGCTCAGGTAATATACAAAGTCTATTTCAGCAAAATAGTTCTCATTTTGCATGTTCAGTAATGGAAAGACAAAATGAGAGCCTTCTGCAAACCTCCATGCTGCTTATCTGGCCCAATTTAACAATCGATGCTGCCCTGCTTGCTAGGTTAATTCCTATTTCTCATCCAGAGGGGAATAGGGTGCCTACTCTAGGGCAATGGCATGAGAATTCTACGCAAAGTCAGACCTAGTGATTTTCATATTTAATAGAGTTCTGGAACCCAATTTCCACCAGGAGGTAGCAAGGATTCCCATACGAACAAGCAATTCTCTGACACCAGCTGAGAGTCCTAATATTTAACTCATTTCTGACACTGCCTACCTGGAGGTAATGTCAGATTCCACAGGTTGAGGGCTCAGACCCACAAGACTGCTCTCCCCGCAACTTCCCACCCCCACCCACTTCAGATGCCACTCTCAAGCCCAGGTTGTTACTGCACTTCTGACCTACTGTCTATAAATCAGTGGTTCCCACAATCCCCTTCTTGGGTTTGATTAATTTGCTAGAGTGGCTCACAGAACTCAAGAAACCCATTTACTTACTAGATCACTTTATTATAAAAGGATATAACTCAGGAACAGCCGGATGGAGGAGATGCATAGGGCAAGGTATGGGGAAAGGGTGTAGAACCTCCATGCCCTCTTCAGACACACCATTCCTCCAGCACCTCCATCAACTTGGAAGCTCTCTGAACCCTCTCTTTTTGGGTTTTTATGGACATTTCATTACACAGGCATGCTTGATTAAATCATTGGCCATTGGTGATTGATTCAACCTCTAGACCCTCTCTCCTTTCTGGAAATCAGGGGACAGGAGTGAAAGTTGCACCCCTCTATTGGTGGCCGGTTCCCCTAGAAACCAGCTCAAGTGCTTTCAAAAAATTCATCTCATAGGGCCACCCCCTGGTGTAATGATTAAGTTCAGTGGCTCTGTTTCGGCAGCCCAGGTTCATGGGTTCAGATCCCACGCATGTTCCTACACCACTTTTCAGCCATGCTGTGGTGGCGACCCACGTTTAAAATGGAGGAAGATTGGTGCACATATTACCTCAGGGTAATCTTCCTCAGCAAAAAAAATAAGTTACCACATTAGCCTAAACCAAGTGGTGGTGGAAAGGGGCTTATTATAAACAGCAAGCTACCCATTTCACATTTCTGGCTCTGAAGTACTTTAAGGAACTGAGGACAAGAGACCAAATATTACAACAAAAGATGTTCCCATTGCTCTTGTGACTTAAGAAATTCCTAGGGTTTGGGGAGCTGTGAGCCAGGAAATCTGGACAAAGACTGAACATATATAAAAAGCATATATTTGGTTATCTAAATGAACAAATCTATATTTCTTATAAATCATTTTAAAAACATGACAACAGGCCCAAAATGGAGTTGATTATGCTAAGCTCCACGTCACCAAACTGAGACTTAATTATAGTTTTGGCTCTCCCAGAAGTGGAATCTTAAACCAGGCAATCAAGAATTATCTGACCAGTACTAGTGAGGTAATCTGCCTGATAGACCACGGCCATCCCCTCAAGGAAGGTGACCTTGCCACAACCATGTGCACTTCGCTAGTTTAGCTTCCTTGTTCCCAGTCGCTTCCGCCTGTAAAAGTCTTTCCTTTCGTACAGCTCCTCAGAGCTCCTTTCTATCTGCTAGCTTGGATGCTGCCCGGTTCATGACTTGCTGAATAAAGCCAATAAGATCTTTAAAATTTACTCAATTGAGTTTTGTTTTTTAACCATCACAATATCTCAATATTGTAATTTGTAACCCAGATTTAATTATTCATCTCTGGACATTTTTCAAGCCTCAGATTTCATCTTATTCTCAAGTTCTAAAAATGATAACACCCTGGAGTCTTATGTCCTCGGAGAACTAAGTTCTGTCTTGCTCCTTTTCAGTCCTTCGGGGACTCGAGCAGGGCTCTCAAACTCCAATTCCCACAGAGACCAGCGAGAAATATAATGAGACTGGCAAGATGCAAGAGCGTGCTGGGGCTTGCATGTCCCATACAAAAAGGACAGCTGCTTAGCTGTGACAGATTGTTGCCATACAGGAAAACTAAATCTGTTATTTTCTTATCTTCCAATTCTTTCAAGAAAACCCTGAAATCCATATTTTTCTGAGACATTTCCCAAAGCTTTAAATGTTGGCAAATAATGTAATAATAATAACTTTGATCCAACACACACACATGCACGCATACACTCACACACACACACACTCCTGTGGGCAAAATTCATCTCAGGAGGTCCAGTTTGCAAATTTTGGATTAGAGCTTCGTCTCAAAAACTTCAGCTGTCTAATGGAAATATTTATATGAATAAAAATATTAATAATGGCAAATCTTCCTTTGCAGAAATGTATAGGTATTTTCAAGTAGAAAAGAAATAGACTCTTAAAAAGTGATTCAGAACATTCTGTAGTAGCAGCATGGCTGAGAGGTGAGTGCCGGCTCTGGAACCATTCTGCTTGTGTCTAAATCCTGGTTCTGCTGCTTATTAGCCTTGTCACCTTGGGAAAGGTATTTAAACCTTTTATGCCTCAGTGTCTTTGCTTTTAAAGTTGACTTGAGATGATCATAAAAATAGTAGTGCCTACTTCATGGTACTATGAGAGTTAAATTAATTAGTTTTTGTGATTAGTGATAGCATATAGTAAATGCTATATATACAGTTGGTTGAATAAATGAATTTCATATAAATGTATTGTCTTTGAAAGATTTTGTACTGAAATGTAGAATGGACAAGCTTATCTTTGGTTAAGCTGCCTGAGAAGTCCCACAGAGACCAGGCAAGAAATGTGAGTCTGTCGACCCAGATCACTGACTGAAAATGTAGTGTGAGGAGAACATCACGTCACATCACGTCTGTAAGGGGGTTTAGACTTGTCCTGCTTTTTCACCTTGCTGAGGTGGTGGCTAGGCTGGTTCAGAGAGAACTGGGCTATCGGCCAGTAATTTCTTGCTAACAACCCAACAAAATTTTCTATAGCATGAAAGTGAATAAAATTATGCTGTTAAGATGACCTTTAGAAGAAACCAGAACTTCGTCTAAATTAAGAAGAGGAGTACATTCATAAAGAAGGTTTTAACTTATCTCAGAAGCAGTCAATCTTTGGATCTATAAAGTACCTAGCAGTGTCAATGAGTTAGGAGTAGAAATTATCTTTTTCCAGATGTCTATAGATATTGTCAATATAGTCACAAGTGAAATATAAGCTATTTCAGAGATGAGAATCCATAAAAGACAGGGAGGCCACCCATCATTAGTAACATCATGATGAAAAATTTTTACATGGAAATCACTAATTCCTGTCAGTTTTCATTTCCCAGATTCATCCAAGATAGAATCAAGATGTGAAGTTGCCTAGGTAGATTGGCAATAAAGGTAATATCTGACTTTTAAGGAATAAGTGTTCTAGGTTATTGAAAAGCATTTATTAAAAATAAATTTTACTATATTCAGTTGTTAGGATTTGGCTAAGATTCAGTGGTTCTGAATTGGGGGTGATTTTGTTCCCCAGGGGGCATTTTGTTTGTCACAACTGGGTGGGAAGAAAATAGGGATGTTGCCACACATTCTGCAATGCACAGGAGAGCCCCCAAACAAAGAATTATTTGACCCAAAAGTGTCAGCAGTGCCAAAGATGAGAATCCCTGAAGTGAGGCAGAGTGGTGTTTGATGATCTAGCTTCACCTACATTAAGAAGCTAAAAATTGTGTTTTAACAGCATTCCACTACATAATACTAATACATTGGATTACGCAGTGTGGTATAAAGCAAAGAACATGATTCTAGTTTCGGGAAAAACTGGTTTAAATCTTACCTCTTATTAACTATGAGAGTTTGGACCCTTCTGTGCCTTGGTTTTGTCATCTATAAAATGGAGATATTGATAGTACCTACTTCACAGAGTAATAGTGAGACATAATAAATTCTTATATAAAAGGTGCCTAGAACAGAGCCTGGCCCATAGGAAGCACAATATTAATATCAGCTAAAAATAAGTGAATGATGAGTGAATAAAACAGATGTAAAATGTCTATCCTTCTATAGTTAATCCCTCCTCTTTTAACCTCATTGGTGAAAGAGAAAATGCGACATTGATTTTAGTCTTAGCAAGGAGCATAATCATTTTACAATATTGCATCTGTTCTTCCTCAGTTCTTTGCGTGGTATCCCAGTATGGCTCATCTATGTCCATGTATGTTTATCAAGTATCTACTATTTACACAGCACTAAGCAATTCAAAGTGTATAGCATGATGTCTATGTCTTCTCTCTGGTTCAGAAATTCCTAATTGTTGAAAGCTAAAGTCTCTTTTATATGGAATATTTCAAGCTTTTGTTTCTTTCAACTATGGCTGTATTTCAATAAAGGGCCAGCCAACATAATAGCTGTATACAATTTTCTGATGTATCTGCAAACTTGTTTTTTTAACTGGAAAAATCTCGAACTCTATAATGTACAGAAAGATGTATATATTTTCCAAATTGGTTTGCGAATTGGCTGGTTGTATTTTTCTGGAATTTCTACTTTTCTCTGTCTTTTACCTCTCCCAATGCTCTCCTCAACAAAACCTTATCAAATGTCTCAGAATATTTTCCCTTTTCTAAAGACTGAAATAAAATTAACAAGTGGAGTGAAACACAGAGCCACCATGATGCTTTGGTAGAGTGTGTTCTCTTTAATTGAGGGCTTTACATTCATTGGGAATAAAAAATTTGTTTACTCTGCTGGAGAAATTAGGCTCTGAAGAGATTGTTTTACTTCTCTTTGTTTATGATGATTTGTTAGCTCTCGACTGCAGAAATAATTCTGTTGTTTGCATTAATCTATGGTGGCAGTACTAACTTCACCTCATACATAAATATAATTATTGATCATTACCAGCTGTAATTCAGTGTTAGAATTACAGATTTACATAATTGTGCTATTAAGTATAAACTTGAACTTCATATCTGGGGTCACAAATAACTGGAGGCAGTAGAAACAGAAAATTCTGATTATATGTCATTCATATTTTAATATACGCTGTTGCAATTTTGATCAGTGTTAATGTAAATATTTTTATGTACTTTACAGCAATGAGATGCTAATGGGTGGAAATTACAGCCATATTGATCTAACTAATAAAATGTAATACATTAGTAAGAAAGGATATTTATTCTATGCTTCAACTATTACTATACATTATCTGCCTAAGGAACACGAGCTCCATCGCCGGCGAAGAAAGATTTTCGAACCAAACACTATAAGCCCCTTCCCAGTCATAATCATGAATTTTTTTGCTCTGCATCTTTTAAACTGGTGTGGATTAAAAAAGAGCAATTCTGCTTCCATGGAATTCAAGTATTCTCTCTTGATATAATTAGTACATGGAAAATACTCTATGATAATCAATCAACAAAGTTGACTTGTCTAGAAATATTCTTTAGGATGCTACATATGTCCACATTGTTTAAGTCTCAATAAATGTACTAAATATAAACTATGCAGTAAGGCCTAAATTCTAATCTTAGAACTTCAATGAGCTAAATTGCTTCACAAAAACCAGTACTTGCAAGTAGAATTTCAAGCGAAGCAATTTGGGCTATGATATCAAAAACTCAATAGGCTTCTAACTTTTTAACACTAAATTGAGACTTTTTTTGGAGCTATCTTTTTTTGGATTCATAAAATCAAAACTGGAAGGGATTTTAAACATTAATTAAGCTACTTTTGTTTTCTTTTACTAATTCCTGTATTTTATTGAATTGTATGAGATTGCCATTTTTGTGGGTCAAAATTGATCAAATATCAGCAATTTCGTATGGTCCATACCAACTATACATGCATCTATTCATCAGTCTATCTATTTATCTATCTGTCTGTCTGTCCATTTGTCTACCTACCTATTTCAATCTACCTTTGTATTTTTTCTTTTTTTTCCCAAAGATTGTCCCTGAACAAGCATCTGTTGCCAATCTTCCTCTTTCCACCCACCCCCCCCCCCAACAAAGCCCCGGTACATAGTTGTTTACCCTAGTTGTAGTTCATTCTTGTTCTTCTATGCAGGATGCCTCCACAGCGTGGCTTGATGAGCAGTGTGTAGGTCTGCGCCCAGGATCTGAACTGGTGAAGCCCTGGGCCACCAAAGTGGGGCACAGAAACTTAACCACTCAGCCATGGGGCCAGCCCCTGCAAGTATTTTTTTCAAAGTAAAGATAATATATACTCATGGACAAAATTCCAAAATGCAAAGGTAAAAATAAAACACAAAATTAAATTTTGCATTTTTCTCTTATCCTCAGTTCTTCTCCCCTAACTCAATTTTTAAATTATGATTTATGTAATTTTATAAGTGATATTATACAAATGGCTGTTATTTTGTAACTTGCTCTTTTTTTTAACCTTTTAAACACTTTCCAAGTTGTGGCAAAATCACATAACATAAAATTTACCATTGTAACCATTTTTAAGTGTGCAGTTCACAAGTGTTAAGTACATTCACGTTGCTGGGGAATCAATCTCCAGAACTCTTTGCACCTTGCAAAACTGAAACTCTGTACTCATTAAACAGTTTCCTACTTCCCCCTCATTCCTGCCTCTGGCAACCACCCTTCTACTTTCTGTCTCTATGAATTGACTACTCTAGGTACCTCATATAAGTGTTATAGTATTTGCCTTTTTGTGCCTGGCTTATTTCACTTAGAATAACGTCCTCAAGGTTTATGCATACTGTATTGTAAGTCAGAATTTCCTTCCTTTTTATGGCTGAATAATATTCCCTTATGTGTATATACCATATTATGTTTATTCATTCATTCATTAATGGACACTTGGTTTGCTTCCACTTTTTGGCCATGTTGAATAATGCTGCTATGAATATGGGCGAACAAATGTCTCTGAGACCCTACTTTCAATTCTTTGAGGTATATACCTAGAAGTGGAACTGCTGAATCAGACGGTAATTCTATTTTTAACTTTTTTAGGAACAGCATGCTATTTTCTATAACAGCCACACCATTTTATATTCACACTAACAGTGTACAAGCGTTCCAATTTCTCCACATCCACACCAAAACTTGCTACTTTCTGTTGTTTGGAGTAGCCATCCTAATGGGTGTGAGATGGTATCTCATTATAGTTTTGGTTTCATTTCCCTGAGGGTTAGTGATGTTGAGCATCATTTCATGTGCTTTTCAGCCATTTGTGTGTCTTTTTGAGTTTAATAGTTTTAGTTTTACATTTAAGTCTTTGATCCATTTTGAGTTAATTTTTGCACATGATGTAAGGGTCCAACTTCATTCTTTTCATGTGAATATCCAGTTTTCCTAACACCATTGAATGGTCTTGTCATCCTTGTCAAATATCATTTGACCAGTTATACAAAGGTTTACTCCTGGCTTGAAATTTTATTCCACTGGTCTATATGTCTGTCTGTCTTTATGCCAGTACCACACTGTTTTGATTACTATAGCTTGGTAATAAGTAGTAAGTTTTGGAATCAGGAAGTGTGAGACCCCCAAATTTGTTCTTTTCAAGATTATTTTGGCCATTCAGAGTCTATTGAGATTGCATTTGAATTTTAGGATGGTTTTTTCCATTTCCGCAAAATTTTCCAGTGGGATTTGGATAGAGATGGCATTAAATCTGTAGATCATTTTGGGTAGCGTTGACATCTTAACAATATTAAATCTTCCAAACCATGAACATGGGACATCTTTCCATCTATTTGCGCCTTTATTTATTTCTTTCAGCAGTATATCTTGCAGTTTTTAGTGTACAAGTCTTTTGCCTCCTTGGTTGACTTTGTTCCTAACTATTTTATTCTTTTTGATGTTATTGAAAATGAAATTATTTTCTTGATTTCCTTTTCAAATTATTCATTGTTAATGTTTAGAAATGCAACTGATTGCTATGTGTTGGTTTGTATCCTGCAACTTAACTGAAATTTTTTATTAGTTCTAAAGTGTTTTGTGGAAACTGTTTTCTAAATATAAGATCTGTGAACAAAGATAATTTTACTTCTTCCTTTCCAATTTGGATGCCTTTTATTCCTTTTCCTTGCCTAGTTACTCTGGCTTAGACTTCCAGTACTATATTAAATAGAAGTGGTAAAAGTGGGTATCCTTGTCTTGTTCCTGATCTTAGCGGAAAAGTTTTAAGTCTTTTACCATTGAATATGATGTTAGTTGTGGGCTTTTCATACATGTTGAGGTAGTTTCCTTCTATTCCTTGTTTTTGAGTGTTTTTATCATGAGAGTATGCTGAATTTTGTCAAATGTTTTTCCTGCATCAATAGAAATAATCATGTGATGGTTTTGCTTTCATTTCTGTTAAAGTGGTGTATTATATTGAATGATTTCTGTACATTGAACCATCTTGCATTCTAGGAATAAATCCTATTTGGTCATCACATGTAATCCTTTTAATATACTGCTGAATATAGATTGATAGGATTTTGTTGAGCATTTTTGCATAAATATTCATCAAGGATATTGATCTGTAGTTTTCTTTCCCTGTAGTGTCTTTGTCTGACTTTTGTATCAGAATAAGTTTGCGAGTCTTCCCTCCTCTTCAATTTTTGGGAAAAGTTTGAAGAGGCTTGGTGTCAGTTCATCTTTAAATGGTGGAATTCACCAGTGAAACCATCTAGTTCTGAGCTTTTTTTTGTTGGGAGGTTTTCAATTACTGATTCAATCTCTTACTAGTTTTTAAGGCTGTTCAAATTTTCTATTTCTTCATAATTCAGTCTTGGTATGCACCTTGCTTTTTGTTAACCTAATGATGTACTTAAGTAAATTCTTCATAAACGTACACACAAATTACCTTGTTCTTTTTGATGTCTACACAGATCACCACAACATGATTACCTATAATTTACTGCTCTGAACCAATTCTTTAAATCCCCTTTCATAGGTCTTTATATTCATTTTTAAGTCCTTTATTGACATATAATTTGAATGCAATAGAATTTATTCTTCTGAAGCATACAGTTCAATGGACTTTGACAATATATACAGTTAGGGAATCACCACCACAATCAAGACACAGGACATTTCCAATACTCCAGACATTCCTCATGCCCCTTTTCAGTTGTTTTCTTCTCCCAGGGAACCACTGATATGTTTTCTGTCCCAGCAGTATGTAGCCTTTTATGTCTAGTTCTTTTCAATTAGCGAAATGCTTTTGAGATTCAGTTATGATGTTGCGTGCATTTCATTCCTTTTCATTGATGAGTGCTACTCCATTGTATGGATGTGTGACATTTTGTTTAACTCGATGGGCATTTAGATTGTTTCTAGTTTTGGCCAATTATAAATCAAAGTCTGATGGACATTCACAAATAGTTTCTTGGGTGGACAAGTGTTTTAATTTTTCTCTGGAAAATACCTAGGAATGGAGTTACAGGATCAAAGCTAAGTGTATGTTTAACTGTATTGATCTTAGAACTTCAACGTTAACTTAATGAACTTCAATGAACTTAATTGTTTTCCAAACTACTGGCATTCTCATCAACAACATATGAGAGATCCTGTTCCTCCACATTCTCACCAGTCCTTGGTATTTCTTAAGAAAAATGTTTTTTTGAACCACCCTGGTGAGCAAGAGTGTTACATCATTGTGGTTTTAATTTGTGTTTCCCTAATGATGAATAATCATAAACATCTTTTCACTTGCTTGTTTCTATTGGTATATCTTTTATTATAAAAGTATCTGTTCAAATTTTTGCCCGTTTTTAAACACAGCTTTCATGTTCTCATTACTGTTGTGTAAAGTTCTGTATATATTAGACATACCAATCCTTGATCAGAAATGCATTTTGGAAATATTCTTCATGTCTGCAATTGCCTGATATTTTCTTAGTAGTAGCTTTCAAGAAGCAGAATTTACTTTATTTTGATAAAGTCCAACTTATCAATTTTTTTCTTTTATGGTTTGTGCTTTTCATGTTCTATATAAGAAATCTTTGCCTAATTCAAGTCATAACAATTTTATCGCATGTTTTCTTATACAAGTTTTTTAGTTCTATCTCATATTTAAGTCTAAGATTCATTTTTAGTTAATTTTATATGATATGATGTAAAGATTAAGATTCTTTTTTTGCAAATGGACATCCAATTTTCATGGTACAATTTTATGAAAGACCTCCTTTCCCCATTCAGTTATCTTGGCGCATTTATTGAAAAATTAATTGGCGTATATATGCTGATCTACGTCTAAACTCTATATCCTTAAATATAGAATGAAGTTTTATAATAAGTCTTAAGGCAAGTGGATGAATCTTCAGTGGTGTTATTTATAGAAAGTAAGTTTCGTATATCTGTAGAATTTTAGAATTAAGTTGTCAGTTTCTGTAAAAATAAAATCTTTTTTATGTTTGTTGAATCTGTAGATCAACTTAGGAATAATTGATATCTTAGCACTATGGAATATTCTGATTCATGAACATGGGTCCCTTCCCATCCCCTCATGTGTCATCCACACTGTGCCATGTAACACTGTAGAATTTGGGTGCATGAATGGGCTTTCTGCTACCCCTGCCCAGTGTCAACAGATCCCTGCTGTATCTAGTGTCAGTGTAGACAGTGCTTTAATCCTCCCCCCGTAAAAGCCTGGAGTTGGGTGTCAGAAGAGTTTTCTGCCCCCAGTAGCAGATAAATTTTGCTTCTACCCCTACTGCAGCAGCAGCTGACTTTGTCTAGGACCAGTGGAGAGTAGAATTTCTCACCCCACCCCAGTGGCAGACAGCTCTTGTTTCATAGGGAAGAATATTGCATGCTAGCTGGTTTTGTAACCGTACCCCAACAGTCATCAGCTACCTTACATATCTTCTGCACCGGCTATCTTGTATTTCCTTCCTTCTCCCTAATCTTTCTAATGAGTTCCTGGCAGGGGCCCATAGAAAAGAGCTGGTAAGTAAATGCAGACTTCTCTTATGTTTAAGGTTCCCAGGTATAATAAACTGTATAATACACACTAGTTGACATTCAGCCTTTAAGAATTTGTGAATTTTTGTTTTTTCCTTTTTACCTGCATTTATGGATGTGGCCTCTTCCTTTCATGCTTGGTAGAAGGTGAAAGAGTTCTTTTGTCAAGTCTTTAGTGAAAGGGGCTTGTTATCCTTTAAAATTTAGTTCATATTGTTTCCTTGGAATCTCCGTCTGATAGGCTCAAGTCTATGTGTCTGTTATTATGCCAGTACCATACTGTTTTGGTTACTAAGCTTTGTAATATTTGAAATCAGGAAGTGTAATGCCTCCTGCTTTGTTCTTCTTGCTCAAGATTGCTTTAGCTGTATGAAGGATCATAAGAGATTACTACGAACAATTCTATACAAGCAAATTGAATAACCTAGAAAAAATGGTTAGGTTCCTAGAAACACACAACCTATTAAGACTGAATCATGAAGAAACAGAATGTCTGAACAGACCAATAATGAGTAACAAGATTTAATCAATAATCAAAGAAAGTCCAGGATCAACTGGCTTCAGTGATTAATTCTACCAGATATTTAAAGAAGAATTAATCCAATCCTTCTCAAACTCTTCCAAAAAAGTGAAGAGAACACTTCCAAATTCACTTTTTGAGGCCAGCATTACCTTGATACCAAAGCCAAAAATGGACATGGCAAGAAAAGAAAATTACAGACCAATATCCCTGATGAACATAGATGCAAAAATCCTCAACAAAATACTAGAAAACTGAGTTCAACAGCACATTAAAAGGACTATACACCGTGATCAAGTGGGATTTATACCTAGAATACAGGGATGGCTCACCCTATGCAATCAGTAAATATGATACACCATGTTAACAGAGGAAAGGATAAAAATTATATGATTATATCAATAAATGCAGAAAAAGTTATGTGGCAAAATTCAACATCCTTTCATGAAAACAAAAAACAAATTATGTATAGAAGGAATATACCTCAACATAATAAATGTCGCATAGGAGAAGCCCACAGAAAAGCTAAAAGCTTTTCCTCTAAGATCAGGAACAAGACAAGGTTGCCCATTCTTCTATTAACTTCTGTTTAACATAGTAGTGGCAGTCCTTGCCAGAGTAACTACGCAAGAAGAAAAATCTAAAATACATCCAAATTAGAAAGGAAAAAGCAAAATTGTCTCTGTTTGCAGATGACATGATCTTACATACAAAAAGCCCTAAAAATTTCACCAAAAAATTGTTAGAACTAATAAATTCAGTAAGTTACAGGGATACAAAATAAACATTAAAAAATAAGTTGCATTTCTATATACTAACAACAAACCATCTGAAAAAGAAATTAGGAAAACAATCTTATTTAAAATATCATCAAAAAGAATAAAATACCTCGGGATAAATTTATCCAAGGAAATGAAAGATCTGTACACTGAAAACTATACAACACTGAAGAAAGAAATAGAAAAAAAACACAAAGAAATGGAGGTATATCCTTCATGGATTGGGAGAATTAATATTGCTAAAATGTTTATAGTACCCAAAGAAATCTGCAGATTCAATGTAATCTGTATCAAAATCTTAGTGGCGTTTTTCACAGAAATAGAAGAAACAATCCCAAAATTCGTATGGAACCACAAAAGACCCCAAATAACTGAAGCAATCTTTCTTATTTCACATAGCTAACAATGCTTCAATGAATGCCTCTATATATGTGTCTTGAGATGATTTTGCTGTATAGTAAATTCTTAGCAATGGGAACATTGGGTTAAGTCATGTGTGAATTTTCAATTTTGGTATACTTTGTCAAATTATAATCCAAAGAGTTCATCAGTTTATACTCCCACCAATAACTTTTGAGATTACTTATTTTTTCTACCCTTACCAACATTAAATATAATCAAAATTTTCATGATTTGCTAATTTTCTACAGAGAGAATTACATGTTGTTTTTATTTTGATTTACACTGATTTTACCATTACAAATCTTAACCTAGTATTCTGTGTTTATCAGTCATATTTACTTCTAACTCTTCAAACTACCGATTTATATCTTTTACTCATTTTCTAAACATCTTTTCTTATCAATGTATAAAAGATTAAAAAATAAAATTAAGCCTTTATTTATAGTTTATTTTCTGTTGTTTGACTTTGTTCATGCAGTCAAATTTTTCCATTATTTACATTATGGCTTGAATGTCTCTGACCTGCTTAGGGAGGCTGTCATCTCCAAGATTATGTGAAGATTCACCAATTATTTCATATGGAATTTATACCGTTTCCTTTTAAAACTTCAATGTAAAAAAGTGTGGCAATTATGTAATTTCATATTGTAGTCCTATGGTAAGCTAGCTGTCTCAAAACAATTGACTGGATATTCCATCTTTCTCCAAGTAATTTGAAGGCCATCTTTATCCTATATGTGTTTTCCATATTTATTTATCTATTTTTTTTCCAGGGCCAAAGAGTTTTATTTATTGTGACTTTTAATACTCCTCTGCTACAGCTTTCTCATTATTCTTACTTCTCAGAATTAAGTTCTTATCTATTCCATTATATTTATTTATTCATATGTATAATAATATTTTTCCAATTCTCAAAAATTTTCACTGATGTTTTTATCAGTATAGCAATAAATTTATGCATTAATTTAGAGATGATTGCCATTTTTACAATACTTGTCTTCAAGTATTATAAAATAACACTTGAATAAAGTAGCCTTCCCATGTATTTAAATCACCTTGTTTTCAGAAGAACTTAGATAGGTCTCATTTTGTCATGCACATTTCTTGTTAATCTTATTCCTAAATAATTTCGTATTAGTCTACTCAGGCTGCCATAACAAAATACCAGGGACTGGACAGTTTAAACAACAGAAATTTATTTTCTCGCAGTTCTAGAGGCTGGAAAATCCAAGATCAAGATTCTGGCTGGATTTGGTTTCTGGTGAAAGCTCTCTTCCTGGCTTGCAGATGGCCACCTTCTTGCTGTGTCCTCACATGGCAGAAAGAGAGAGTGAACTTTTTGGTGTCTCTCCTTATAAGCACAGTAATTCTACAGAATGAAGGCCCCATCCTTATCACATCGTTTAAACTGAATTACTTTCTTACTCCAAATACAGTCACATTGGGGGTTAGGACTTCAGCATATGAATTTTGGGGTCACCCAGGTCAGTCTGTAGGATTCCACCCTTGGCTCCCCAAATTAACGTGCTTCTCACATGCAAAATACATTCATTCCATCTTAAAAGCCCAAAAGTTGTTAACTCATTCCAGTATCAACTCTGAAGTCTAAAGTCCAAAGTCTCAACTAAATTTCATCTAAATCAGATATGAGTGAGACCCTGGGGAAGATTCATGTTGAGGCAAAATTCCTCTCCAGCTTTGAACTTTTGAAACCAAAATTGTGTGCTTCCAAAATATAATGGTGAGACAGGAATAGTATATACATTCCATTCCAACAGGGAGAAATATAAAAGAAGAAAGAGTGATAGGTCCCAAGCAGTCCAAACTCAAGCAATACAAATTTCATTAGATCTCAAGACTCTAGAATAATCCTCTTTACCTCAATGTCCCATCTTCCAGAACCAGTGGCGGTCTTACCCCATGGCTCTGCCGGTGAGGGTTGAAAACACAAAGCTCCAAGAATCCTTTCCCCCTCTTCAGAGGGGGCTCTACAGAGTAGATCCATCCCCATGGCTCTGGTTGGAGGCCATCTGGCCTGTTGAAACTGAGGCAGTGGCCCTACCCTTAGAAACCAAGGAGGCAGCCCTGATGATCTCTCAAATCATCTTTGCTGCTGAATACCTCCATAATTCATTACTATAGGATCTAAGAAGATTGACAGCCTTTCTTCATGTTCCTTCATTTCATCTCATTTTTTCTGTCCTTTTTAGTCCCAGTTGGCATGATGATTAGGTCCATGAGTGGCACCTATGATCTCTTTATCAAATGGAAGTTCAGCCACACCCTCGGTGCTCTCTTCAGAATAAGCTTTCTCATTTCTCTTCAATTTGGATAGGCTAAAAATTTTCCAAATCTTTAAGTTTTGGTTCCGTCTTGCTTAGCAATTGCTTCTTCAATTCATTTCTCTCTTCTGACATTTTACTATACGCAGTCAAGAGAAACCAAGCCACTCCTTCAACGCTTTGCTGAGCTAAGTAGCTAATTTCATTGCTTGCAAATTCCACTTTGCATGGGACACAGGAACACCGTTCAGCCAAGTTCTTTACCACTGTAGAACAAAGATCACTCTTCCGACGGTTGCCAATAACCTGTGCCTCATTTCTGTCTGAGACCCCATCAGAATGACCTTTAATGTCCTGTTTCTACCAACATTGTCTTAAAGGCAATATGAGCTTTTTCTAGCATGCACCTCAAAGCTTCACGCTCTTCTCATTATCCAGTTTCAAAGTTATGTCTCTATTTTCAAGTATTTCCTACAGAAGCACCCCACTTCTTGGTACCAAAATCTGTATTAGTCAGCTCAAACTGCCATGAAAACTAGAGAAACTGAGTAGTTTAATAAATTAAATTTATTTTTTTACAGTTCTGGTGGCTGGAAAGTCCAAGATCAATGTTCCAGCAGGATTTGATTTCTGGTAAAAGCTCTCTTTCTGGCTTGCAGATGGCTGCCTTCTTGCTGTGTGCTCAAATGGCAGAGAGAATGAGTTCTCTCGTCGTTATTCTTTAAGGATACTAATCCTACTGGATTAGGGCCTCGCTCTTATGACCTCACTTAACCATTATTACTTCCTGCCCCAAATACCATAACATTGGGCATTAGAGCTTCAACATGTGAATTTGGGGAGACACAACTCAGTCCATAACATATTCACCTTTTTTGTTACTACTATAAATGGGAGCTTTTTTCATTTTTTTATTAAAAAGTCGTAAACTTTTGTATTGATTTTGTATTGAGCAACCTTAATATCTTATCTTAAACTTTCTAATAGTTTTGTGATAAAAAATCTTGGCCTTTCTAGGTATAAAAACATAATATCTGCAAATAATATTTCTTTTTATTCAACATTTTTAGCTTATATTTTTCTCTTGTCTAATTGCATTGTCTAGTACTCCAAGAATATTGCTAAAATATGGTGATGATAACTACTACCCTTCTTTTTTATAAGAGATGTAAATGAGAACCTGACAAACTGTTCCTTTCTCAAAGGTATACATAAAGCTGTTTTCAGAGAAGGAAAAATACTATGTTATTGGCTCCAACTCATCAATCCCTTTGTTGTTGTTGATGATGATGTTGTTTTTGTTCTTTTTCTAGTTATTGTTGTGATATGATACTTGAGAAGAGACTACTTTACTAGAAACCATGTACACCTAGATTTTGATGATATTTATAGGCAGAGGTTTTTGAACTTGTAGCTTTGAAACCAGTTTTCACAAGAAAATATCCTTTACAGGTTAAGAGAATTATAAACCCTAAAACAGTTCTGCCTCCTCATGAGGACAGTGATACAGAAAATTCTTAGGTTAGCTCCACTCAAAATTCATTTCCTCCAAAATGTTTTCTTTTTCCTAATAATCTTCTCTCAAGTCTTCCAAAAAGTAAGAAGTAAGGGGAGAAAACCTCATTTAGGTACTAATCTCCCATTCAAACTTCTTTTCAGCATCAGTACTTTTTTATCAAGAAAAGTTTTTGAAATACGTCCACAAGTCATACAACAAATAAGTGACACTTAGGTCTTGCTATGTATAGGGCACTTGGACTAGGGAATAGATAAATAAATAAAAATAAAAAGTGGTCCCTGAACTACAAGAATAGTTGTTGGAACAATAAGAATAGCCATGATAATAACAAAAAAACAGAATTTATTACATTTCTAATGGCCTCTTAGGGGACATGGGGAATAATTGAAATAGTTAAGTCTGAATAGACAAGTCTCCATGTTCTGTAAAGACTTGGAAAAACCACTCAACCTTTCTACCACTCAGTTCTTTTCTCTGTGAAACAAGGAGACTTGTGAAACAGCCTGGAATTTCATTCCATTTCATATAAGGTAGTTAATGTTTATCCAATTTCGAATCTTATTATTAGTTTATCTTAGCTCATAAATTTCAAGGCTTTTTGGTTGGCTTTGCTTTGCTTTCAGTAATGGTCAACTGATCACTTAATACACGTAATTGGAAAGAAGAAAACGAAGAAATGGAAGAAGCGTCAAATGAAGGGTAATATATGTGGGAAGTTTTTGTTGTTTGGCTTTCTATTTATTTATTTGAATATATTATTTAGGGCTTCCTTTGTGGAATCACATAAAGACGGGAGAGCTATAGCCCCCCACTCTTCTGACCTCACCTTATATTGACATTGTCATCCTCCTTTACACCAAGCCAAATGGTTGCCAGCACCATCCCTCTTAGCCATCTTCTCTGCCAATGTACTGCACAGCCATAAAGTCTTCTTAATTTTCCAGATTGTGAGGGTCTGTAGTTTTTCCACGAATCCTTGAAACTGACTACCCATCCACTCTATGTCCCAGCCTTGCCTAATTACAGTTTACCAGAGTGTTTCATATATCCAAGTCTTTGTCCACCAGACTTTCTCTGCTCAGTACATTTTCTCCACACCTTCCTTACTCCAATTTCTCTTCATCTTCTAATCGCCTTGGCTGCCCTAACGTTCTTCTCTCTAGCTCTCAGATAAACATTTACTCACTTTAAAATATTAAATTCAAATGGCAATCCATCTTTAAACCTTTCCTGACCACAGTGTCCTTCATAAAAATAAATATTGGCCACCTTTTCCTCTGTATTTCATCTGTAAGTATTCTATCTCTTTTCTATCACTGTGCCTATAAAAGATTTTATTTACCCACTAGAAAATATGCTACATGAAGGCAGGGATTTTTGCCTGTTTTGTTCATTGTTGTATTCCCTAAAATATGCCTGATAGGTAGCAAGTGTCTAAAAAATATTTGTTCTATATTGCTCTGATTGGTTTACATATTTATATCCTGCTACTAAACTAAAAGTCACTTTAGTACAGAAGCCTTGTCTTATTAATTTTAGAGCCTTCCCTCAGAAGACAGAACATAAATAAATGATTAATTAATGCTTATTGAAGTTTGCTTAATTAAAATAATCTAAAATTATTCTATAATATTTTGGAAACCCTACTTAATTTGTATCGAGATTATAAACCAAAGAGACTTAAGTGAATTTACCAGCCTTACTAGCCTTTGAAGGTATTGTTTTACCTTGTGCTTATGCGAAGCACTAGAATGCTCCAGAAATGGATAGACTATGCTTCCTTCCAATAGAGACCAAGAAACCTTCCGGGAGCCTACTTAATTCACCATCAAGGTGCCATGCTCTACAACTCAGACTCAAGGATACAATGAAATTTTATTGTAGAACACAGAATGCAACGAAACTAAAGAACTCTCTCTATTCTATTCTTTTCTTAGTTAACTAGCTTTCTGGAAATGTGTATTTGGGATGAAACTTCTATTTCTTGAGCCAAGGATATGACATCAAAATAAATTGTTCTTACTAAAATGCAACATCAGACATGCACAAGTCATGCAAAAGGTTTTTTAGTCTTAACCTGATTTACTTGCAGTGTGAATTACTGTGTCCTTTGCATTTAAAGTTTCCTCATTTGTGAAAGGGGATAATGATACAGACCTCTTCACAAGATCACTGTGTCACTTAACTAATTAATACTGTGATTATAAAGTACTTAGAAAATATAATGCACTGTACAAATGCCAAGTGTTGTTATTAGAATCATTTGAGTGCTCAGCTCATCTAGATTTACTACTTTAGCAAGGCAAATAATTCTAAACAGTCAGAAAGCCTCAAATATACACACTAATTAATCTAATTTAAACATTTATTATGTACTGTAAATATGCCTTGTTAAAATATGCATTTTAGTTAAGGCCACCATTAAAATCATCCTTCAAAAACTGAATTGCTTGAGGTCTGCAGAAAGTGAATTCTGCTTTGGCCTTTCACAGTGACTGCTTAGATCACATTTATCTTACAAATAATTTCTTTCTTGATTTATTTGTTTATTTGATTGAACGCTGATTGTCAGGGATTCAGCTAATATTAATTTTTTTAGGTGAGAATAAAAGAAAGGAAATTAGTATACTCTCTTTGTCTCTGTAGTGAAAGATTTAAAAAGGAGCAATACATTTTTAACTGCCATGTTATTATTTTTGTCTAATATCAGTTAGGGGACTTCTGGAAAGGAAATACCCAAGAGAGGAAGATCGAAACAGGATGTGTGTTCTGAGGAAAAACTTGATTTTGGCAGTGAGGGCCATATTGTCTCTATAGGTTAAGTCTGCAGGTCCATGAGTTGACAGAATGTTAGAAAGCTGAATGAAATCTACGTGTGGGCCCTTATTACTGCAACGTATAGAAAGGCAAAGCAAATGACTAATTTTCCATGTAGAATAAAGAGATTCTGTGAAGGTTGTTTTTTTCTTAAATTAATCTACTATTTAAAAACAATCAACTGTTCCAAGTAACGACATTTTACCCACTATTGTCAAAAGTTGAACTCTGTAGTTAGCTTTTTCACTTTCTTCTGAAAAATACAAGCTAGCTGGTTGGTTGGATCAATACCTAAACCTTTTTCCCCATAGAACTCAAAGTAGAATTGCTATTGCTGAGCATCAAATACATTCCTCCCTGTGGGATACAACCTTCCCGTCCTTGTAAGGATCCTCCTTCTGTCAGGGACCTAAAGACACATATTAACAGTTGTAAAATAAAATAATAAATATAAAAAGGAATGACTGGAGGCTTTCTTGACTTCCTTCAGACTCACAAGTACCATCAATGAAATTTTTCTTAAGCCTCTAATTACTCTATATTTCCTAGTGCAGATTAAACAACTGCTCACACAATTTTTCCATTGAAAAGTATAAATAGGCCAATAAATGAAGCCTCCCCACCTACTGACTCTTTTCTAGCAAGTACTGTCCTGTCACAAAATAATGTAATTTTACAAATGGCCACGCATTGGAAACAGCCACCCCTCTATAGCCATAAAGTAGACTTGCAACTATGTATCAGAATACACATGAGGAAAGCAAATTTCAGCAAATGAAACTTTGATCGTATTTACTTCTTTGTCTCTTAGTTGTCAAACCCATCAGGTAATTTCTAGTATCTGAACCATCACCATCAAAGAAAAGCAAACTCTGTCACCATTTTGATTTACAAATGAAACGTATTTTTGAGATTAAAAGGCAATGTACTGGAAAATATATTACAAAGAAAAATACATTTTAGGGAAATTAATTGTGGCTCCTAAGTAATAAAATAAACATATTGATGTAATTCTCTTTGGACTATTTCATAATCATAGTGAAAATAAAATATTCTGAAACAAATTTACATTTGTCTTTCTCTTTCCAGTTCCTCCCTACCACATTGATATTCAATATTTAAAAAACTGAGCATTCATCAAGAGAGATTTCTCTTGAAACATTAAAAAACATAGAAACTATGGTCACACATGCATTTATAAACAAATTTTAAAACTTAATTGCAAGAAGAACATTAATTATGAATGAAGTTAAGCCCTGAAGTCACTGGATTTTATTTTTATATTTTACTCACTTTTTAAACAGGAACTTATAGACCAACTTCCCAAGTAGCTTCATCTGGTTCAAAGGGTCCCTTTGATGAGTTTTCAGTTTGATACAAGAATATATTAAACTATTTGTATTTTTCAGCAACCCAAAATCTCCATTGATGACCATGTAGTTTTTATAATAAATAACATCTGAGACAACTAAGGGAGCATTTATCATCAAATTTAATTAGTAATGTGATACATATTCTTTAATAAAAAGTAGAAATTATCCATTCAATAATAAAAGATATAATTATATATTGTTAGTCTCTCCCTCTTGCTCTATTTTATTTCTATTATGAGGGCCTATTATTTGTGATAAGGATTTGAGTGTTGCTGTATAGTGATATCTTGATTTACAAATTACCTAGGAGCTGAGCATTTATATAAAAAATCAGCATAAAGAAAAAAAGTCATAAACATTGTGTCATGTAAAATGTTTCTATTTGCAATTTTAGCTGTTTGACAAAAACACCTTTGAGCAGAGATTGGCTGAAATAAATAGGTGGGACTCGAGGGAGTCATGAGGTCTGATAATTTGCTTCCAGTGCAAAGTGTTCTTTACTTGAATCCTTAAGTCACCTAGGAATGATCTTTATTTTCTCCTATGTGTTTTTTTAATCTTATTCCCCAATTAAATAAGGAAAAACTATTATTTTTCAAGGATTGTGTTGATCGGGCTCTTAATTCAAGATGTTCCTTCTAGAATGACTTAATTGAGACCTATTGTACCAAAGTACACCACTTCCCAACATCACAGCATGATTACAGCTAAGACTTAACCCAAGCATCTTTTTATTACCCCACAATGACATTCAGGACATCCTCAAGCAGAGGGACAGAAATTACTGCTGATTACTCCAACCCCTAAAAATCTCAGAAAAGTGAATAGCAGGTGCTGTTACAGAAGGAAAAGCAACGTGTGAAAGGGGGCTGGAAAGTGAGGAAGGTGAAAGATGAAAGAGGTCTCAACCTTCTGGAAATTCATTTACTGAAATTAAGGCAATAGTATATTCTGTGTAACCTTATCACTCTTCAAAAGAGAATATTGTAAAACTAGAAGAAAAGAGAAATCAGTCTAATGGTTTCCCTTTATCTTTTACAGAGTTAACTACAAACAAAAACTACTGAACAGAACTTTGATTTTTCAAGAGTGCATCTGAAGCCTGTGAACATCATGGAAGGAATGCCAAAACGTCCCTGGGCAAACACCTTGTGGGCTAACAGAATCTAATGCTACTTACAAATGCAACCAACTCAAATTTCAAGGATATGCTTTTCCTCCAAGCGTGGATTTTGTGAAGGGGAGACAGCGCTGCCTTTTGTACTGCTTTAGCTTTGACTCTGTAGCCCTTCCTTTCTCACTGAAAAGTTTTAAGATTTAAAAATAGCTTTTTCAGGGCTGGCCCCGTGGCCAAGTGGTTAAGTTCACGCGCTCCACTGCAGCCGGCCCAATGTTTCGTTGGTTCGAATCCTGGGCACGGACAAGGCACTGCTCACCAAACCATGCTGAGGCAGCATCCCACATACCACAACTAGAAGGACCCACAATGAAGAATATACAACTATGTACTGGCGGGCTTTGGGGGGAAAAGGGAAAAAAATAAAATCTTAAAAATAGCTTTTTCTTCCTCCTTGCATGTATTCCTATAAAATCCACCAAATCCCATTTGTAACTCTTTCTTCAAAATCAGTAGAAATGATTATAGTTACCCAGTTACACAAGTCAAGAGCTATAAACTTTATAGGATCAGTCAGTCCCATTGCCATAACAAGTGAAATAAACGGTTTTTAGTTATTTGATCCAGCTTTAGAGATTTGATCCTGGTCTGCTGTCTAGTCTATGCAAAACACCGTGATACTTCACGTGAATGATTCGTACTGTTTAAATCAGGTTCCTCTAGACTAACGCAAGATAGAGGAGTAATAATAACAACAATAGTAATAATAAAAGTCATTCTGCAGTTCCTTACAATACATTAATTCAATGTAAGGCCGTGCTTAATCCTCCAACAGTCCCACATATGATTATGATCCTAATTTTTTTACAACTTTATTGAGATATAATTGGCATATAATATAGTATAAGTTTAGCTGTATAACATAATGATTTGGTATACGTACATATTGCAAAATGATTACCACAGTAAATTTAGTTAACGTATCCATCACCTCCCATAGTTACAAAGTTTTTCTTGTGAGGAGAACACTTAAAATCTATTCTCTTAGCAACTTTCAAATATACAATGCAGTGTTGTTAACTATAGTGACCATGTTGTACATTATATCCCCAGAACTTACTTATATTATAATTGAAAGTTTATATCTTTGACCACCTTTACTCATTTCCCCCACCCTCCACATCTGGCAACCACCAATCTGTTCTCTGTTTCTATGAGTTTGGTTTTTGTAAATTCCATATACAAGTGAGATCATACAGTATTTGTCTATCTCTGTGACATTTCACTTTGCAAAATACCCTCAGGTTTCTTCCATATTCTTACAAATGGCAGGGCTTCCTTCTTTTTATGGGTGAAAAATATTCCATCGTACATATATACCACATTTTCTTTATCAATTCATCCATCATTGGACATTTGGATTGTTTCCATGTCTTGGCTATTGTAAATAATGTTTCAATGAATATGAGGGTGTAGATAGCTCTTTAAGATAGCGATTTAATATTCTTAAGAGATATAAACAGAAGTGGGATTGGTAGAGCATATGAGAGTCCTAATCTTAATTTTTTGAGGAACTTCCATACTGTTCTCCATAGTGTCTATATCAATTTACATTCCTACCAACAGTGCACAAGGGTTCTCTTTTCTCCACATCCACACCAATGCTCACTGTCTCTTGTCTTTTTGATAATTACCATTCTAACGGGTATGAGGTGATATCTCACTGTGGTTTTGATTTGCATTTCCCTGATGATTAGTGATGTTGAGCACATTTTCATGCACCTGTTGGCTATTTGAATATTTTCCTTGGAAAAATATATATTCAAGTCCTCTGCTCATTTTTTAATTGGGTTATTTGTTTTGGTACTGTGGAGTTGTATGGCTTCCTTCTATATTTTGAATATCAATCCCTTATCAGATATGTGTTTTGCATCTAGATTTTAGATAAGTCCAGTTGTGTGAAATATTTGACTTGCTATAAGATTACCAAATACACTCCTTATAAAGTTTAGATGAAGCAGAAGACACAATAGACAAAATTCTTTATATATTCTAGCTTTAGAACTATCCCAAAAACTCATATAAGTGCTGGAGACAATGTGCAAATTTTGGTGATGCAGTACAGAGGTTGTATGTCTAAAGGAGATTACTTTTTCCATTTCAGAAAGTATAGCTATGGAACTTATGTGTGAAACATATTAGAGAGCATCAAGTAAAGTCCTCTTGAACTGAAAAAATAAAGCAAATATATACAAATTTATCAGAACTAATACTGGCAAAATACTCTGAGTAATGTTGGGATGAACATCCACGAATCCTGAAATGTTTATCTGAAAATGTTGTTTAGTAAGAATCTAGTTCCTTTTTTTTAAATCATAAGCATGAACATTTAAGAAGCCTGTCCTATAAATCCCCAGTGGCTAACAGGCTTTGCTTCAAGAATGCATATTTATTGTGTTGGAAAAATCCATGTCCAGGAATAGGGGCAGTCGATTAGAAGGGGGTGAGGAGGTGCTATTAGAACAATTACTTAGTAGATGGGGGCAAATTGATTACATAATCTCATTCTATTCCAGTCTTCAAAAAATCAAGTTCCCAAAGAATTTCTGAACCAACACATTTCAATTGGATTAAATAGATCATAATAAAGATTTTTTTGCCTTTAATTCTAACAATCACTCTGGACCGTAGGTATAAAGGCTACTGGTTGTTCTTTCCCCAAAATACTTGAGGTCTGAAAGGAGAACAAGGCCAACAGAAAAGCTGATCCCTTCTACCCAGATTTAGGCCATGGGTGCCCCATGTTTAACCCTCAGAGAAACAAGAGAAAATGAGCTTTCTCTACTATAGCCATTCTCATCTAATATTTTGATGAAATTAAACAAATAATAGCCTAATTCCTCTGGAGATCCACTGAAGAGACAGCTGTAAAGCTCTGCCTCCACTGTGCCTTTGCCATCCCCTAGATTAAGGAGCTTTTCGTGCTAGTCTCAAAGCAAGACGACTTGGAGACTATGAACATCATTCAAGATCAGTTCCTACTGGAAACACTAGTGTGTTCCCTTGATCCTGCCTTAAGCTTGCCTCTTTATGCGAAAGGCACACCAGAACCGTTTTTCCACTCCTCCAGTTACCTAGTTATGGAAGAACCAGTAAGCTAACTAGTTGAGAAATGATCTGAGCCAGGAAAACCCCCTGATTTTAAAAAATAACTAAATTCTTGAGTACATAACACTGTATGCAGAGGTATGAATAAACAAAACTGTAGTAAGAGACAAGCCACAGTGGGATATCCAGAGTCCTTGTGGTGGATTGTTTTCCAGTTACATGAAGATAAACTCCCTACTCTGTTGCTTTCTTCTTACTCTTGTTGTCTTGGCACATTTTGAAGGTGGCACTTGAAAACATTTTTGTCAGTTAAAGCAACAAAAACCTCCACACTTTTGCTCTCAGTGATAATTCTAACGTTAAGTCGGTATGTATTACAGCTGTTCGCATTCCATAAAATAAAGTTTCCCTTCCGATATGAACAATGCGTTTTGAGCCTATGTTTTGCCACAGATTTAGATGTATCACTCAGAACTCAAAAGTTTTTTTTTATTGAGATTCATAATAGTTTACATCATTTTGAAATTTCAGTTGTGTGTTATTTTTTGTCCATCACCACGCGAGTGCTCCCCTTCACCCCCTGAGCCCATGCTCCATCCCCCGTCCCCTGGTAACCACTGAACTGTTTTCTTTGTCCATGTGTTTGTTTATATTCCACATATGAGTGAAATCATATGGTGTTTGTCTTTCTCAGTCTGGCTTATTTTGCTTAGCATAATACCCTCCAGGTCCTTCCATGTTGTTGCAAATGGGATGATTTTGTCTTTTTTCTGGCTGAGTAGTATTCCATTGTGTATATGTTTATATACCACATCTTCTTTATCCAATCATTGGTTGATGGGCACTTGGATTGTTTCCACATCTTGGCTATTGTGAATAGTGCTGCAATGAACATAGGGGTGTATATGTTACTTTGGATTGTTGATTTCAAGTTTTTGGGGTAGATACCCAGTAGTGGGATAGCTGAATCATATGGCATTTCTATTTTCAGTTTTTTGAGGAATCTTCATACTGTTTCCATAGTGGCTGCACCAGTTTGCATTCCTACCAGCAATGTTTGAGGATTGCTTTTTCTCCACATCCTCTCCTACATGTAGGACTCAAAAGATTTAAAGATGCGAAATCAAATACACTAGCTCATAGTCACAAAAAAATTAACCATAGAAACATAGCACTAAATTTGCAACTCAAACGTTTAGAAATGAAATATCTAGACATCCATATCAGGAGAAATATAATTAACAAAGTATTCCTTTTAAGTTTTAATTATTGGCCACATAAAAGAATTTGATCTCATAAATTAAAAGAAAAAAAGTAACAGAATCTAAGTAGATGCTTCATAAGTGAGCTTCAGTTTATTCTTATAAAACATGACTTTAAAGCCACTTATTACTTCAGCAGTAATTTCCTTATAGAATTATACATTGCTAAATTCAGTAATCAGAGGGTTTTGTTTTGTTTTGTTTTCTGTTAAGCACAAAACATAGGATTATATGGAATTGAAAACATCTGAATACACATTATTATTACTTGCAGAAAGTTAAATTAATATTTTACACTGATATAGATAAAATAATATACAATATCTTTCATTATTATTGGATCCAATATTCATAACTTAGTGGGTCAAAAAGCATCCAATTATAAAATTCAGAGAGTCTATTTTTGTAGGTTATCCTAAAGGCATTGAAGCAAGTATATTTAAAATTTAAAATTTAGAATTAGAATTTACTGCAAGGATTATCTATATCAATCAGATACAAAGAGAAATTAAGTTTCTTCTGTCTTTGTAGTCTTCAAACTACGTTGTACATTGTACATTGTTTTATAAAAACTTAGTTCTCAAAAATATTAGTGAAATTAAATAATTCTCTATTACTATCACATTTCTTACTTGATGTGAGTTAGTTTCTTATCCAACATCTAAAAGATCTTTAATTGGGCTCAGATGTTTTAGTTGGGTTGATTCTTTTCCACAAACAGTGTAGCTATAATTCATTTTTTTGAAAGCAAGCAATTTTAAAAAACAAGAACTATATAACACATAGATTACCAAATTTTTTACGTATCAACTTAAAGTGCAAAGATCTGATATGATTTGTTTACCTACTCCATACAAAAATAGTTTTGAAGAATATGTATGGAAACCACTTTTAGAAGATAAACTTACAACGACTAAGAAAACAGCTGACTTTTTAAAATAGATTTCCGTTGCAGGTACAAATAGTGAATATGTAATGAGAACAATGGCTAAAATTTAACAAAAATCCTAGAGACTCACCATCTTGAAGCTGTTTTGTCTAAGTTATTTTCTTGGCCCCTTATAACCAATGTACACTCAAGGTACACTACTATGTGTTGTATTTCTCAGATGGGCCATCTGCTCACTTCAGCCAAGTGTCCACCCAAAACCTAACTTTCATTACCTAACATAATATTTATTCTCTTCCCCATGGGCTCTGTTCTACTTCCAGCAACAGGAATAACCTTCCTCACATACTATCAGAAATACGTCATTCCCTGTTTAAAGAATATATTCCCTCTTATGTATCCATTATATTACTAGGAAGGTCCAAAAAAATTCTAAGGAGAGGAACTTGAAGGTGTACAAAATAAAGTCATAAATATTCTGGCATTGATTCATTCATTTGTTCATCTAATATTACCCAAGTGCCTATTATATACTAGGCACAGTGAGAGTTGTTGTGAAAGCTTCTAGCAATAAAGTGATGAGGCAAACCCAGATCCTTTCCCTCATGAAGTTCACACCTTCACAGAAGAGAGAGACAATAAGTAAACAAATAAATGATCCAGATAATAGTTAACTCAGCCAAAGACTACCAGCAACACCGGCAGTTGAAGAAGTTGTGTCTATTACTTGTGAGTAGTGAGAACTCACACCTTGGGAAGTGTGGTGTCTCAATAAGGATGTTAGGAGAAACCTCGTATAGGATTTGAGCTCTGGTTGGGTGACACTGGGGAGAGTTTAGAGGTAGACTGGGTGTTGTCATAAAGAAAGAGAATTCTATGATTGGCTATCTCAATAAATCGTATCTACAGAGAAGGCAGGTTAAGGCAAGGTTAAAGCTGTAACTGGTTTTAAAAAAGTAGTAGTCACTCATTTAGAGAGATGGGGATGGTGCTTACTTTGGGGCTTGCACAATGACCTTGCTGAGATGAATGTTCCGTGACATGATGTCCAGCAGGAGAACAACATGGCTTAGCTGTAAAAGTGAGATCAGTTTGTAATAACATGGAGGCATAGGTTTGAGTGTCACATCAGTTCCCAGAAATCAGGGACTGCTTCTTTTTTTCTTCACAAATTATTCAGAAAATAAATGGGATAAGGTGATAAATATCACTAGGAGTAACTTACATAATGTGACTAAAAGTCTGTTTGTGAAGATGACATTAAGCTAAGACCTATGAAGAGCTTAAAAAAAGAACATTCCAGGCAAAGAACCTGGCAGAAAAAAGGGCTGGGCATGTTTGAGAACCAGAAAGGATAGCATGTCTGGAAAAGTGAGTGACAGGGAGAATGGCATGGGATCAAAGAGATATAACATATAGATTTTTTTAGTAAGGGGTCTACATTTTATTCTAAGAGCAATGGGAAGCTTTACAAGGCTGTAAAGTGTGGGTGTAGGGACTGACTAATTAGTGACTTCATGCTAGGTTCAAATCCAGGCATGTGAGTGTTATGGGCTGAATTGTGGTCCCCTCAAAATTTCTATGTTGAAGAGCTAATCCTTAGTACCTCGGAATGTGACTGTATTTGGAGAAAGGACCTTTAAAGAGGTAGTTAAATTAAAATGAGGTCTTTAGGGTGGGCCCTACTTCAATAGGACTGATATCCTTGTAAGAAAAGGAATCTGGGATACAAACAGTTACAAAGGGAAGACCATCTGAAGACACAAGAAGAAGATGGCCATCTACAAGCCAAGGAGAGAAGCCTCAGAAGAAGTCAATCCTGCTGACACCTTGATCTTGGACTTCTAGCCTCTAGAACTGTGAGAAAATAAATTCCTGTTGTTTCAACCACACAGTGTCTGATGTTCTGTTACAGCTGCCCTGGCAAACTAATGCACTGACTTACCTGTACAGTATCCTTCAACGTCCAAAGCTATGAAATTGATACTAGATGTCCACTGAATCAATGTTTGCCTTTGCTTT
Organism: Equus przewalskii; assembly: GCF_037783145.1. Classification (NCBI taxonomy): domain Eukaryota; kingdom Metazoa; phylum Chordata; class Mammalia; order Perissodactyla; family Equidae; genus Equus; species Equus przewalskii. Next base: position 74,537,497 of record NC_091843.1, on the reverse strand, counting down.
GAAAAATAAAAACTGTTAGAGTTAGTGGCACCAAATATATTCACCTCTCTGGGCTTCAAATCTATAGTAAGGAGTTAGGACCAGAAGGTAACTGTAGCTCTTCTAACTCTAAAGTCATAGGATTTATCATAGGGTCCATTGGAAAAACACTTCCAAAAAGACAACTGTGTATTTATATCATATCTTTCTTCTAAGGAGTTCAAAACACTTCAAAGACATTTTCATATCAATTCTCATAGCATCCTGTGAAGGCAGGTAGGTGGGAAATATTATCATTTCTATTTGACATTTCTATACACCTACTCACTTGATTATAAGATCATTTTAACTGAATATATAATTTTTTCAGTGAAAAGAATACATGCCCAGGAAAAAAAATGATGTTCACAAGGAAGATAGTATAATTTTGCACTGTGATCACTGTCACGTGCTGAACGACTTGAACATTTGTAATGTACACAATGACCATTGAGATTTTAATTTAGATATTATTTCTCCATCCTTTTTGTAGTCCCTTGAAAAAAAAGGTAGGAGTATTAACAAAAAGGCAGCAATATTTTTTCTACGTAGCACCAAACAGAGGATAATCGCTCTATTTTATCTACATATTCAGAATACTGTATTTGTTGCACTTTTAAGGAAAGTATTGAAATAGTCTGAAGTCCAAAAAGCTAAAAATATCAATTATTCTTATTTTCCCCTTCAAGTAAAATGTCAGTACAGATGATGATTTGTAATGAGAAGTAGACTTTTATCCACAAAGTCAGTTTTAAATAAAAATGCAGTTTCAAACTTTCTAATATTGAAAAAAATTACTACCGTTCAACTTATATCTCTCCCTCTTTGAGAGGATAAAGACAAACATTCTTGACTTGTGGTCCTTCCTTATTTCATCAGCTTTATCTCTTATCAGTCTCCCTCAAGCTTCCTATGCTTTAGGTTCACTGAATTTCGTGCATTCATTTATTTATTTGTTCAACAAATATTGATTCAACATCGTAAGATGCTGTTAGATGGAGTTAAAATATTGAATAAGACTAAATAAGATCTTTCCCTTCATAGAGTACAGCTATAGCAGGGAAGTAAGTAAACAAATAAAATCGTTCTATATTGTCATAAATGCTTTAGTGGTAAAAAGCAGAGACATGGGTGCAGGTCACTGGGCAGAGAGGACTTCTTTAGAAATGGTGACTGAGAAAAGCCTCTTGGAGAAGGTGAGATTTTTCCTAAGATCTTAAGAAACTGGACCAACTGAAGAGTTGAATTAACAATTTCGAGCAGAAATACGGAAGTGCTGATCTCAAGGATTGAGTGCTGCAGTGACAGAAGTGGGTAATCACGACTGCTTGCAGAGTTAGCAGGGCTCAGAGCAAAATGGAAATGCAAGGCCTCTTGTTTAAAAACTAAGAATTGCAAGATGGTGACAGCAGAGCATTAAACCAAACACCAGGCCTGTGTGAGCAGGGACCCTGATCAACTGCACAGGTTGTACACCCATGAGGCCACACCTGAAGAGGGCGGACCTCAGTGGATTGGAGGTCTCTATGAGACCAGAGCCTGTAATTCGGGACTGTGTTCCCCAAACACGTCTGAGAATATCACTTGAGATTCCTTTTTAAAAATATACAGACTCCCAATCTCCTTGCTGGGGATTCAGATTCAACATGTACAGGACAGGGATCGGGGAATATATTTTTTAAAAGTAATTAGCAGTACTGTTTGTGTTTGGATAACTTCAGGAAAAACTGAGCTAGACCTTTCAAAACTGACAAGATTGATCGCATTTTGAAAGAGGCCTGATGTGAATGTACATGTTAATCTGAATGCGATTTTTCAGTTAAAACAATCCCACTAGAAAAAACTTGTTTCTTTGCTTAGGATGGCTTTACTAGCAGGGAAGATGAGTTTATGTTTAGAAATGTCTTATTTTTTGTATAGATTATAAATTTCCCCTACCCTTGGCCGAGGGTAAACTGAGTTCAAATTTCTACGAATGTGTGTCTTTCCTGGATGGACCGTAACGTAGATTCAGAATTAAGTTCTCTTTCTATACCAAACTGTTAGTGTTCTCTAGGCGTGGAAGCCTGGGATGCTTAGACATTAATCTTTAAGCCATATGAGAAAATAACTTGCCATTACTTGGAAATAAGCTGTTAACTCCATGAATGTTTCTACCGAAACATTTTCAAATTACCAAAAATGTATGTATGAGAATTAGAAAAGTGAACAATGCCTTTTCCTGCTCCCGCTTTCCTGCTCTCACAGGTCATTTCTCCTGTCAGTGAGTCCAACTTGGATCAAGCGTATGTACTCTGATTAACTCACAATATGAAGTTGGCATGGAGGAGTATGCATAAATGACATTCACTTACCCCCATAAACATACTCTAACTATCCTTATCTTCAAACCTTTTTCACCAATCCGTATTACCAAGTGAAGAAGAATCTGGTTCGTTATGTGCCTTACACGTATATGTGAAAACTTCCAACAGAATCAGATCCTAATACACTTCCTTGAAATCCCTAGCATCTTGGGAACCCATGTTGGACAAGACTTGGAAGAGCTATAAAGTAAGAATAATTAGGTTTCAATTTATAGACATCCATTATCTATGGAAAAGGAGCCAAAATAAACTCCCAAACTATAAGCCTCCTTCCTGTAATATCCTCCCAAGTGCCAGTTCAGGCACTAATCACAAAAACTTCATTAGATAGATTGAACCTATGTCTAATATTTCATAGAAAATGCTGACTGAAAATAAGTGGTTTGTCATGCAACAACTATTAGTGAAGCTAGTATTTATGATGCAAAGGTCCCGAGTTCCCAGCAACTGTACAATTCCTTCTATTTTTGTGGGAATCTGCCATACACACTATGGTGTTGTGACCGAACTTCTGCTATGAATCAATGCATTTGACCTTGAAAGACTGATACTCTGATCTTGTTTCCTTTCCAGACTTTCCGCTTTTGAAAATATGCTATGGGGTTCTCCCACCACTTCTTTTCCCTCCACTATAGTAGTTCCTTTTCCTGTCAGTCTACTTCTCGGGAATATTAATGCCATAATATTATTGCAGTCTCTGCCTTTTATTTTTTTTGGAATGCAGATCGCCAGGTTTAGCAATTGCAGATTTGATTTGAAAGAGAAGAGATTCAAATGCAGTAACGCTGCCAGAAGACAGCTCCATCACTGATTTAGAATCAGTGAAATGTGTGACAGGAAAGACTGTGTTGGCAATAGGGCTTGATACATGTTTCAAGAGCAAAATTGAAACTATCCTCCCATGGTTTGCAGCTATAGATCTGCAAAAAGATCACTAAAGACCTTTCATAAGCAAAAGGCTGCAGGCCCTGCCTTGTCCTTCATCCTTTCTCGGGGTAGAGAGATGGATTTCAGAATTAGATGTGTCGAAGCTTTCACAATTCATTGCTGAAGCACATGCCTAAAACCGTCTCTTATTGAAAAAATATATTAATTATATTTCTTCCTTTTTATCATGTAAATTTAGAGCTCATGAAAGGAACCAGATGGACAGCTTTTGAAAATGAATCCTTCCTTTGATTAAAAGACAAGGAATAAAGTTTCTACATGCTCCGTTTCTGAAAAGCTCCACCTAAAACTTTTAGCAGCATTCAAATGGTTGGAAATTGCGAATGCGAAATTTCTGCTGTGTGTGTATATATGTAGGCAGGTAATTATTAGTGCCAACAACAATCTAAGTTTTCTATATTGATTGGATTTTGGGACCTTTAAAGATGAAAGCACTTTATTTCATTAAACAGCATTCCATACATCACGCGAATTCAAAACTTCATAGAAATAAAGAGAGTACAACTCTAACTTTTCAAACGTAATTCTTCCTGTTCTGAAATCTCTTGATCGTCTTATTAGGTCGAATTTTCTTTTCAATAATTTAGTTACTAAATAACTCATCTGACTGCTAGAAATATGTTACTCAGATTTAGGGGTCAGAGAACCAGAAAAGAATTTCTGACCCTGTGGCCAAGTGGGAATGGTTAAGTTCACGCGCTCTGCTTCGGTGGCCCAGGATTCCCCTGGTTCAGATCCTGGGCACGGACCTAGCACTGCTCATCAAGCCATGCTGAGATGGCATCCCACATAGCACAACCAGAAGGACCTACAACTAGAATATACAACTAAGTACTGGAGGGCTTTGGGGAGAAGAAGAAGGAAAAAAGAGAAGAAGATTGGCAACAGATGTTAGCTCAGGTGCCAATCTTTAAAAAAACAAAAAGAATTTACGGGAATTTGGCTCCTTGCAAGCAGTTGACTGAGCCAATAGGATTCAAATCAGGGCTGATGGTGAGAATTGGGAGTGGTTTTAGGTGAGCTGGTAGAATGTGTTTCATATTAAAATTTAGAAATTCATAGCTTTGTTCATGAGGCTCTGGTACTAAGACATTACTGGGGGCTATCTGGAAAAATAAATTAATTAATAAATAAGTATATAAATAAGTGCATTATAAATAAACTATAATGAGGACTCTTATCAAAGTCTAAGAGGAAAGACTCCTAACCATGTAAGGTGTCTGTTAACAATATCTTAATATTTTAAAGATTGCTCATGTCTTGCAGTTCACTCTGGAGCATGATTTCTACTTCCACCTCCTTCCTTTCCTAGTTACAATGGCTTTGGCGCAGAGTCTAACCCAGGAGAAAATCGCAAAAATAAAACAAAGACTGGGCTTAGATTATATCTTGGCTTATTGATCTCACGATAAAATAGAATACAGGCATTACAAATCCTATTGGTTTATCTTATTTGATGGAAGTTCTGCTATTTTCCTGGCTCATTATTAAGAATAGTTGAATGTAGTATTTTATTCTCAGGTATGGAGAAAATGCTAAATTGTCTATTTGGTGATATTCTGTCATGTGTTTCTTCCTAAAACTGGAAACAAAGATTTTACTTTATTATTGCTATCTTTGGCTTATAGAAAGGCTCAAAACCTTAGTTCTAAAGTCTTAGTTTTTAACCCAGGCCTAATATAAAAGGAATTATATACTTCACATTTTACAGTACTCAGTCCGAGTTTTATTCTTAAGAATCACTTTTTCTTGATTGATATAACTTCCATCAATAGCAGTTTGAGATGTAACAGCATTAAATGCTAATTGATTTCACATGTTAAAGAATTACTCTGCCTTCTAAAATGGTGTGGTTTTAATTTTGAAGATTTCATGAAATGTTTCTTCAGCTGAATTGATTTTCATGGTGTTAAGTATAGAAAATTACACTTCCTTTAGACTAATTTTATTAGCATCATCTCAGAATTCTGCATCTCCTAAAATGTTGCTTATTTTCTGCAAAGTCCTCCTCCCCTACCCTAATCCCCGTGGAAGTTTCATGAGAGTAGGGACCTTCACTGTCTTGTTCATCACTGTATCCCCAACACTCACTAAGACTGGCTCATAATAAGCATTCATTGTGTAGTTATTAATTGAATGAATGATGGGTGAATGAATGTGCAAAGTGTATGTAACCGTAGAGTCTAGAGTCGTTATTCTGTACTTTCATTATAAACAGCATGAAAATAAACAGGAAAATGTTTTATAATACGGATAAAAACTCATATTGTTTCACTGTGCTTTGACATGTTACGCTATGTCCAACATTTTCGTTTGATCCTCAGAGTCATTCTGTGAAGAAAGCAGTTTATATTTCAGCCCACTTTTAAAAAGCTGAAATGTAGACCTGTGCAGGTAGATGACAGTCTGAGAGCACAAGACCATTGGAGAAGCAGAGTTGGAACTCACTGGAATCTTTGGAAACAGCCAGTGTGGTGGTTAAGGGTGGATTCAGGAGCTGACTGCTTGGAGTGAATCTTGACTCTGCCATTTGCCAAGTGCAAGCCCTTGGGAGAGTCCTCTAAGCTCTTGGTGCTTCAATAGACTCATCATAGAGTTGCTGTGAGAACCAAGAGTAAACATTTGTAAATTGCTTAGAACAGTGCCCAGCAAATAAAAACCTCAATAGATATCAGCGTTTATTATTTCAAGCTGAGGGTCCTTCCTACCCCTGGCTAGAAAGAAAACACTTTCTTCAAAACTTTCTTTAAAATTTACCTTCAAATGCACATATGTATTTTACGATATATTTTAAATCATGACCACATGTGCATGCTCTAAACGCTATATTTAGGCTCTGTGATTCTAATCTTTTATTTTATGTTTATAGTTTTATTATTTCTATCATAATTCATAGGGATTTCTAAATTTTCATTTAGTTTAAAATATGCTATCCAAGCAGGGGTGGTAAATAGAAAGAATTCACTCCAAGTCAATGACGAAACAGAATTTTATGGGAAGTAACAAACAAACAAAAAGTGGGCCGTGCCTCTCTCTTCTCAGATAGATTACTGTAAAGCGCCAACCTGTAACTGTAGGGGCAAGGTTTCTACATCACCTCTCAAAGAGGAAACAGTTCTTTTCCAAAATTTTTATTTATTTTGATGATATGTAATAACTAAGGACTGCAAAATTGTCTTTCAGAAACGAGAGTACATACTAAAGATTTACAGTAAATGTTTGTATTTTTTTTTAATTTGTCTCTTACCCAGAATGACATATGCTAACTATAGACTAAGTTAGGGAAGGAATAGGTCAGCATTCCTGATACAACTGAGGAGTCATAGGATTAAAGACTAAAGTTGCATATTTACCTTATTGCTTATACCAAACTAGATTACAAATGATTTAAATATTCAAGATTAAAATTAAAACCAAAAAAGTAATTAAAAAACTTTAGGTGAATATTATTATAATTTTGGGGAGGGGAGGGTTTCATGTGCATAGCATCAAAAATAAAAACCAATAAGGAAAATTTGATAGATTTAATTACTCAGGAATACAATGCTTTTATGTGACAAACAAATGTAAAAATTTTTAAATCAAAGAAAAATTGTAAAAAATATTTGCAAAATACTATGTGAAGGGCAAATAATTAATAATGTTAATAAGTAAATAATTCTTAACTAATAAATTAAAAACAAACAACTCAATTGAAAAAATAAGCCAGGTAAACCAACAGTCAATTCACAAAATAAGAAAGACAAGCGAAGATATAACATATGAAAAGATGTCAACCTCTCATATAGGTTGTATATACTACAAACTAAAGTAACATTGATATAACTTTTTTAAAGATTAGCGTGGATCAAGAAGTTTGATAATGTCCATTTGCTGCTAAGGGTGGTAAATGGTAAATGGTAAGGTAAATGGATATTCTCATTATTTAAAGATAAAAGTATAAATTGGTACAGTATTTCTGAGAATGGTCTGTTAACAGAAAAATAGACAAAATATATACATATAGTTACATACATATACACATATATACAATTTTCATACTCTAACAAATTTATAGTTATAGGAATTTAGTTTATGCAAAAAATCAAACCAACGTTTACAGTTATGTACTCAACTTTAACATAAATGTATGCTGAAGCTGAAACATTAGAAAAATAAGTTATGATACACTTATACAATAGAATATTATGGTCTATCAAAAATGATGATGCAGCACTATGCTGAAATAAAAAATGTCCATCGTATATGCTCAAAAGATACATTGCAAGCCAGCATGTAGATTATGACTCCTTTTATTATATGCATTAGAAAAGGTTAGGAAAGTTTTACACCAACATATATTTTTTAACAGCTTTCTTGGGGTATTTTTAAAATATATATATCATAAGATTCGCCCATTTCAAGTACACAATTCAGTGGTCTTAGTAATTTAACCAAGTGGTAGGTACATCGTCGCCATAAATCCATTTTAGAGCATTTTCGTACCCCCGATAAGATCCCTCATGCCCATTTATGGCTGACCCTCCTCCCCATCCCCAGCCTCTGGCAGCCACCAACCTACTTTCTGTCTCTATAAGGTTCCCTTTTCTGGACATTTCGTACAAATAGAATCATCCAGTATGTGGTCTTTCCTTCTGGCTTCTTTCACTTGGCATATTGTTTTTGAGGTTTATCTATGACTTAAAATGTGTCAATGTTTCTTCTTTTTTATTGCTAAATAGTATACCATTAGATAGGCCACATTTTCACTGTCCATTCACCCAGTTTCCGGTTGGGGGTCATTATGTATATGCCACCATACTAATAGCAATTATCTCAGAGTCTTGAGGTTACAAGTGCTTTTCACTTTCTTCCGCATACATTTCCGTGTGTGCTTACACTTTCTTAATAATCGAGGTCGGGGAAATTAGAGTAGCAGCACTGTTTTTAATAGGGCAAAATGATGAGATAGCAGATATGTTTAGAAATGTAGGACCCAGTCGAATATATTTTGCATGGCAATTATTTTCTGCATCCCAATCCCCTTCATGCTAATTATATTGAGAAGGTTAAAGAACTAAGAAATTTGGATATTTCCCAATACTCCCTTTAAAAATAAGTACATAATAGTCAATTTTGTCTACTGAAGGAGGATTAACCCAGATACTATTTTTTTTGACATGGCTACTAATTTAATTTTTAATCACAAATACTTTATTAAAAGATTGAATATTTTGATGAGAATAAGTTGAGTGTATATACATATATACACATAAACATTTAAAATGATTTATAGAATATATCATACATAATACAATATACTATATAAAAATATACAACAATAGAAATGTGAATAAAGAATTTTCTTAACGTCACAGGCAATTTGAAGGGATATAATGATTCAATTTTATTTGAATGGTTTTGATGTATTGCAGTTTGTTTTTTTAAAATCAGTTACACTTCTTGCCTCCAAACATCAATCCATCCCATATTTACTGGGTCTCCCCTCCACTAGGAACTTACTGTGGGAGTGTAAATCACACAGTTCTTGCTCTCAGGGAACTTCAAGGAGCTAAACTTATGAAAATACAGCTTTGAAAAGATGAGTTAAGGTTGAACAATAGTAAGAAACAAGGCAATTTAATTTGCTGCTCCCTGTTTTGTGTTGTGCTTTCAAATCAGCTACAAAAACCTGATTTACACAGAATCTATAGGTGAATCAATAAATACCTCCCCAAAGGTAAATCGATCCTTTGTATATCAACATCGTTATCATTATCATCTTCGTCATCAGCTTTTTATAACTTTGAGAATCTGTATATTTGAAGTTTGGGGAGAGCGTTTATTCTGTTTCTTTTGTGTTTTAAAATCTGCCTTAATCATGTGACACCGAACTTGGACATCACTAACCCACTGAATCTGGACTAAGAAACTGCTTTTATAAATTGGGATAGTTGTGCAAATCCCATTGGGCCCTGAATGTGAAAGCAGAAATTTCAACTGGCAGATGAGGGAAACCCCTTCTCTGGGAGCCAACATGGCCCATGGCACTTCACTCTGGGAGTCTGAGCTGCAAACTGGGCTGACATATTATGTTTCTTGATGACTGGGAAGAACTTGATGAGTTGAATTTAATGCTAAATCTAGAGATCTGTGAAAAGTTGCAGTACTTGCGGCTAGCCTGAGAAGATGAGGCTGTTTCAGAACAGACAATCTGGACCCAAGATCACAGTCTATACTTCAACACATACAAATTAATGGGAAATGTTCAGAATTTTCAAACCAGCGTCCAGCAGTACCAGGTTTAGAAAGAAGGCCTCTGGAGTATTTAGGCCAATCTTGTAAAACTGGAATGAGAACCTATCTCATTGGGTGGAGATGAGTATTAAATGAGACAGTTTATGAAGCTTTAACACCATTCCATTAACATAATGAGTATTCAGTAAATGTTGCCTATTTATCGTCGTGAAGTCCACAGAAAAGGCACTGTTGAATTTTGACAGGAATTATTCTCCATAAATTGTGTCATTATACACTAACATGATGTGGAAGTAGCCAGACTTTTGAGAAAGTGTTGAGTGGAGTCTGGCTATTCTTTTACTTTCTTTAGGAACAATGGTGTCATATCTGAAGTGGTCTCAGCCATCAAATCAATAGATTAGTGAATGGGAAGTGCTGTTTTCTGTCACAACATAATAGCCAAACACTGAATAAAAACATTTACTTAATTGCAATACCATATTAAAATCAAAATGTAGGAAGTAAATTTCAAAAATACTTAAACATGATTCCTTTATTTGTGTATTTATTTCTGCCTGATACATAAGTTCATTGTTATGTATTAGGTGACTGTTTACTGAAAACAAAATGAAAAAACCTGCCCCAGTTTATTACTCACTTTTTTAAAACAAAAACTTTTTATTTTGGAATAATTTAGATTCACATGAAGTTGCAAACTTGATACAGAGAAGTCCTGGGTACCCTTCACCCAGTTTACCCAACGGTGACATCTTACATAACAACAGTGCATTATCAAAACCAGAAAGTGATTGGCACAACTCAATTAACTAAACTACAGATGTTACTCAGATTTCACCAATTTTTGAATTCACTCCTTTTTGTATGTTTTTATGTATAGTTCTATGACATATTACCACTTGTATGTATCTTCTAAGCACCCCCATAATCAAGCTCCAGAATCGTTTCATCGTCACATTGAAATTCAACATGCTGCCCCTTTGTAATCACACATTCCCTGTCTTCCCTTACTATTGGCAACCAGTTTTCGGGTCTAAATCTCTTTAATTTTGACTATTATTCTTAAAGGAAATTGTTTTAATTGTTTACACAATTTAAACAATTGTTTAATTGTTTTAATTTAAAACACTACTAGGAAAGATTTAATATCAATTCTTATCTATATAATTTTTAAATGCATGCAAAGCGGAGAGATTATAGATGCCTCATTGGGGATTTTGGAAATAAGTCATATAGGTGCAAGAATTTTAAACTCTGGCAAGAATTCATAGGAATATAACTTTATTTTATAAAATAGTAGATACTGATTGTCACTGACTGGTTTGCAGGAATACAAGTTAATTGTTACAAGTCACCATCTCACACTCATTGCTGTCTTAGAATTGTTATTTTAAAAGAGCATGGGAAAAGAAAACATAGGGATATTTTTCCATTTCTGAGTGGGGAAAAAGAGACCCATTGCTTTCGAAAATGAACAGAAATCTTTAGACTTAAATGAAACCTTATTTTTTTTCAGTTGCAAATTTTTTTTCAGTTGCAAATTTCTAGTGAGACTATATGGCTAGAGTTGGAAAGTGTGGGTAAGGCAACACAATGTTTTAATAAGCGTGTATCTGAAACAAAAGGATCAAAGATCTTTCTTAAAGTTAGTAAATTAACCTTTGAATAACACATTTGAGTGTTAAGTCTACATCCTTGCATACTTTTAAAACTTCACATTCTCAAGGTTTTTCTTTCTCTTTCCCTAAGATGAAAAGTTCTTCACTTGGGTTTTTATATATCTCTTCACCACACAGATTTTACTATCAAGTACAAGTCATTTCCAGTTTTGAACAGAAATGGCAATAAACTTGGCTTATTTTTCATAGCAAGAGCTATAAGTAAATTTTAAGGAACTGAAGCATGAAAGCATAGGGCTCAAGAGCTGAACTGCATGGGAATTTGGGGCAGCTCGTGCTAAGACTGAATCCACATGTACAAATGTATTTAGCTCTAGGGGTCAAGAACCACAAAACCTCAAACTGTTATCTCATCCTTAATATTTATTTTGTCACGTGAGCTTTAGAATTCCAGCTTTCAAACATGTGGAAGTTTACAGGGAACAGAAGCTCTTTTTCAGTGGGAACATCTTCATTGAAAAAATATTGGGCAATTTTCTGTCCAATAATATATAGTCCTACCACACTTTGTTTGTTTTTAAATTTGTATTTATTTATAACTCCACCTTTTCCCATGGACGATTTGAAGCAGATTCTTGGAAAAGGCATTTAATAAAGAATACAAGAGAAGTGGAAAATCAGAACAGAGGAAAAGATTATAAAATTATGTTGATGATAAGAGTCTGCGTATCTAACATGATTATACTTGCATAAAATTTGGATCCTATGTTTCCAGGAGTGAAATCAAAAGGGGAAACACAGTTATATACCCTTATTAGAAAAGAGGAAGAATTTAAATCTCTCGGATATAGGCAAAGTTCATTTTCAAGACTCGTATATAGGACACTACGGCCTCAAAAGATAGCAAATACAAACATATATAGCAAATACAAACATGAATTTTATTTTGAATTTTCTTAAACGTCTTCTAAAAAAACTTGACTCCATGATAATAAAATACACTTTTGTGAATATGATTCCAGGAGAGATAGAAAACACTCTTCAGAATGAGTTTATAGCTTGTTTTGGAATCCATGGGGGCTCAAATAGCAGTCTTCCTTCAGATGAGTAAGGATAGAGCGCCTCATATTTTTTGTCCCTGATCTGAACTAATTTCACCAAATTAAGTACTCTTCCAGTGGATCTAAAATAACCCAGGTTTTGTGTTAAAAGCATTTAAAGGAATGGTTGAATACTTCCTTGAACATGACTTTTGAAAAGAGCCCAGACTGCTCTGATTTTTGCGTTGGCGTTTAATTTCAAAGTATATGCATCTCTAAAACATCTGCCAAGGTTTCTGTTATTGAGTTATAATGATTTTCATTGTTGTTCTATCCTAATTATAAGAAATTTCACAACCATGCAAAAAAGAGACACCTATAACAAAGGCAGTAGTTTCTTCCAGCTTGGGCACCCAAAATATCACAATTTTTGTGTGTTGAAATTAACAGCTTATGGTGGCAAGAAGATAAATGGAAGACAGCACAACATGACTAGGAAGTACCCAATCTGAATCCAATCTGAATCTGAATTTCTTTTTAATTCACAACATATTTTATTAGTTTATGATGGACTTACAAGTTTATAAATTTATTGCCAGACTACTTTCTCTCTTCTAACCCTTCTGTTTCCAATGTTAATTGTATTGATAGTTCTGGATTTACATTCTTTTCGTGTTGTAGATGTCTGGAACAGAAAGCACTAATTAATTCATGTCTAGGAAGAAAAATGCATTTATTTATGTCTAAATGAAAAACAAAAGAACAACTCTTTCTTTCACAAAAAAATTCATCACTGGTGACAATACAAGATGTTCTTACTTGATTAGATACTAGGTCCTGAAAGAAAGTACGGAATAATAAGTGACTCAGCTTATGCAGGAATATTGAAAACAAAACTTTCTTAAATCTATTATTGACAGGGAGGTGAATTCCATAAATTTCACTGAGAAGGTCCCTTCTTGTTGAATGTCAATGAAGCTTCAGTTTATGGACTCTTGAAACAAACGATGAATGCAGCATGATCCTCTCTACATCCAGATCAGGTAAAGGACTCAGAGGACCTCCTAAAAAGAGCTATCTATCTATAAATGTGAAAAAGTGGATGAAACTATAGTATTTTATCAAAAGTTTCAGTTAAACAAGAACTAGAACCAATGCAACTTGTCTATGCAGAAACTTGTGGTTCTTGGACAGATGGGCATCCAAAGAGATTTTTTAAATAAATAATGTAGCTTTTATCAGAACAATTTTAGGAAAAAATAATCTGACCTTAAGAAAACATTATATCCCTCTTATCCAGTCTATTTCTTTGCTCACTTTACTTTTGTTTTTCTCCACACAGTTTAATTTTTCTCAATACCATTTCTGCCTTCTTGATTCACCTAGCAAGTAAAAGAAATAACAGAGATATGTTACAAACGAGTAAAACCATCTGACAATTTTTGTTCGAAAACTTACAAATATGATCTCAACCTCTTGTTCTACCATGAACTTGCAATTACCCTTTAACAAGTTACTTCATCTCTTGGGCCTCAATTTCCTTGTCTGAAAAAAGAGATTAATGCCTATAGTGCAGGATTGTGGGAAGAATCAGGTAACATATGATCAAATTGCCTAATGCTTAGTAGGTGTTAAATAAGTAGTATTAATGTTTTACTTTTCTACTAATGGACTTCTACTTGGGGTGATTTACCAGTCAATAGTGCCTGAAAAAGCTGCCCTCCTAGTGATGGAGAACTTAACTCCTAAGTTTCAATCAGTCTTTCTTGTTCTCTAATAGAATTCATGAGGGGATACTAAAAGCGTATCCATGATCTTAGTTCTTTTCATGTAAACTCCTTTCCAGAAGTGAATTTGTGCCATAAGATTGAAGTTGTAGTGTGATGTGTCCGAGGGAAAGAGTAGGAACAAAAGAGAAGCACAAAGAATGTGAAAGACAATTTAGTGCTTCCTCTTAGCCTGCATTTCATCTTACCCTTTGCTGTCTATGGACTATTCATCAACATTATCATGCACCGAAATCTCCTTTGAAATTTTAATCAATTTAACATTGGTGTATCTATAGATTAGATGAAATAACTTTTGCTGTCTCTTCCAAGCACCTTTGTCATATGAATGGCTTACAGCCCTCATATTTCTCAATACAAATTTTTAGATATCCTTCTACTTCAATCTTGTTTTCAAAGGACAAGGTGGAAGATGACAATGGTAATGAAGATTAACTGAAAGACTAATTATTTAGTCACTGGTGGGGGGATGAGGCATACAGCTAAATCTTTCTGTCACGAATATTCATAACTAGTTCAGTTTAAATGCCAGATTTATGAGAGCAAGTGATCCATCTCTATCATGCGCCGGATGCTTTATTTAAAGTAGGTTCAGAAGAATCTTAATTTTTCATGCAAAGCTACTCACTGTATATCAATCCTAAAACATCGCTCTCTTTCCACTTCTCTGTGTATTATGTATTAGGTAAAATTAACCAGACATTTAGATTGAGTCTTAAATAATTATTATATATTAGGAATCTCTATATTTTTTCCAACACTCACAAAACAATTATTTTTTTCTTTTTAACCTGGCATCAGCTCATTTGAGTGATGACAAGTTTGTGTGCCATGAACCCAACATGAATGAACTGCTAATTAGTAGATTTAATTGCTTAAAGGAGGTACTTTATTTTACACCTACTAACATTTTGATACTATGAGTATTTCAACTGTAGTTTATATCTAGTATTAAATTAGCACATGATTTAAATGCCAAGTTGGCCATTGTAAGTTAATGTCACAACTAATG
Organism: Equus przewalskii; assembly: GCF_037783145.1. NCBI lineage: Eukaryota > Metazoa > Chordata > Mammalia > Perissodactyla > Equidae > Equus > Equus przewalskii. The sequence continues at coordinate 74,522,470 of NC_091843.1, read as the reverse complement.
TAAAGAAGCCTTAATTGTAAACGTGTCCTTTGTCAAGTGTGTATAATTATAACTATGCCCAATTAAAATGATGAACACTTCAATTGAGAAGAGTTTTTTTCTTCCTATGCTTAGATAACGGATTTTTTTCCATCTCACTTGATAAAAACAGTACATAAAAATGATTCAAGAAAATATCTAACTTACATGTAAATAAAAATGAAAACTTGAGGTCAATATTTGGGGAGAAATGTTTGTTACCTAAAATTGCATTCTAGACCATCATATTACCTAAAGCTATAAACTTTCCATCTCTTAAACATAGGAATCATTGCTCTTGGTCAACATACATTGAGAACTCCAAGCAAAGGTCACTTTTTTTTTTTTAAAGATTTTATTTTTTTCCTTTTTCTCCCCAAAGTCCCCCAGTACATAGTTGTATATTCTTCGTTGTGGGTCCTTATAGTTGTGGCATGTGGGACACTGCCTCAGCGTGGTTTGATGAGCAGTGCCATGTCTGTGCCCAGGATTCGAACCAACGTAACACTGGGCTGCCTGCAGCGAAATGCGCAAACTTAACCACTCGGCCACGGGGCCAGCCCCCAAAAGTCAGTATTTTGACCTTTCTCTCCAATTGGTTTTGAGGCATTGATGTTACCATAAAATGGAATGTGTGACAAATAATTGTAGCAAGTTTTTTTTCAAGCAATTTGTTCTTGAATAAGAGAGGGAGAGTTCTAATCTGATATTTAATTAGGGCTCATCAAACTCAACCCAAAGTTTATAATCATGTCACTTAACCCTCAGGTTTTCCTTGGCCATGTGCCTTTTAAGTTTGGGATACTTGTTTAGCTACTAAAAGTTGCTGACAGTATTTTTATCAACTGTAATGATGAGCAAAACAATTCATGGTTTTGCATAGTCTATAAATCTCCCTAGACCAAAGGAATTATTACTGTGTAAGGATTACAGTCTGCTAGAACGCTGGGAGTCTAGGAAAGGCTGCTGTTGCAATTCACTGTGACGTGCACATTTTTGGGTGAGTCATGAGGCCCAGGAAATATCACTCCAAGGTAATCCCCAAGAAAAATATTTGAAATAAGGCAAGACTGTTCCTTTTGGGTAGCTCTTCCCTCATCATTTACCCAATACAGTCAAACTTCTTTATGAACTTGACTGTTCCCAATAAAATCAATTCTCCTTCATATCTCTGAAGAGCCTTTCCAAATCTCTTCCATTTCTGGACATGGCATTGTTTCACTCCTCTTGGTCTCACAGCAAATATTTAAACTGATAATTGACTACAGTGCTTTTTCCTACTAAGCTTCAACATGGCCTCAGAATCTTTCTCAAACTTGCACTCCAAAAGGATACTGTCACCAACTAGTTACCCTGAGGAACTCAAGGGTGGGTTTGGATATTTTTTTTTTTTCCAAATTGTTCTTTCTCCTTTTTTGTGTTAGGGAGATGCAATCACCAACCACCCTGAACCAGACCAACCCTCAACACGAGAGCTCTGCCTGTGACCTTTGCCTTATTTTTGATGCTAGGATCTCTCCAGGAGGAGCTTAGGCTTTATTACCATAACCAGCAGTGTAAGTGGAAGCATGTTTTCCAACTGTGTCTGCGCAAGTGAATACCCCACCTCCTTTTTGAATATTCATTTCCCATCTGAAAGAAAAGGTCCCTGCTTCCCTTTGTCCGGGATGCCATAACTTTGGAAATGATTCCTCATGGTATCCTATTTGCCTCAAATATACTTTACTCTGTGAAACAACTACTTCTGGCAGAGAGTCTGATTTAACTTGCCAGGAGGCAACCCACTGTGGTTTGGTAACAATACCACTATTCTATCAAAATCAGCAGTGAAAGATAAAATGTATATCAATCCTTTGCCTTAAAGTAGTAGTGGGAATATTATACAAGTAGAGGGGATTCACAGCATGTAGTAGTTTATGCTCTTAGTATCTCTTAAAGAGGTTGGTTGCTTATAAGTAAAGTTCACCTGAATATACGTTACTCAAACATTCTGAATCCCGTATGGACCATGGAGAAAGAGGGGCAGGGAGAAAGGAAGGAAGAATATTTTGTAAAGATTTTTTGGGGGTCTATATATTAGTTTCCTATTGCTGTTGTAACAAATTACCAGAAACTTTGTGACTTAAAACAATACAAAATATTTTTTTACAGTCAGAAGTCAGATGTCTGAAATGGGCTTTCACGGGACTGAAATCAAACTGTTGCAGGATTGTGTTCCTCATGGAGAGGAGAATCTGTTTCCTTGCCTTTTCTAGCTTCTAGAGGCTGCTTGCTTTCCTTGACTCAGTCTTTTCCTCCATCTGCAAAGCCAACAAAGATGGGCTGAGTTCTCCCATCCAATGACTGAGCCTCCTGTCTCTCTCTTTCACTTATAAGGACCCTTGTGATTACTTTGGACTCGTGAGGGTAATCCAGGATAATCTCCCCATGTCAAGATCCTTAACTTAATCACATCTGCAAAGTCCCTTTTTGCTGTGTAAGATAACACATTCACAAGTTCTGGTAATTGGGACAAGGACATCTTTGGAGAGCCATTATTCTCCCTACCAGAGCCTACATCTACACAGCAACAACAAAAGAAACAAATGAGGGCAAGGAGATTTAAATACCTGTAATGAAGGGATTATATTTCAAATATCTCCTTAACTACCTTTACCTCAGGTCGTGTTTCTAGGAATGTAGTATATTGTTATAGACGAGAGCATGAAGGGGGGTAACTTGTGCCAGGGTTGGACCAAATCTCGTTTACTCATTTACTAACCATGTGCCCCTAGGGGCAAGTTGCTTAAGCTCTCTGAGCCTCAGTGTTTTACACCTTGAAAGGGGGTGATAAAAAATATGCTTATCTCAAGGCGTTCTTTTAAAGATGCTATGCTATGGTCCATGCAAAGTGCTTAGTACAATCCTGGCACACAGTAAATATTACCTCTTATCTTTCTTGGACCTGTTCCTTAACACAGAACATACTCCTCTATAAAATGCTGTTAAATGAATGTGGATGAATGACCTTGCCAATGATCCCACTGTTGGATTTGTTCACTTAATGATGCAACTTCTTTTGGTTCTTCATTGTATAGCATAGGAAACAGCTCAGGATGCTTAAGCTCTAGCACTTAAGTCATCACCACAAATTCCATACAACGAAGAAAATTGCACGTTTAATTCTATTCTAATCGTTGTCCATCTGGTAGACTAAACAGGAGGTCAGAGGAACTTTCAGATCAACCCGGACATCTTAACAGAATTAAAGTTTACCTTTTTAAGATGTGATAAAAGATTGGTAACGGAGATGCAGTCTTCATATTATTGCTTGAGACCTTATGAAAGCTTTTTTCATTATATGTAGTATTAGCCAGTCGATATTCATTTAGCTAACTAAAGCTTTTAGAGTTCACGCTTCAGTATCTTTCAATATGACATTTTTTATATGACATCTAGTTCCAGGAGAAAATTTTTGTGTTGACATGTACAATTAATATTTAAAAACTGGATGGAATAAAATTAACACCTCCGTGGCACGAAAGCAAAGCAAATCAAGTGAGTAGAAAAGGAGAGTCTTGCTTGTCCGTAGACAAACTAGAGAAATGAGCTCTAGTCTGGTGACTTTTAAAATTTAAAAAATTCTTCTAACTTTCTTAGTCTGGGCTTTAATATATCCAATTGCATTAAAGCATTTTAGAACGGATAACTAGATCTAATTTTACTTCATGCTTTATTCTCAAACCTTAAATGCCAGCCAGAGGACCCAAAAAGGGCATGGTGTTGGAGGACAGAAAGGGCCGTATATCAATTATACTGAACTATTCTATGGGATAAAAATAATGGAATTTCTAGAGCAGACCTGGATCCAATCCAAATACATCAGTGTCTCTACATCCTGTTATACTTCACTGTGTTTCATTTCTATCTTTCAGCAAATCATATCTATATTGCATTCAGATATTACATTTGTTTCCCCAGAATTTTAACTCTTTTAAAGTTATTTTAGGGATGTTAATTTTTTAAAATGTCACCAATAAATTGAATTAATTTAATTTATTTCAAAAAAGATAAAATCAACAATAACAATAATAATAATAAATGTGACAAGAAATCAGAATGTATTGTGTCAAGGATTTTACAAAGAGGGAAAAAATATACATATTTTTTATTCTGCAAATAAAATGGAGAAAAGTCCCTCAACACTTTCTAGACTTTATATTAAATTTAGAACTTCTTTGTCCAAAGGATTTTATTGATAGTGTTGTACCAATATGAAAAACTATAAAATTTAAAATATTTCTATTCAACATTTATCCAATACAAAAGACAAAAACCCATCTTGTTAATTTGGGTTGGATATAGTATCTGGTAGGCTTTTCCAGGGAATTCAGTGGTAATGTTTCTTATACCTCTACGGTGCCAGTTGTTGAATGTTCTTACTGTCTAAAATAAATATGTTAAATTCCAACCACTTACTCTCAACCTGAATTCCCAGAAAGCAAATCTATTCAAATAATTTTCAAATTGATTGTATTTGACCCCAGTGAATCTGATATTTTAAGGCTAATGGAAATATGATTCAAATGAAAAATCTAATATATGTAAGCTAGTGGGGAATATGTTAAGTATAAATAGACTGAACTATGATTACTCACATTAGTAGAAAGATCATTAGTTACTGGAAATTAAGGAAATTTTCTTTCACCAGAAAGGATTAAAATTAAGTCAAAATTATTTGTGTAATTACATAATGGTATATAATTAAGGGATAAATTATACACACATATTTTGGGGAATTGTTGACTAAATTAGAAAGTGTAGCACTAAGACCAGTGTATGGAAACCATGTTGCCACCTATTTAAAAATAATTAACTGATGCATGTGGGCCAGCCCCAGTTGCCTAGTGGTTAAGTTCAGCATGCTCCACTTTGGCGGGTGAGGTTTGGTTCCTGGGCATGGACTTACACCACTTGTCTGTCAGCAGCCATGCTGTGGCGGCAGCTCACATACAAAAAGAAGAAGATTGGCAACAGATGTTAGCTTAAGGTGAATCTTCCTCAGCCAAAAAAAGAAAATGGATACTTGTGTGCCAATGGTCAGAGATGGCACATACAGAGCAAGAATACTACCACTCTTCTTCCTACCAGCAGAAAAACAAATCTCATTGACCATGGAAGCTTTTCCACTGGGCTTAAAATCTTGTTTCTAAACAACTACTACTAATTTATTAAGTTAGATATGATTTATTATATTAGATATATTATTATCTAATATAATATGTATTATATATAATACATATTATATATAATAAAATTCATATATATGACTATAATAATATAATATAGTATAATTAGATATATATTAGATATGATTTAGATAAATGAGATATGAATTATTTTGCATCCACAAAATCAATTATTCCAGAAATAACCACCTTAAACCAATTGTTTTTCCATGAATGTTCAGGTATTCACTTTGGATTACTACCAATAAGTAGAAATATTATGGAGACAGGAAGGCATATTAAAGAGATATGAAAAGGAGATTAATCGAGGGCAGGATTCTTTGACAACCTTAGAGTTTTAATATTTTTTTTAAAGAATCAACATGGGCTCATAAAATCAACAACACCATTGTATAATACTGTGAGTCACATACTGTTCTAAACCTTAATGAAGTTTCAATAAAAATCTTTTAAAAAGACAAAAATTCCTGGCTGTATGAAGCTTACTTGCCAATTTGGGAAGAAAGACAATCAATTAATTCATCAATAAACAAATAAAGTACGCATCATATTAGATTGTGATAAATAGAAGGGAGAAAAAGTAGAGAAGGGACTTCTTGTTTCAGCTCTAACAGGTAAAGAGTTTAGAAGCCATCAATCCTATCTTTACAACAAGAGAAAGCTGGACAATGACTATCAGTGATATTTTTTTTGACTCATAAGAGAACAGAGGTCACAAGGCAGACTGCAATCTTAAAATCTATACAGACAGGTACATCCAGAGACATATAGCAGCTGAGAGGTGCTCATGTGAAGAGGAAGTCAATGAAGCCATAAGTTAGTAAAAACAACTAAATGATCATTTTGACCAATGGCCCGAGTTTGAGGGTTAAACTAGATTAAGCTTGCAAGAAAGTGAGGAACTTCTGGAAGCTACAGTCTCATGGGGACCTCCACTCTTTCATGGGCTTTTCCTTTGAGAACCCACCAGGTTTTTACAGTGAAGATCCAAGAAAGACTCCTTGGTGGCTCTGGAAAGGACATTGCCAGAGCTCAACTCCAAAGCCTTATTCCAGCAGTAGGAAGAGACTTCATCCCCATTCTAGCCCTCTCTAACCTTCCTATTTAACCTAAGGAGGAGAAAACATAGTCACAGGGGTCAGAAGTTCAAGGATATAAATGGTGAACACTGCAGCCAGGGGAAGGAATAGAGGGCAGAGGAGGGAAGGTTATACCACTGGAAAAACAATCATAAAGGTTACAGAGCTCCAAAACACAGGCCCACTAAAAAACTGAGATTTAATCTGAAGAATGTAGAAGACTCCCCTCTCCTATACTTTAGGACCACACCAACAGGGCTCTGGTAAAATTGTACTGGATTACAGCTAAAAGAGCTGCAAGTAAAAGGGAAGACAAAATCAAGGATACCAGAAGCATGTGAAGCTGTTGGCATTTATAGCTACACCACGCATTACACAGTCTAACTCCTAGCCAGATTACCATAAATCCTTACTCAAAAGCTCTTATTAACTAATCCAACATTCCAGCTTTCAAGAAAAATTACAAGACATGCTGAAAAGTGAGAAGAAAACAATCTGAATTGAGAAAGCAATCATCAGGACCAGACTCAGATACAACACAGATGTGGAAATTATCAGACAAGGAGTCTAAAATAACAATGATTAATATGTTAAAGACTCTATTGGAAAACCAGACAGCATGCAAGAAGAGATAGGTAATGTAACTAGAGAGATGGATACTCTAAGGAAGAAACAAAATGAAATGCTAGAAAAAACCCACAATAACAGAAATGAAGAATACTTTTGATGGGCACATGACTGAGGAAAAAAGTTAGTGAACTTGAAGGTAGGTCGAAGGAAACATCCCAAACTGAAATGCAAGAGAAAAGAAAGACTGACAAAAAAGACCCAGGACATCCAAGAATTGTGGTACTATTCAAAAGGTTTAACATAATTATAATTGGAATGCCAGAAGCAGTAGAAAAAGAAAATGGAGCAGAAGAAACATTTGAAGTAATAATGGCTGAAAACTTTCCAAAGTTCATGCACATACAAAACCAAAGATACAGGAAGCTCAGAGAACCCCAAGCAGAACGTATACTCCACCCCCCAAAAAACCTAGATCTAAGCATACTATATTCAATCTTTAAAAAACCCAAAACAGAAATTGTGAAGGAAGCTTGGGGTGAATGCCTTGCCTGTGGAAGAAGAAGGATAAGAATTAAATGACTTCTCATCAGAAACTACATAAACAAGAAAAAAGGAGTGTCAAATATTTAAAAATTTGAAAAAACAAAACCCACTAACCAACCTATAATTCTATATCCAGCAAAATTATCTTTCAAAATAGAGAAATAAAAGACTTTTATAGACAAACAAAACTGAGGGAATGTCTCACCAGAAGATCAGCCTTGTAAGAAAGATGAAAAGAAGTTCTTCAAGCTGAAGGAAAATTATGTAGGTTTAAACTTGAATCTACATTTAAAAAAAAAACCAAGAAGAGTACTGGAGAAACAATAAATGAAGGTAAAATTAAGTCATTATTTCCCTAGTCTTAATTGATCTAAAAGACAACTGTTTGTTTAAAGTAACTATGTTAACTATGTATTAGTTAATCGTATAAAATGTGTATGTTAACTACATATATATATGTATATATATATATATATATATATGTATATATATATATATATATATATATGCTAGTGCTATATAGTAATTTCAGCCAAAGAAGACTTCAAAGCAAGGAAACTACCAAAGATAAAGATGAGCACTGTATAATGATAAAGAGGCTATCTTCAAAGAAGACATAAAGATTCTACATGTCTCTACCTAACAGAGATTTTTAAAATGCCTGAGGCAAAAACTCATAGAAATAAAAGGATAAATAGACAAACCCAACATTATAGTTACAGACAAACAGTGTTCTGTCAGTAATTGAGAAATTAAGGAGGCAGACTATCAGTAGGGGTATGAAAATAGGAAGAGCATTATCAATCAACTTGCTCTAGCCGACATTTATAGAAGGTCTCACCCAAGAGCAGAATACCCATTCTTCTCAAGTTCACATGGAATATGCAGCAAAATAGTCCACATTCTGGGCCATAAAATGCTCTTAAGCAAATTTAAAATAATAGAAAACTAATTAAAAACCTTCAAAAACAGAAATTCCCAGGCCAAGATGGTTTTACTGGTGAGTTATACCAAGCATTTAAGCAAGAAATTACACCAATTCTTGATTATTTCTTACAGACAATAAAGCAGATCAAACATTTCCTGACTAATTTTATGAAGTCAACATTATTCTAATATCAAAACCAGATAAAGACATGCAAGACTAGAAAACTACAGGTCTGTATTTCTCATGAATGTACATGTAAAAATCCCCAACAAAATATGAAAAAATAGAATCCAACATTGTAAAAAAAGAATTATATACCATGACCAAGTAAAACTTATTCCAGTTAAACAAGTCTGGTCTAGCATTCAAAAATCAAAGCAATCTACCATATCAACCGGCTAAAGAAGCAAAATCATAGCTTCATATCAGTTGACACAGAAAAAGCATTTGACAAAATCTAGCATCCATTCATGACAAAAATTCTCAGAAATTAGGATAGAGAAGAACTTCCACAAGTCGATAAAGGACACCCACAAAACCCTATAACTAATATTATGACTAATGGTGACATACAGGATGCTTTTCCTCTAACATCAGAAACAAGGAAAAGATGTGCTCTCATACTACTCCTCTTTAATATCACACTTGAAGTCTTAGCTAGTACAATAAGATAAGAAATGGAAATAAAAGACATAAACATGGGAAAAAATAAAACTGTCATTTTTAGCAGATGGCACAATTGACTATATGGAAAACCCAAAGAATCTGAAAATAAACGTGTGTCACTAATAATTGAGTATATCAAGTTTGCAGGATACAGGCATACCTTGTTTTATTGTGCTTCACGTTGTTGCACTTAGCAGATATTGCATTTTTTACAAAACGTCCAGCAGCAAAAAACATTACAACTTGCCGAAGGCTCAGATGATGGTTAGCATTTTTAGCAATGAAACATTTTTAAATTAAGATATGCAGATTTTTCTTTTAGACATAATGTATTTCACAGAATAGACTACAGTAAAGTGTAAACGTAGCTTTTATATGGACTGGAAAACCAAAAAAATTCATTTGACTTACTTTATTGCAATATTCACTTTATTGCAGTGGTCTGGAACTGAACCCACAATATCTCCAAGGTATGCCTGTACAAGGCTAAATCAAAAAGTCCATTCTTTTCCTATATACCAGCAATGAGAAATTGGAATTTGAAATTCCAAAAATTAATTTGAAATAGCATAGAAAACCTAATTCATATGTGCAAATCGAACAAAATATGTATAGGATATGTATGTGGAAAATAACAAAATACTGATGAAGGAAATCAAAGAATAAACACATAGAGATATTTCCCAAGCCTCATGAATTGGAAAACTCTATACTGTTAAAATATCAATTGTAAAAATATCAAATATCAATCAAACTCTATATTGTTAAAATATCCAGGGATGGCCCCATAGTGTAGTGGTTGAGTTTGGTGCACTCTGCTTTGGCAGCCCTGGTTTGCGAGTTCAGATCCTGGGTATGGACCTACACCACTTGTCAGCCATGCTGAGGCAATGTCCCACATACAAAGTGAAGGAAGATCGTCACAGATGTTAGCTCAGGGCTACCCTTCCTCAGCAAAGGAAAAAATATATAAATATCAATTCTTCCCAACTTGATACATGGAGTCGATGAAATTTCAGTCAAAATCCCAGCAGGACATTTTGTATATAGCATCAAACTGATTCCCAAATTTGTAAAGTCAAAGCTTCCTAGAATAGCCAACATACTGCTGAAGAAGAACAAAAGTCGGAGGGCTCACACTAGTGATTTCAAAACTTACTATAAAGTGATGGCAATCAAGACAATGTGGTATTAACGAAAGAACAGACATATAAATCAATAGAACACAAAAGAGAGCCCAGAAATAGACCCACAAATCTATATACCACACGAATCTTGAGGACAACACAAATGCAATTCAAATTCAAAGGTGTTTTTTCAACAAACGGGCCTGGATAAGTTGGATGTCCATGGGCATCCTTATACATTACACAAAAATTAATTCAAGTTGGATTAGAGACTTAACTATAAAATGGAAAACTAGGAACCACCTAGAAAAAAATCTGCATGACTTTGAGTTTGCTGGTGAGTTTTGAGATATAACATCAAATTGTGGTCCATAAAAGAAAAAATAAGTAAGTTGAACTTTATTAAAATTTAAAACTTCTTTTTAATTCTTTTAAATTTATTAGGCTTGTTTTAAAGCCTAGTATGTGGTCTATCCTGGGAAACAATCACGCTTTTGACAAGATTGTCTATTCTGCTGCTGCTCAGTGGAATGTTCTAAGGATACGTGTCAGGAGTGTTAGATGTAGATAGCGGGTTTATAATATTTACGTCTTCTATTTCCTTGCGGATCTTTTGACAAGTTGCCTATCCATTATTGGAAGTGGAGTATTAAAATCTCCCCCTATTACTATTGAATTGTCTATTTCTCCCTTAAATTCTGTCTGCTGTGATCCATTTTATTCAGGTGCATATAAGGTAGATCTGTATATAATTTTTTCTTCTTCATGTCGTCTGTTATCTTGCTGATGCTTTCTATTTTAATACCTAATTCAAGAGTGTTTACAACTGGGGCATTTTTGCAGCACTGCTTTAAAGTCCTTGTCAGATAATTCCAGATAATTGATGTTGATTTCCTTTTCCCATATGAGTTGAGATTTCCATGAGTCTTCACAGGCCAAGTGATCTTTGTTGTATTATGGTCATTTTGAAAATTACATCACAAGACGTTGGGTCTGTTTGCGTTCTCTGAGAATGTTGATCATTTTCTTTTAGCCTTGTATAGGCTGTGTTTCCAGTTCACTTTTCAAAGCTTTTGCAGTGCTATCTTTTCTGTCCTGCATATGCATGGCCCTGTGGTCCATCTGAGTCCTGATCAGAGATCTATTCTTTAACAAAGTCTCAAAGTCTTTGGTACGCTAATTAGGATCAGATTCACGTTTGCATAGGTCAGTGGCTAACCTAGGAATTAATAAACAAATGTTTGCTTTCCCTAGCTATTTCCTCTCTGTAATATCTGCCTCCAGGGCCATGAGGCAGGAGGACAGAGGGAAAGGGAAAACATCAACAGGGTGTCACCACCCACTTGGAGATGCAGCTTCACCGAAGGGAAAGGAAGTTTCCTCTGCCTCAGTTTTGGCTGCAGGATCACTTGGGCATAGAGTGCAATGGAAGAAATCAAGAGATTTCTCCCACTCTTTCCGAGCCTTAGGAGTTTCTTTCTCTGCTCCTCAAACCAGAACTAGACGGTTTCTCCTTCCTCTGTGTGTCTGAACTGTAATGCTGACTTCCCAGTTTTGGATTGCATTATGTTTGGGCCAAGAGATACTGAAGGAAAAAAATGGTAAAGTCATTGTCTGTTTCTTGGCACTTCAGATTCCCTTTCCTGTCTGCTGGTAGATACTTTTCGGTGTTCTCAAACGCTGCTTATGCAATTTGTGGAGGTTTGATAGTTGCATGCAGTGAGAGGGGAAGGTTGGAATGTGTTTAGTCTATTTTTACCAGAACAAGAATTCCATCCTTTTTTTAGTTAATACCTTTCAACATTTCAGAGCAATTTTAAGCCACCATTGAACTTTAGTAATTTGTTTTCTTAAATTTTATGAAATTTTTGGAAGAGTGTAGGTTGATTTCATTTGGAGTGAAATTCTGTAGAAGGATGTGGTTTAACCCAATGGCATACTTGAAACTCTACACCAATCTGATGAGCTCATGTGGAGTATTTTCTATGGTAAATTCTGTCTTCTCAATTTCTTATTTCAACCCCCAAGACTGTTCCTCTTTCATAGAAGTTATCTCCATGCACGTTCTGGAGCCTTCAAAAATGTCTGCTGGGAAGAGGAAATTTCATAGGTTTTGATCTCAGAATATTTCTACTCTTCTTTTTAAAAGAAATCACATTATTCCTTTTTTCACTCAACTTTTACCATTATTCATTTTTAGTTAATTTCCTTTCTTTCAAATTTGAAGTAGACTTCAGAAATATTTCTCTTCATAAAAGAGAGTTCAGGTAGGGGCTGGCCGGTGGCGTAGCAGTTAGTTTGTGCGCTCCACTTCAGCAGCCCAGGGTTCCCCAGTTCATATCCTGGGCGCAGACCTACCCACCACTTATCAAGCCATGCTGTGACAAGTGTCCCACATATAAAAGAGAAGAAGATGGACACAGCTGTTAGCTCAGGGCCAATCTTCCTTAGCAAAATAAGAGGGTTGGCAAAGGATGTAAGCTCAGGGCTAATCTTCCTCAAAAATAAATAAATAAATAATTTTTTAAAAAAGAGAGTTCAGGTAGCCCCAACGAAAAGTAAAGAAGTCATTCTAGCCAATAACTGATGATATTATTTTTACTCATATCAGAAGACAAATATATTGTTAGACTTAGGAATCTGTTAGAAACTTTAATTCCAAAGATCCAACCCATTCTTGTCCTTTTTTATATATATCAAGTTCATATATCACAGTTTTTGGTTTTTTGTGTGTATTTTTTTATTCCAGAAAGTATCTTAGAGTCTATCTAATTGGCTCTGAATTTTATAGGAAACTAGATTTTAGAGGGGCTAAATGATGTGGCCAAGATCATATAGATATTGACAAAAGCGAAACTAGATTTTAGATCATTTCACACCTGGGACACAAGTCTCTTTATACAACATTGTGTCCCTTAGAAGTTCAAGTTTAAGGAAACTTGCTTGTACAATTAGTATAAAATTTTTCAGCATCGTTTCTTTTCTTCTATGAATAAAATTATGACTAGATATTTATCTTCATGATTATGATTAGATGTTGGATTTTCTTATGGAATCAAATATATATGTAGAAAAAATGATATGCTGAGCCTGACTCAGGGAAATGCTAATAGCTCAGGTTTAATCAATAAATACATTAAAGCTTCTACTGATCCTGCAACAAATTCCATACATAAAGTCACCCGACAAGTTCATTTGAGAGTTAAATGAAAGTATACCTTCTAATTTGTTTTCATATTTAATTATCCATTTATTCCTTTGATTCATAGGCAGTAATTTCATACTGTTGATTCCCTCTTGACCTTGTGCTTGTAACTGAATCCTGAGATCTGGCTTGTGGCCCAGGAATATGTAGAAAATTGTTTATATTAGCAGCAAGCTGCCTTGAGCTGCAACGCTTTGATTTAACGTTATAACTGTACTAAAAGTAGCATAGCTTTCCCACGTAGTCTCTACTCTGTTCAAATCCCTTGTCGTTATAACAGATGTTTGGATTATTGTTCTGTAAACTATGTCAGAATTTCAATCTCCAGTATCTGTTTATTATTCTCCAAGGGTGAGATTACAAATGTTCTCATGCACAGTTAATACTTATAAAACAGTCTGTCTTATTTCCTGTAAAAAAAATCTTACCAGAAAGTTTTTGCTAATCAGAGTAAAAAGACCCAATTTGGGGAGGAGTGTTTTAAGTGGGTATGAGTAAATGGTTCCAGGTAGAAATGGGCAACGTTTCAGAAAGTATTCCAGTCATTAAAAGAAATACTACAGCTTTTATCTTAAGTCTTTTGAGATACTGATTGCTAAAATTTTATTGAAGTATGTGTATAGCTAAAATTGACATATCATATTAAATAATTTTATTCTGATTTTGAGATATCGTTTCATTTATATTAATGCCTGTGAAAGCCATGTCTGCCAAAAATACCTCATGGCTTTAAAGTATGCAATGGTAACAAAATAAAAGAATTATTGGAATAAAAGAATGTGAGGCCCACATGCTCATAAAGATAGCAGAAATGTATGGGGATAACACCACTGTTTAAAATTTAAAATAGAAGCCTTATTATCCTAAAAAAATAAAAAGCAAGGTTACTGACAGCTTTTTAAAATACGTTTTCAAAGCCTGAACTATTAGTTTCCTCCTGTTGTTTGAATGAGTTATGGCAGCTTTTACAAGGACATGAAATAAGATTTCCTGAGGTAACAGTCCAACTGGATGTTGACGAAGAACAAAATCTCTGGTATATCATTTGTTTCTCCTTTACCCTTTTATATTTTAATTCTTGCTCAAAAGAGAATCGGTATGCTCTAAATCGAGCCCATGTCAGATAAAGGAGCATTATGTCCGCTTTCTGCAAGAGATGAAAGCACACTAATGCTGTAAGGAATATTCTGACTGTCTTTCTAGAAAACAAGATCCGTAATCAAGTTAGAAATGTTTACATGAAAATAATTTGCTTCTCTTATTTATTTCACATACATTTCTACCTTTCTTGTTATATCCAATTTTTAGTTTTCCTTTCTTTTAAATATAACAATGGCATAAAAAACAGGATTGAGAAGAGAGAGAGGAGCCTAGTCTTTGAAAATGATTTAGAAGGAGAGTGACAGAGTTCTTCTGGGAAATAAAAGAAGAGGGCAGGGGAGAGTTTAAGGAAAGGGGTCAATTAACTGCTCCATCAGCCCCATCGAACAACGCGCTGTATCTTTTACTTCATTTTGGCTTAAAGAGTGGACACAGCTACAACGGAGTTCAGAGTCTGCAAGAACACCAACATGCATTACGTTTGCATTTAGGATTTTAAAAAACAAAGGGAAAAAAACCACACACACACAAGGTCAGCTTCGGAAATGATGAATGTCTTTTTGCTGAAAGCTGTACCCAACGTCCTTGAGTTTAATCAAAACTATTTGTTTTTAGTCAGCTTTGCTGTTGTCTCTTTTACTCTTGTCCACTGATAGCTTGACATTAATGACATCATAAATCATGTGAAGTGGCGGCTTGGGTTTGGTAGCATTTCAAGTGTTTGTTGAGATGCCCTGGACTATCTGAGGGGCTGGTGCAAGGTTGGATATCATCCTGCACTGAATCTTTAGTGATGGCATTATTTGGTCAGTAAAAGCATAGAGTGCATTATTAGCGTGATGGGCCTTCTTTAGAGAATGTCTGGCTCCTCGTTAAATGCAGGCTTCAGAAAGAGATTATTGAATAGTTGGATTTATCTTTAATGCTATTTCTTAAATTTTTTAAAACCTGATTTCAAAATCCCACATTAAAATGAAGACTCTGTCCTCTGTACTTGTCAATTCCTGTTGTCATTCAATGCCTGTAAAGTAAGCGTAAGAGTCCATTTGGACTGTACACATTTGCACAATACACAGTCTATTGAGACTTGAACAATGTGTACAGTTTGAGCAATTCTATCACTTAACACTTTTTAAAAGGCTCTTGTTAAGCATAAAGCATCATCTGTACATTGGAAATGTAATTTTTGAAAAATGCCTAGCTTTTATCAGTTTTTTACTTCAGAATGATTTCACTGGATCATTCTGTGTCTTAGGGCTTGTTATCTGTGTGACTGTTCTTAGAACATGCTTTCATTATCATTGTACTCTACTGTTAAGGAAAGAAAAGATTATTCTTTAACTGTAATTTATTTAATGGTGTTTTGTTATATTTAAACTTATATATATCATAAGAATAATATGTAGGTCATTTACTTCCTTATCAGGCCAATACGTTAACAAGTTAAAGAGATTGACTTTGTTTTATAAGGCAACTCGCAAAAAGAGATGTCTTTTCCTCAGTCATGGAGAAGAACGTCATCTTGAAACATGCATTGCATATTGCAAAAGAGCGTTTTTCATAGTGTTGAGATAGTTCAGCCAAAATACAAACACTTGTCTAGATTTTAACAGAAAATGCAGATTTTCACCTATCTTCAAAGTCAATAAAAATTAGATCTTCGCTACACAATCTCAGGACAAGGAGCTGAAGAGAATGACATCAAATAAAATCAATCATTTGACAACTTGGATAATTTAATCCTTTGGTTTTAAACTGAACTCAAGGTGGAACAAATTGTGTATAGACGTAAGTACAGATTCCTAAAACTATCCCCCTAGGTATTTACTACTTCTTTTTATATGGATGCTAAAAGGTTATTTCTTCATTTATCCACAAAGTTTTAAAAAAATAATTCTGTGAAAATATGTTAACATGATGTAGTATTAAAAGATTTTTTCCTTTTTTTCAGCAAGATATATTGACAACATAAATGAGTTTCAACAACATTTGATTCTTTCTTCAAATAGGATGGGTCTCTGTTATAAAGGATTTCTTTTCTCCGTGACTCAAATGGTAGCAAATAACCATATCACTAAAGGAAATCACAGGTGAGCTCTACGTGATTGGAGCAGTTAGTCCAGCTCATTGTGATGTATACCTCAGCTCCATGGGATTCTTGCCAAACCTAAGGGAATATTAATGTGAATTTTTGGCTATTGTACGACTTTAAGAAATGTTCAAAATATTTTTACGTGGTTTCACGGCGTCTCTCGCTACACTGTACGGAGAATGTTCTCATGGAGAAGAAGCAATTTATATACATTTGTCACTCAAACTTCTCCTACGTTTTTTCTGCACATCTGTCTCCCAAAATACGACAGGGTTTTTTTAATTGAGTATTTAGTAGTCTTCACTGTCTTCTGATGTGTAAATGATAGAATTAGGCAGGCATTATTTTTCTTCAGACTCTGTGTGCTCTGATGAAAAGAACTAGATTTTTCCTGGTCTGTGCTACTTCTAAAGTGGATACACCAAATCATTATTTTACCCTAGGAATAGAGACAATGAATTTTAACTTGCTTTGGAAAAGAGAATGAACACCCTCAAAGAGACACAAAATGTTTGCATCTCCTGGCATCAGAGTGAATCTCTTACATGATCGGCCCAGAAAAAGCTATCTTAGACTTCCAGTGTGCAATTTTCACTTTTCTTCATCTACCTACCTTGAAAGCATTACTAACACACCAAATATGTACTTCGCAGATCTCCTTTTTCCTATTAAAAGAATAACACTACTAACAAGTAGGCAAATAATGCTTTCTTGGTAAAACAAATAAATTTTTTATCCTTTTGTTAATGAAGGGCAACATCAAATGGATTCATTACTTTTACTTCTTAAAGAATTTTACTTTCTAAACCTTAACAAGAAAAAATTGGCAGAACTACTTGGCAAATCTACCTCATAAGAACCGCTTCCACTGCCTGTCTCTGGAATACGGGAGCACATGCTTGAATATAAACATCTACACACACTTGCACAGACCTGTTTTTATTCATACACATAATTGTACCAAGACAGGTCAAATTACCCTGCTGGATTAACAGTTACGCTCACCCTGCAAATTTTTGTTTTAATTTAAGCTCCTATTGGATGCCTGATGGAAAACTGTAATCTCTAAGTCTATTCCAAGATGAACCAACTCCAGGTCACATATAAATACAGCACGATGGAAATTACAGTGAAGGATCTGAGGTGCTATTTATTTCTAACTAACAGACAGCATCTGACAGTATTTCTATATCAACTTGTTATTAAAGTCCTGTGTATGGATGCTAAGCTGACTTATTTTACAATTAATTGTCTTTTACAACTAATCATGAAGTATACATAAAGTTTGGTAAGTAAAATCATCTAATTTGGCAAGGGACATATGAAAATGAAAGACTTTGTGTCATAAAATATACTACAGCAGCTTGTTTTCAGGATTGTCAACTGCGATTTCATAAATACATTCCATGAAGATCTTTTGAGTAACTTTTATGTTAAGATGGGATTTATGGAGGAATGCATCACTCCAAATTTTAAAAATGTGTTTAGAGAAGGGGAGAGATCCCTATTCTTGGAACTATTACTCCAGAATGATAGTGCAGGTTAAGAGGAGCTACCCTAGGCAGGGGTCATTCAGAGGCATTCCTCTTGTACCGTTACCCAACTAAAGCACGTACAGAAAACTCACTTCCATTCTCTAAGAGAAACAAAGTTGAATCTGGGAGATAATTAGCATCTAGATGTATTCCATAGGAAAATTCTTTTTAGTGAGAACTTTCTCCTTATTGCGTTTCTCCCTAAATTTTCTTTGAATTCACATTTATTCTTTAAAACTAAATACTAACTGTGGTGTATTGGTAACTGATGGAAGGCAAGCAAGGATTTCCCTATGGTTAGGATATTCATAGAAAGATATTCTGCTATATATGGTGGTACAGGTTGTTCACTGTACAAGGATACCTAGTCATGAGTATAAAAGGGCATGACATCTAGCTCCCACTATGTGCGTTCTGGCAAGCTGTTCCTTCTTCTATTTTGGATAAGACCAAAGCTCACCAAGCTGGACATCCAGGATGCTGTGTTTGTTTAGAAGGGGTGATTCCTTCTAATTCACATAATGGTTCATATGGGTTATAAGAGACTTTTGTGGGAAGACCTTTGTTTCTCTAGTAAAAAGAAAAAAAAAGAATAATTACAGTCAATTTCAAAAGTGAGTTTAAACACGTTTTAAGTGAGACAAAGTTTGACCTTTAAATTACATAAAACTAGAAAATTTGGAAGGTACCTATTTTATGATATCTAACTTCTCATAATGAGACAATGCCATTTCCCTTTACTGAACTCTTTTAACCAATTGCTTTACTATTTTGTAACTATTTGTCTTTTTATGATTATTGTACTTACATTACATTTAAATTCCTTCCAAGTGGTCATGTATAAATGTGCCAGCAGCTTATCAACACTCATAATAAGGGTATTAATTCAAAGGCACTCACTTCTTCTCTCATGTTCACAAAGATTAGAAACAAAAACTGAGCCAAGAAAGCTTCTGTGGGAGAAGAGAATTTCTAGAATGTGCCAAAATTTTCATACGGAGGCATTAAAGAACATAATTTGGCCTATTTCCTTAGGTTATCGATGTGTTAGTGCTAATCTTGCACTGGGTCAGGGTTAACCCCAAAGAATAAGCTATTGAGCTTTGCTAATATCTTGTGGTACTTGTCAATAACAGTCTGCCTGTAACTCTGGGTTCCAAGTCTCCATCTTAAACAGTATTTTCTGTAATAACTACCATAAAATAAATACAGATCGTTTCCCAGGCCCTGTATAAAATGCTTTTTATTTATTAATTCAATTAATATTTATTGACTACCTACTATGTAAGAGCATTGGGAGTAAAAGAGGGTTTATGGAAAGTTGATTTGATAGATTCATCTATTCTCTCGCATCATATGAAGAGATGTCTAGCAATACGTAATGGAAAATAGATGTAATTTCAGCTATGTCCTCTCTGACAATCTCTTACATTCAATGAGGGAGTCATAGGAAATGGTTGTTTCTATTGGAGACATAGTGGATATTTCCAAAACATCTTTAAATATATGGAAACCTTTTATGTACTTGCTTATCTTGAGAGTGCTAGTGAATAACAGAAAATCACAAGAGGTATATGACGTATGGACTCCAAAGCAGTATTTTACTATAAAAGCGTGGAACCCTGCTGGCATATGTAATTTAATGTGCACCATGCCTCCCCTAATTCAATCAGGTCTCTACATCCTCTCTTTTATATTCCAATTGGATTTCATGTGCTAAAGCCATCAAGATTTTCAGGATGAAATGAATGCTTGTATTAATCCTGCAATTTCCATTTAAAACACAGCATCGATTTGATTAATAAGGTTTGATGCTGAATAATTATATGGCAAATATGTAGGCTATAAGAAAACCACAGATGTGACCACCAGCAAAAGCCTTGTGGGAGAAGGAGGTCAAAAGGAAGCAATGGCCATGACTGAGGTGATGAATTCTTTGGCTTTTCTTTTATGCAATTAACAAGCAGGGCTTCTATTAATTTGCCACCCCCAGAGCCTTGACTGGTCAGATGCGTCTGGGTCAAGGGTCATAGGGGCAGAGTAGGGGTCAGCATCACAGCAGCCCTGAAACAAAATGGGAAAACTGAAGAAATCTAAATGATATGGCTAAGTATACATTCTGTAGTATGGAGGGGATGGGAGGAAGCGCATCTCCTTAATGTTCAGATTGCTGTTTTAGAATAATAAAAATGTTCTCTGCACATTTAATTCAAAGTAATCAATCTAAGGTGCAGTGGTTGAGCATCCAATAAAAGAAAATCAATGTGGTCTCTACAAGGGAAGACAAACAATGCTCACTTTTACTAAAGGGATTATAGGTTAACATTTATTCAGTGTATTGTAATCTGATGTCAAGTGGTATAAAATCAAGCCAACAATCCATTACCACCCTTTATAGGCTAGGTGCTGATCTCATGCAAATTGACTTTTCATAGAACTTATTAAATCATTTCTGTGTTCCAGCTATGAAACATTTTCCTACAGTGGCTGAACTTCAATGAATTTTATTTTCACATCTTGAATGAAAGTATGTCAAAAAGACAAATATTTGTCATTTCAAAGCAAAGATTTTTCACAACTTTCTTGTGCTTCCAGTCATCAATTAATTATATAAAACACATCTTATTTTATGTTTCCATTAAACAAACTACAGAATTTGGTCATGACACTGGACCTGAGTTATTTTTCTCCCGAATCCTTTTATTTCACTATTGTAAATGTCATTGTTCAGGTTCATCTGTTTTTACAACACTTTGAGATAAATTGTAATGCATTTCCAAATTTTGATCGAATTTAGCTTTCTCTAGAATTTAAGAGAAATAATTCGTGCTTTATCAGGACTATGCATGTTCCTAATTTTGAGCTTATTTTCTGTAAAATAAAAGTCTATATTTCATATTGTAGACACTGTAAGAACAAGATATTTTTGGAAAGTCTGTATTTAATATCGTAGTCATTGGGAGAACAGAATATTTTTTAAGAATATGTCTTATAAAGTAGATCATATGAGTTCCACAATTTTGGAATTAACAATTATTGAAATTCTAAGTCTCTTAAACATAGGTAACCTAACTCATTAATGTGTTAGTCTAGCCTATCCACTATTTGCTTGGGCAATAAGGATTTATAGTAATTACTGCACCTCCCCTCCCCAAAATGTGGTGATCTTTTGAAGTATTAGAAGAAGTTAGTGATCTTTCATTAAACATAATAAAAAATGGCTAGCAAACCTGTCAAAGTTAGCATTTTTTCTAAGGCAACTGTGCTTATTGTTAGAATTGGGGCCACTTTTAAGTGCGAGGAAAATCATTACCACATGTTTGAAAATATTGGTGACATTTTGCAGATTGCTTTACTCTGCAGCCTGGTGCTACTTCAAAACATTTCAGAATTATTTGGTAGTAGAAAGGGAAATTGAACTTGACACTATTTTTATTATAAAAGCTAAGTTTAGTTTTACCACCCTTGCTTTGATGGACCCTTTTAGCTTTTTATTTGTTTGGAAGTAGGAGTTTGCCTATTCTGTAAGCAAACATAAAAAAAGTAAACCTATATTTTAAAAGTTTTCCACAAAATCTGATATATATTTAAATATATTATTGTATTAGTAAACTATTCATAGATTAGTATTTTTAGGAATACTGAGAGTTGTAAATTTTATCATGAGTATGGCTTCTATTATTATCTTGCTTAAATATTAAGATTTTTTCTGATATTTAGATAAAAATATATAATTCTTTTATTGATTCTGCATAATGAAACGAAAAGTTCTAAGCCATAGTTGCTCTATTATGGTAACTAATTTGGGCTCCTTTTATTTTGCCTTGTTTTGCATTTTACATAGTAAAGTGAATGTTTTGAAGAATCCACTGAAACCATCTTACCTATGCTTCAAATTGGAAAAAAAAGATAAAATGATTATTTGGTCAGTAAACCCAAGGTACTTATATAGACCACTAGCTCACATGTACAAGATCTGATTTTGGTCAAATTTATCCCATTTACATGAAGCACTATGAACAGATGAAATTGAAATCTTAAAATCTAACATTGTAATTTGGCATGACCTTGTAACATAGCTTGAATTGACCAGATATTTTGTTCAAATGTTGAATTAATCCTAAAACAATAGATTCTTGGTAATTAAAATTAAATTGAAAATAAAATGAAAGGTTGGTCATATATGTCAAAATATAGTTATTCACATTCAGATTGTGAATTCCAAACCTAGATTTGATCCAGGATGCAGATTTTACCAGGATTTTTCATAAGCCCTTTATTTCTTATCTCATTTGCCTTAATAAAATAAGGTTGAAACACTTGCTCATTTCTACTGTGAGTAAACTGTATTCGATGTCCTGTTTGTCATTCTGTAGCTAAAAAACAAACCCAAAAAATGCTTTAAATAAATAGAAAGTCACCAGATACCAAAAATATGTGTGAGCCGTATGAAAAAATATTGGTTTCTTTTCATTTTTATTTGTAAAAGATTAGCTTGCTTTAGGGGCTCTAGACAACACGAAATCACTTCACAACCAGCAACGGTGAAGATATGAACTCTGGGCTAACAGTAATGGCAAAAATAATTTCAAACTAAAAGTAAAACCATTTTGTTTTGTGCGTAATGTCTGAATGCCTTCCACTGGACTTTAAATAAAAAATGGAAAACATTTTAGCAAATACAGGGAAGCACTGAGTATATGGTACTGAGAGGCATTTTTGATGTTTTTGCATTTTTGTGCAGAGAGAGCCATAAAAGGTTGCCAATGGGGTATTGTAAAACCACAGTTAACAGCGAATTTTAGATAGATATACCCAGTTAAAGGTGATTGAATATCAAGGGTTGAGTAGTGCTTATTATACCTGCTGTTGGGAGACTTCAATTCATTATTGTAACAGAATGAAAACAGCATTGCTGCTGTCCAGGACATGCTTGTAGTATTGATTGGGTTTCTCCAAAGTCTTCTCTTAGGATGCAGAGTGCAGTCAGACATGCAGAAACATCACTCAGTTCCCCTGATTCTGTCATGTGCTCCTTGTACCTCAAACTAAAGCAGCCTTAAGACACAAGAAAATGCTTCTTTATTTGAAGGCAGACGGGGCTCTAAGCCTCACTCCAGGGGCTATGCAGATGTGGTGACCTTTCTTCCAGAGACCAGATTTTACACTCAAATTGTCATTAAAGCTCGATTTTCCCTAGAGGGTCCCAGTCAACTTGTGTACTCTCTCCATTAGGATTAAAAGTCAGAGTGGCACCATGCCCACCACGCATACTAAACAAAATGGAACAAACATAGGAGGAGGACGACCCTCTTTCTTGGAGAAACGGCATCCTCCACAATCCAGCCAGATGTAGTCAGGCCTGGTCAAAATTGCACAAATCCAAGGATAAATGCTTTGGCCAGAATTTCATAGAATCTCATGTCCCTAGCAAAGTATCTCTGGACTAGGATATTATTCCCTCCTTTTAATTTTCAGCACCAGCAATAACTACTGACTCAGTCTGTGCAGATCTAGAAACTCTGCATCTTTCTCCCTCCCTCTGGCTGTATCTATAAACTTAAGATAATTAATCTGATAGTTTAGGAAGAGAAAGTAGAAAAAATACGTAGTATATAACACAAAAATGAACTGGTTTGGGGTCTTTAATTATTAGGATGGCAGAGTAAACGTATACATCAATAGAATTAACTGATAAAATAGGGATTTTTTCCTTGCTTGTGTAGGTTGCCTGAGGACAAACTGACCTTAAAAAATGCCATGAGCTCTCAATCTCATAATGCAGCTCATTTTAAGGTTACCTCATAAATGAAATTTGGAAAGGAAATTTCTCTAATGTCCCAAATGAATCAGCCTAACATTGCAGGGATTGGAGATACTCTTGGCCTGTTGATATGCTGCCTTTGCCCCCACAGACCTATGCCAAGAATATGCTTCACCAGAGTAGAAGCCTTGCTGCTTAATTAAGCACCTCTCGATTTGAAATGCCAATGCAAACAGCTCCATTTTCTCCTTAAAAGGAGAAGAGGTGGTGAGAACTGAAATTGTTCATAGAAACATCTTTTAAGACTTCAGGAAATCCCGTTATAGGGAGCCTGAGAACCAGGCAGGGTAATTCTTGATCATGTCAAACCTATTGATTAAAATAACAGCAATAGATCTGAAACTCGCATTTACTCCAACATCTAAATATGAGATCTAGTCATAGCATCTGGATTTGGCCTGATGTTTTTAGTTTTTATCTACAAGCTTTGGGCAATTCTCTCATTTAAAATGGTGTTTCTGTGTCTGAGTAAAGCTGCAGAGTATACTACAGCTACAGAGATAGCTAGTTAGCTAGCTAGCTAGACCCTACTATGGTCAAATTGCTACTGAAAGCTGACTTTAAGATAAACAAGATTTCTCTTGCTAATTCCTCTTGGGCCTATCGTGACTTCTCAGCTCTCTTTGGCTCTAAATTTCCTCTGCTCCAAGTTTCCCAGAAACAGATTTTCTAACAAGTGCCAAAATCATCTATAATTAGATGATTCCAAAAATTGAGAGCATCTCCCTTGGTCTTTTGCTCCAAGCCTCACCCTCCATTGGGCTTCATCTCCACATCACCAGCATGGCACCTGTCACAATAGAATAAGTGATGAGGGAGATGCCATATTCTTCCCTTGAAGTCAACACTCTGCTCATTGCTTTTTAAAAATATATATATTATTATTATTATTAGTGATGCTATGATCTCTACTTTGACTCAAACTACACTTTTAGCTTGCCTTCAGTCTGCACAGTGCCTTTTATTTCATAATAATGAAACCAATTATTACTTTTTTCTAATAATGTTCAGAATCACTCAGGTATTTTAATAGTGTTTTTGGCCTTTTGCACTAGATTGAAAGCTTAAAAGGGGAGGAAATTGTTCTCAGGTACTAAGCTTGGTAACACAGATGCCACAATGAACCAATCAATCTTAGTTTATCATCATGGAATACATGCAGTTTTTGTATTTATAGCCAATTTAAAGATCGCTGCAAACTTCCCACATGCTTTCCCAGGGTACATGGAGGGAAGCTAATTCGATCACCTTCCCCAGGATGATTCTTGAGACTTTCTCTGTCCTCAAAGGCAACTGCATAGATTATATACAGTGTTTAATCAATGAATTTAACAATCTTGTAAATAACTTACTTCTGCTCACATTCCTGACTTCTCCAACATTCTCACCTGGCCCAATCACCCCACTCTGTCTTGTTAAGGTAAACCAGTACGCATCCTTTGAGAACAAATAAAAGTAACTATCATTTATTGGTGAAGGCCTACTTTGCCTTAACAAGCGTGATTGCCATTCCTCACCACAAACTCATTTTGCAGATGAGAAAGTAGAGACTCAAAAAGGTAAATTAACTTTATTCATGCCATAAAGATAATAAATCCCTGAGCTAAGGATTCTGGAATTCTTTATCAGGTCATTCTGACTCTGAAGACTGTAATATATTTCCTCACAGCTCAGGATATTGACTTTCTTCACTACATATAGACTTCCATAGTCTCATTTGGGGAAGCTCATTTTGATATAAATCTGTATTCCATGATGCCTGTGAAACTCATCATTGCTCATGTTCTAATTCATAATAATTTCCTGTGATCACATTATGCTTTATAGTTTCTCAGAGTACTTTTACATAAATAATCCCACTTAATGCTAGTGGGAAACTTGAGAAATGCTGGACAGGTGTTAATACACACATTTTACCATGAAAAAAACCAAGTCCTTAGGTTAAAGGATTGCTCAAGTTATCACAATTATAAGCAACAAAATCATGACTAGACTTGATATCTCCTGACTGCACTTCCAGAGCTCCAGAGATCATAGTGTCACATGCATTATGTGCACCTATAATTATGGTTTACAAATTATTAGGACAAATTTCACAGTTAAGAAATTCAGAGGTTCAAAACCCCAACTTTATTTTGTCATGATTGAACTGAAATTTCTTCCTTGTAACCTTATTTCTACCTGAGAGTAGAAACAATCTAGCCACATCCAGGCAAAAGCAGTCAAATTCCTGATTACTAAACAACACTTTGGGAGTAAACACCTTTTGGCTTCTCCTCTTTTTCCTCTGGGCCTTTCCTTCTTTTACTTTTCCTCCTTGGCCGGTGGCCTATGTGCTTTCATGACATGAAGTTACCGTGGTTGGCACACAGTCGGTCATTGGTGCCTTCCCACATTGGCATCTGGGCTTTGGACACTGACCTTGACTTCCACTGCATCCACTGCTTACTCTTGAGGCCCTTCCATGGCCACACAGTCTATCTTTAACCTATTTATCCCTTTGGTCCCAACCCAACTTTTAGCCCCTTCTCTGGACTTCTTAGGAGCCAAATCATTGTAGGATGTTCTCTTATGTTGCTCAGGCCTACAGGAGACTGGAGAGCTATCTCAGGCCTCTTATTGTCATGGACCCTCTTTGCTAAGACACACCTCACTGCTGTCCCACACTGGTTTAGAGGACCTCTACATCAGGCTTGTTGCCACCCTATACTTCCTCTTAGAAGAAAACTATGACTTCCTTCTGATATTTAACACGAGCAAACCCACCAGGAGTTATTAATATAGGATGCCCCTCTTCCAGCAAGACTTGTTCAGTATCAATCGCATTAATTAATTATTCATTTCAACAAAAGTTTATATGGTGCTTATAATTTGTCAGGCACTGTGCTAAGTACTACTAACACTACCTCTATTTTATAGATGAGAATATGAGCCACAGTGAGGCTAAGTAAATTGCCCAGAATCACACAACTAGCAAACAGCAGAGCTAGAATTTGAACCTTGGCAGTTAATAATGATGGATGGTAAGAGTGATTCACATGAAGTATGTTAACCACCCCAGAGTAATGAGGACCTTAACAAGATGCCATTTGTAAAATTTACTCCAATAGTCTCAGAGACATGAAGTGCCTCACATAGACCTGTGCATTATATCTGTCTGACTATTTGATGTCCCTAAGAACCTGTCCTAATGGGCATGATTCTATTTACATGTCAAGAGATACAGATGGCTCTTTCAGAGTGGGAAATGGTGATTCTGTTATATCGTATTCTAAAATATAACAGTATCAAGACCAGTGTGTATCCCAATAATGTTTTATATTTAAATTCGACATAGTAATATAGGTGATTATAGTATAGACAGTCTTACTTAAATATATTTTATTCATATTATTAGCAAAGTTTTTGAAAAGAAAAAATAGCAAGAATATTTCAGGGAATATGTCTGAAATTTTCATTAAAGCAGCTATCTTCAATATCTTAGAAAAATCGGTGTCTTATCATCTCTAACATTTTGTGAAATTAAGTTTGGAGTCATAGATACTCCTCACAATTAAATTCCTTTTCCTGACACATGAAGTAATTTTTCCAGAAAACCAAAATGTTTGCAATATACTTATATAAGGAAAATCTTCCATTAAAATAGATAACTTTGTCTTCTGGGCAAGATAAAGTTGAAGGGCCAGATTTACCCTCCCACACGACATAACCCAAAAATTGGACAATGTTGTTCAAGACACCGGACACTAGGCAAAAAAGGACAGTGATCTCTGAGTGACAGGAACTAAATGAGGCAAGCACTTTGATTGTCCCAGTCATGGCCATGAGAAGTTTCTGGCCTGTGGTGCAGGAATGGGGAGCCAAGGGGAACTCAGTAGACTCCTTGAGTTGAGGAGATGGAGCTGAGAGTCCAGGGAGATGAAGGCAGCTAAAGTTCACAGGACAGTGTACTAGAAAGGAGGGAACAAAACAGAGAACCCTGGAGAGGTACAGAAGGTCTGCCTCAAGTATTCACTCGGGAGCTGAGCAATTCATGCTCTAAGGAAACTACAGTAGGCTGAGGAAAGATGCATCCAAAAGGAATAGAGGTAACAGTGCCCAGCACTCCCACAGGACCGAGTAGAAACGCCAAGATTCACGGGGCATTGGGCAGAATAATTAAAAAGATCTTGGCCTAGTAGTGGGACTTCTTAGACTTAGAGGACTATTTGGGCTAATAAATCTTAAAAGAAAGGCCCCAGAGGATCAAACTCTTTCTAAGTAACTTAACTACATCACAAAACAAGGGGCAAAAGTATTTACGGGAATACACGAATATCCAGCACCCAACAAGGTAAAATTAACAATGTCTGGCATCTAATAAAAAAAAAAGTCATGCAAAGAAGAAAGAAAATAAGTCCCATAAAGAGGAAAACAATCAATTGAAATCATCCTAGAACTAACACAGATAACATAGATGTTAAAATTAGCAGGCAAGGACATTAAGACAGTTTATTATAACATATGTTCAAAACGTTAAGCAGAGATATGAAGATATAAAAATCCCTGAATCAAACTTATAGAGATTAAAAAAAAAGATTAAAATAAATGGACAGAGCATCCATAAGCTATAGGACAACTTCAAGTCACCTAACATACCTTTATTTGGAATTCGCAAAGAAGAGGAAGTGAATCAATTACATCAAGTGTTGGCAACGATATGTAGGAACTGGAATTCCCATATTGTTGGTGGGAATTCAAATGATACAATCACTTTGGAAGACAATTTGATAGTGTAATAAAAAGTCAAAAAAATACCTATCATGTGATCCAGCCATTCCACTCCTAGGTGTTCATCTGGGAGAAATGAAAGGATATGTTCACATGAAGACTTGTACACAAATGTTCATAGAAGTTTTATTTGTAATAACCTGAAAATGGAAACCATCCAAATTTTCATCAACATTTGAAAGGATAAAGAAACCCTAGTACATCAACATGGAATACTATTCACCCATAAAAAGGAATGGAATATTCCCTCACATTACAACATGGGGGAATCTCAAAATAATTGTGCAAATGAAAGAAGCTAGACAAAAAACACTCTATGATTCTATTTAAATTAAATTCTAGAAAAGTAAACTAATCTATAGTGACAGAACACAGATTAGTGGTTTTCTGGGGGCAATGGTGGGGTCAGGGAGGGATGGGAAGAAGGAATTATGGGGGGAGGGGCATGAGGAAACTTTTAGGGATGATGGATATGCTCATCATGATGATTATGCTGATAGTTCCATGAGCGCATACGTGTGTGAAAATTTTTCGAGTTATGTACCTTAAATATATTCAGTTCATTGTATGCCAGTTATATATTAACAAAGTTGCTTTGAAAAACCACATGCATGCAAAAGAATGAAAGAAATAGTTTCACATGAAAAAAGATTTTTATAATATGATTTTATAGCACATGATGGGACCAATTAAATTCTGTTTCATCCTTCACTTCTTCCTCTAATTTGTACTTGAGTCATTAATCATACAAAATCAGATTTACTTAATAAAATTTTTTGACAGTGAATATGATATTATCTTCCATTATATTGAAAGTAAATTTGTAGGAGCTTTCTCCCAATTTATTTCTTATGTAAATAATCAAATACACCCAGGAATAACTAATACTCAATATTTTACATTCAAGAATATAATGACTGAAATTTCTACGATCACAATATGCATTTAGTATCTATGCCAGAATTTACCAGGAAAGATAAATAATGTATAAATATATATATATATACACACATTATAGAACATATAAAATAAATAAAATATTAAAAATAATGTATAAACACTTAATAATGTATATTTGAGGAAAAAGTAAAAGAAAAATTTTTAAAAAATTGAATTTAAGGTATGATTATCAGATTGCTTAGAAGATTTTGAGGTTTGAATATTCTTTTATGATAAATTTTTCTCTATAATAGAACATTAAAGCAATTTAGAATTTTATGTTATCTCAGGACAATAGGCCGAGCCACTTGTGAAATCTCAGGTCTGAATTGTCACTAGGAATTTTGATACTCTTCACCAGAAGATAATGTTGCGGAAAATGATCAGTTTCAGAGAATATTTCCAATGGATAACAGAATCACTTTTACAAAATCAGTGAGAATTCTATTACGTGAGACAAGATTCCTAGTAAGATTTCCTCCCTCTGTCTCTTCTTCCTATGGTTCATTTTTCATATTGCTTCCTGAATTTCTGAAATAAAGATTTGATCATAACCTTTCTCTATCCTAAAGCCTTCTATGATTTTTCAGTGTTTAAGTTCTTACTCAGAGTACATGCATTATTATTTTTAACCACTACTGCCTCCACCTCCTGTGCATTCTAAGTTTTAGCTACAAAGAACTTAGAAATATTTTTCTTTTATTTGTAAAAATGTATGCATTGACTTTATTCTGCTTATGTTTTGTAAAGGTCCCTCCTCTGCTGTATGGAGAGTGGGTTGGAGGAGAGTGAGAAATGGAGAAGGGAGCTGTGCTCTAACCCTTGTGAGAGATGAGAGTGACTTAAGGGACCGTGATGGAAATCAGTGTTCCAGGCAACTCTGTGGACTGCTCCTCCTCTGCTTTTTCACCTAAAGATGTCCTAAATAATATTTAGGATCCTACAGCAATGTTACTTCATTTATCAGATTCCTTTTTTCCCTCCATCACGCTCCCTTATCACTAGACATACTTCTATCATAGTACCTATCCCAATTCAGAATGATTATTTGTTACCATGCTTTATTTTCCAAGACGTTCTCAGAGTTGATACAAAGTTACTTAAAATGTTGGTCAGGGGCCCCTCAGGAAAAGCATGTCACACTCAAAAGGAGTAAATGAAGAGAGTTTAAACACAGGACTCTTACAAGGTCTAAGGAGAGTTGCAGGAAATCAACATGGGACCTGGGTTAGACAATCTTAAGAAGCTGTTAGTCTTCTAGGCCTGAAGGGGCAGTTAGCAGAATCCAGCATGAGCTATAGCTATGGCACCTCCTACCAAATGCTTTAGTAGAGGAATTCAGCCACTGACAAACTTCTCTTGGAAGAAAGCACAGGAAAAGAAATGCCGTAACTTTGCTATCCGCTGGCCTTCTGAAGGTTGAGAACATTGGTTGATGCCATCCTTAGAGGCTGACCTCTGGGACACTCGGCAGGTGGGAGAGGTGGAGAGTGGATCTGGAGGGCAAATGCAAAGCCTCCAGCAATTCAATATATGGAAATTAAAGGAGCGATTGAAGTAAAAGATGGAAACATCAATGAGAACCCATACATGGGAAGACAATAGAAACTTGGAGAGAGTTTTCATGCAGATCTTATTGTCTGACTACAGCTAAAGATTAAATTCCAAGTCTCTAGAAACTCTATGGCAGTGCTTCATGAAGCTTTTTCTTGACAACTTGCATCAGAATTGACTGGATTTACATGTTAAAACACAGATTTTTAGGTACTATGTCAGGCCTACTGAATCAGAATCTTGAAGGATAAGGACTGGAATTTGAGTTATTAACAAGTTCTCTAAGTGATTCTGATGAATTTCTTTGTTTTTTGAAAACCACTGATCTGAAGTTTTTAGAGTCATAAACTTCAGAAAATTGTAAGCCATCTTCTCCAATGTAGCACCTTACATTCACTGGTTTTAACATTCATAATAAACTCTACCGCTTAGTTAGGGTGTTAGTTTTAATCTGAAGATAATGAGAGACAAGCAAAATACTCATTGGAAAAAATTGCCAGGCTGCGAGTCCCAGGGGGGCTAAACTGTCACTGAATCCGAAGGAAATCTGCATTGGAAAGGCATATTTCTTTCCTTCTTCTTTTCCTGTGCAGAGTGCATCTCAGGGATGTCTCAACTCCCCAACCCTTTGTCACAGACAGGTGGTCTGGAACCAAACTTAGTCATTACTATGCACCCTAGTCCCAAAGGTCCCACAGCCCTTAGATTAGCAAAGCTCGTTTTCAAGAAGCTTAATGTTGGTGATACTTCATCAGGTATTAGCAAATGGCCCCCTAACAAACACATCATCAGAAGCAGTGCTGCTGAAAGCCGCGAGTGCCAACTTGAGGATGACAGCCCAGTTCCTAACAGAGCACCACCGGGGACTCATTATGAGGTGGTGGGAGATGAGGAGGAAAGCACTTATGGTGGGCCACATGTGTGGGAGCTGAAGCAGCCAGCCTCCCGACCACCGCTCTGCTAACCAGGACGTTGAGGAAAAATCCAGGATGGAAACTGGAACTGTGTGACGTCAATATCAGAATCTTTTCTTTTTCTTTTTTGCCTTCTGGACAGAAAAAAAAAGTCTTTAGATATTATTTTTTTAGTATCGGGAAAATAGAATCCATACTATCAAAGAATTAGCTTTCTCTATTAATAAAGTACCAATAAAATATATTGTATCTTATTAAACATATTTTAATCAGGGATATCCTTATGTGTCATTTCAGTGGGGCATTCTGAGGGCCTGTGAAATTAGCTAGTGCTTAGAAATATTTAAAAATCCATTGAAAAAAGAATAGCAGGATACATTAATAATCATAATAGTAAAAATATTATTACCTGGTACATACCGAGTAGTTACTATGTTCCAGATGTGCTAAGCACTTTGCATATATTACTTCATTTAATTGTTTTAACAACAACCTGATGTTATATGTGTGATCTTATTTTTTTTTCCTATTTTACAGTTGAAGAAACAGATTCCCCAAACCTTTGGCTTAAATTCCCAAAATTCCTTATCTTGTAAGTGGCAGAGTTGGAATTCTAGCTGAACGACTACAGACACTATGTTTTTGGTAAAAACAGTCATTCTATACCCTTCAGTGTATATCAGCTTTAAGTTATCAATGATCAGTAAAATTCTAGAAATGCTTGCACTGCCTTTTAAATGCACTTTCAAAGTAGTTATGCCAGATGTTACGTATATGAGAACTATAGGGTGAAATCCTAGGTTTTAGAATCACACCACAGTTAAAGTAATAATTAGGGTAATAATTAGCTAGATGACTTTGGTGTTTCTGAAATCTGGTTATGAGGAGTTGACAGATGTGCACTGAATACCCACGCCAGTGTAGATATTCATTAAATGGTGACTGTTATTTAATGGATTATGTGGTCTTCATACTAAAACTCAAGGGGCCAGTCTAACAAGTGGACACATTCACTTATATTCACTAATCAGCATACCTACGTATTGTCCTTCAGAGAAAAAGAATGTAGTAGTAGAATTTTGAATTCAGGAGGATCAGTCTTGCAGAATAATTATTATTTTTCAGATTAAAATACATGCCATTTTACCTTTAAATTAAAGGATTTCAATTAATTAAAAAATTAACAAAAATTTAAATTTTGTTCCCTAATTAAGATTCTTGAATCTGAAGCCACAGCTCAAGATCAGCTGGAAAAACAGCTATGAAAACTGACAATGGTGTGTGACATATAGGTGTGTTCGTAGGTTGCTTAGGTGGAATAAGATACAGTTAAATAAAGCTGAGAAAGTCAAGGGACTTTGAAGTAATGATGAAGTAATGGCAGGATGATATCAAGATGTAAGGAGAAAAAGATTATGACCCATGTATTGAAATCACAGAAGCGGATAAGGGTCTGTTGGAATTGGAAGACAAGAGCAATAAAGATAAAGAAAATAGTATGCTGTGTTTTTAAAGGTACTAAAAAGAAGTCTGGAAGCAGCAATAGGAAGCAAGGGTATGCTAATTCCCAGTCCAGGTAAACCTTGCGGGCCAGTTTTTCTACTCTTGGATCTTCAAGTTATGCTA
Organism: Equus przewalskii; assembly: GCF_037783145.1. NCBI lineage: Eukaryota > Metazoa > Chordata > Mammalia > Perissodactyla > Equidae > Equus > Equus przewalskii. The sequence continues at coordinate 74,488,751 of NC_091843.1, read as the reverse complement.
AAGAGAGTTTCATCATAAACTTAGCAGAAGCCAGCCACTCGTTGCATTAATCAATGCTTTAATTTGTCTCTAAATTGACTGCATTTGCATAAGGTTGTTTCATTCCCTTAAGAAAAGAGCTCCCATCCACATTTATTACTATCTGCAAATCGTCTCACCTTCCACTCGAGTGAGATCAAGACTAGTAGCAATGAGCTTCCTCTGCGTGTCAGGGTTCTCTACAAAACCCTCAGCTTCTTCATCCTTCTCTGCTCTCCTGCCCATCGCAGATGAAGAAGGAATTTCAGGGCTCATGCATTTGTAACTTCATTTCATCCCGTCCACATCCTCTGAGAGCTTGTCTCAATAATCCCATACCTTTCCTCTTCTTTCATACTCTCTCCTCTCCTCTCCTCTCTTCTCCTCTTTCTCTCTCTCTCAACTGGATCCTTTCCCTCAAACTGTAAGTCTGCAAACATGCTAACGTGTTTGCCTTCATCACACCCGTGCCCCCCTCACTTGGCCAGCCCCCGCCCCCACATTCAAAAAGATGCTAAATCCTGTGGATTCAACCTCTCCAATATCTTGAACAATCACTTCTTCTCTGTTTCTATCAGCATTCTCTTCACTATGTTACATCTGGTAGTGAACAATATCTTTTAAACAATGCTTTTAAAAGCTGGAATCTAGGGGCCACCTGGTGGCATAGTGGTTAAGTGTGTGTGCTCTTCTTTAGCAGTCCAGGACTCACAGGTTGGGATCCCGGGCATGGACCTACACATCACTCATCAAGCCATGCTGTAGCAGCATCCCACATACAAAATAGAGGAAGATTGGCACAGATGTTAGCTCAGCAACAATCTTCCTCAAGCAAAAAGAGGAAGATTGGCAACAGATCTTGGCTCACGGCCACTCTTCCTCAAGCAAAAAGAGGAAGATTGGCAACAGATGTTGCCTTATGGCCCATCTTCCTCACCCCCCACCCCCAAAAAAAGGTGGAATCTAAATTTGGAAGTTTGGAATCTAATAAATATAAATATGGCAAACAAATCTCCAAAACTGGGGTTTTCCTGATTCCACCATCCATGGTGAACTCCTCTCTAGTCTCTCACTCTAGTCTGCCATAAACAGCTAGCTTTCAGAAACATGGCAAAAGAGAGAATGTTCTTGATATTCCTAGAACCTTTTTATTCTTCACCCTCTGGTCAACATTTGGAGACTCTCTTAGGTGTTATGTTATCCCTTCGCTGCCCAGAATCTCCCAGCCAGCCCTGCCCACTCAAGGCGGGGGCATTGCTTCTTGCTGCCTCTGCAGTCCCTTCTTAAAACTCATTCTTTTTTGCATCCTGGTATTGTGGAAGGAGTTTGAGACCTGGAGTCAGAATGGATTAATACCAAATCTCACCTCTGCAACCTATTTGACTATGAGACTTTAGAAAAGTGCTATGTAATATTTCTTTTTTTTTTTTTAATCTGTGAAAAGGGGTGATAACACTTACCTGAGCATGATTGGTGAGAATCAAGTGAAATAATCTGTGTGAGGCACATACCACACAATGTAAACACTCAAGAAACATTAGCTCCTTCCAAATTGATATCAATTTCTATTAAGTAATGTCTATTACTACGTGATGGTATCCCTTCCGGGGTAACAATATGGTCCGGCAGACAATGTCTGAGTGAAGGTGAATCTCTGGTGAATACAGTTGACGTGTAAGAAGGTTCTTCCTACCACTCTTCAAAACAATTCCTACTTTGCTTCATTCTGTATCATTCCAATGACAATATGGATATCTATTGTTATGTTCTAATTTATTTATTAAAATGTTTAAAATGTCATTTTTTCTAACCAGATGAAATCAGGAGTGGAAGCGACTTTGAAAGAATGGCCACACCAGTGAGGTTGACTGAAAGCTGGAGGGGGTGGGTATTGGGTGAGAGATGGCAGTGTTGTCAGACAGATGGCAGGGGACAAACTGAGAGGCACAAAGAATGGGCTGGCAGCCTCAGGTACCCCTTTCTCTTAGCCAAGATTCAGGGAGATTTGGGGGTGTGAAGAGGAGTGAAAACCCAGGTGGACAGTCTTTCTTAACTAGCACTAATTAATTAGTCTTGGCTGAAAAAACCCACTTCTACATAAAAGAACACCGCAGATCCTACAGTGCTGCTCACTGAATGATTTTGAATTAGGTTTGCCCATTACAGACTGCAATGGGCACTCTATGTGCCACTTCTTCTTCTCAAAATTTTTTGTTTAGATGTGAGCGTAAGATTCATATATGGTTCATAATCTAGGAGTTTATTAACATCAATAAAATTCTCTCAGTCTAATGTTATTAGAATTCAGGGTAGGTTACATTTCTGTAATTCTGTCTTTACCACTTAATTTTTTTTTCAGCGTCAGGTTCTAAATGTGATCTAACGTAGCAGAATCTTTGATGCATCTTCTGCATAGTGGTCAGGATCATAGGCTCTGGAGCCAGATGGCCTAGTTTCTAATGCTAATTCTACCACTAACCAGCTATATAACCTTGGGTGCTCATTTAACTTCTCCCTGCTTTGGTTTTCTTATATGTAAAATGGGAATAATAATAACAAACTCATAGAACTAACAAGAAGATTAAACAAATTAATATATATATATACAAAGTCCTTAAATCATGCCTGGCAAGTAGTTTTAAGCTAGCTACTAGCCCGGCACAAAGTAAATGCTATATGAGTGTGAGCTATTGCTGCTGCTAGAAGCTGTCAGAGTAAATTCCACATGCTATATTATTACTTTAAAAACAGTACACTGATCTCTCGTCTCAGAGCAATTTATTCAAGTGTGCCAGACAAATGTCTAAATACACTTACTCGTCAAAGCAAACATGAATTTACCCTGTAAGTTGAAGAGAAGCAGGGTGAAAACAACCATTTTATTTTTTTTACAGAAAATTGTTTAAGTTTTAGTAACTTGAGGTAAAATTAAAATAGTTCGTAAAAGCATTTGGCAGACTCCGATGTTGATCAAGTTTGGAAGTAGTGTGAGAACAAAACAAAGAGATTATTCAATGAATTGTCAATTCCTTCAATAAGCAATTACCATGTGGCTTACCCTACACATAGGTTTGGAGAAAATACAAAGAAAAATAAGACAAATTTCCCAGCTTTTTGGAGTTATAATCCAGTAAATCCAGGTAAATAAATAATTTTAAGTCATAGTACTGGAGACAATGACAGTCAAAGGTGAAATGATATAGGAATATAGAGAGGAAGTAACTTGTATATGAAGGAGCACTTGGTGATGGTTTGGAGTTGGCTATTGGAAGGCAAGAATTTATCACTACCCTTCAGTTGGATCTCTGGTGTACAGGGAGAAAAGGAACTCATGGCATCAATATTCTCTTTTTCTCAGACTTAAACTTTTTCAACCAAGACTGTGAAAAAAATATAATAATAAAAATGTAGGCCTGACTCCAAAAGAGAAAGTATTCAAAATCTTCAAATTTAGTAGGAAAAAATTAATTACACTAAGGAATATTGATGCATTGTATTAATGCAACATTGTAGTCAATATTTTGAATGATTGGGAGAAAAAAGTTCCCAAAACTGTACCTGTAAACTATAGGCAGAACTTTAGGAGAATGTGAAAATCTTTCTCCTTGACTCTTATGCTCTCCCTGGGCTAATGTGATCTGTCAGGGCCCCCACATAGTAATTAGTGCCGTGGAAATACACAGGTAGACACTGAGTGAGAGGGGAAGATAGAGCATTCCTGGGAATTGTTCCCACAGTAGTAGTCTCTCCACCCCCTTCACACAGCCATTCACATCCTCCCCCGTCAAGTGTGAAGGCAAAGAGCAGGGATAGCTTCTTGGTCTCATTCAGCTTCATCCAGTCAAGATGAATCAAACTTTTCTTCTTCTTTAAAGGAAAATATGTAAGAAAATAAGTTTGAAAACTGTAATACAACTTGGGCAATAGTAAGTGCATTTTTAGAATGTATAAATACCCTTTTAAAGTTTCTTAAACTTGACTAAATGCAAAAAATACAAATTAAGGTGTTTGATAGATAGCATTTTTCATAGTATAAACTTTAAGACCTAAACTGATAGAAATAAATATTTTTAAAAAGGCTAAGCTTTTTGTTCATCATCAGATCCTCCAACTGTGACACTTCCACATTGAGTGTAAGAATAGGAAGTCCGAGAGGCGGGATCTCAGGAGTTCAATCCCAGGAAATCTTGAGTAGCACCCTGTGGTAATTGGCTCACTCTGATGCTAACATTGGCACCATAGCTCAAATTGTAAACATCATAATCAAAAGAGCCATTCACCTGTTATGGCCAGTTAAGAAACATACTGCAAAGAGAGATTCCATCCATAATAACAACAAACATATAAAATACAAAGGAAGAAATTCGACAAGAAGTAGGCAAGATCTAAATAAGGAAAATTATAAAACTACACATATATTTAAAATAAAGATTTGAGAAACTAGAGAACTATATCATGCTCTGGCCACCTTAGCTAAGGCAATACCCTTCTCTATTCCACTACCCCTAAAATGTCAAATGCAGAGAAATATCTTTGTCTGAAACAAAGAAGTGTCTTGTTTCCTTGTTTGCTTGTTATTTTCTGTCTTGGAATGTTGAAACAAACTTGTGAAATCAAGTACTTTGTCTCTCACGTTTACTCGTGTCTGGCACACTCATTGTAAGAATCCTTAATATGTAAAGAGTTCTTATAATCCAATGCATAGGATAAATTCTTCCTGCAGAAAAAATAAAGACATTGAAACTCATAAATAATAAACACAAATTGTTTAAATAAAAAAAGTGAAACTTCAATGAGTAGGCAAGAATATAAATTAAAAATACATGGTATAACATTTTGAACTCTAATTTTTGTAAATAATTTGGTAGTATGTATCAAAAGAATTTTGTGTATGCCCTTTGACCCATAATTCTACTTCTTGGGAAGGAATAAGAGATTCACAAATAAAGAACACATATATGTATTTGGATCCTCACTACAGAGTTCTTCCTAAAAGAAAAATGGAAAAGTCACCTAAATATCCACCAATGGGCTAGTGAGTAAATGAGGTATGCTACAACCATATGAAGTGATAATATGAAACCATTAAATATTGTGAGTTTAAAGAATATGAAAAGATTTGGGGAAATACACAGAAAAAAATTGATGACAAAAACACCCCCAAATAGAATGCAATATTGCCTAGGTAGTATTAGTATTATCTTAATTTGGAAGTATATATCGGTATGTATATATTTGCGAGACCCAGGGAGACTCATTGTCAATTTTTGTTGGTTTTAGCCTGTGTGTGTCTCCCTGAGTGTTGCAAATTCTGTTACCCTTAATATGCTTTTCTTTATTTTTCATAAGGTCTACAGTGAAAATTACACTAGTTTTATAACTTTAAAGTAACTTAAAATTATTATTTTTAATTAGCAATTGGTTTATTTAAAAAAAAACCCAGACCTTAGCTGTTAAGACCACAGAGAACATATCATAAAAGAGAATATTTTCTGATGTCTGTAACCTAATAGTTTCATTGGAAAAATTCACTCCCATACAGATTTCTACTTAGTTTTAGGTTGAGCCATGTAATTTTCATGTAGTTTCTTTTATTTCTTTTTTTGGCACATTATGGCACTCGGTTTAATTTGCTCATAGTGTGCTTTGATACTATGGACCCATATTCTTTCTTTAGGAAGAAACAGTAAACTAAAATCCATGAACACGGACAGTAACTACACGCTCAGTTAGTCACATTAGAGTTGTTACATTTCCTCAGCATAGAACCTAGATATCGTGGTTGTTTTAGATCTTCCTGGATGTCAAACTATAACTACTTTCAGGTTCTTGATGATAGCAAAACATAATCCTTGAGTATTTAGAACACAAGAAAATCTCAGAAGAATTTATTCTCAATGCCATATAACTTTCATTATTATCAACATTAGATAAACCTGGATATTGTTTTAAATGTGGATTCAATTACATAAGCCACACATCAATAGCAAAGTTTACATATTCTTTCTGCTTTAACACCTCATGGGCAATTTCACGTACCAAATTATAGACTTCCAAATTTCATTGCTAATGTCCATTCTCATCAGAATTCAGTTCAAAGGCAAAGTTTGTGCCACATTCACTTTGCTCCACATGGCCTATTTGAGTCACCATGGTCTTCTCAAATCCATCCATGGCAGCTGCTGGGATGAATGCCAAGATTTTCAGCACATAAAACAGCCTAATCTAGCAGAATCCAGATCAAACCCATTTCTAATTACACAGGGTTTGGGTTGTTCATTGAATCTCAGGTACGTACGTAAGATCATTCATGGGTTGGAAACCACAATTCTGATGCAATCTGGACTGCGCTATAGGTTCTTAAATATAATGAATTTGAAGGCAGTAGTTTTTCTATGGACCTGATTAAGGTAACTCTTTCCCTCTCTCTCTTTTACTTTTTTTGAGGAAGATTAGCCCTGAGCTAACTGCTGCCAATCCTCCTCTTTTTGCTGAGGAAGACTGGCCCTGAACTAACATCCATGCCTATCTTCCTCTACTTTATACGTGGGATGCTTACCACAGCATGGCTTTTGCCAAGTGGTGTCATGTCAGCACCGGGGATCCGAATGGGTCTCTCTCTTCTTGACAGAGTCCTGGGTTAACATCACCACCTTAAAATTGGCTTTGACAGAGTCATCTTCTCTATCACAATTTTAGGTACCCAAAGAAATAAGCTCCTATTCTGTACATCCATACACTTTTCCTTTCAACTTATCTTCCAAAACAATAACAAGGGCAGATTCATTAGCAAAACTTTTTCTGAGAATGGTGATGGCCCAAGCCAAACCAAGTCTCCATAGGATGAGAAAATTTACCCCAAGTAGAAAGTATCTTAAACTAGTTCTTCCAGAAAGTGAAGAATAAGGCAAGGATGAAGGTGTTAACATCTTTTGGTAATTGCCAACCCTAGTGGTGAAGGTGAGAGGAAAAATGAAGCAAGGCAAGGAAAAGTGAAACCAGTGTGCTGTGATGTGTTACCAAGCTGATTTCTGCTTAATGATGAGCCACAAAGAGGCGTGGCAGGTTGCCTTGTCATGTTACTTGGCACTTGGAACCTGTCTATAGGTCTTGCAAGAAGGAAGCAAGCCTCTGAGGAGTCCATGGGGAAGAGAAAGAAAAGGGAAGGAATTTGCGTGCCTGACACCTTCCAGCCTCTCTTTCCCAGTGGTCAGGTTTCCCCTCACAAAGAGGCAACTCCTCAATGCTCTAGGTTGCACCTTCTAACCTTCTGGTGGCAACACAGGAAGCCATATGGTGAGGATGTTCATCACCAATCTATACCCGAACCATCATTATAACTCTTGTTAATATTTTAATGTTTCAATCTTTTGGTCTAAGCATACATATTTTACATAATGATAAATATTTTAAATTAATATTAAAGTTCATAAATAATTTTGCATCTTTCTTTTTCACTTAACATTATACGCTGAGCATTTGCCCATATATTAATCTCCAAAAATAGTAATTTAAATAGTTATGTAATATGTCTCTACTATACTGATATTCCATAATATATTTAACCATTCTCTTCTTAGATACTAGTTGTTTCTGTGCTTTTGTCACTAGAAATAATATTATGATACACACAATTGTCTGAATTTTGATTATTTTCTAGAGATCAATTCACAGAAAGATAAAAGGGCACAGAATACAAATTTCTTGGGAATTATCAATGTACGTTGCCTTTTGTTTTCCTAGAAAGCCTGTTCCTATTTACACTTCTCTCAGCAGTATATGAAACTGCCTCAATGAAAATGTTTGGCAGATCCCACAGATTTTCATATTATACTCATATAATAAAAGTCCAGTTAACAAAAAATTACACAACTCTAAATTTCTGTGCAAATTTAGGTTTCTCTCCAAAGCACTGAAAACTTGGAATAGAAAGGAGGAGTGAGTATGAACAACCTTTGGCCCCCCATCTCTTGGGGAGTTCTGTGGCTTTCCAGAAGCCTCTTCTAGTTCGCTGCCATGGAACCCTCCCAGTGCCTCTCTTAGTGGTGGTTCAGCCTCTGCAGTGTCCCTTCACCCCACAGATGGTTCTGTGAAGAGGTGGAGTCCCTTATCAGAAGACTCAGGGAAGGCTCCCTTTCTCAGGGTCCCCATTGGCCCTTTGCACCACATAGAGTTGCAGTTTACTCTCTACTCGGACCTCTCTTGGTCACTGTGCTGCTTTCAGAATTCACCCTAGTGGGCAGTGGCCAGGACCCATGGCCCTCAAGTTCCAAGCAGTTATAGAACTCTTCAAATGCTTCTCTTAAAGACAACCCACTTAAAGGAACATACCATACAGGGAAGAGGGGGGACTTGGCGGAGTAAATGGTGCTTTTAATTTCTTCTCTTTCATAACCTAGAGATGAGTAATAGGCTAAAGCCTGCAGAACAAGTTTCACGATTTTTTTGGCATGTGCAACAGAGATGGTAGAGCAACTTGCTTTACGATGTGAAGGGTTTTGGTACATATTGAATTGAGACTTCTGCTTAAACTCCAAGACAACAGAAAGGGTAACATTTAATGTTATCTTTGATATATGCATAATATTTGTTTATATATACACTATACCCCTGTACGTCTGCATTTACATATGAATGTATTCAGAGTTTGGTGTATCTATTTATCATAATATAGAGATAGATACATTTGGAGAAGGAGAGGAAGGGCCCAGGACAGGGAAGAGTTTTCTAAACCCATCAATATTTAAAGCTTAGAATATGATACGGGGCAACATCAAATCTTCAACAAGTGCTAACTTAATTTTAACTTTTACGTATATTAATTACAAGATTTTGAAAGTGTATTCCTAGTATCTCTATCAGTAGCTACAACTCTCACTTTCCTTCTAGGACCTAAACATGTTAAGATCCCATGAATCTGTTCCTCCAGCATCAGTTCTGATGATATGAATGACTATCTTCTAAGGATACTTCTTTAGATGCTGGTTAAAGTTTTGAAAATGGTATGAGTAATCTTGAGGGAGCATCATCTACTAAAATTTCCCTCAAGCTCTGGGTAAATCCAGTTCAAACATCTAGTTTTTAAAAGTCCATGCATCAAGAGAAGTATCTCCATGAGGGTCCAGTGCCTAGAAGAAAATATCAGGCAGGGACATTCTGAAGGTTTGCATCTGACCTTTCGTTGGTTTTAATCACTGAAGTTCTCGACAGCTTAATAAGTCGAAGGTGCTGGGTCACAGTCTAACTTAATAAGGCCCGCCGCTGAGATGTGGTCACCTCTGATTGCTCCCATAAGTCTTAGCACATCTGGTACACTGTCCTTGGGTGAGAAATGTTTTCCATAACTTTCCTCCTGTTCACTACCCTGCATATAAATTGTTTTTATTAACCCGAGAATGATACAGCACTGTATATTTGTGTGAGCTTGTGCCATTTTCAGCTTTATCCTACAGAAAGAGAGTTGATTGTTTTCTCCAAAGTGGAATTAAACACTGTTTATCACCAACGTCTTCTTTTCTATTTTTCTACCCTTATTTAACATGGGTCAAACTAACCTTCAGTTTGACATGAGATTAAAGAACTAAACATTGTAACAAGACTCTTTGAGACGATTTACAATATGCCATAGTTGTGGGAAGAAAAGAGCCAGATAAAAACAGTAGATCACTTGTAAAGATTTTCCATAGGACAACATATCCAGATGTAAATACCTAGGAGTACTCAATTGTATGTGGAAATATATATAGTAGGATGATTGGCACATTCCTTTGTTCAGAATGATAAACAAATTGATAGACAATCTATTCTGTTTTATTTTAGTAGATTTTACAAATCTAATGAAAGTCATATTTCTACTTTCTTTGCAATTTTCCATATGCATAATAGTAGCATGGAAGTTGATCCAGATGGATAAAACTACAGTTTTACAGTGCAGCGTTACATCTGTGTCCTCCACCTCAACCTTAGTGATGGAGAATGCATCCCAGAGCCATTAGAGTGAAGGAAAGAAAACTGAGTGTCTTTAGAAAGAAAGTGTACCAAAAGACAATTTGATTGTATTTTTATTAAGAAAATTCTGCAGGTGGTAGTAGTTTATGCTGGAATCTATCTTATCTTCATGAAAGACAAAATATTTGCATACTGAAGCCATCTGCCATCCTATCATTGACACTTACCTTTTGAACAGAAACAGTGTTTGAATTCTCCTCTGATTTAATGATGTCTAACCTGAATTCAGAAGCAAATACCTTATTGTTCACATAGTATTACATCAAAAATATAAAAAAGGAAGAGGAAGCAGCTAGATGGTGTCAGAAGATAGCTAGACATAAGCTAAAGACCAGTTCTGGTCACAGTTGGGCCAGTTCCATGCTAGAAGAGTTAGAATTTCTCCTGAAAGAGTAAAAGCAATGTTCTAGCTGTGTTATTTTTAATTTGCCAATTGAAATGTTGAATTAAAATCTGCCGAAGTTTTTTCCTATGTCGTGTTATAGGTCACCAGTGTAAATCTGTGTGTGAAACAATGGTTTTGCCATGTCACTTCAACATTAGCGAGACTCCACTATTACTCTTTTGTGTTCTTTCTCTCCTCAATTATATACTCCAGTTCCTTCAATCACCCAAGGGCTCAGCTTTTCTGTCGTTTCCCTTTTACTCCTCAGCCACTCTCAGAATTTCCTTCAACTTCACATCTTACAACTCATTCATAAAGGAAACTGCATGTTACTCCAAGTTAAGAGGATTAGATTAAGATTTGAAACAGCTTTATCTACTCACATGAATCTAGCCAAAATCTCCAAAATCCACCACTCTTCTTCAACTTCTCTCTCATTCCTGTCTAGCCGAATACCTCGCTGACATTCCTGTCTAGACAATATTAAAGTGCTTCTTCTTACAGGTCTTCCCTATGCTCTGTGAGATCTTCTCTATCACATCTTTGCTAGCTGATCATTCAGCTATCTAATCACTTGCACATCTAACCATTTCATATTGTTTTATATAGCACTGCCCATGTCTCTATATCTTGTGAAACTATCTTTTTTCTGACTCTGAGAATGCCCGTCTTGGATATTTACAGAATTCTATGGCTCTAATTTGCAATCATAATTTTATAATGATAGAGCCTGATAGAGTCTTGAAGAACTTCTATCCATCTCTCTCATTTGTAGCTAAGGAAAAATGCCCTAGGTAGCAAAGACAGGATTAAAACCCCAATCACTAGATTTCACATTTACAGCTCTTATTAACAGCTTACACTTAGATCCATAAGAGCTGGTGCAAATTAGTTTTCTGCAAATTAGCAATCTTAAAAATATCAGTACTCTCTACAATTCTATATTAGTCAGAGTTCTCCAGAAAAACAGAATCAATAGAATATGTATATATATATATGAAGAGATTTACTACAGGAATTGGCTCATGTAATGATGGAAGTCTAGAAGTCCCATGATCTTCTGTCTACAAGCTGGAGAACCAGGAAATCCAGTGGTGGAATTCAGTCCCACTCAGAAGGCCCGAGAACCAGGGGAGCTGATGGTGTAATTCCCAGACTGAGACGGGTGCACTGGCATGTCACAGAGCAGGCAGGCCAGAGAACCAGGAGCTCCAATGTCCAAAGGGCAGGAGAAGATGGATATTTCAGGTCAAGAAAAGAGAAAGAATTTGTCTTTCCTCCGTCTTTTTGTTCTATCTGGGCCCTCACCCAATTTCATGATGCCCACCCACATTGGTGAGGGGATCTTCTCTATTCAGTCTCCCGTTTCAAATTCTAATCTCTTTCAGAAAGACTCTCACAGACACACCCAAAAGTAGCCTTTTACTAGCTCTCTGGGTATCACTTAGCCTAGTCAAGTTAACCCATAAAATTAACCATCACAACTGCTCAGTGTGATCCAGCAGATCCCAAGACATGTAGATGTTTACACTCTGCTTCAAAACTTGTCCAAATTCCCTGCCTCATCCTTTACCCCCTTGTCCCTCCTTATTTTCTCAGGCATACATGCTTACTTTACTATATCTCTTGAGTCTTGCTTTTGCCTAAAAGCCATCCTTTAAGCATTCCCTCCAATCTGCTACAGCCATCTTAATTCCATCTCCCTCCATTTAAAAGGTTTCTGAGATTCACTTCCCTTAACTTCTCAGAATGGTTAACTTTCTCCATCAGCATTGATGGTATTATGTTTCTGATGATAAAAACCACAAGTTTTTTTAGTACTTTCTATGAGTCAGTCACTGTGGAAGCACTAAGGACATGTATCAGGCACCTCATATGCACCACTTCAGGTCCTCTCTGCCTCACTGGTCTCTTGTCTCAATGCCCATTATGCGACGGGCTATGAATGGACTCTGACTAACTTCATGCGTGTGCACCCTGACAGCACTTTATTTCATACTCATACCATCACTTCTTCCTCAACTAACTATAGGTTTTTTGGGATGGGGACAGGGTCTCTACAATCAAATAATGAAGAAAGGAACTTGAGCCTCTTTGCGTATGTTGGTGGTGGCCAAAAATGGACTACCATTCCATTATATTTCCTTTTAGAATTTCTCTAAAGGGCAATGTTAAGGGAAATTTTATCAGCAGGAAGAAATTAAAGCAGTACATTTGGTCATTTACTTAAAATGGAAGGAGAAGTGATCTGAAATATGGTTATACACGAATTTGTGAACAGTGGGAAATGCCTTGGCTGCTTGGTCATGGGTAGAGGAGCAAAGTTGGAGGATTAGAGGTAATGAACTCTTGAGTAGAGATATATAGATGGACTTTGGGAATAAGTATAAAGCATATGGATCTTTGTCTCTCCTGTTAATCTTTACCAAAAAATGTCTACCACAGAGTAAGCTCTCAATAACAAGTTAGGTAGGATGACTTGTCTTGTGCATATAAGCCAGCTTGTTTCTTTTGCTACTCCAGTGTCTAAATGTGTTTGTGCAATGGGACCACGATCAGAGAGGCCATGGGTGAAGGGTGGAAGCTACTCATGGGCTCCTTCTCACCAAGGCCAATCTAGTTACTGCCACTTCTTAATGTCTACCAACAGCAGAGACAGAATGTGAGCCTGTGGTGGAGCACCATTCCTTGAAGCAACTAGCCACTTGGTGGCAGGAAGATTACATTGGACCCCTCTTCCCCTTAGGGAAAAGCAAGGACTCCTTACCAGAATCTAAGAGAGGAATTAGTGAAGAAAAGAATGTGAGAGAAATATTCTGGGTGGTAGTATCAACATGAGGGAAGGCCTATAGGTAAGAGAGCTCATGATTTGTTCCAGGAACTGAAAATATTTTGGGTAAAAATTCAGAAAGGTGGTAAGAGATGAGGCTGGAGAGAGAAGCAAAGGCTAGATCAAGAAACCTTAAACGTTCCTTGAAATCAAAAAGAAATTTTTGAGTCTATTATCACACTGGTAACCTGAAAGAGAGAAATCTCAGTTCTCACTGTGTGTGTGTGTGTGTTTTTAAGTAACATTAAATTTTTAAATAACACATGAGATTTCTGCATCCAGAGGCAAATCTGTTTCCCGCCCTCAAGGCATAAACTCCTTCTTTGCTTATGTCTTCTGCATACCTCTCTCCATAAAAGCAATATTAGAGACCCGAGGAATTTACTAAAGACTTGAAACTTTTATTATGAGTGGCCTCGTAGAATGTCATGGTTGGAAGGCATTTTAAAGAGAATCTAGTTCAAGTTTCTTCTTGATTTTCCTATTTTTTAATCTCAAAAATGCACTCTATTTCTTATAAGAAACATAAAAATAAAATAAAAAGAAATAAATATCAAATTGAAGCTTTCATATAAATTGAGAGTCCTCCAAAACTGAGTTATAAGCATCTATAATTCAGAGATTGGGAACCCAAATGTCTTCAGTTGCCAGACAGGTAAGAAGAATGAGGAAAATGGGATTATTTCACAATGGTAGCAAGTGACGTAGAAATTTTAGTTAACCAAAATGAGCATGCTTTTTTTTAAAGACATTCAAATTCTTTTTTTTTTTTTTTAATTTGAGCTCCATTTCCGTGGGCTCACTTGTAGTTTCTGTTACCTGGTACCAAGCTGCATATAGTTGGTGGTTATCAAACTTAGGTGATCATCAAAATCACTGGGCAGTCTACTAAAAGATTCAAATTTCTGAGTTCTGCCTTAAAGTTCTTATTTTTGTGTGATTTGTTTTAGTTTGTTTTGGTTTTAGAATTTGTCTGTCTCTTTGGTCACAGAAATCACCGATTTAGGTGCATTTATTCAGCAAATGGTTTATGTAATGTCTAACATTTGTCAAAGACTGTTCTAAGTGTTGGAATATAGCAGTGAACAAGCCTGTTTTCCTAATCTCATGAAGCTTACATTCTAAGTAACGTAATAAAGATGGGCAAATCTCTGCTCTTAATGATAACCTGATCAATTCTGTTTACTGTGTTAGCCAAGGACTAATTAAGGTTTAAATTAGTCATTAAAGAAAAGCTACTGATTCAGCTATGATCAAAACAAAATCATAAAAATTACAATATCCTTCCCATCTTTTAATTACTTCTAATATTTAGAAATAATTCTACTGAATAGCCTATTTATACAAGTCAGTTCTATAAATCCAGTTTTACAAAATTATGGGGATGGAATAGCTTGCATAAGGCTTACTCAATTAATATTAAATTATTCATTGAATTTCAATGCTATTCAAAACAGGATGTAAAAACAAATTAAAAATATCTAAGAGATTAGATTGGGCTATTTTCTTTATTCTATGAACTTGATATAGCCTCACTAAATACCTTTCCCTTCCTATAGTACCTCTCAGTGCTGTCTTTTATTTTGTCTTAATTTTTAAGCATATCTTACAGGAAGTAGGTTTATAATCTAGAGTACAAAATAAGCTGTTTAAGACAAGTATTTCATGGCCTCCTGCCCTGATCGAATTTTCCCCAAAAATCTTGCATTTTTTTCCTTTGAGTCTCATCAAATAGCTTCTTTGACTTCCACCCATCCCAGTCTCATCCACTGGGTGGTCAGCATATTGTCTACTTAAAAACAGCTGGGCGGAAAAAAACCACTCTGAATAACCTCCATTTTGATATAAAAAATATAACTCCCAAGAGACTGGAAGCATTGTAGTGCTGACTTGCTGACCTTGGCCAACTGTTGTGGCCACTCACAAATGAACCCACCAATAAGGAAATTAGAAAAACTCTGGAATGTGTTTTCTGGCCAGAATAAACTCAATCTAGAGGGAGGGAACGAGGCTGTCCATTTTATTTTTCAGGGTAATGTCTATCACATAAAAGGCCTGATGAACACTCAGACCCACCAAGATTTTTTTTTTTTTTACATTTTTTGGTTGCACACTAATTTCAGATGGACACTCTTATCCAAGGTTCTTTGTGGGCAAGCAGCTGCACTGTGAAATTAAACAAAATTAAAATGTTTTTCCTTTTGAAGTGGTTAAAACAAGATTCTTCAGATATCAGAAATGGAACCATGGCACATTGGCTAGAAATATTCTCTTATTAGATCCTGTTCTTTCTTTTGTGTTCCATTGTGTCTTATGCAAACATTTTTTTCAGTACCTACTGTGTGAAAGGCGCTAGGTTAAGTGTTTCATTTGTTTATTGTAGAAAAATGAAATCCTTTGCTAGCTGAGTAGTTTACAGCAATTGCAATACCATCAAACTTCTTCCAGGAGATTATTGTGTTTTTCTTTAGGGAAGAGACTTGTCATATAAATTCAAATGTATAATATACTTAAAACAGGGTACTCTATAATCACATATGGGAGAAAAAAATCTGTAGTGTTGCCAGAGTTAATAACTTGTATATTTCACAGGAACAAGTTTGTTTTTAGGCAGCTAAAGCATAACAATTCCTAATGATTTTTCTTTCAAATCTTTCCTCTAAGTATATACATCTGCTCTTTTTGAGATTTAATTGTAGATACCGCCTTCATTGGCCAAAAAGAAAAATATCTGTATTCTCTTCAAAACACGGCTCATTTTGCATTAAGTCAAAGGCCTGACTTCATTTGATCTCAATTCCACATTGCTATTTTTCATACTTTTACTTAAAGGCAATGGGCTTACCAAGTAGAAGTACTAAGTGTTTGGGGTGATGGTGAGCGGCAAATTTCACTGCAACGTCGAGTATAGCATTGGACTGGTGTGCTCCTCTTCCTTATTGAATTGTTTGCCAAAGAAATCCAATCCATGATAAATAGACAAATGTCTGAGATCGTTGTGGCTCAGTCTCCGATGAGGCAGCTGCTTCCATGCTGTGTTTGTTGTTCCGGGATATTGTAAATAGTAATATTTTATAAGCTCTGGTGCAGTTTAGAAATGAATCTCATAAACATAATTCACAATTTCCAAGTTTTCAAAAGCATATCGCCGGAAAGAATCTTACTCTTGGTCAGCCTGTGAATTTGGCTCTCAGCTCCAGTTGCTGTGATGGGCAGAGGAAATTTGGGATGTGCAAAGTCTCAACTACTCTGTCTTTCTGAAAGATGGAGGAAGTTTGAGTTTACATAACCAAACATAATTCTTAGTGACTTAAAATGACAGAACAGAAAAGAGTAACTGTATTTAAAATTTATAAAATGTGTCATAGCAGAAATTAAGGAAACCAGTTTGAAAGGATAGGTTTAAAAAAAACCCACAGTGTTGATTATTAAAAAGCCACCATAATTATTTATTTTTCTTTTCTAGCAGAAACAAAGGACGTTATATCATATTGCATACAAAGCATCAATTGAAGGTATTCTGCTAAAACAGTAAACACATCAAATCGTATTGTTTTTGAATCCTCACCCTCCTTTGGCAAGTTTTTGGATCTGATCTCTATCCGTAGTCCCCAGCCCCCATCCGTGCTTATTTCTATCTTCAATGGACCAAGCCTCCCATGCACTTTCTCCAGTCTTTCTTTCTCTCTCATAACTAGCAAGTCTGCTTGGAAGGTGGAGCCTCTTCTGCCCACTAATCACTTAGGCTTGCTTTGAAAAGAAGTACCTACCCATATAGGATGCTTGTCCGTCCACCAATTTCCTAGAAGTGCAACAAAAAATAAAGATGCCAACTCCCTTTTTATATACTGGAGATTGACTCGGTTAATTTTATTGTCTATTTTAGTGGATATACAAGCAAATGGAATAAGGATGGAAATAAATCCACATCTTAAATCTTAAATATATGGCAACCAATAAAAACATATTGATTAATACATGGCTAAAACAGACACTATACAAGACTAATAAAGTAGATGAAAATATTTTGTAAATTCTATAGCACTGTACACACATTACTCTGATTGTTTTTCCTTTAAGACACCGCACTGAGAGTGAATTAAATAAGATGCCAATTGCCTATTAAAAATGTAGCCTTAATTAGAGTTAGGAACCCCCCTCTTTTTATTAAAGGGCAATAATGATGGAAAGACCTGCTACATGTGGGATCTTTCTTTTCTTTATCCTAAGTCGGTGATGCTATTTGGGTAATAACTGATGAAAGGACTAGGGTGCCAACCAATTTGCAGTTAAGTGGCTAATTAAGACCCAAAGCAAAGCTGCCAGGAGGTTGGGTCTCTTAGCTTTAAAGTGACACATAAAAGCAATTAGAATGGGGCTGGCTTTGCTAGGACATATTTAAATTTGGACAAAACTTTGGGCCAGTTATTATTTTACGTTAATATATTCCTCTGTAAGACAGTATCAGAGAGAAAAGGGAATCATTTAGGACATAAGAAATAAATTAGAATCTTACTTGGATTCGTTGAACTTCAGAGGTGAATAAAATGCAAAACTATAAAATCGTTTCTGTGTTTGCAGTCATAACAGGGGTACTATATGTAATTAAATTTTCTAGTCTCAGAGGAAAAGAGAATAGGTGCATGAAGCACACTGTTATCCATAGGAGAAAATCTTTTAATTCTTGGGTGTGTTGTCACCTGTCTGTCATATTGCATGAGTGTGACACCTAGCCCAGAATGGCAAGACTTTTAAAATTGTGATATTTCAACCTGGGACAATTCGGTGTTATATTTAAATATAGCTGCTCTAATAGCACGGGTCAGGGGGCAGGAAACAGATTCATTCTGGGTTTAGAAAAAAGGTTCGAAGTTGATGAGGAAAAGTAGAGAGAATTGGAAAAGATGGAAATTAGAACACAAATTATCCACATATAAGGGTGTGGTGGTAGGGGAGAGTAGACGACTTTTAAAATCATGGCTCCAGCGGTATCTTAGAGTTGTGGGGAAGCACAGTCCATTTATACCTTGCTCTTGTGATTTATGATGTCACCATTAAACCCCCTGATGGCATTATATCCTTGTAATTTGCAGTTGCCTAGCATTTTTTCTATATACAACTCAATAACTCATTGTGTAGCTATTTCACACACACATAAACACACACATTAGTGTGAATATGTGTGTGCTGAATCTGTCATCAGTGGAAACTATGATTTTTGATGTAATAATAAGTTGGGTTAATAAAAGGCAAGAAATCATGGACGGAGTGTATAGTCACTGTATCACCAGCTTTGTCATGGGGCATTGTAAAGAGACACAGCACTGCATGTTACTATAACCAGATTTCTCTTCGATTTTTTATATATTCTTTTTAAGAATTAAAGAAGCTAAACTGTTTGTAGAGTCAGTCAAAAGTCATTATTGAAGGAGATGGATGAGATTGCACAGAAATAAAGAAGGAAATGTACTCAATTCACCTCAAAGTTATAGAAATAAGATTAGACAATAGGATTCGAAATATCGAACCTAAATTCTCCTGCCCACAAGATACGTGGTTGGATCTCCTCACCGTCCAGGGAATCTCTGCTTCCTTCCAGAGAGTCTGGTCCTGGCCAGTAACCGTGACACCATAAATCTGGGAAAGAGAAGGTTTGGGAACCTTTGTGTGAAGACTATAATACAACTAGTCATTAGCATTTCTGTGGGGGTGAGAGGCGGTGTTCCGACATCTCTTATGCTGGCTTTTAAACTGACTTCTGTAATTATTCTCCAACGGAAACATGAATGCCAGCGACTTTCTAGGGAGTTATTTTTATTTCTATTTGAATATTTTAGCTACAATGCTGGATATGCACTGCTGGATCTCTGAGAATGCTGTTCTAAAACGCTCTATTTATAAAATGACCAAAGAGCACATGCTGCCTGGATTAAATTTATCCCAAGATGAGAGGTTTGATCTCTAATCATGTGTCCATTGACTAATCTGGGCACATCTTGTGCAGGTTTGATGGCTGAGATGCAACAGACTAAAGCGATCCAGATCCTGAGGGGAAGCCTTTGTCCCTGCCTTTGCCTTCCTGAAACATGGAGATCATGAACGTGGCTGCTCCAAATTCATCTCTCATTAGAGTAACATCCTCATGGAATGACACTGCTAGTTTGATATGAGAAAAGATAGGGTGCTCTTTTTAAAGCACTATAATATGTAAGATCACAAGATTATGTAGGTTTTCAGGAAAATATTTTTTAAAGATTTAGGCTAGCTATTCCACAATGTGCTTAAAGCCCACACCAAGCATAATTCTACAGAGCACTGGTTTCTGTGGAATTGTGTTCTCGTCTATTCTGTGGCTCATGTCACGTGATAATATCATTTTCACATGAATCTCATGTACTAGACTGTAAGCTCCTTGAAAAAAAGGACACACAACTTCCAGCACATTGTATTTACTCAATATACCGTAAGAAAGATTGACTCCTACTCTGTGTTTAAGACACTTAGTGGTGAGCGATATATCCTGTTACCTGCAGTAACTTCTTCCGTGCGACTGCCTTTCTTTACATTAGAGTTTAGATGTAAAAGTCAAAACTGAGATTAGACCCTGTGAATTGCAGACCTGCCTTCCATGAAGCGAAGAAGTCAGTAAGAAGGATAACCATAACAGGCTCACTATCGCAACTTTTCTGTTTGGAAGCTTTTAATGCCAGCAAAGAAAAATTAATGAATGAGACACTCTTAAGAAATAGAATTTTGGAGTGAGCATAGAATCATTTGCCTTTCTACTTTACTTACCAGGGCCTATCAAAAATTGTAAGCAGCTTTACTGCTACCTACATTTTCTCCCATGGGTTATTTTCTTTTCTAGTAAGAAATTCTTTAGTACCCAGGGAGTTCAACATTCTGTTGAAAAGAGAGTTCTTAGCATCTTCTAAGATTCTAAGTCTTACTGCAATGTTTTTCTTGATCTTGTAATTTTTAATTGCCACCTGTATAGTCAAATCTCTCATGATATATTTATTTTAGTGATATTTCTATGTTTATGCATATTTGAGTACAGATGTTGTGTAATAAGAATCTTATTCTGAAGCACTTTCCACCTCATTCTGCTATATTACCTAATACTTTTTAGAAGCTATCCAAACTTTTGGCCTTTTCTAATTCTCATCGCAATACAAAATCATAATAGTAGCTAAAGAAGAAGGGAGAATCAAAGACATGCCACGCCCTGTTTTGTGTTCCTTTCCCCTGGGGCTTATATAAGCATTATCTTTCCAATGTCCAGCCAACATTTTAGAGGTGTGTGAGAATGTCCACCCTAAACTGAGATCTTTTTAAACACATTTTATGAATGCATTCAATATTTCTTCACTAATGAAAAGTATGCTTTACAGTTATTGTCAAAGGCGTAAAAATTTATTTCCATGATTTTTAAATGGAGAGATGATTCCATTACAACGTGGTCTTCTCTTGAAATTAGTACATAATCAGAGAGGTCTTATTTATTTGCCAATTTTTTTCCTCTCTTACTTTTGATAAAAAATCATAGACAATGGTCTTTGAAACTTTGCTAATTCCAGTTGTCCAATATCTTATTGGCCTCGCTCAGGGTGGGAGTAGCTTTTGGAAATGGTATGCTGTTCTTCAATATCATGGTGATGTGTTATCTGAAAGCTGACATGGTTTTAACAGTTTGGCGTTTTAAAGAGAGTTGCCAGAATAGATACAGCGTACGGAGATGTGAGTGAGTGAGTGTGTGTGTGCACATGTGTGTGTAATCCTAAAATGAAGAAACATCTATTCTGGTAATAGCTGTGTACTTGGGCCCATCTACAGTTTGGTTGTACATCGGTTATGATGTGTCTCTTTCTAACAGGAAGGATACCGATCTTGATGAATAGCTAAAAGGTGAGATCATTCTTAAAGGTGTGAATGATTAATAATGGCCATGCATAGATTTTTTTCCAAGAGCGTAAATAAAATATATCATTCACATGAAGGGCAGAAGTTTGGCAGAATGATTCATAGTGCATTTGAAAGCATAAAAGTCAAAGCGAGGGTCTCTTCTAAGCATGTCAAAGAGGAAGCCGGTTTACCCATTTGAAATATTCTAGTGGATGTTGAAATATTTGAGTGGGTGTATAGAAATCTTATGCCTTAATGGGATACTGGAGACTAAGCTAATATTTTTAATTACCACCAATTAAATAAAATCAAAAATGTATCCTTTAGTAGCTAAAAAGTAATACTATGGCAGGGATAAGTGGATAAACGATAAAGGTGGCACTTCTGTACTATGACACTTGGACCTTGCACTTCAATCCAACCAAAATTTGTTATATAACCTTTAGATGGGAAGTTCCTTGGGAAGCTGCTGTATTAGCATAAAGCTTGGCTCTAACATGGTCATCATTCCCACCAAAGTATGTGAGGCCCTATTAAATTGTTAACTAATGCAACAAGACTGACAAAGTTGTCATTTGAAGACAGAGGAATTATTCCAGTGGTGATATCTAAGTATAAAAACAAGCAGCCTATATGGTCTTTGTTTATTCTCTGCCAAAGGTCTAGAGCTCAGGATATTTTCACCATGCATAAGAAAACAAGCTTGATGGTGATACAATGGTGCATGTCTTGCTCTCCTATGGCCCAGTTTCACAGAGACTGTGCGTGTCACAGAAAGGAAAAGTCTCAAGCCAGCAGCCAGGGTAGGATTCAGCTTTTCTTCCACAAGTCACAAATGAATGAAGGAGCATTAGTTGTGCCTACGTAGCATAAAGTGAAGGTGCAAAGGCAGATGACTGTCATCATAAACTGTGTAAAAGGAAACGTTGATGACTATCTAGGATCAAATGCCTATGTCCACTGGAGATAAAAACACAAGTCATCGTTTAAGAATTAAGACTTAAAGTCACTGAATCAATTGACTTAGTGGTCTACAAGGGATTCCACAAATGCTGTTTTCCTCATTTGATGCCTCTCCCTGAGAGGACATAGGGTGTGTATCCTGGGCACCATGGAAGGCACAGTGACATTCTTTCTCTGCACTTATCGTGTGTTCTTTGGCTGCCAACGTTCCCTTCAAGTTAGGGCTTGTGTAAACAAGCCAAGCAGGAGACCTATTGATAGATGGAGTTCTGACAAATACACTGACAGGATCAGAAGCACCACTTTTGAATGTGAGGAGCAAAACAGAAAATACCAAAAAATCATGTCATAGGTGAGACTTTGCTATATCAAGGTCTTCATAGTATCTTTGGAAACTAGACTCCCTTTGAGAAAATCTAAGATAATGATATGCTTTACTGACTTGAATAAAGCTGGGTCTGCCCTCCCATTCCTCTAAGTCTTTCCTCTCTTAAAATAAACATTTTGAGGATCATTCTGCCTCTGACTGTGCGGGTGTGGATAGGTGTGTACATTACAGGCATAGATCTTCTGAATATCTTGGGCTTCTTGGGGTAGTAAGATTCAATATTGGTTCGGCTCTACTATATATACATTTCAGGATTTGGGAATCTTTGGATAAATGTGGAACACGTTGCTTATAACACATATTCAAACACAGAATTCAAAGGTGTGTCTCCAGAATAGAAATATTTAAATAATTGTCTGTATCTGGTAAGTACTGTAGTGAGACACTATCACGTGTTGTACTGTAAGTTCTAACTCTGAGTTATAATGTCTCAAGGTAAGTAAAATAAAGGCATCAAATGGCTCAGAGAAATCAGGACTGGACAGGTAATGGTTAGGGAGGTGGATAATGGTTGATGTATTAGAAGGCTACAATATATTACTCCTCTCCAAAGTTCTGTTTTAGGATATGTTTATTTGGGGATTTCATAAAGACACATTTATGCTTTCACTCAGCAAATCTTAATGAGAGCACGCTAATCTGAAAGACAAATGACATTTCAATATAATGTGGGTCATACATAAATAATCATATTGTGTGGGGCCGGCCTGGTGGCATAGTGGTTAAGTTTGTGCACTCCGCTTCAGCGGCCCAGGGTTCTCAGGTTAGGATCCTGGGTGCAGACCTACACACCACTCATCAAGCCCTGCTGAGGCTGAGGCATCCCACATACAAAGTAGAGGAAGATTGGCACAGATGCCAGCTCAGCGATGATCTTCCTTAAGCAAAAAGAGAAAGATTGGCAACAGATGTTAGCTCAGGCACAGTCTTCCTCACCAAAAAATAAATAAGTAAATAAAAACAAAATTACCACATTGTGGTCTATGGGAAAATAAAATATACTAACCAGTCATCAATCAGACAATTATTAAACAACTACTTGAAACTTTATCAACAAATTTGGCTTTTTTCTCTTGACTTTGGCTCCAGAAGGGGAGGGTGAGCAAGTCATTTCCTCCTTTGTCTTTCCCATTTGCTATGCTGCCTTGGGAGTGAAGGAATCTATGTGACTGTCTTCCTCGTCCGTGTGGCCTGGGTGATCAGAGATTCTGCTGATTCTCCAAACTGTTGCCTATAGGTATCCTTCCTAAGTTTCCCTTTCGCTATTCCTTAAAGATCAGACAGCAAGTGGCTGCCACTAACCATACAGTGAGTTCAGAGATAACTGTGCCTTTTTCCTCTCACACTGGCTCTTGTCATGGCCAAGTGGCAAAGTGAGACACATGAGACACATGGAATAAGAACTAGATGACAACCAAATGGCATATATATATTTGCAACATGAGGGAAAATCAAATAATTGAAGTGGTAAGACACACGACCATACTTCCTTTGGGTTTTCCCAAAGGGCACATTCTCTAAAATCTACCTCTGATTTCATGCCTTCTGTGATAACATAGAGGTTCTTCTGTGTGTTTTTATTTTCCTGTTCTATCTTGCTCCGACTATCGCCATTTCTGTCCCGCCCAATTCCTCAACTCTTCAGGATCTGGGAAAACCCCAGGTTTGCTTGGGCAAAAGACTTTGTATGCTGCGGCCCCTGACTATGTAGTCACTATGGATTTTAGATTTAGAATATGATCATTATTCTTTTTTAATTTTCTTTTACTTCCCCATTCTTCCTTCATCACCACAGTACCATTTCAGATTAGCTCTCATTTAAGAGCCAACTAGCTCCATAACAGCAAGTCAATGAGTTGCTCACCGAATGACCAGCAAAGAGACAATCTGGTAAAACAATAGTATAAGGAATTAGTCTCTTTCCACTAGAATCTGCCCAGGTCTAGTCATCAATACAATATTTTGCACAAAAGAAGAAAACCGTTATTTCTTAGAGTTGCAATTAGCACCTCCATTCAGAATGTAGTCATACTTTAATTTTAATTGCTTGTTTTAAATGCATTTTGTTTGAATTCTTTGACTCAAAATATACACAATCAGGCTAAATAGGTGTTTTAGTGAGAAGAGTGTTTACAGAACAATTCAGGTGAGGTATTCCCAGATTGACTGGATGCAGTTTTAATGACACTATCATCCTCAGGTGTGTGCTAACTCTTACTACAGTCCACTGATTTATTTATCAACATCATAGAGGGCAGGAGTATTTTTTCCTCCTCACTTTAAATATTTTATAGTGACTATTTGAAACCACTAAAAAAAAAGAAGAAGAAATACTCCAGTGAAAAATAATAAAATCACAAGAATGCATTTTAATGATGCTAAACTCTGCTTCAATTAAAATTAGTCCCTTTTACTTCCAACTCACAAGCCTCCTTTGGTGTCATCATGCTCCAACATACTTTTCAGTAAGTTCCAAAGAACCCATAAGGTATTAAAATTCCAGAAAAATTCTTTGTTGGAGACCAAATGTAAATAGATATATGTTCAGCATCTGAATGTTACAGAAAACTTCTCCAAAATGGCCCATATGTTCTTCTAGAAAAAGCAGCAGTCCTGACAGTGAGCCATGAAATATTCTGGAGGCAAATGGCAGAGTGCCAGTGTCTTAAGGGGCAGCATTTTCCACTTTAAATAACAGACAAAATAAAGCTTTAAAATGTTCTTGATGATGTATGATTCAGTAAACCCTTCAAGGCGATATAAGGAAAACCTTTTCTTCTTAAGACTGATGTTAGGAAGAAATAGACAAAAATTAAGAATTGCTCTGCCAGGCAGCATAAAGAATCAATTGGTGTCTTTCTGAAATTCGATGAATCGGTAGACTGTTAGGAACCAGGCCACACACAGTGAAAGTGATTCTTTATAAGTACTAGATACCAGAGATAGCACAAAGCCCTTCAGAGAGCACTGAGTACAAGCATGTATTAAAAGAAACTAAACTGTGTCCTAGCAGGAAATGAAAACAGCTTATTTTTTAATAGGCATTTGCAAACGGGGACATTTGGCAAGAGTAAACCAAAGCTTAATTGAAAGATAAGCAATTTACAGGTAAATATCAAACTTCATTTTTTCGTTTCTTGTTTGATTTTTGTCATTTCTAGTTCACTTACCCTGTCTCTAAAAATGGCAAAATCTCTGTCATAAAATAATTTGGATTTAATTGACATTCCCCAAGGCAAGCAAGCTGTAAGTATAATAATTCTTTGGAAAGCAAACACTCTTTGATGACTACAAGAATCAAGCATGAACAGTGAATTTTTCTTGGTCATTTTACGAGAGTCTATCCATCTTTAGGTGCCCTATGACACAAAAAATAAAATGTATAAAATAGTCCTTTAAAATTTTAAATAATTAGTGGGGTAGCTGGGTACCCAAAAAATATTCTTTACATTATGTTGGAAGAAACATTAGATTGAACCATTTATTTTATCCATGTGTTTGTTTATCTTCCACATATGAGTAAAATCATACAGTATTTGTCTTTTCCTGTCTGTCTTATTTCGTTTAGCCTAATACCCTCAAGGCCCATGCATGTTGTCACAATTGACACAATTTTATCTTTTTTTTAATGGCTGATTAGTATTTCATTATATATATATATATATATATGTATGTATGTATATACCACATCTTCTTTATCCATTCATCCATTGATGGGCACTTGAGTTGCTTCCACATCTTGGGTATGATGAATAACACTGTGAAGAACATAGAAATGTATAACTCTCTTTGTATTGCTGATTTCAAGTTCTTTGGATAAATATCCAGTCGTGACATAGCTGGATCATACGGTATTTCTATTTTTAAGTTTTGAGAAATCTCCATACTATTTTCCATAGTTATAAACAATTGATTTAAAATGTATCACAAAATTCATGGGCCTATGAGAGGTAGAAATGAAGACTTAGAATACTGGGGAGAGAAGAATTCTGTTATATATTTGTTTATTGCTCAATCAATGCATATGAAGACTCTTCTTAGTGCCCAAGCACCGTCTCTTCCTGTTCAGGTCCAGGAACAATTTCTTCATGTTACTTATTGCCTAAGGTGCCATTTCCTAAATAATTTCATACCTCACATGACATGGAAAAAGTAGCAATGCCATTATTATTCACAAAGCCACAGCTCTTCAGAACGTTTGTACTGAAACAATTCAGATCTTCTTGCCATTACAGTTCGCTAGTACCATTTATTTACTTACATCATTACTCACGGTGCTGCATCACCCAATGCCTTGAAAGGACTCCATCAAAGGTTATAACTGTTCTTCATTGATGACGACCATAAATAAATGCAAGTCTTACCCAAGAATGAAGGAAAGTGTGAGTTATTATTCATTTTCTGTCATTTTAATTTACCATACAGAATTTTATAGCTTAAACTTAGAATAACACATTTTTCCAAACATGTCTTCCTTCAAAATCTTTAACCCAAATCATTGCATTCCTAGAATGTAATACTTTTCAATGTTGACCACACCCCTGCCCTCCACACACCGCCACCAGTGTGTGGCTCCATAGCTGAGTAAGAATGGTCCATTCATACAAAGAACGTCCATCCCATTTCCAGCAAAGCTTAAAACTAACCCAGGAGGGTATGTCACCACATCAATCATAGGCAAGAAAGAACTTTGATCAGAAAATCTGATTAGTATCATGGAGCATCGGTCTGGAAAACTCTGAGGAGATAGGTGCAGCAGGTCCCAGAGATCTGCCTGAGGCAGTGCAAAGCCTGTGGCAGGAGCAGGATAACTGCCTAAGGTTACAATGCAGGGAAGGGGCAAATGAAATAAACAGTGTCTGCTGCTGCCCCTGCCACCATCTGATGCATACCATCAGATAAGATACATGATCTGAACACAGGGAGGTGAAAACTGACCTTGTGGCCCCCATATATGGCTCAAGCCCAAGGGTTAGTGGCCCAGAGCCATGAATTCATCTTGTGAACGGAGTGAGTGAGATTCACCCAAAATCAACATGTCAACCCTATTCTTTTAGCTCAAACTCATGTGATCCTATGAAAGAAATATTATGATCTGAAATCAGGATGCCTGGTTTGGATGGCACTCCTGGATCCTGTAGGTCCTAGCCCCCAGAGAGGATCGTAAAAATTTTGGTGGAAGACATTCAAAAGTGCAGAGCTCCCTAAGATAAGGGTCAAAAGCAGAGGCCCTTGCTGATACTGTGTTTTTCTCCAGTTTCTAAAGAGCTCTTAGATACAAGCCCTGTCTTCCTATAGCAATAACACACAGCCCTTTCCAAATTTTCAGTGATTGTATTTTCAAATATATTACCAGAGAGTAGTAGGCTACCCAGTAATATTAGAATAGCCTTGCAGGAAAGGATCATGTCTTACGTTTCTGCTCTGTTCTATGAAACCTGGCCCAGGGCTAGTCATATGAAAGTCAACAAATATTTCTTGGTTAACTGTACAACTGCTAAACAAGAGAAGTCAAGAGTCGTTGATATTATAAAAGTAGTTGTTACCAGAAAATAAACTCATAGTAAGAGCATTCATTCTTCATCATGAAGATTTCAACCTTAACAAAATAATGCCATACCCCAATCCTTTGGCTGGAGTTAAAGCACAGGGGGGATAGTACATTTTCTAAAATTTTTCACCAAATTAAGTCCCTGATATTGTTTTGCTTCTCTGTCTCAATTTTCATTATTGAGAAAGTGCGTGTCATCTTCTTCCTTTTTCACTAAAATGGAAGTAGAAAATTTGATTTTATGTTGAATTTAATAACAACCTTTCTCTATGACTAACCCTACACCAAAATGATCTACTACCTAGACCTCAAGTATTGCTTTTTATGTATGGTCTATACCACATTGATTCACATCTGTATGCGTGTGAATGTGCAAGAGCATTGTGTGTGCATATGTATAGCATATATTATTTAGATACTTATACATGTATGTCCCATCACCACAAGAGAATTACATCCTTTATGCTAATGAATGTGTTTCTTATAGAACACGAAGAACTTTGCCAGACAGAGTAGGATTTGAGAAAAGTTTCCTACATTTGACTAATGTTTGATCCCACCATTCTAGATCTGGCCTTAAAAATCCTTTGGGAACCTTGATGTTCATTAAAATATAAATAAGATTTAAGAGTAATGCACATCAATAATTAAACAATATCACATTTAAGCAAATCTGTGATAATAGATGAAATAGATTAAGAAATTAAACTTGTATGGATTTCCCAGATGATGTAGGTACAGGTCCCAGGTGATGTATTTGCTTCCTGACAATTCTTCCCCAACACAAACCAAAATCATGACCAATTACCACTGCCTACCACTACTATACTAGTACAACCAAACATGCTGGATTACTAAGTCATGCGGGGAACTGACACCATGCGTTATTCGTATTTCTATCCTCTAGTAAATAGCTCATAGTAGTGCTCAATAAATATTTATTGGGGAGAAAAAATGAAAATTTACATTGATTCGCCTTCTTAAACTGATCCAGTCAAATCTGCGTCAACACGTGAAAGCTAATAATGTAATTTCCATTCTTCCACAAATTTTACCAGAAGTTACATGGCAATAATAATTACCTTGCCAAAGTTGTGAATATTATGCAGGAAATCTGTTCCCTGGTTACAAGGCTGCACAGCTCACTTTTCTTATTCTTCTCAAGGGAAGCTAAGCAAGAAGATATAGGTGGCTTTTCTATTCAATCATCACTGTGAGAAAAAAACAATACAATCATGTGAATCTTCATTTATGAAAATATTACATTAAGACAAAACAGGAATAAATGACCTTATTATTTAAAAAAAAGAAAAGAGATGAATATGGCACACTGGAAAATGCATGGGTGAAGAGAAAAAAATAAAGCGAAAAGGCAAAATTTACAGTTCGTGGTAAAATATTAAGTGACAAAAGTCCTCAGCGTTATCAATAATAAGTGCTTAGAAAATGGCTACAGGATAGTTCAGATGATAAGACATTGTCATATGCTTTTAAAAATTTAGAATGTCTTTTGAAATATGGTAATGTATATCTTCTTCAAGTTTAAGCTACATAAGCATGTGGAATATAGAATACTAGGGCTTGCAAAATAAAATAAAGAGCCACTAAATAAAAAGATATTTTTAGTCCTTATTTCCAGTTCAAAATAAGATAATCTTCCATAGCCTTACCACCAAGTGGATTCTGAAACGTAATTATTTTGCATGCTCAGTTCAGGTTCTTGATTCCAATGCAGGACGTTACTACAGTTTTTAGAGTAAAGAGCCAAGATACATAAACTTTATTGTTACTGTCACCCATTTGACAAGATAGTGTCCCAAATGCATGGACATTGGCCATTCAGATGGAAAACAAAAGCCTGTTAATCAACTGGCTAATTGTGCTCAGATATGAAGTAAGATTCCCAGCAGTGAAGCTTCCTCACATTTCCATTTCTCACCTAAACTAGAAACTATCTTCGAACAGGACCATTTCCAGCATCCAAGTGTTTATCATAATGAAGCACATCTGCCACAGATGACTGCTGACCTTTCAACTTCGATCAGCACTTTGGCAGCTGGCACAGTCATCGGAAAAGGAGATGGATGCAAGTTTCCTGGCGCTGTCCTCTTCCTTTTATTTGTATGGCTTAACTCTGAAATGAGGAAATAACCAAGTAAAGCCAAAACACTGAAAATATTCCTTACACAAAATGAGTCTAGTGAACACATTTACTTCTCATCAAATTTTCTGGATTTGAGGAAGACTGGGGTTTTGCTGTTGTTAACTCATTTTATTAGGTTTTTTTTTCAAACTTAGCAGGTGGAAAGGAGTATTCATTGCATAATTTTAAAAAAGTGGTTACTAAACTTAATTTAGCCTATTCGATATCTGCTAGATCACCCAAGAATCAGCAAAGATTCTTACTTTACCAATGGGAAGAGATTCAAATGTAGGGCTTCCTCTTTCCTCTGTGGAGCTTTTGGACAAGCTGGACGATCAGTAAAAGGCAAATTAAAAAAGTCAAAAGTAGACACCTCCCCATCCCCGCATGAGTGAGGAAGTCTTAACTCTGATAACAAACCACTACTAAAAATAATTACAATTGACTGAATACCTTTAATAGATACTGCACCAAGAGCACTAAGACGTACATTTCTATTACTGTGTGGGCTTTCCAGCTTGTGCGCATCCACAGTGCACACAGAACACAGGTCTTACAAGGTGGCCTCTGGATGGGAGCTGCTTAGCTAGTTTTGAGTTCTGCTGGGCATCAGAATAATGACTGCATTCATGGATACATGTAGCCCAGTCATACAATTTCAATAAATATTAATATCATGTCTTTCTCCATCCTCCCCCTTTTCCTACCTATCAGCATGTATCTGACTATTTAGTTGTCCAAGGTATTAGTCGGCCCTTCTAACAAGTGAAGCCATGTGAAAGCTATTCCTCGTGCTTCAGGAATTGTCATCTAACTAGAGTCTGATAAATGGATGGCTGCTTGGCATTCATGCTCCTTCCTAATGACCCCCTCCCCCCAAGTCCCTTTTTGAAAATCTCCTCCCTCTCCTCATGTGTGAATTCCATGCCACTCCCTGTTCCTTCCTTTCTAGAAAGGTGAGGAAGGTCAAATCATTTTTCTGGACCACTAGTAGAGTAGGAGGTGCTACCGATGGCCTAAATCTGTCAATTGGATCTTAACTTCTAAGACATTGGGAAGGACTTATGTGACTCAAGAACAACTGTCACTATGATGATATTCTGACCACTCTGTTCCAGCTGTTAGAAAATTATGGTGGTTCTTACTTCCTAAATCCTGTCCTTCCTGAATTCTCTTGGATCATGGTCCGAAGCCTGGTCTACTAGCAGCCTGTTAATTGTGTGAGCCTCCACCCCACCTCAATATGTTTCCAGTAAATTTCTTTGCACTTTTGTTAACCAGAGTTGGTACCTGTTGCTTACAGGGAAGAGCCATTACTGATACATAACGTATGTAATTGTGAAAGGTAGTTTATAATGTGGGATAACATATGCGATATTGGGAATGGAGCAGACAAAAACCCCAATATATTTAAGGAAAGTGGAAAGGGTGGTAGCCTCAGCTAATCAGAAAAAGATAATAGAGATAGTGACACTTAGAGAAGAGCAGGGGTTCAGTAGGTATAGTAGGATGAAAAACAACCCTGTAGGCAGAGAGACGGGGCAAATACATACTCAGGGGACAATGACTAGATCAACTTAGATGGAGTGTGGATTGCCTTAGAGTGTTGTTCCTGCAACAAACATTTATTTAGTGCCTTCTACTGTTGGTCACTGCTGGAACACAAAG
Source organism: Equus przewalskii (assembly GCF_037783145.1). Taxonomy (NCBI): domain Eukaryota; kingdom Metazoa; phylum Chordata; class Mammalia; order Perissodactyla; family Equidae; genus Equus; species Equus przewalskii. The sequence goes on along the minus strand of NC_091843.1, from coordinate 74,456,892 downwards.
AGAATATGTTAAGGTCAGTTACCTGCCCCTGGAAGCATGAGGGCCAGTCATCTCAAGTAGAGAGGGGTACTCTTGGAGTGGGTTAATAAAAGATTTTTGACTACTGCCCAAAGCTACTCTGTGAGGAAATAGTGTCTTCCCCAAAGTAAATTTTCGATGCTACCAATGCATTATTTACAGGTAGAAAAAGGAAAATAAATCTAGATTTAAATAAATGCATTTAAAACTGTATTGAGCAGACGTTTGAAACCTTCAAGGGTAGCACCCTATGAAAATTGTGAGAATTTCTAGCTTCCATTGATTCTCACTTTAACACTTGGAGTAAGTGTAAAAGCATTCGTAAAAAAAAATACATAACCTATATGTGAAGGAAAATTTAATTTTACAATTGTGATTGCTTTATATAATTCTCTGAAAAATTGTTACTCATACCTCTGCTTCTTTCTGACAGACATTGCTAGTTTTTATCATTTTTTCTTTGTAGGGCACAGGGAACGCAAAGTTGATTTATACAGGCCATCTTATTGTGAACACAGTTTATAACTTCTTTCTGTATCTTGGTATAGTATGAGTATTTAAAATTCTAATAAGTGTAAAAAGCAACTTTCTACTTGGTAAACACACTGAACCTTCCCACTGGAGGAACCTGGGTGCAAACAGCCATATGTAACATAGTAGAACAGCTTTCCTGTCTGACATAGTCAAGAAGATGCACACATTCAAGCATCTCATCAAGTTTGAAGTATAGACTCCCGCATAGACTGCCTCTGCACAATCCCCAGGGGTGCTGATCAAGAATAACTGCTCCATTTCACCTTAACTTAGAACAATTGTCAATAGTGATGATTTTTCATGGTTGGAATTAAGCAATGATGGCCATCTGGATATAACATAATTTATTTAATCAATCTTTTACAGTTCATATTTAGGTTGATTCCATTTTAATTACCTGGATTATCTGATTATTTATTTTGGATAAATCCCAAGCAGTAGAATCATTAGTATATACACATTTTCAAGGTTTTTGACCTACAGGGCATTTGTTTGGTTTTTTTCTTCAGGAAAACTCTACCAATTTATACTCAAACAGCACTGTATAAGTCACTGTGACATTGCCCTCTAAACTTAAGTCCTGGAGCCCAGGGGGAGGAAGAACACGGGTTGGTCATTCCAGTTGTTGTGTGAATGTCTAATCTGAAATCAGATTCTCAGTCATTCTCAGTCAGAAAGTGATAAAATAAAGTTTATATTGCAAGGTTTTCAAATCATTCTTTCAGTATTTGTTATATTATTAAGATACAACGTCTCCTTCATAAATTTTAAATGTTATAAATAGAAAGTAATAAACCTTCCTAAAATATCGTCACAGAATTTCACTTCCGAACATGAGTTTCTCCATTCAGCTTCTATCCATCTGTCTGTCCATCTTTCTCTCTCTTTCTCTCTCTCTCTCTCTGTCTCTCTGTCTAGCTATCTATCTATCCATCTATGCAAAGGGGAAGTCAGTTTTCGGACATCTTCCACCTGTGTTCATCCTCATATCTATGTCTTTGCTCATTTCATTTCTCTTCCAACAAGGCTCTTTCTCCTCTTCCAGACCTATTCCAAACCTCTCTTCCTTCAATCGAGAATACAGTGCCTACCTCTGCCGTGCCGCCTCCCTGGCTGCCTGACTCACAGTAATCATTTGCTCCACTCCTCAGCCCTGACACTGCATCATTATAACCTAGAGGATCCATATTGGCTACAATACAGTCACTAATGTACTTCAGCTGAGTAGATTTCAGAGGGAAAGCTTGCATCACCTACTATTGAAGACTGACTGTCAGCTGGGTATTTCCCTTCTCTCGAACACCTTGCTTGTTGTCATTAGGAAAGGAAATTAACAGTCTTCATAGAAATAAATAGCTCAGAAAAATAATCATCTTATTCATAAAATATATGAACTTTTCTGTTATTTCACCATGATGGTGATCTACATAGAGTTCTATACTTGTAAGACTCTGAGTTTTTCCTTGAATTCTCATTAGGAATTGTCAAGACATGACTGACCTATAGGTCATTATTTTTTTTCAATAATTGAAATTCCTCAATTGTATAGTGGGTATCTTGTTTAATATAAGTGAAATGAAGAATTAAGTATCTTCATTTCGAAAAGACTCTAGTATGAAGTAGTTACTACTCCCAACATAATTCTTCCTACTTTCCCACTATCCTCACACACACAGACACACATACTTGCACACAAGCCACAAATAAGCCTTTTGTTTAAAATAATAATTATTCTATTATCATTAAGAAAAATTTTTCATGCAACTACTGAGTAGTAATCTTTAATTTGGGGTCATTTGAGGCATCCTCCCCCACAAAAAAAGAAACTGGTTCTTTAAACGTGCATACATTTAATTTCATTTGTTAAGACTTGAAACTTGGTCTCCCGTTTCTTTTCAAATTAATTCTTTGTCTCATATCACTATCCTACATAACTTTCATGCGTAGGTATTTTCTAATCACCAAAAGCAATATTAGACTAATCCTGAATTTTAAAACAATTTTATCTGTGACTTTCAAGTTTAATAGCTATAAACCTGCCAATATCAATTATGACAGGAAGATTTTTAAACTTAATTGTTTTCCTTAAGAGTTTTTTCAAGAGGACAGTTGTAAATAAAGTAATAGAAATATAATTACTACAAATAAGTTTGTAAAAACATTTTCAGGTGTTGGATATAATCATTTCTGTTTGGGTGTCTGATATAAAAAGACTCAAACGTTGCAGTTTAAGTTATAGCCACTGTAAGTGAAAAGTAAAAACAGAATCCAGCAATTTTGTTTACTTATTTGTGTAAAGGTACATTTCATACACAATCGAGGAAAATTCTCGTATGATCAGTTTGTTAAACATTTTACAAGTTAATTTCTCGAAGACTGAGTTGAAGTCTGTATAAGATGACTGTTTCCTCACAAGTACTTTCAATTTCCAGACTTTAACAGTAAAATAAATTATTGTCCCTGTTTAACAGGGAAATACACAGCATGCTTTCATGTTCATCCCTTTTAAGTTTTTCTTTTTCCTTTACAGCAGGGAAAAGAAAAAAGTATAACCAGGAAATTAACTTCCACCTGTTTTTCTTGTTTTATTTCGCTTGTATTCTCTCTCTTCTTTCTTCATTTCTCTCAAAAGATTTAGAATGTGTAGTAACACCTGCTGGGGCGGTAACAGCAGTTGAGCTTCGCCTCAATGGTGCCCTGTGAGTGCTGAGAGTGACACAGATCACTGTGTCTACACTCCTTCTGCTCATCGCTTGGTTACACCTGGCATCAGAAGGATGGCCACAATGGACCATCTTCATGCCCACTATGGCAAGACCTAGAAACTTGAGGCTCCGGGCAATTGTGTCTCTTCCTCAGCCCACCAGAAGTGAGAATAGAATCTTTGCCCTTCCACTGCAGATGGTCAACAGACTGGAGTGTGCCCGTCATCGGAGAAGAGGCCAGAGTTATTTTAATTACAAATTCCTCCGTCACTTCACATTGTTATCTCTCTGTACCTGTAGTGCATGCACAGACAACTTAATATACATTATTTAAATAATCATCAAAACCTTTCCAGCTTCAGCACTTTCCACCTTTCTCTGGAAAGCCTGCGCGTTTGTAGGGATTTATAACTGCAAGTGCCTGAAGTCAAGTTTCAGTTCTAGTAAATGTGGGGTAGATGCGACTTTAAAACAAACTGATCAGACATGGGAACAACAAAGACAGGAGGATTAAGGCAGTCTCTGAAGATGAAAGTGTAAAGAGATCTTGGGGGAAAATAGCTTGAGAAGAGCCTTTTAAAAATCAAACAGAAAAACGCTCATCAGTTGACTCTGACACCTTTTTTAAAATTTTAGCAACATGTGCAAGGAGTTTTATTTATCGAGTCAGATCTCCCATTCCTTAAATAAATTTTAAAAAATAAGTAAGAAAAAAGCAGGTTCAAAACCCTTCAGCAGTTTCCCCAGAGTTATTTAGCATTGTTGTCACCTGAAAAACACTTAATAATTTGCGAACGTTTTCCAGCAAAAATACATGGAACTGAAAGGAAACCCACGTGCCCATGAGAAAATACTTAGTTGCTTCTCCTGGATTGAACTTGTCTGTGCATTCGTAGAGAACCTGTGAACATATTTGTTTGTTATATATACACTTTTTTTGTTCAACAATGCCCAAAAGTGATAACTTGGAGACTCAGATTTATACTGACAGTCACCTGTCATTCATTGTCCTTTATTCTGACAACCTCAGGCATTCAAGCATGGATTTATGGGGTTTTCCCCCTTTCCTTTATTTTTAAAGGGGTTGGGGGATGGGGGAGAATATCAGAGGATTCAGTCCTGAATAGACTTTTGTTTGGCTCTTTCTTTTACCTCTTGACTGTGTCAAATGCAGTGTGTCTCTCATGCCGTCTCTCTCTTTAAAGAGCTTCAGCTGGGCCAGCTAGTTAGTATTCAGAGACAAGGCAAAGAGGATAAAATTCTTCTCTCTGCTTGCTGAGACTGCAAACAAGCAATTAGACTAAAAGCAACGTATTGGGGAAAGAAGGCCATCGTAGACATCATTGTTGACTGGAACCTGCCAATATAACTTTAAAATTGTAAAAACTTCATAGCGGGGAGAAATAGTCACTTAGAGGCACATAAGTTGGTTAAGACACTAAGTCAGTCTTCGCTACAGACATTTCTGCTGTGTAATGTACTCTGTGAACTGTAAGATTTTCCATTTAATCTTGTTTACTTATTGTAATGAGAAACAAATGGGTGAAATTAGCAACGATGATAGAAAATTCAACCTTTTACTGTATTGCATGTTATGAAAACGTTTTCTAGATTGGCATGTTACTCCCATTTTCATTTGATCTCACTTGAAAGGATTGTAATGGAGGGCTGAAGGTTACAAACTGCTTTATGTCTGACCAAGCAATATCATATAGCTCCACTGAATAGTTATATGAGAGGTTTAAACAATATAGGCCAACCATTTGCTGAGTATCAATGATGGTATGTGAGGTAATTCTTAAGACTTCTTTCTCCCTTTAATATAGAGATTTTATGCTGGGTTCCAGCAATTGATGCATTTCCTGTACAAACACTCAAATGTGGTTACCCTATTAACTAAACTGAGATTACCTAATTCCATTTCCTGATAGACCAATCCCCAGTGAGCCTTTAAAATCGTCCAGTTGATAGGAGGTAGCAAGTAGACCTTGTTAATTTGACACATTTAATCCATCCATTTTTCTCTTTCTACCCCTATCCTTCCAAACCACGTTTCTCAAAAGTTGAGAAATGCTAGCCTGATGAATTTATTTTTACATATTCTAAGCCAGGAAAAAGAAAGGAATCTGGATTATTGACATTCTTTACCGGAACTACAGTAGACTAGAGTTAGCAGAAAAAACTGCTAATCATCACAGTTTTCATGTTGGAAGCAATTTGCCTATAATTAGTAAGTTGATAAATACCAACAAAATGGGTGCTAAAACGAACAACTCTTGTGCTGAGAGACATTTGACTCTACATTACACTTTGCATTTTTATATATGCAGCATTACATTTTGTTACAAAGAGCGACAACTTTAGTGGCAGCTGAAACACTCTAATCTGTCTCTTGAAGGAAAGCAGACATACATCTTAATATAACAACTTCTTTTATAAAACATTTCTGTTTTTCCGAGGAGTAAGCAATGCAAGGATAAGAAAAGAAGTTGGTATTTTATTTATTTTATATAAAATGGTAGCAAAAGATGGAAGACTTGTTTTGCTAGATAAAAAAATGCCATAGCATGTAAGATTATATGGTACCAGTAGCTTAGAGTGTATTCTTCATTGGTAATACCAAATTCACATTTGTTCGTAGATATTTGTTTTCTACATTTCATGTGAAATGACTATTGTACTAAATTTTTCAACTCCATACAGAATCAAACTCATGAATATTTTTCTTCAGTTCAAACAAGAAAATGTGTATAGTGTACTCAAATGTAAGATAAATGTTTAATTCGAATAAATAAGATATGGTATATTGTATCTTTGAAATAAAATATGTATATACACGTCTGAAAAGTTTTCTTGAAACATTAGCTTTTGTAAGGGTCTAAATCACAAGAGGTGCATTATATAATAAATAAAGGGATATGATAGCTTTATCAGTGGTGTGTGGAAATTCTGACTCTCATAGTTACCAGAAAACATAATATCACAGTGAGCCCAATCTATATGATCTGATAGAACAAAAGAGACTATCCTAAGAAAAAAATTGTGAGGGTATAAATAAATTTCTTTACGTGAATGTGTTTGGGAAAATACTACATCTTTCTAGTGCTTTTTAAATGGTAACTGGTATTTATAGACATAATTTCAAGAGAATACTTATCTACAGCCACTTTCTAGATAACTTGATTAGCGCATGCAGTTATCAGAGATGTTGCAGTGTCTTCAAGCTACAGATCATGCAGTAAATGGATTGATTGCTAACTATCAAGTATCTTCTAAAATAACCTTTAAAATATATTCTTGCATTTTAAAACATTTGACTAAGCTTGCTTTACCTTCCCTTTAAACGGTATACCTTTGGCATTCCTAAATACTGAATGAGACAGTAAGACATGACCACCAGCAAAATAAATGCATGTTTTTCTTTCCCTCTTCAGAACATTCTAGAGTGGGTGGTAAAATATTTAAGCCATTTCAAAGTCATGTAAAGTATCCCAAATATGTCAGGGGAAGAAGAAGAGGCTGCAATTCATTATTTTTCTGTAATGAATCAACATGAAAGAGAACATTTTCAAGGCCCTAGTAGCTTTGTTTTCATTTACAGTTCATATCAATAATTTCATATCAAGAGCATTTTGTTTACTTGAGATACATTTTTGATCAGTAACAGATTGATCATTATGAAATAAAAGGAAAGATTTTAGGGAGGTATATGTTGCAGATATTTATGAAGTATATATTTCATCCTCTTTATTATTATTATTGCCATTATTATTACTGTTTTCCTTTGTATCCCTCCTGGTTGAACCTTGGACTTCAATTCACGGGGCTCCAATGAACTGGGCTTCAATTCATATACACTTTTAATGATGATTTGTTTATAAGATGGGATCAAAATTCAGTTGTGCATGTAAATTTTTCATGGTGTAGTATTTGATAAAAAAACAAAGTAAATATTTTCACATTTAAATTTAATTTTGTAACTACTTTTGAAAAGCTTTTCTCTTGTCTATTTTCCAAAATCAAGAACAATACATTTAAAGAGAGTCTGAGATTAAAGAGTGAAACTATGCAACTTGGATCCAGCCAATTTTGCTGTCATTTTTTCACTGCTACTAATTAATTTATTGTAGGTCTTTATCTTTCAACATCTGACTCCATTTAAGAGAGAACAATGTTTTACAAGTGGCATATAACCTATTTTCTTGGAATATGTGTTCCTTTTTGAAACAAAGTTACATATAGAGAGCTGCAAGTATCTTTCTTTGTTCTTGGTTTATTCCCAACCTTTTGTTGCCATTCAAAAACAATGCTGACACATGCATGAAATCACAAATAGCATTAGTGTAATAAAAGGGTTAAACCAAACCCAAAGCACAGTCATATATTAAATTGTTTTTAAAAATACTGACCTAAGCACCTCTATGAGATGTTATTAGTAAAATTTGAAGAAGAAGAAAAAAGACATTTGGAAGGGAGATTTGCCCTCCTTTGTAGCCTGTATAATTGCTGATTTTCCATCATGTTTGCTTGTGATGCCTTTGTCAGATATGATTTCATGTCTCTTTATCAAAGGAGGGGGTTTGAAGCCTATTTCTGAATCTGGACGACTGCTGGCAGGGCTCAGACCAAGCCTCCCAGGGCTACAGCAATGTTCCAAAAAGCTTTTGGTAAAAAACCTTTTAAGCAGCCCCTCATCTCCACTCACCAAGTCAACACATATGTTTTACCAAAAGAAAAATTTTAACATTTCAACATAAGCATTAAACGCTGTAATTGTACCTTAGTGACAATTTTTCATTAAGACTTAGTGTTGAATATTTCTTGCCCGCTCCCATTCAGAATGAAATCTAATGCAACTGTTATGTCATCTTTCCTGATAAGTGGTGATTTTCTAGAATTTGATGATTTATAATGCTTTTCTAAAAATAGTTGCCATTTCTTACTAGATGCCCAACATGTAGTAAGTCCATACAGAGTAAAAAGGAAGTTTATTTTTCATCCATTTACTTCTTCCTGAGAAGTTAAGTAAAAAGGCTACGGTAAAGCTTTTCATATCAGCAACCAAAAACAGAAAAAGAAATAATTGAAGAACATATAATAATGGAACTATTTTCTGCGCAGATCCAACTATGTGGAGAACTGTTCAATTAGGCCTCACAGTCACTTTTAATGAGGGTTGTTGTGGAATAAGTGGAAACATCTGTTACCCATGAACCACCACAGTGGCTACACAAGAAAAAACAGTTCTCTCTTCTGTTGATTGAGACTGGTCTTCACGGAACATTCTTATTAGTATGCTTAGAACAACCATGCAAATCTCTAAGCCAAATTAATTATTCTTGGCATTCCCAAGAGATAATCCCACCGTCATTTTTTACCAAGGGCAGGGAGCAGGGGAACCCTTTCTCTGTACATATTTTATTATGGTTAGCAATGCCTAATTGTCCTACTGTATGTCGCCCTATTTTACCAGCTACAGTCTGAATTCATTCCCATCCTCTCCTTAAAAGTTTGAAACCCCCTAGTGACAGGAATATTAATGTGCCAACACTGTCATATCTATTTCAGCTCATACATATGCAATGTCTTTGTTTTCAAAGATTTATGTCAGACTTTGCTGAAGTGAGGTATTCTACCATTTTAGATAATAGCATGCTAAAGTGATGTTATCAGCCACATTCAGCACTCACTCAAGCAAACGGGAGGAGCATCCATTCCTTCATGGCTTAAACTCATAGAAACTGTTATTTATCCTTATTTGATGAGAAAATCTTTCAGGGGGAAATGGTGTATTTTTAGAAGAAGATTATGGCCATCCTGTGGATTATCTTTTAATTAAGAATGGATGATTTGTGCCCACTCTGCTGTAGCAAACGTCTTGCTGCTAATGAAGTTTAAAAAGACTTACTTTATTTAATTACAGCTAATCACCAGGGCAAAATGTGGAATTTTCTTTGATCCTACACGTATTGTGGTAATCCCTTTGGCAGATAGCATCTCTTCAAAATATTTTGAGTTTTTCGGTTGGTCACATTTTAGCAAAAGGTGGAACCACCTTACACTAAAGGATTTCTTTCACTCCCTCTGTAGTTGTCTATCCTGGCATAAAAATTACATGAAATTTTCTTACAAGTTTAGACGGCCCTTGAACAAAAAGTGTTGAAGTCTTCAAATATTTGAATCTTTTACTTTGTCCAATATTTGGAATAGGGTTCTTTGCTCTTGTTCAACAATTCAATTTAACCAATATTATTGGACAATGTCAATGTACCAGACATGGTACTGGGTATTGGGAATAGAAATATGAAGAGAACACAGGGCCACAGTAAACCAACTTTTAAAGATGAACTGGGTCCACTTTCTACTGCATTCAGTCCATGTGGATATAAATAAGTAAATGTGCTTCATACCCAGGAATTGCTTTGTCTTTGGTTTAAAATCAGGAATTACTTTATCTTTGGTTTGGTTTGGTTTGTTTCTAATCATCAGATTAGAATTATTTTGCTTACTTGAGTCTTCTAAGAGAAAGTAGGGCTATCCTTTTCATTTTTCTCTTCTGTTGTCTCTTCCCTTTGGAATCAAGGGTAACACGTTCACCCCTTATTTTCTGGCCTTATTCCTTCCTGAATCTCAAATGTATTTTAAGAATACATGTTAAGGAAGTCCTAATTTCAGGTGACATCCGTCTCTGATTTTTCATCTTCATAAACACCAGACTTAACCATTTCCACTACTTTGATATGCTTCCTAAAATTTACTCTTTTGAATATGAATTGCATTATTTTTCTGAAGTATAAGCCCATCCAAAAAGGTAGTGGGGTTTATGCTTTTAATCTCAAAGGGTTCATCCTATTTTTTCAAAAATTCACCTTTCTCTCCTTTTTCTATGTTTTTGTTCTGTAATCTTCAGGCCATGTGATGTAGACGATGCAGGCTTGTTTGGTGTAAAAGCCTAGAAGGGCAAGGTCCTGCTGGCTCCCTGAGGGAGAGAAGAAAAACTGCAGGTAGACAGCAGAGACCTGCGGTGGGCAGAAGAGGGCACCAGCCAACTGACCTACTTCATCCCAACCACAGACGCCCACTCAGATGGATCAAAACAGCATCTGGACAGAGTGGATGGGCTGGTTTGATTTGGAAAACAAAACTTTCCTGTAAAATGACTGCATCTACTCTAATCAAAAGGGAAGAAATATAGGTCTTAGCACACCTTTTTCATGACTTTACAATTGGTTGAAGAACATAAAAATCAAAACTCAGCATTTCCCCAAAAGGAATTCTCACCAAGCCAAATCATTCCTTTTGAAACTAAAGAAATAACCTATTAAATCTTTACTGCATCATTTTTATCTTAAAAAGAAGAAAAAGTCATCTGGGCAGAACTGTTTGCTTCCCATCTCCAAATGTTTTCCACTTTGTTCAACAATGTCGAGTTTCTATGAATTCTTTTGGTTTGCTGGACTTGAGCAGATTTAAAGTAGATTTGTAGTCAAAACAACGCACCGATCTCCATCTCACACTCAGGGTTCCATTATCACACAACAATGAGAACTCTCTTCCCACCACCTGCATATGAATGCTTAATCATATCCTTCCCCTGTGTATTTCACACTGCCCCACACCCGGGTAGTAATTGATCTGCCACTTTACCCAGAACTCCCTGCAGCCCAGTGGTAAGCATTTAGACTCAGAAAGTGATTAAGGGTGGAGGAAGTTCTTCAAAGTGCAATTCAAAAGAACTTAAAGAAAAATAAACATTATAAAGTAGGAGAAGCAAAACAAAATTTGAGGTTAGTTCCTGTAATATATTAAACATCTGCCGTTTTGTCTCTCCATCGGGATGTGGGGTGTGCTGAAGTCACATCCTGATAACATCTGCACATCACTGATAGCTTTTGCTTTATTCTTTACGGTCCGCTGATGAGAGATTCTTTAACATCCCTTCAGTCATCAAGACCCCAGTTGGATTTCTTTGCTTGTGACAGCCTTAAAGGTGGTCTCATTTACATTTGAGAAAATGTCACAATATAGGAAGATATTTTCAGTTTGATGTTTCATCCCTTCCTTTTTTTATCCACATGCTAGTTTTAGCTTTTCAAATGAATGTCGATCTCAAAATAGATTTTCCATGAAATATATTTTGTCTGATTTTTGAAACACCATGTCTACAGCAGATTTTTTTTCCAAAAAAGTTTTCAACAAGAAATGGCACCTTTGCTTCTACTTGCACAGCAACAACAGCTACTGTGCCGTGTAGGGGCTGGCTGTCTCGGCATCCAGTAACACAGAACGCACCTATTTTAAAGGTCAGGTATTCCTTTGCTAATGACCCCAATTACATCAGAGCTGAGTAAATAGTCTATAAACAATGGCGTCAACATATGTAGATAAACCATTATTTTACATTTCCAAGATGACTGGCAAGTTCCTCTCCTGCTCCAGGAAGACTTTGAGACTCTAGAAGTTTTAGAAGATGGAACCATGAAAAGTAATGTAGGGCATTTGTGTAAATAATCTTAGGATACCTAAAATGATTATTGGTATTACTGAATATATCTTTATTGATGCAGCCAGCCATTGATTAGTGGCAATATATAAGATAACTTTAAAGTGCCCAATTACCCAGAAATTTCAAAAGGATTACTTGGCTCAGAATTAATTTTCTTGACCAATTCAGTGGAGATTTTTCTTTACCCACATTGGATTGATGAATAAGTTGTTTTATTGATATTCTTTTTAAGAGTTGAGATCATAAAGCATACCTTGTTTTTTCAATCAAAATATTTGGAGAGTTTTTTATATATCATTGATTTCTAATGTAATTCTCTTATGGTTGGAGAACATGCTCTATAAGATTTCCTTTTGTTTTTTATTCATTGAGACTTATTTTTTGGTCTATCCTATTGTCTACCTTGGTGAACTTCCCATACATACTTGAAAAGAATGCATTCTGCAGTGTTGGGCAGAATGTTCCAGAAATACTATTTAGGCCAAGAGTGTTGATAGTATTGTTCAAATTTTCTATATCCTTACTGGTATTTTTTATCTACATGTTCTATCAATTATTGAATGTGGGGTATTAATGTGGGCTGGTCCTGTGACCTAGTGGTTAAGTTCAGTTCACTCCACTTCAGCAGCCTGAGTTTGCAGGTTTGGATCCCAAGCACGGACCTACACTACTTGTCAGCAGCCATGCTGTGGTGGTGACCCACATATAAAATAGAGGAAGACTGGCAACAGATGTTATCTCAGGGCCAATCTTCCTCATCAAGGAAAAAAAAAAAAACCCAACTGTGATTGTGTATTTAGCTATATCTTCTTTGCTTCACCGATTTTGAGCCTCTTTTATTAGGTGAATACACTTTTAAGATATGTCTTCCTGATGAATTGACCCTTTTATCATTATGAAATGCCCTTTTTATTTCTGGCAATACTCCTTGTCTTGAGGTCTACTTTGTCTGATATTATTATAACCATGCAGCTGGGAAACACAGATTTTATTTTTAAGTGTCTGGCCACATTTGTGGGTCAAATATTTAGAAAGAGTGCATCAGCTTACCTGTCACTTTGCATTCTGGTAAATATCAACCACAGGGGAGAAAGAGCGTATCATTTCTCCTCTGTAAGCCAGAGCCTTCTGAAACAGAAGAACTAGGGAAGGAGAAATTAACCTAAATGAAAAATGAGTAAGGTTGTGATACAAAACAAATCAGAATCTAATCTTTATTACTTAGAAACCTCACATCTGTAATTTTTATAATTATTTTAATATCTCCTGAAATTTTGAACTCAGTTATGAGCTATTGTAGGTTGAATATTCCCACAATATTCAGGTCCACCCAGAACCTCAGACTATGATCTTATTTGAAAATAGGGTCTACAGTCATGTGCCATTTAATGATGGGGACACTTTCAGAGAAATGTGTTATTAGGCAATTTCATCATTGTCTGAAGACGATAGAGTATATTTACACAAACCTAGATGGTTTAGCCGACTACACACCTAAGCTATATGGTGCTAATCCTACGGGACCACCACCATCGACGGAAATGTCGTTATGCAGCACAAAACAGCATGTTTGTGTGAGTGTGTGTGTTTACACATTTGGTTAGAAATGACAAGAAAATACAATAGTATCTGATTTTCCCCACTCCCTTAGACAACACTCTTCTTGCTTTTGAACTCACACAGAGAAATATTTTTATGAATCTTTTTAAATACTACTATGCAATGCATGAATACTCAGTCCATTTCAAATTTGGCCAAAGAAATATATTAAATATATTACTTTACATATCAAGTGACCTTGATAAATCTAGGTGAGAAACCATAAAATTAGAATATTAGCAAAAATGTTAATAAAATGCAAGTCAATTCTAGAGATCTCCTAATTTTGTAGGGAAAAAATATGTTCAAAATAGATGATCAAGGTGATGTCTCCAGAATCTGTGAAATACTAGTTTCCAAATTGCAGTAGGGACCACCTTGGCCCAATTCCCCAGTCTCTAGAAAGTTCTGGTTCTTCATGTGTAGTTGAAGGATGTAGCAGATTTCTAGATATAATCTTGTCTTGTCGATTTTTGGTTGCAACCAGAGGGAAATGAAAGGCAAGAGTTGCCCCATTAATAGTGCTGTGGTGTTGATTCCTGCTGTTCATCCTGGTATAATCCCCTGAATGATGAGGAAACAGGCAGAGCTTGCTGTCTAGTTTCCTTCCAAATGCACTTTCTGTCACAGCACTTATCAAAAATGAAGCTCACCCTTCAGTTGAGAGAGTCTGTGTTAAGTATGCAGCCCACATGTCTTTCACCTTGTAAGCACTTGGATTAACTTCTGGATTTTGATATCATGTGAATAACTGAGACCTCCTAATACCAGAGGTTGTCAACTACTATCACCATTCCTGGCTTGATCTTGAGGTACTTGGCATGCAAATTCTTTCAAGGACTCTTCCATTCTCAGAATCTATGATCTACATTCGTGGTTCTGTCAAGACAGCATAAATGTAAACCTCTAAAGTCTGATTGGGAATTGGCAGTTCTGGACGAACCTACAGATATTCTGAAAGATAGATTACCTATGTGCTCCTGATTCTTTTATGAGAACGTTCACATGATACGCTCTTTTACTGTGACTTGTGGTGACCTCTTCCAATCTAAATACTATTTTTCCCTGTCTAGGTTGCTGGTTACAAACAACATACTCATCGAGTTTGATTGCGAATCCTCCATCTCTGTTGACATAGTCCCATTTGACATTTGCTTTTTACCAGGTTTTTTTGACTCCATAGTCTCCCAACTCTCTTCCTACCTCTAGAGCTGACTAGTCCTGATTCCTTCCTACATTTCCTTTTATTTCCTTTCCCCTAAGATTAGATTCCCTCTCATAGGTCTTTCTAGGTTGCTTTCTTTCTTTTGTAGTTTTTACAATGACTTTGACGACACCTTAGTGCAGATGACTCCCAAATTTATATAATAGTCAAAAACTGAGCTCTTATCCCTCATAAATCTTTTCTGCTTGTGCTTCGTATTTCTCCAAACTTTATGTCAGCAAGCCTCAAAACCTCATTCTTCTCTGAATCCCTGCTCATCCCCTTACAGTTATAGTGTTCCCAGCCTGTAGTATCATCTCCACATATTTTTTGAAAATATCCCTTCCTCCCCATTTCTACTGCTAAGGTCATAATTCCAGTGATGTGCAATATGCCATCCCCCCTCAAAAAATATTTATGTCTATATATGCACACAAAACATACATATGTTTATTATAAATTTTAACAATATAAAGGATATATGGCACACAATTTAAAAATTATAATAAAATATATAATACTCTTTACTGTAAATTCCATAGATCCAATTGATTCTCAAGGAATGCTTTTGTTGATTTTTTCCAAACTTATGTGTCCATGGCCAGCCAAGTTATGGTTGAAATTAGTGAACAAATGCAGTTTTGACACAAAACATTCTGAAAAAATAAAGTCATATGTTGGAACTTTGTTCATTCAATAATGACATGAGCAACTTCTAAGTAATTTTGTTTTTTTTTGAGGAAGATTAGCCCTGAGCTAACTGCTGCCAATCCTCCTCTTTTTGCTGAGGAAGACTGGCCTTGAGCTAATATCCATGTCCATTTTTCTTTACTTTATATGTGGGATGCCTACCATAGCATGGAGTGCCAAGCGGTGTCATGTCCACACCTGGGATCCAAACTGGCAAACCCCGGGCCGCTGAAGCGGAATGTACACACTTAACCACTGACCCACTGGGCCAGTCCCTAAATAATATTTTTATTAGAAGAATATTCCATGAATTTTTGTGCTATTTGCAATGGAATGACTACAGACATACCCATTTTTAAATTTAATCTGCATTATTGTAATTGTCTTCATTATTTTCTTAAAATCTAAACAGTCAACAAAACAATAAATCAAGTAATGATAATACCATTTGCCAATCGCTGTAGTGTAAATACTCTTATCATGACTGATTTCAAGCTACCATCGTCATGCCACTGTACACTTGAGTTGGGAAGAGATGTGCAACAGTACATCATTTTATTCTATTGGTACCACACAGATATGTGTAATCTCCAATGCATAGATTATAGTATAGTAAGTATAAAGTGAGTAGTTTTGATTTTTTACTTTTTTTAATATAAATTATTTAATTGTACATTTACATAAGTTAATTTTTAATAATTATTGTGTATAAAAACTGACTCACAAAAATCCTGGAAACTGAATGATTGGCTCTCACAAGCCAGAATGATCTGGCCCCAGGACAGCACTGTTTGTCATTTACCTTGCCTGTGCCTGATTTCCTAACTAGTCCCTTTTGTTTTGTTTTGTTTTTTCATCTATGAAGCCATCTCAAATGTACTTTTCAGACTATCTGTGGATGCATGAGTCCTACTCAAACACTCAGAATATTTGTCATTATTAAGAGAATAAAGTTTGTACTTAAGACTGGCTGCCTTTCAGGAATTTCTATCTGGACCTTCCAAATATTTCTCACTACTCAAGTTCTTGTTATAATTTATCCTACCCACACTTAAATTGTTACTGTTTCGAGGATACTTTCTACATTCATATACTGTACTTTTTCCTGGGATTTCTTTCTCCCCATCCTGGCATTTCCATATCCTATACATACCACAAGATCAATTAAAAAAATCAAATTCTGTGTGAATTTTCCCCTCTTTCTCTCTAGCTGGAAATAACTTATCCCTTTGCTTCCTCTCATTTAACACTTTACCTGTGCCTCATTACAGCACTCATTTTCTACCTTGCATTCAATACATTTTTATTGCATGTCTATGATGTGTAAGGGAATATTTTCATTACTGAGAATATTGAAGGAAATACAGACTCTCTGTTCGAATGAAACCCACAGTTCAGAGAAGAAGAAAACAAATCCACAATTGTAGTAGAGTATGTTAAGTGCCATGGTGAAGGAAGGCAACTTATGCTAAGAGTTAAGCAGAGACAGAGGGAAAAAAATTAGAAAAGACTGAGCAAATTTCATCTGGCTCCTATCCTGAAAGAAGATAGTACATTTGATGCATAGACATAGCAGGAGTGAAGGGTACATGAAGGGAAGAGGCAAGAAATGAGGTATGGAGGCTAGACAGAAACCTTCTATGACAAGAAGCTTGAATTTCATTCTGCAGAAAATTGAGAACTTTCAAAGGATTTTAAGCAACTATCACTTTGACAGTAGTATGGAGGATAGACTGAAAGAATGAGAGATTGGGAATGGAAAACAAGATAGAAGTCTTTTAAAGCAATTTTGGAGAGAAATGCTAAAGCATCGAACTCAGACAGTGACAGAGAAGTTGGAACTTTGTAAAAATCGTGAATACTTAGTGACTAGATGTTTGAGTGAGAAGAAAGAGTCAAATGACCTCTGGGTTTGTGTCTTGGTTCAATGGGCGGGGGGTGATGCCTTTTATTTAAACAGATAGAATAACCATATAATTGATCATCCAAACCAGGACAGATCTGAGAGTTAAAGAGAACGCTAAAAATAGCGAAACTGTAGAATTTTAAAATTATTTTGCATTGAGCAATAAATGGTTTTCATTTTATAGGTGGAACTATATAGCAGATTTACTCAAAAGTGAATTTCAAAACTAAAACTATTTTTAAAAGACTGCTGCTTCTATTTTGATGCATAGAATATATCAGCTTGTTTGGACATAGCTACGAATTACAAGAGTACTATGACCAATTCCACTTATATTCCTGCTCCATCACTTTCTTAGTTTCCTAAAAACATTGTTTTTACTATGACCTTGCACTGCTCCAAAATTTGTTTTCTCATGATCACTGCAAAAACAAGTAATTTTACCTTTAAAGATGCCCTTCTTAAAGAATTTACAACTGCATTTCCTATAACATCGTTTTGTTTCGTCAATGACAAGATGAACTTCCAAATGCTTCACTTGGATTCTGTGAATTAGATGAAAAAAAAATTGAACCACTTTTGAAATTAATTTTCCATTTGAAATATCTGATGGCTGACATAAAAATGACATCATTTAACTGTTTATGGAGTTTTTCTTCTATTAATGGGTCCAAAATAATAGCTATCACTTAATTTTTTTATATGCATAAGAAATATTGGAATCAAAATAAGTGAAGCTAATTGAGATGAGCAGTCATCTGATATAACGGAAAACACATGTTTCAAAGAGTGATGTATAAACACACCGACTATATCTGCAAGTGTTAAATAGTTCACTTTGCACCCAGTCTCCAAAAGATATTTCCTAACTTTTGTAGTATATACTGATGCTACTTTAGCAAATTTCTCATCTTCTACTTACATGTACAATTATGTCCCTTCAGGATGGGGGACTGTAAATGTCATGAAACGTTTTGTGCAAGTTATACAGTCAATATCAAAATATCTTGAGCCCCAGAAAACCAGCAGTTATTTGTTCAACAAACATGCACTTATTTTTTCAACTTAAGTTTTTGCTTAAAAGGGCATGTATGGTAAAATTAAAAAGTATTGCTAAAACTAAAACAATTGAATAGTCAGAGATTTGCACCGTAAAATAAATACCAAACTCATTGTAATAAGAGTATTTAAATTACTCTTTATGTTTTGCATGCCAGGGCTGCTCAGCCTTTATTACCTGCTTATGTTTGATGTACACCCAACTTATAATTCCTCATGTTTCCTATTGACTCTACAAATTGACGGCTTTGTGCCTCTCACAGACCACTGTATGGACTCTAGTACAACTGATTAGTATGCCAAGTACACCCCTCCCATTACCATGTGGATACCACATGGAGTTAGTGTCCTTGGGTGAAATGGGAATTCAGCCCCGTTGTGTCTGTATAAAGCTAGGAAAAGAGAAATGGGTTATCACTAGTCACTATCACTAGTAATGGAGTGGGAACTCTGTTCACTGTACATACAACTCACACATTACTGAGTGATCCCATGGCAGAAGTTAGGAAAAAAAGGGGAGTTCTGCTAAGCTCATCAAAGACTATTTTAATTTAACCATTGATAATACTTCATCAAAAATAAAACACTGGAAACAAATAAAAAATTAGATAAGATGCTAGACCAACAGGAATAAATTGGAACTGTATCCGGGAAACTGGGATGTATAGTCACCCTAGTTCTAAGACTTATTCCAATGGCCAAATAAATTGATTTGAATTCCAAAATCACATATTATTTTCGGACTATATGTGGGCACACATTTTATTAATGTTTGATATTGTTAGCAGTTTTCCTATTTTAATTTTCTGCTCCAAATTCCAAGACATCCTTTTTGTATGCTTATATTTTTGCCTCTAAGGAGAGTGACTTGCCAACATTCCCCACAGCCTTTACCATGTCTTCAAAAAATGTATGCATTTTTACACACTAAACAATACTGGAGGAGATGCAAATTTTAGCGGGAAGATGAGTTCCTTTTTGAGCTTATCAAAAGTGGAGTGTCTAAGAGACATGCATGGAAAATTAAGTAAGAAGCTATATGAATCTGGAGCTCAGGAGAGAGCTCTATGCTGAAAATAGAGATTTGAGAATCATCAACTTCTAAGAGGTTATTTGAAAACACGGGTGTGAGTAGCACATTTGTGAGGAGAATGAGTAGAATGAGATGGCTCAAATGTAGAACGCTGAGAAACGATATACATTTCTATATATTTATATACATATCTAAAGGCCCTGGAGGTGCAGGATCCATTCTTAGCTTGGAATAAACACTTCTTGAGTCTTTTGCCAAGTCTGCAGTAAACATCATCCTCAGAGCTGCTCTCTCCCGGTATGCCCCCAGCAGTCATTTTTCCGCATAATCTCACTCCTGGCCTTGAGGGCTAAGCCAACTCTTATGGCTGGGCAACCACTTTGAGCCAGTTGCAATCACACAGCGTTAAGAAGTGTAACTGGGTTGTAATATCCAAACTCCAGGATGGTAACAGCCATACTCTCTGTCAAATGAACAGAAAGAATATGAATGCAAAAGCAAAGAGATGGGACATAGAAATTGTTCACATTCTGGATTTCCAGAAAAAGACATTTCTGCTCTTGGTTCAGTCCTTAATTTACCCTGCATTTGTTGATCTTCCATATGCCAAGTGCTGAATTGGTAGTCATGGCCACAGAGATAAAGAGATAAGTTCCATGATCTCTTGGAGCATCCCTTCGTGAGGTTTGGTATGTTCTCTTTCTTCGGATTCCATATCTCCTTGTAATAAATCTCCTCTTGATTCAAAGTGAGTTTAGCTGGTTTCTGTTGATACGAACCAAAAAGACGTAGTCTTTGTATGGCTAATATTTGTGTCTTCCATAGAACAAACCATGATACCTTAATACATTCTCTCATTGATGCTCAATAAATGTTTGTGCAATTAACTAAATTAATTAATGAACTCACTGATATCTATTTTTGATAATTCTATTATTCCCACCATAACTCTAGTGTTAGCTTCTAAGAACAAGGCATCTTGTGGTAACTTCCCCCAAACATTGTGTCATGCATCTAACCTACTTAAAGCAGAGCCCTCTAGCTTGCTTGCTTCAGGATGAGCAAAATCCTTTAAGCAGAGAAATTCTGAAAAGCAGATTGACATCAAACTTGTTTGCATGTTCCAAAGTAGACATTTCGAGCGTGTGGCTCTGCTCGGTTTTCTATGGGAAAGTCATATTCTGTTTCTTGCTGTATTAATTTATTGCTAGCCACCTTTGAAGATCTCTTTGTACTACTTATTTTCCTCTCACTTATTGAACAGTTACATCAGCTGAAAACACATCATGTTAGGAACAGTTAAGACATAGGTAATTACAAGTTTTGGTCATCCCTTTATTGTTGCAAAACACTCCCTCTAACCCAAAGTCCTGAGGCAAACAGTGACATGAACACAAAAATGTACAGAAGAAACCATAAAATGTACCTCTTACTGCCACACTTAGCACAGGGCAACAAAAGTTTCCATGAGCATTCCTAGGAACAAACTGCCTAGTTTAGAATCCTGGGTGTTGTCACACTCTGTCTCTGCAACTTCTGGAAGTTAGTAAACTTTCTACCCCTCGATCCTCAAACGTGTCACCTAGGGTTGCTGTAAGTCTTAAATAGTGTAATCCAAGTAACTCGTTTAACCCAACACTTTGTTCAAAACAAATGTTAGCTAGTATTATCTTTATTGCTATGAAATTTGTTTGCCCCAAGATGTAAAGAAAAGATAAGCACATATAATGATGTATGAAAATAACATTTCAAAGAGCAGCCACAAGATCCTCAGTCGTGGTCACCACAGGCCTGATCCCATGATTTGGTTTATGACTTACCCTCAGACTCCACACGCTATGAAAAGCTACTTTACGTTTGTGCATTCAAGTTTCAAAATGTAAATTGAAGGTGTCTATTGTCTCTTCTCTACAAAATTTGTACTTTGATATTCTGTTTTTCAAACATAATCACAACACTGATTAGTCATCTGTAGATTATGTTCTTTGAACCCTATGTCTTCAGAGTGGGGTTGAGTTGGGAATGAATCCCACATTCAGTCTGGCAATGAGAAGATGAGCGGATCCATATAGTTTTCAGCATTGTCTTCTAGGTTCCTAACCTTCCATTTATGTTCCTCTTTCCTCATCTCAATGGCAATTCCACACACACATGCAGAAGCATTGATTTTTCTGTTTCTTTCCACTATCTTCCCCCTACACACACTCATCATAAAAGGAAGAGATCTAATATCTGCCATTTATAGATGTTAAGTGATTGATTGACTGGTGACACTTGAGTGTGAATGAGTTTCTGTAAATGCCTAACCATAGTCAGGCCTGTGTATTTTAAGTCTTTTGTCTCTAATTATAGAATGAAATACTGTATCCCCATTAAAGCAATTTCAGGCATCTGCAGAAAGAAAGGCAAGAATGCTTCTGCAAGGTAAGGCCTACACTAAAGGTAAATCTGCTTGACTCCTTTTAGGATAATTGTGCATATGTTCAGAGGGGACATGAAGCCTCTCCTTGAAATGGCCTCTTGATCACTTAAGGAGAATGGGTCAGAAGGGGCTGATAGAGACCTGTTCCTGGGTGCCTGGTTGCTACCGTTTTCTGAATTCTCCACAGGCCTGGAGCCATCCTGTCCAAGACAAGTGTCTTTGTTGGCATCTCTTCTACAGAAGCTTTACTTGATTCTAAATCAAGTCAGACAATGGGACCAGAAGGCAAGTCAACAAGAGCACAGTACGTGGTCAGAAGAAGGAGCCAGAGGCAGGCTGTGGAGTGAGTTTAGGCCAGCAGTCAGTATCATGATGGTGCTCAAACGATGCTGAATGGAGATGTCTGCTCTCTGGATTAATAATATGCTCAAGAAGCCTGGAGCAGACATCAGGCAAAAATCCAAGCTAATAGCAAAAGGAAATGGAGACAAAATCTTCAGGATCAAGGTCCCAGGCAAAGCTGTGGTTTTCGGAAAGAATATGGCAGAATGAAAGTGCTGTTTTGGGAACCAAGACTAGATGAATCACCAAGATTCTAGTCCCTGGAAACAGTTACCACCTGGGGCTGAGGCAAGAGGGTTCTGTGCTCTGTGCTTTAGAGAACTCTTCTGGAGTCTTGCTCCAGCTGTGCTACTTCTCATGCAACAAGGAGCACTATGCTATGAAGACACACCCATCTGAAGCCTG
Organism: Equus przewalskii; assembly: GCF_037783145.1. NCBI lineage: Eukaryota > Metazoa > Chordata > Mammalia > Perissodactyla > Equidae > Equus > Equus przewalskii. The sequence continues at coordinate 74,434,469 of NC_091843.1, read as the reverse complement.
CATCCATCCTTCTACATTCCTCTGAAATGGACCCAAGAGCTTGCTTTCTTGTCCGTTCTTTCAGTAACTGACAGCACAGCCTGCTTGGGCCCATTTAGTCTTTATCTGTGGCTATGAGGTCGATATTGGGGAAAAGGGGAAGACAGACAGAGCTTAAATGTGGACATGTGGCTACAATATACACCCATGTGCACACAAGACCCCTCAAGGTGCAGAACGAAGCTGGCACAGGGAGGAGAAGGAGGGAATGGCCAGGGGGCTTACATTTATATTCTTGGCCTAGTGCTTCTTAAACTTCCCTGACCAAAGAAAAACTTGACCCAAAAGCCTGAGATCTCCTTGAACTTCCGGGTAAGAAGAAGGAGGTTACAGTTCACCAGGTTAGAGGACTCCGAAGGTAAGAATCAATTGATCATTCCATTACTCTTCCCTTCAAAGCTGAAGGGCAAATCTCCTACTCTCCCTCTTTTCTAATTACAACCCTTTCTCAAGAGAATAACCAGAATTCTCTAAAGTATAGCATTTTACTTGTTTAATTAGTGCTTAATGTTCTTGAAAAGTTCCAGTTTGGGGATTGCAAAATCAAATGCCTTAGGGCCCAGGATGGGGAAGACCCTGTAGTAACTTCAGGGTACAGGAATCACCCAATGGCATTTATATTGAAGGAAAACAAATTTAAGAGAATAGAAAGAATTTAGGTCCACTAGTGCGCCATTTCTAAACAAAACTTCTTCCTCTTCTTGACTTGCCAGAATACAACCCTATACTTTCTTTGGTATTTCTGGAAATGAAGTTTCTGTCAAAAAATTGTGTTATTAGGACACATCTTTTTATTAATTAGCATAATCTATTATTTGTGTTCTTAGTTTGCTGTGCTCCTCATTACTAAATCTAGCAGAAGAAAAATATATGTTTAATAAGGATGTTGCCCGTAATTCTGTCTCTATCTGTGAGCCACCATGCTGCGTATGTCCTAGAATTAGTCTAGTTAAAACACACACACACATATACCGCTCCTTGCTTTGATATAAATAGTTTTTCCCACAAGCACATGAACATTTTGAAATCACAAAAGAGATGTTTAATATATAAGATTGCTCACTTAGCAAGTTGAGTCTCAGAAAAACTATGAACAGTACAATTATTAAATAATGAAACCAAAATTTAAACAACCAAACCAGAATGGATGCAACAAAGTTAGTGTTGCCAATTTCAAATTAGTCACTTTAGGAAGATAGATATTTATTCCACCATTTAGAATATTTTTGGACGTCCTCTTTTGGGAATTTTTGGGTACCTTTGGTACAAATCCTTTGATATACCCTTAGAGATGGTGAATCTTCATCAGCTGAGGTCAGATTTTATTTTTAGAGAGAGCAGAAAGCAAATGAAAGCTAAGTCTGCTGAATGAGGTAAGTTATCAAGCTGAGTCGTTCCACTTCTCATCAAAATCAAAGCATGCTTATAAATCGCAGAGCGGTGTGTGGATGTGGCTTTATATGTTTCTACTAGCATTGAAGACAGTTTTGGATAAAAGTTACAAATATTTCTTGATTGTCCTCAGAATATGTGACTAGCTTCCAAAGATAATGATTTTGAAGAAAATTTACATTTGAGTATACAGCTTTTAATACGTTTTCTAAAAAGTAGAAAGACATTAGTTTTTGTTCTCACACTGTACGTCAAAATGAATTCTAGGTGAATTAAAAATGTGCTTTTTAAATTAAACCATAAAAATCTAGAAGAAATTGCAAGTGATTAGCTGATATCATAACAAAGTGAGAAGCTTTAAGGAACACACTGATATAATTGATGGTTAAAAAATAATACGTTAGAAAAAATGCACTTAGAAAATTAAAAAACAACATATTGAATAAAGAGGTTTAGTAAATTCACACAATTTTTAAATGAAGATACTTAAGTTGCTATACTCAGTGAAAGGAAAGAACCACTCTCCTAGCCTATGGGAGTATAAACTGGCATGACTTTCCTCTAGGGCAAATTGGTGATATGCAAAAAACGCCTGGAAAACGTGTATACTCTTTGACCTATAAGAATGTATTTTAAGGAAATTGTTATGAATGTGCATAAAGATGTATATATTCAAGTAAGTTCTTTGTACTAGTGAAGGAAAAGAAAATAATCTGATGCCCAACTATAGAGGATTAAATTAGTAAATTTTGGTATTTCCATATAATAGGATAATTAATAACAAGAAAATGTTTATCATAAACAGGTTGTCAAACGATAACACAACTACAGCCATGTTACTTCTTTAGACAGACATTTAATCTGTTTTCAAATACTCTAAACTCAATCACTTAATGAGAAACAGGCCATTGGCACTGTGTGTGCATGTGTGTGTGTGTCACAAATTTCTACTTTTGAAGCGCTCCTATGCCGGCTCTGTTGTAAGCTCTCTTCATTTCCAGAAGTTTTTCTATTTGTGGGAGTTTTCTCGCCAGCAATGCCGTGCCCTTTAGTCCACCTCAGAAAGAAGACACGCGGGCACCTCTCCTGCCGCCCGCCCAGAGCTGCCTTCTTTGGTGGGCACATTGAACTGCTTTACTCTTTCCTTTTGGGAGATGAAATTTCTACTTTCTGAGACATTCAGAGTAGGTGATTTAAAGCTTGTGATTATCACTTCAGGATTGAGTCTGTTTTTAATGACAATTTAAATCACAGAGAACAACACTGCCCAATCTACTGATATCCTTTCTAGACCAGATGACCATTTAAACTCTATCTTTCTGCAGATCTTTGCACCTTTTCACATGTGTTTTCTTTTAGTTAAAGCTAAGAATATGATTTTGATTACCCATTTATTTTAGTGTGTTAAAGCTTGAGCTCCTTCATCATATTTCAGTTTTGTTTAATAGCTTATAGGGGTTAAAATACCTTCAAGGCAATATCCAATGCTGCCTTCAGCTACATAATGGAGGGCATTTTCTCAGTACTTGGGAATAACATTCCCCAAAGAGGACCTTTTAGAAATGTTAAGTCTTAATTAGAACAAAGGGTTTTTTTAAGCTAAAAAGAGGCTATTGAGAAAAGGATGATACTGAAAAACTCGGGACATTTTTTTAAAGTTTCGTTGAAAAGTCACATTCTTCTATGCTTTTCAAAAATATTGGGAGAATAATTTTAATCACCAGATTTATATTGTGGACACAAGAGGAGGTAAAATATATGCCATGTTTCATTTACTTACTAAAGCTCTGGAAAATCAAAGAACTTATTTTGAATTTTGCTAAAATGAAAAAATTCTATCTAAGCTGTAAGTGTAATACAGTTATATTTCTCACTTTGGCAAAAGGTGATTTCAGAGGAGCAGTGTAGACCAAGGATTGAAATCACGGACTTTATAGTCAGACATAAAAAGCCATTGGAGCCGTGGTCCTGCCACAGATTACCTGTGTTACCTGGGCAAACTGTTCTATTTCCTCCCAGGTACAAAAGGCATAATAATGCCTATCTTGAAAGTTGGTTAAAAGGTAAATGAAATAACATATAAAGGACTTTGCAGAGTTCCTGGTTGATAATCAACACTAAATAAACAGTAGTTGTCATTATTATTACTAATACTAGTTTTAACACTCACTAAATATCACATTGTTCTCCTTTTCTGAATTGCCTCTTCACTAAGTTAGGCTGCCTCTCCAAGATCCACTTCAATTTTGACTTTTTTCCTAAGACTCCCTTGACTTTTCTGGCTTTTACTGATCTCTCTAATTGCTTACCCCTTAACCCAAATTAATCTAATTGCTTAGAATTGTAAACTCTAGAGATCAATATAATACCTTCTATTGTTTCCAAATTCCTTAAAATTTGTTTATTATATCCTTGTTCTAGTTATTTATTGCTATATAATAAGCCCCAAAACTTAGTAGCTTAAACAACCATTTTATTACGTGTCATGATTTTTGTGGGTCAGGAATTCAGACAGGCTTTGGCCAGGCAGCTCTTCTACTTTACAGGGCGTTGGCAGAGTGACTTGGTGGTATTCAGCTGGTAGACAGACTGGTACGGAGGGTCAAAGATGAGTTTACTCACACTGTTTCCTTGGTGGGGTTGGCGGGAGGAGTGGGCTCAACTGGCACTGTCAATAGGAGTGCCAGTGCCTAAATATGGAGTGTGAATGTCATCTCTCCAGTATAGTGGGCTTGCAGTAATTGTTGGGTTTCTTCTACATCAGCTCAAGTCACCAAGTACGTGGCCCTATATGTCTAAGTCATATAGCCACTCCATTATTGCTTGAAGCAGTCACAAGCCCACCCAGATCCACGGAGAGGGGACATAGATCCCACCTTTCGATGGGAGGACTGTCAAAGAATTTGTAGCCATGGTTTAAAATTACCGCAATCTTCTATGATACAAAGAGTCCTTTGAGAATAGAGACTATGTCTTCATCATATTTATATAATCAATGATGTCTTATAGGTCGGGAGATATTTAATAAATAAAAAAATTATAAAGGAATAAACTTTTTAAAAAATGACTAAAAACTTAGCCTTTGTTCATATTTTCTATGGTTAAGAAAAGTCAGAGTTATTTTGAAATTTTTCATACCAAACCATACTGAATATTTCCTTATTACTGTTTCCTCATCCTTATTAGTTTGTGTCTCAATCTCCTTTCTTTTTCTCTTCTCACATATGTGTGTGTGTGTGTGTGTGATCTGAAGTCAGAAGATGTGTTTTTTTTCTACCAATAACTCTGTGTAAACCACTTCTTTTCTTCACAGCCATTAAATTAGACAACATTTAAAGTTTCATACAGCTCTAAGACTCTGTGTGTTTACTATTCTTATAATAATATTGAGAGAGAGGCATGGAGTGGTAGAAAGAGTGATGTTAGTGGAGTCAATAGGATATGGATGTTTGTTCCAGACCTGCCATATGCTAGTGTTGTAACTTTGTGGGATAACAATAATTTCTCTACTAAGTTCCCAAGGTTGTGGTAAATTCAGTGAGATAATATATATGAAAAATACTGATAAACTATAAAGAGTTGCATGAAATGGCTGGGAAACATTTCTCTGCTTTCTTCTTCTTTTTTTTTTCTTTTTTGGAAGATTGGCCCTGAGCTAACATCTGTTGCCAATCTTCCTTTTTTTTCCTCTCCCGAAAGCCCCCAGGATATAGTTGTATATCCTAGTTGTAAGTTCTTCTATATGGGATGCCTCCACAGCATGGCTTGATGAGGCAGTGCTAGGTCCCTGCCTAGGACCCCAACCAGTGAACCCTGGGCCTGTGAAGCTGAAGGTGCAAGAGCTTAACCACTCGTCCTCAGGGCCGGTCCCCTCTCTGCCTTCTTAAAGAGGTGGAAGGAGAACTTCATATGGAGTTTGAAGCAACTTTGGAGGGTATCTATGAACAGGAAGCTGTACTGGAATATCTCTAGCTCCAGAATCTGCTACTAAACCCAGCCCATGTAAATATCACCCTCTGTCCTTACTTGGATGCTGCATTTCTAATCATTGAATACATGCATATTGTCAGGGAAAGGCACTGATAATTCAGCTGCTGAGCCAGTATAGAGAAGTTATTCATTACTGGGTTCAACCCAAGGTCAAAAACATCAAACCCTAGCCATTAAACAAAATGGTGACAGGCAGGGTAGTGATGACCCAGAGTGAATATATTGCTCATAGGAAGCAAGGTCAGGAATACAGCAGGCCTGAAAAAGGTTGCTGAGTCAAAGTCAGGAAGAACCAGCCTATAGTCCAGAGGTGTATGTGAAACAGCACGTTCCAGATGGAGTAGGGAAGGACAGCAAAGGGGAGGCCAGCCACCAACAAACAGCAGAGGCTATGGAATCTTCAATGTCTGACTGTCTTTGAAGCTTTGCAAGTTTTGTTTCTTTCCTCCAAAACTCCCTCTTACCCCCATCTAGACTTCTTTACCTCGACAAATCTGGTGAAGACGTAGAAAGGAGTATATTCTCTCTTTCCTGCTGAGAAAGTCAGCTTGTTTTGGCTTCCCAGGCTCAGAGTAGGAACTGGGCTCACTTTGTGAAATCCATCTCCTCAGTCAGCTTCAGGCTCACTACATTTTAGACATATTATACTTTAACATTCCCATTGGAAGGATGCTGAATCCAGTAGGTTTAAGGACTGTAGAAACTTTTAGAAATTAGTGCTTGTGCTCTCAGCAATGAGAACGGTTTTCAAACAATGCTTCAATTTGTCTAGGCTTAACAGAAAACATCACTTGTGTCAGGGCAACATATAAAATGTGTAGCTTCTAGTGCCTGGCTATGAATGGCACTGTAAAGGTCTGGTTGTGGGGCTATAATGTGTGATCATGTATGAAGATGTAGAAGGGGGTGGCTGATTTCTGCATCCTGTTGTCCTTAGAGGTGGTTCCAGAAATACCCACCCAGAGATGAAAGTCAAGCAAGGGTCATGCTCCACCTTGCCTTTGTTTATGACACCTTTCTGCAGCCCGCTTGTTGGCCTGGCGCTGCAGAGGACTCTCCTGCAGCTCTGGGTGTCTGGGAAATGCCTGTTTCATTAAGGCTCCTGAACCCTATCACGTTACACTTCAGAAGGAGTGACCAGCTTACTTAAAACAAAGAAGCTTTGACCTTTCTCCCCTTCTGAAACCAAAAACAGATGAAGTTAAAGTGACTCATTTCCGGCTTTTAAATACGCTCTAAGAAATATTTTTTCAAGTAGTTTTGGGCCTCGGGGGTTTTTTTGGCCTTATTTTTAGTTTATATTTTTACATAAATATCTTATTCCCTTCTCGTCCAGGTCAACATATTTACTACTAATATTCATAGTGAAGCTCGCTGTACTTTTTTTTCCTTCTAGATTTCTTATTTTCTTCTTCTTCTTCCTTTTTTTTAATCCGAGTTGTTTATAACCATGACCCTTGATCCTCCAAGTCTTAAAACAGCTTGGCTTTCAGCAGCTAAATCTGACAAGGTCAGCATTTTTCTGTTTATTCTGAGAATACTATTTACCCTCTGGGGTTTTTAAAAGCAATTCTGTAAACCATCACTTGGAAAAAGTTTGTAGCATTCGTAGAGACTTCTATAAAGTTAGATCACAATACGTGACAACTTCTCACTCTGATTTTTGAACTCGGGGACAGTCATCTCTACCTGAAAATTTTGTGTCTAAGTGGCTACACTAACCAAAACTTTTAAAGTAAAATTATAGATTTAAAATAATCGAAATGGTCTAAATAGAATTGATTTCACTTCAGTGCATTGCCCTTGCCACCTTAAATCAAAAACTAATCAAATAATTCTTGCATTTTGCCCTTCAGAAAGTATCTCCATTATGAATTGCATGATAAATTACATTATTTATTTTAAGTTATGAATTAGGATAAAGAAAGGAAACAGATCTTTTCAATAGTCAAGCCATAGAACAAATCTACTTTTGATCAGATTGTAAATTGTGAGGCATTTGGGAATCATAACTTGTGCTTAAGGAGACAAAAGCTGTTTCTGAACAGGCAAAATCAAGAACGTTATTTAGAAAGAGACTAACATATTTGTCAAAGGTTCAAAGATAATCCACCCGGCCTGGATACAGTTCTGCATTCACTAGAGCTCCTGCGAACGCCTCTGCTTCTGCATGAGCACATCAGACCCTAACAACCCTTGGGATCAAGCTGAAAATGTAACTTTCTAGCTGTTTAGTTTCAGTACAGAAGATGTCTCCACTAAACACAGAATTCCCCTCCATCAGGCCAGGACAGTGAAGTCAAAGTGTATAATATATTCAAATCTCCTTAAGAAGCCGCCGATGCCCTAGACTGTGAGAAGAAAATTTTAACTCCAGCAAATGCCCTGCTAGTTCAGAATGTACTGCATTAACAAACAGACATCTTTTTAGTGGTGGATGCTGATTGGAGAAGGGGAGAGGACTCTCAAGCCATGGAGAATGTTTTATGGTTTCTTCAGAGAGAGTAAGGATGCTTGACTCTGGCTCAGGAAAATCAAGGAGCAGGTGGTGCCTGGGAGGATAAACATTGCTAAGTCTGCATTTATTCCTTTTACTCTAACTGTACATTAATTCAATAAGATGGTCTAATAAAATAATGCATTTTTCAAAATGCTTAGCTGGCATTTCGGGAGCGGTGGGCATTTTTATTATTTACCAAGGAATGCATTTTGAAGGAATTGGTGAATAAAGTCAGTCGCGCTGTAGGCTGCTCTGGCCTCCAGGGGTCACCCTTCCCTTTAATGACTACAACAATAGTCTGAGGCCCCACCCTGAGGGACTTTGGTCTTTTAGCAATTTCTCGTGCCCTAGTAACTCTGAGAATCCAAGGGATTGCTTCTATGTTCAAGAATGTTGTCACTTTCGCCCTCAGCCAGCCATCTGTCTCTGGCCGCTGCCACACCCTTCTGCTGGCAACCTCTTGCTGCCCGACTCTGACTTTCCTAAAGCCATTTCTGGCCCTCACGCCACTTTGCACTAAGTGAGGACATGGGTTTATCGCATTATTCCCTACAGCACAGTCAGTAGCAGCCTGGGATATTTAACAAAACTTTGCTGAAGTCTTAGGGATAACAGAAGGGAAGAAATTACAAGGGAAAAATAGAAAGGAAAGAAATATAGGACAGGATACTAGATTTGTACGACCTCCCCAGAATGTGTACATCTCCACAGGGGTTCCCTACTAAATGTTTCTCCTTTACACACACACGCAAACGCTTTGTACTTCATGTCACACTGGCTAGCCTACTTCTCTCTCATCTGGAATCAAGACTCTCAAATCCTCTGTGACTGCCACAGAGGGCAAAATTTATTTTGCTGAAAGGAAACCTGATGTGATCTGCAAAGAATATAGCCCTTTATATTATCATCTATGCCAGCTTCTCCCTCCAATGTCTCAAATTTTCTCATCCCAGAATAAATCTTTGCTTTATCTTATGTTAATTACGATGAGGAGGCGGGAAGCTGTGTGATTTAACAGGCAGGATGTTTCTGGATTCTAGTCATTCATTTTCAACAAATATTGGCATCTACCTGGGTAGCCTGTTCCACTGGGGAGTTAGTGACAAAACTGAAGCACCCAGGGTGATTTAAGGAGAGGTTCTGGTATCTTGAGATCACTCAGAATCAAAAGAAAGAAGTGAATAGCAGAGTCACAAGTATAAAAGGATAAGGCAAGGCCTGGATTCAGGAGGCTGGCGGGTTAATCACTGTAGACTTTAGACAGTGTAGACTGAGGAACTATTAGGAATTAGAAAAGACGGTGACCCTTCTGGCAGGAAAGCAAAGACGAGAGGGATCGTGTATGGGAAGCAGGAGATGGAAAAGAAAACTGCAAAACTGATCTCAAACTAAGATTTTTAACATACTGTGTCTCCTCAGTGAAATGGATTTCCTTGTTAAAGGCGAGAGATTGATTAGAAAAACCCCGGGTGACCAACTCTGGCTTCACCAGGGGCAAAGAGCAGAGACGTGAAATCAAATTTCTCCGAGGTCTGCCATGGTGCGTTCACCTGCCCTCTTCTCCAGGGATTTAAATCAGGCATTTGGGAGGGGGCAATAATTGGTGTCCTTGCAAACCAGTATAGCTAAAAGATTTGTTCACATTTATTCAAAGCAGGACCTCATGAGGGAATGATTAAAAAGGAAGTTTCCTGTTGTTGGCAGCTTTCACCTCTGACCCAAACTTGAATACTTTACTCAGCAAATCAAAGACATGGCTGCGAAGATGTTCTGGTGACCAGCTATTGTTATTTGACCAGCTCATCCCCACACCAGGTAGCGTTTCAAAGTATCTCTCCCAACAGTATATAACCTTCCTTGGAAATTTTCTAATAAATTTAATTCTTGCAGCTTGTTAGTTTCCCAATGATGTCCTACTGTCCCTTAGAGACATGGGCCGTGGGTACCATCTAGCTGGTCCACCTCTCAACTGGACTTTGCCACTCATGCCACTGCCACTTGGAGCTACTGACGTCGACACCGTTGAACACTTGTCCCTCATTCGCTACTTCTCCACATCATAGCAAACAAGCTGCATTTCAGAGCACAAGATCTTTCCTTGTGAGGTTACCCACTAAATGCTGTTGAATTGAAAGGAATAGAAGTGGTAGGTCTCAGTGCACAAAGGACTGTAGAAATGGAGGCCAAGATGCACAAGACGTATATACAAAATATTCCTGAGCTTCAGTCGTCGGGGTGTGATAAGTCAAATGAAGTTTGGGACCACTTCTTTGTGTTGCTATGTCTTGAGAAGATATTTAAGAAATTTTCCTGAGAAATATGCTGCCTTCTGACTTATTTAGTAAGGAGAACTTTGGACTTCTCAACCCTGCCATTTCATTAACATGGTTTGCATGTAAACTTCTAATTGGTTTCTTTATACTCACTTTGAAAATGAATATATTCTTCTGCATTAACATTTTATATAAAATCATGGTCTAGACATGTACATGTACTGCTAAAATTAAATCATCAATAATCACTATCTAAAATGAATTACATCCCAAAAGCTCTGGCTAATGATTTATCTCTTCTTCACGGAACCGATCTCTATCAGATTGATTTATGTAGCAGCCAATCATGTTTCAGTAAACCACAGCATGCACATGCATCTTTAAGTGATGATAAGCTGTGACTGTCCATTTATTTGTACAACACTAGCAACAAAAAAAAAAAAGAAGGAAAAAGAAAGTCCCAACCTCTTTCAAAAGCTTCACATGATGACCAAATCCTCTAAGAAACGATAATGGCCAAGTCTATATCAAATTTCAGAACAACTGATATAGTACCAAGCATATGCAAAAAAATTAAGCAAAAATGGTGAACATGAAAATGGTGACGTTTGATACAGAAAATTCTTTGCCTTTGCATGTTTACATTATTTGCTTTGATAGCAAGGTACCTTTTTGCACATTTACATTATTTGCTTTGATAGTAGATGCTTTTGTTAGTTGTTGAAGTGATTGACAACCTCATGCTGTTCTATTTAATTGCCTTTTCTGCAATGCAAGGTTCTGTGTTTAGAAGACGCTGTTTCATAAATAAATCCAAAGTGTGTGTGTGTGTGTGTGTGTGTGTGTGTACGACAGAGGTTTCATTTCTCAAGCCAATTCTGTAACTCTTCAGCTACAGCTGTCGCCATTTTTATCTGTATTTACACTAGAGTTCTTTCTCATCCTTCATGTTTTTTGCCTTTTCTACGTTTAAGGAGATTAATGAATCTCCTCAAGAGAATGAAAGCTTTTTCATACAGCTCTTTATGTTTCAGAGAACAGTAGAGGTACTGGACATATAATGTTTTAGCAAAATATGTAAAATGTTCAAGTTTTCAAGGCCTAAACAATTATTCCCCACAAGACTATTTCTAAGATTGAAACTCGGTAAGGATTTTGCATTCTGCTGAATTTACATTCTAGCTCTTGAATGTGTTCTCTCAATTAATAAAGTCCAAGTAGTAATTTTTTTTCAGTTAACAAAATATAACCTAAAAATATTACTATTAAAGGGTTTGTCATATGATTTCAAAAATCTCTCATTGAGAGATTGGTCAGTATTGCTGTGGTAGACAATGCATGCAGCTTAATATTGTTAAGATCTTTAGCAATATTTTTTTTTTACTTAATCCAAAAATTAAGTTCAAGCAATTCTTTAAAGTAACTTATTAGTATTATGATGTCTTACTGTACTTGTCTTCAGGATATAGTTCAAGATGGTTATTATTCCTGTTTCTTCAATTTAGTCATGCTTGATTATTTGTCATAGGTCTCCATGATTTTTAACACATTTGATAACAAATTCTGCAAAGATTCTACAGGTCAACACACTTGGTATAAATGCTATGGTGGCTTTCCCCCCAACCCTCTGTTGTGAACTTAAGTTAAAAAGACAGTGATTTTCGAGGCAAAGAGATATAGTAATGAAGCTCAGACTGCTTTCAACTAGTTTGAGAAATAAAAGTTGGATCAAGTGTGATTGATTCAATTTAAATGAGGCAGAGTGAAGTAGAGAAAATACCTAAATTTAAATCCTGACTCTACCACTTGTAGCTGTGTACTTGTGTAAATCTCTTCACCGTTCTGAGTTGTTTCTTCATCTATGAAATGGAAGTAACAACATCTACTCTATAAGAAACAGCCAACCCTGGATGACCTGCAAGGGAGGGAGTCAGGAGAATAAATGGGTAACCCCGACTCCCCACTTTCTGAATCTCCCCTCTCATTGTCTAAACTCCACTCAAATCCAGAGGGCAGGGAGCCTACCGATGCTGTTCACAGGGCAAGTCTCCAGGGCAGAGAGTAGGGTGGAGAATGGTGAAGAGTAGATTATGAGAGTGAAGCGGAAAATATCAGTCTAGATATGAAGGAACGGAAAAAGGCCCTAAAATAGAGACCACACTGAGAATTGTATTTTGATAATATAGTCAGAGCAAGACTATGGAGGAGGCAACACATGGATGGAGCTCTAAAGAGTGAGAAGGAGGGGCCGGCCTGGTGGCACAGTGGTTAAGTTCACACACTTCGCTTTGGTGACCTGGGGTTCACAGGCCTGGATCTTAAGCCCAGATGTACACACTGCTCATCAAGCCATGCTGTGGCAGCATCCCACGTACAAAATAGAAGAAGATTGGCACAGGTGTTAGCTCAGCGACAATCTTCCTCAAGCAAAGAGGAAGATTGGCAATGGATGTTAGTTCAGGGCCAATCTTCCTCTCAAAAATAAATAAATAAACAAATAAAGTGTGAGAAGGAGGGAACTGTATAATGAGATAGGCAGAAAGAACAGCATTGCCAATGGCCCTAAGGCAGGAAAGAGCTCCTTGTATGATGTGATTTGAGAGAAAACCTTGTGGCTGATATAAAATTAAAACAAGTGGAGAGAAAAGGCACCCAATTCCAGAATAGGAAGAAATGGAAGTCAAGTAGTTACAAGAATATTTGGGAAAGTATGAAGCAGACTTTTCCTGGGAGAGGAACCAAGGGAAATGGAGTTGGGTCAGGGAAGGAAGAAGACATGCATGTTCCTGAGTATTAGTGAATTAATTTTCTGCTCTTCCCAGATAAGATTTTAATTTTTAATCAAGTCTTTCAATAAGTTTAGTGAGATTTTCAAATACTTTTGACACTAAGGAGATACTTTTGGATTTGCCCCCTCAAATTGTATCACATAACCAAGCTATCACCTACTGATCCAACTTACGCAAGGCTGGTTCTGATTAATAATTCTCCATAGATCCAAAATACCTGAATTAAAATGTACTTAAAACAAGGCTGGCAAAGCCAGTGACATAAGCATTGCTTACATACTAGCTATTTTAGAGTACCCACATCATTGCTTCCTTGGTTCAGAAAATTAAGAACTATACATTTATTTGTTCTCAATATTATTTTTTTAAATTAAGAAATCTGATATTATTGATGATCAAAAATGAGCTGTCTTGGGCTGGCCCCATGGATTAGTGGTTGGGTTTGGCATGTTCCACTTCAGTGGCCCAAGTTCACAAGTGTGAATCCCGTGCGCAGACCTACACCACTTGTCAGCCATGCTGTGGCAGCAACCCATGTATAAAATGGAGAAAGATTGGCACAGATGTTAGCTCAGGGTTAATATTCTTCAAGCAAAAAAGAGGAAGACTGGCAACAAATGTTAGCTCAGGGCTAGTCTTACTCAGGGGGGAAAAAATGAGCTGTTATTTTATTGGTCTACAAAGCACTGGGAAAAGTAGAGACAGAATTTATACAAATTTCTAAGGATATAACTTTAGTTTTAAAAGAAGACTACTGAAAGGTATTTTTGAGCCATTAAACTAAAACCTCATTCTTGTACTGTGCATGTGTATTTCATACTGACCTGTTTGGTTATTTTTTTCCCAAAAAAAATGGCATAGAACTTTCAAATTGTTGGGATTTTTAATCCCAGAATGCATTTATTTCTCTTGATATAAGGAATGTAATTGGTGTTATACTTAATTCTATAAACAATGTTTAATCTATTATATTCAAAATATACCAATGATATCAACATTCAATGATGTAAATATATATCCTCATGTGAAATTGAAGTCAGAACATTTAAAACATTTGCTCAAAGTCACGTAACAGGTAAAGGACACAACTGAAACTTGAGTTGAGAAATGATTGGCGAAAATCATTTTCTCACATCCCTTATTTGCAGTACTTTGAACCTCCTTCTGAGGGCATCAGAGTCATTAATAAAACTCACAATAGCCTCAATTCCCCTGTGAAAAAGGTGAAAAGTTGTTCATATGGTAGTATTTCACGATAACGTTGGTAACGACCAAGCGAAATTCAGATAAAGATAAACTAGGAAACTTCACCATGACTCATGTTACAAAGTGGCCTCACTTATGGGACCCAAACACTCTTCATAGTTTGTAATGCTATTGTTTCTGTGACTGATTGTTGGGTTTGTATGACTATGAACAACTGAATATTACTAATTTGAATCAATTCATCTTTGAAATGCTTTGGGCTCCCTTTCTATGCCCATCTGAAAGCCACACTTTCTTCAAGGCTATGCTAATTTTCCACCTAATCCATTTAGGCTTCCTGACTATAGAAAGATATCATTATTTCTCCCTCTTTGCTGACCATACTCCATGTTACTTTAGGCATTACTTTTCCCCTAATGAGTACCATCTTAGGAGATAAATCCAGGTGCCTATCTTACTCTAAGAGGCAGAAGCAGTTTGGACTCCCTCTGCAGAAACGTCCCTCTTACCTCCACATTACAGCTCTTCATTTAAGTCTGGCCAACTGGATCCTCTTTACTGGGACTTTGAATCCTGAGCAGAGTAATCCAAGAACAGAGTACAAGAACAGAAGAAAAGGCTAGAAGCACTCATTTTAAAGGACTACCTCAGAAGCATATATAGGAATTCAGTCAATATCTACTGAATTAGATATCAATGAGAAGAGTACATAAGAAAAGAAAGTGATCATTAAGTAAGAAAACTTCATTGAGTTAGTTTCTAATAAAATCTGAAAACATCAAAATGCAGACTATACATTAACCACAATATCTTCTATAAAATAAAGCCTGATTCATGTTGAAATTCTATCATTTTTTGTTAAACACTAGACTGAAGACTTTTATCTCATTGTTAAAGTCCATTAATAAGACCAACAGAAGAGAGAGGAATGTGGAATTAATAGTCAAAGGAAAGTGAAGTAATAAAATGGAGTTCGTCATGCCCCATGGCCTTTTTTGCAATATTTTAGTGCATTCCTTTGATAAGCAAATACCAAGATCACATTGCATTCATAACACACTAGGAACTTACACAAATAAAGATTGATTTCATTTTTTATTATTCGAAGATACTAAATGATTCCCTCATAATGCTTGTGAACAATATAGTTTGGGGTATCTGGAAAGTTCATTGTGTTGTCAATGATTTTCACAAATAAAAGAATACATAAAATGCAGAAAGCAGTGTGTAGGGGTATAAATAAACCTTAGAAGTATTAATTCCTGCCTACTGGCACAGAACTTTACTGTTTAAAAGCACTTTAATGATTGTGGTTCAAATGATTTATATTATATGAAAAGAACTACCATAGAGGAATTAAATAAATGATCTTCAAACACCACTCACACATACAACAGTTAGAGACACAACATTTTCAAAAAAAATTCATTTTATTCACTATATATGTCATACAATATACTACAATATGTATAGTATATTATAGATAAATATAAATTATATATATATAAAACTTTTTTCAATAACTTTGGCATAAGGACATATTTCATTTTTTTCCCAGAGCAAGTAAATGTTGGCTTTTTATACACAAAGGATGATAAGGATAATGTTGAAATATTACTTTTTGCAGTAATGTTTAAAGCATTTGGCTTTCCTAAATAATTCATGTAATTTTTCCTCTGTTAATACCCATTTGTATAACTGCGTATGATGAAAGTTAAGAAGTGCCCCATTAGGAGGGGATGAAAGGCTGGCAATACTTGAAAAATTATAAACTAAACAGAAGTGATGGTTATAGTCCCCCTTTCACATAAAAAATCATAAAGTATTTCCTGTTTTGTCCCATTTCTCAGTTGGAACATACTCTCATAGAGGGAACATGAATAGATTAAAATCTAACTTTTTTCTTCTTTAAGAAAACATAAGCATAATCACTTTTGATTTCTTTTAAGTAGTTCAATAAACAATGAGTACTATTTTAAAACTACAGGCATTCCATGGGAATCTCCCTGGAAAGAAAGAACTTATATCGAATGTCATTTTATGAGTTAAGTTTATGGAAAGCTATAATCTTTTTGCAATAAAGAGTGCAGTAAAAACTAATTCATACGTGTCCCTTTTCATCCAGCGTATACAGGAGACTCAAATTATTTCTGTTGAAAATGTCCTAAGGTGATTTTTTTTTTTTTTTTTTTTTTGGTGAGTAACAAGGGGACGTTAAAATTGCAGGTACTTGCCAGGAGTTTCCTTAATTTGCAAATGATCTGCTTGATGCTGAATGCATTGGGATATCTTAGTTTTTTCAGATCATTACCCATCATGAGAGGGCTCTACACCATAGACAAAAAGAGTGTGGAGATAGAGAGAGGAGAGCAAGCAGAAGGTTACTCAAACCAAGTTCTTCTCTTCAAGAACTGGAGAACTTTTATGGTGATTTTAGGAGATCCTACCCAGAGATAAAGGAATAAAATACTAAGGATATAATAACATCCCAAGATCTTCTAAAGTTAGGGAGGAGGTAATGGGAAATTATGAAGGGTTAGCCGCACATATACTTCTGTATAGTCCAGAGCCAAATTTACCAAAAGTACATTGATGTATCTTGAGAATTGTTACCTTCCCTAATATATGTTATTTTTGATGTCAGTATTTATTTCCAGGTCATCCTTAGCAGTAAAAACCTAAAAACAAAGGGCCCTGTGCATTTGTTTCAAGGTTATGAGGGAAGAGAAGCGGGGCCTCTGTACCATATTCTGGAGGTGTGTGGGGAGGAGCTCCAGAAGATCGAAACGTGCTGGGGAAGCAGGAGAAGAGAAAAATGAGTCAATCACTACTCATTGTGATCTTCCAGAAGAAGTAAAAAGGGGAGGAGAATAAGAAGTCCAGAATGCAATAATGTTCCCTTATCAATAATATTTATTAACGTTTGTTTTATTCTGTCTCTACCTTTTTAGGATTCTAGGTTTCATAACGAATAAGAGTATATGGACAATAAGCTGTTAATAACTTTATGCTGGAATAGTGTTTTGCTTTTGTACGGCACACATTTGTACATATCAGCTTATTTCATATTCATATCCATCGACCACATTTTATGAGTCAGAAAAATGAGGCTTAGAAATACTAGTTTATAGACTTATTAATTGGAGAAACAAAGACTAAAATCTCAGTTTCTAAGTTTCTATTTTACTTTGAATCAAATAAATGTGTTTGGATATAACTCTTTTCCTCTGAGTAGAGAAGAACAGGAAAGATCTCCAAAATAATGCTAAATCTAAAATATTGTAGTCAATGTGTATTACATTATGGAGATTTCGGCATGAATAATTATTGGCTGCCTTATTGAGATCTACTTTTGCTCATCCAATCCAACAACTAAACCCTTAAAAAATAATCTTGGCATTTGTTTTGGTTTTCTTGAAGCAGAGGGCGCAGTACTGTCCTGGTGCGTACCCCTGCAAATGTTCTGAAACTTCCTTTAGCTCTTCAGTCTCCCAAACATTCCATACACAAGTCAAAGTGCCTGATGTCTCTCGCTCTCTCTTTCTCCTTCCTAGCCACTAAGCATCATATTGCTCTCCCCTTGGTCTCCTCCTTCTAGATCCTTGCTGCTCATACCCTACTCTTCCAAAAGCCCTACTTTTCCTGTATGTCACCCTCTCTGCCTATCCTGTCTTCAGGAATTACACACTAATCCTCCACTCTATCCTCTCTTAGCTGTAGGAGCAGCTCCCCAGAATTCTGGTGGATAAAATTCCCCATCATTGTTTTATGTTTTTCACTAAATGTTTTTCAATTTTTTAAAATCCCCAAATCATCAATTTTAAGGGTGAAGTACATCTTTCTTGCAGGCAGGTGCATGATTCACAATGATTCTCCCTTTCCGAAAATGGTTTCTTGATTCATGACTGTAAAACCAAGCTCTTCCTATGGAATATAGATGATTGATTCAGCATAAGTGGTTGATTCAAGGGCACTGATCCAAGCTGGTAGAATCAGCTTCTCCTTCCCAGAAACTTGCAACCTAAAATCTAGAGACACAGACTGGGATGTTCCAGAGCTCACAAGAGCAGAGATGATGTGAGAATAGTCACAAACCAAACTTCTGCTCCTGAGCTCCACAGAGCTTCCCTGCTTCCTTTCCTTCTGGGGTCTCGGTTCAACTCTCTTGAATTCAATGAGATACCCAGTACTATTCCAGTAAATCCCCTACCTGGAGTCAGTTTCCGCTACTGGAGAAAACTATTTCCCAAAAGGATCTAGGTCAGGAGATGGTTGAAAAAAACTGTTCAAGTTGGAAATCATAAAGTTGATGGATACTTCAAAACCTTTATTTTAACTTAAACTATGAAAATGTGCACACATTTTCCAATTATTTTTATATTCGCTAATTGGAGTTTCCACTGTTATTCTTGTACAGACCACAGCCAAAATACAATAAACATGTTTTCTAGTTTAACCTTCAAAGTGAAATAAGGGTTTAAACAAATTGTAAAGCAATCTGGGTACATAATCCTTCCAAATTGTAAAGATTTCTTCCAGATTCATAATTATCTTACCCACACCCGATTCCTGAGCAATAGTGTTTTAATGAGTTGCCCTTACCAAATTTTCCCAAGTATTTCATTTAGTTTTAACACTCGCAACTCTGTCTTTTTCACACTAATTCCTCACGAGACAGAAATTAAATTAAATTACGTAATTATAATACTACAAGAGGCATAAACAGATTTAGAAACAAACATGGCTCACTCTATTAAGCATTCAGCTCACTGGAAGGAGAAAAGGTGCATGAGCATGATAGAGAAAGCCATCTAATACCTGCACTTAGTGTGCTGTGGGCATTAGTGCATTTTATAGGGGAAATAGAGGGTGGCTATCAATCCGGAGAACTGGCTAAGTGGAGGCAGATTAAATGAGTATCCACTGGACTTAAAACCAAAAGAGGCTTGGCTAAAGTGAATAGGATATTCAACATCAGGTCAAAGACAAAACTTAAAGTAGATGAAAATACTGCATATTTAGCCTTTTTCACAATTTTGCATATGTTAATAGTTTGATACTAAAGAAATAGCATGACTCATTGAAATAAATCAAAAGCTGGCATTTGGGCTTAACACTTACACTTACCCAAGCTGAACATATCTTAACAGACAAAGAAGTATATTTGTCAGCCACCAAACAACTGCATACTTCATCCACTTCATTGAATTCAGGTAGAAAAAAGAGTTTTGAGAAATCTTTTAGACTCTCTGGAAAAATGTATAGTGTTGATCTTTATAATCAAAGGCTACATTTTCCAACAATAATCATCATCTGCTTCTTATTATGATTGAAAATAACTTTAATCAGTAAGTAGTCATTAGGAATTACAAAATGAGATTTTTAGTTAAAAAATGTATATAACTTCAGCCAATATTACAAAACATTCTGGCTATTAGTGGTATTGTGTTTCTGACTTAGATTTAGTGTGGCCCCTAAATTTGGTATCAAAATGACACTAGAAAGTGAAGTATGCTTGTAGTTGACTGTCCTAGAGGATACGATAAAGAACATGGAAATGCCACTTGAAAATTCATCAGACAATCTTTCATATCATTAGGTTGTGAGTTTCTAAAGTTCTATAGCCATCAATATATATTGATTAAATTCCAGAAAGGGAAGAATCAATCAGTAATTATGGGTTATTTATGAAGTCTACATGGTGTTGTTCATCATAAATCCAAAAGATAGATAGATTGATAGATAGATGATAGATAGTTTACATGCATCAGAGGAGTAGCATGTATTCAGAATATCTATAGGCAATTCAGAGCTAGTGAGATCCTTTCAAAGGATGCATTGATACACAGGGTACTAAACTACTAACTCTTAGCAAATAGAATCACCCCAAATCTCTTGATTGAACCAACCCTATAGAGAATGGCACTTCCAAGTCACACTCCAGCTCAGGATCTCTTGTGTTCATTTTGTCGATAACAACTGTATGTAATCTCAAATGACATGAAGGGGTCATCAGTACTGAGTTCCTACTCTGCAAGCCAACTGGTATCAAAGCCAGTTCCATTGCCACCAAGGACTGCTGAGGCAAGAGTGTGAGGAGGACTGACAGAGACAGATGCTAAAGAAACAGTGGAGAGGAAAGCTAAAGCTCTTGATCACAAGTGATGGGGTTGCTGTGAGGCACCACCAGAGGCAGTGTGGAAAAGCTGTCATTTTTCTGGGTAGCAACAGGAGTGCCTGTTGGCATGTGGCAATCAGAATGGGGTGGCTTACACTAGAGGAATAATGTCACACTGCCCAAGAGTGAACACGCAAGTGGGACTTCTGACAACAAATAGATTCCCCACCAGCAGCTCCTAGGCTAGGAAAGGACTAAGTCATTCATACTGCGCCTGTGGAACTCTCTGCAGGGCTCCATTGATCTTGTGGTCTGCACTCATGCACATGGCTTGAAATACCTTCAGCTCTGTCATCTGTGAGTACAAGCAAAGATTGCTTCCTCTCCCTGTTGTTAGGAGGGATGGTGACAATGACTGCACAGCTTCCACAGGTAGGTGCGAGTTGGAACAATAATTAAGCACTGTCTTTTACATATCCCTCCTCCACTCCTTGAGACATTTTGGGGACTGAAATGTCAAATCTTAGTTTTAAAACATCTTGGGATGAAGGGGGGCATATCTCAATCTGATCAAGTCTCTACACGTATCACATAAATATTTGGTGGATATCTCAAGTGACACATTCATTAATTCCCACCCTAATACAAAGATATCTATTTTTGAATCCCAGTGCTCTGTGGGTATTTCTCTCATAATACTTATCTGCTTTGAAATACAGTAATTTGCTCATCTAATAATTCATCCATTCAACAAACATTTTTTCAACACCTATCACATGCCAGTCACCATAATGGTGTTGTCTTATTAGTCAACAAGACAGAAGAGATTGTGCCTTCAAGGAGTCACAGCTCAGGATGATAGACATTTTAAAAATTAAACAAATTATTGAGAAAATGACAATTTGGATAAGTGTTATGAAGAAACGCCAGTTACCGAGACTGTCGTCCCCCCGTCTAATCTATGTATGTCCAGTAGCAATCAGGCCTATGCTTGGCACAGAGCAGATGCTTAATAAACAATAGTTTATTAAATTGAGCTAATGAATGTAAGAACAATTTCTTGTAAGGTTGTAAGATCAATTTGATTTGTGAAATTTTAGAAGTAAAGTCTTTTGCCTCCCATCAGTATATTTGCTTTTTATTCCTTGAATAAATAGTCTTTTAAAGTTTAAAAAACTAATATTTCTGAGAGATACAGACTATTTTCGATGTGCTAGATTTTCAGATTTGAGCTATATTTTTGGAAATCTAGGGTAAACATTTGGTGTAGTTCACTCTAACACTGAACCTGATTCAGAGGTCCCACTCTTTTTAATGCAGAAGCTAAAATTTATTCTGCTTCCCTTGTTGTAGGTGAGATGCTCATGAGACCTGCGTTAGTTATTTAAAACTTTCAAATCTACTTTTGAACAGGGCACAGGAGGTCAGAGAGAAAAATGAAGCTATTGAAAAGCTCCGATGTCGAAAAGATTCCACTGGCCTGAAAGGGACAGTGGCACATCTACAAGACTCAGTTACTCTTAGATAAATCGTTGGACTACCAGTGTAAGCGAGCATTGTGTCCCTAAGCCTTCCCGAGGTTTGCCTCTGCTCACTGGTACTTCCAGGGCTGATAACAAATTCCCTACAGTCAAAGAGTTAATGCCTAGCATAGCAGGGGACCTCGAACTCTGCGCCAGCATTAAAGACTGTATTGGTCAGTCCCTATGCAACCAGGATTGCAAAATACTTGGACGATCACCCATAGAGAAATCTGACAGTGTCTATTAGCTCAATCCCAGAAACTTTGAAGAATAATATACGTCTTTATTATAGGTTTCCTTAATGAGTGGCACAGATTTACACATGCATGTTATCTAGATCCTCTCCCGATTGCGTGTTTTGTGTTTCCTTATTGCCTACCACCATCAGCAACAGATGATCTCTGGCAGAACTAAGGACCAGAAAGGTGGTGAATGGCTTGCTAATAAAAATTTAAATGTACACTGAAATCTTTAATTACCCCCATTTACTCTTCATAAAGGAGAGTAGTTTAATCCACTAAGGTTTACTCTCTTCTAGGATCCAGGACATAAAAATATATTGCTCTTAAACCCTCAAGGAGCTTGCATTTCAGTGAGAAAAAACAAATATTTACCAACTCACACTGGTGTAAGGCAGAAGCTAAATACAACAGCAGAAGTATAAATGCGTGACCATGAGGGCCCGGAGGGTAAAAGAATGGGGAGCAATTTGGAGGCAGAGAGACAAGCCCAGCACTGGAAAGCGGTGGTGCCCAGTATCTGAACACTCTAGGCTGTGATATCAGAAGGAAGGGAGGGAGTTAAAAGCATTGAAGGGGCAGAATCAAGATGACGGGTTCTGTTGTGTAGACGTGGAGGCGGCGATGAGATGGAGCCAAGGATGGCATGGAGTTCTTCAGCAGACGCAGTTTGTCCACTAGATGTATCTAACTTTTCTAAAGCTGTATCTGTAGGGATTATTTATTTAGTTTAGGTTTGGGACATTATCCTTGTGAGAATCCAGATGCTTTGGTACATTTTATCTTCAGAATTTAACAGAAAAGTCTATCCTTGCCTAGGGTGGCATTTGCTGCTGTAAATCATGACACGCTGGGTTTTTGCTGCAGCTGTAAGCTGAAATATGCCTCCTTTTAACTTCTACTCAGTGGTCCCAGTTCTGCCCTCAACAACTAACACAGATTAAGTTGAATCGCTCTTCAGTGTGGCAGCCCCTGAACCGTCATTATGTGAGCCCCCTTTCCTTCAGTTCCTCAGGTCCTCAGCTACTCATGTTGATACGGACTGTGCTCTCTATGCCACATGTCCTGGCCATCCTCCTCTGTGCATACTCTAATTTGTTACATGTCTCCTGAGATAGGAAACCCACCCAGGACCCAAGGTTCCAGAGTACTGTGGCTGGGACGAGCAGACAGGAGCTGCTGCGTTCTTCCGTTTGTGCACTGTGCTTATGAGGGCACCTTCAAATTGCCAGCAGTCTTTTTAAGCAGCCCTCCATACTGTAGGTGCCTCCTGCATTTACAGCGTACACATGTGGAGATATTTATCACACAGACTTTGCAAATCCATCTGTTACCATACACCTTCCTCTTACTGAACTTCAGAGTCAAACTTTACATTACTTACTAGAGTAGTAGCAAAGATGTCTGTCATATTTCATGGGGGAGAGGAGCATTTATTATTGGCATTACGAAAACAACTAGCATTTATTGAGCTATCATTATGTGCCAGATAATGTGTTAATATTTTTAATGAATTTTATCTTTTTAAAAATTAATATAAATTTTATCATAAAGATAATAGGAACAAATAAAAGCCATCAAATAGTATAAAAGAACTTCATATGAAAAGTAAATCTTACCCTTGTATCTTACCTTATCACAGATCTCCATGTTTTGTATACCATATCAAAAATTTTCTGTGCACATATATTATATATCATGTTTTAACATGATATGTGTTATACTCTGATCTTTGATTTTTTGGGGGGCTGAGGAAGACTGGCCCTGAGCTAGCATCTGGCACCAATCTTCCTCTTTTTGCTTGAGGCAGAGTGGCCCTGAGCTAACATCTTTGCCCATCTTCCTCCATTTTGTATGTGGGATGCCTCCACAGCACGGCTTGATGAGTGATGAAGGTCTGTGCCTGGGATCTGAACCCACGAACCCTGTGCTCCAAAGCTGAGCATGTGAACTTAACCACTATGGTACTGACCAACCTCTAGATGTTTTTAATCTAACTAGTTCTTGGTAATCATTTTGTAACATCACATGTAGGGCCAGCTAAATCTTTCTAACAGCTACATGTATTTCATCATGTAGTTGTACTACAATTTGCATCTCATTTAATTCTAAGGACAATTCTATGCATTGGGTCTTGTTATCATCATTAAACATACAGGAAACTAGGATTAAAGAAATTATTACCTTGCTGGATGCCACACATTTGAATAGTAACTCAGTAAGGGTTCAAGTGCCTGACTCCAGAGTTTATCCATGGAATCTACTATTAACCCCTCTAGAAAAATAATTTTCACAGGTGGATTTCAAAACACTTTACAAACAGGTTTTTACAAGTGCATAATAGGTATTCCTTTATATTTTGTAATTGGTACAATAAGATTTAAAAAGTGGCTCAAGCATTTTATTGTAGCCAGAAATGTTAAAATAGCTCAGATTGTCCTGACCTAGTTCAGCCTCTGGAGTCCATGGACACCAACAATGATTTGCCAGATTCTAATTGAAGAATGAAATAATACAGTCCATATTCATGAGTGTTGTTCATTTGTACACAACTTCAAATTTTTGTTGTACAGGTGTCTTTTGCTTTTGTTTATTTTTAACAAAAATTGTTACAGCATCCAGAAATATCTCAAGTCATGTATTGAAAATCTGTGTTTTATTTGCTAACGTTTTAATATTTTTATTTACCCTATTTCAGAAAGTCATAGTTGGTCCTATCTCCTGGACTCATATGCCATCATTGTCTCTTGAATAAAGCTGTTAATTGCATGCAGAAAATATTAAAACATAATTATGATTCTGCTAAAAGAATAAACATGTCAAGTGTCAACAAAATATTGTAAGTCTGCTGCACTTCAAACTGAGTCAAAATAGATTGCTGAAATTTGTTCTTTTCAGTGCCTGTTTGAGAAAATGAAAAAGATACACCTGTTATAGTAACACATTCACTGTGCACCAAGGCTGTTCCTCTTTACAACAAACAAATTAAGATTTTGGGCCCTCTTGCAATTCTCAGTTCAATCTGACTGACTCTGGCACCTCTCTAATCAAATATATCCACATGATTTTGTAAGCTGCATTATAGTACATTAATAGCTTGTAAAGTGAAATTGATGCAGCATGATGGACTGTATTCCTGAAGCAGTGACAAACTCATCAATGATAGATGTACTAATGGATACGTTGAATTGCAATAAATATAAATGCAGAATAGCAATTGAAGAGCATTAAAAATGTCATCTTGTGAGTTTAGGTATTTATGAGGCTGAGCCAGCTGGAAACACGAGTCATGCGTTCCTTTGAGCCACTGCAACTCTGAGGTTCCAAGGAAAGCAGAGCCCCTTTCATCAAATAGGTCAGGCCGCTGGCAAATTGTTGTCACAGCTGTGCCATTGTCAATTAGGCCTCCAATGACTCAGCCCTTTGTTTTTTCCTGCTTGCACGTCTCTCCCCACCTTTACTCTGGGCTTGGGTGCTTCACTCCTGCAACCTTTCCAACACATTTCCCCTCGACAACTCTCCTCTCATGTTCCGATTCATCTTCCAGGCATTGATCTACAACTCAGAGGAGTGCCATCAGGGAAGCATCTCAGCTACTTCAAAAGGCACTGCTATTCCTTCTGGGCTATTTTGGCATGTCAAACCCAAAACAGGCCAAGCAGAAATGTTCCATGCTGTTACACGTTTGCCTCTGATGTATCTGGTGCACCTGCCCACCCTTCCTGAACCCTAAAGATTTTGTTTAACGTCAGCAAAATCCAGCAGGACAGCAGGATCCAGGATGCAATGGAGGATAGAAGCACCTCACACGGTTTTTCGTTATGCTCAAGCAAGAACCACAGCATCAGGACCAAATCACAGACGTGCTATGTGTTACAGGCAGACAGGTTGTAGACCAAGAGTTGTGTTATTTGGGAGCTAGTGGTTGGTTATGGAATTTTTTTAAACATGCTAGCATGGTAGATTAAGAGTTAGCAAGATTTTTTAGCACGTACCAATCTCAACCTCAGGTTTCATAATGGGATGTGCTATAGTTACCTACGTATGCTCCCTTCATTTCTTGGGCTTTCATCTACATCCAATGTTTTCACAAATCAGTGCAGATTTGTTATCAGCATAGTAAAGTAAATTACTCAATACTTTTTGGAATCAGATGTCACAACATGCTCTTAATGTTAATAGAAGATTACCAAACTGAGGTTATTTTAGAAGATTACCAGGTTTTCCAAAAAATAAATAAATATTTGGCAGTTACAATTCAGTTTAGTATGAAAATTAGTTTGCTTGTCATTGATTCTGCTTATCATCACAAGACCATGATAACTAAACTTTGTACTAAACTTTAGAGACATTCCTGTCATTGTTATTCAGCAGAAGCAAACAAGCTAAGTAACAAAACTAAAAAGAAAGCAATATGCAACACAACAAAGTAAAATAATGACGAGACATTTTTAGTCTAAGCATGATATTCATCATCAAAAAGCATAGACATGTCAAATAAAAAGTAAAAGCATCGTAAACCTGAGTCTTCAATGTATTTCTGGTTGGTTGCTTAATCAATTGTGAAATATGTAGAAACCATGTCAGCCTTAAAATCAAACTTCAACATATGCTAAAACTCACCAAAACTTTTATGAATTATTTTGACTTTTTAATAGCTATGACAAAAAATCAAGCACATTTCACACCAAATTAGTAAATTGAAAGAAAGTGTCAAAGAAAATTGTGTGAGTTAAAGACAGATAACTTTATTGGAATTCCTCCCATTTATTATTAGTCCCCAAATTCAGTTAAACAACTTTTTATTAAACACCAGTTATAATCCAAGCAACTTTTTAACCTGTGGTGATGAAAAAGTTATCCACTGAGTAAATATTCATTGGATATCTGTTATGTGTCAAACAAGGTATATAAAGGGTACAAGCAAGACCCCTCACTCATAGGGTCTTATATTATGCCAAGGTAAGGGATAAGACAGAATATACATTTTTTTAAAGGTAAGCAATAAAAACATTAGATATTGATAAGTATAATGCAATGCAAGGAATTAAAATAAAGTGATGACAGGTAAGTAATGAGCTGCCTTTTTTAGAATGGTCAGGAAACACCTCTCTGAGGAGGTTGATATTTAAGCTGAAAATTACAAATGATGACAAGAAGTCAGTCATATGAAACCAGAGGAAGAGCATTTCAAGTAGCAGAACAGTTGGCACAAAGGTCTTGAGGCAAAGACAGGTTTGGTGATTTCAAGGATCAAAAAGAAGGCCAATTTACGGAACTATAGATGGAGAGAGAAAAAGTGATTGAGATGTGGTTACAAACAGGGACTAGATTATCTAAAACTTTTTAATTCAGGAAAGAGTTTAGATCTGATGATGCAAAGCCACTGGAGGATTTAAACCAGGTTATGACATAATCTGAATTAGTCTAAAAAAATCATTCTGGAACAGATTGAAGGGAGGCAGAAGGAAAATAATTTGGGAGACTATTGCCCAAATCCAGATGGCATGGACCATGGTCATAGTAGTAGAGATGGAGAGAAGTGGGAGGATTCAGGATATTTTTAGAAATGTTTTAAAAGCAGAGTTGCCAGTACTTGCTGATAAAACTGATGTAGAGGGTGAGGAAAAGAAACTAATAAGAATTATTCTTAGATTTGTTTGTTTGTTTGAGCCACTGGATGGATAGTAACACCATTTACCTAAATGGGAAAGACTCAAGTAAGAGCAGATTTGGGGGAAAAAAATAAGTGTTCTGATTCAGCCATGTTAAATTTGAGATGCCGTGTAGTAAAGTGTTAACTCAGAGATTTGGAGTGTTCAAACCCTGCACGTTCCAAGGAAAGGACTAGCCCTAGACCAACTCCTGGAAGATAACCTGTAAGCCCATGGAATATCCTTCCTGTTAAGAGTGTCTTTGTATACCTGGCACCTTGGGCAATGCTAGAGAGTTTATGCTAAAGTTATGATTCATGGTAAACATTTGTTTTTGTTCATTGGTACTCTTGGCCATGCTACTTCGGCTTGACTTCTGGTGGGGCTGTAGATTAAATAGATAAAGTTAGTCACACGGACCTTCCACACCTAGGTGACTAACCCCCAACCAAAACCTTAGATACCAAGGCTCAGGTGAGCTTCCCTGGTTTGCAATACTTTGTACATGTTATCGCTCATCGTTGCTGGGAGAATTAAGGACTATCCCTAGAATTCCACCAGAAGAGGATAACTGGAAGCTAGTCCCTGATTTCTCCTGGACTCCAGCCCATGTCCGTTTTTCCTTTGCTGATTTTAATCTGTGTCCTTCACTGTAATAAAGTGTCACCATGAGTATAAAAGGTTTTCTGAGCTCTGTGAGTCCTTCTAGCGAGTCATTGAAGCCACAAGTTGTCTTGGGAACTGACACAGATGTATATTGGGCATCAAAGAGAAGATGTCTTGTAGGCTATTGGCTAAATAAGTTGAGAATGATAGGAAGAATCAAACCTGGTGATAATGTTTTTGTAATGCGAGGGAAGCCATCAACAAAAGGAAAAGGCAATGTACAGAATAGCAGAAGATATTTGCAAATGATACATCTGAAAAGGCGTTAATATCCAAAATATGTAAAGAACTCATATATAACTCAATATCCAAAAAATAAACAATCCAGTTGAAAAATGGTCAGAGGACCTGAATAGACCTTGTTCCAAAGAAGACAAAGACCTTGTTCCAGATATCCAAAAAACACATGAAAGATACTCAACATCACTAATAATCAGGGAAATGCAAATCAACACTACAATGAAATATTGCCTCACACCTGTCAGAATGGCTGTTATCAAAAAGATAACAAATAATAAGTGTTGGCAAAGACACAGAGGAAAAGGAACCCTCATACACTGTTGGAATACAAATTGGTGCAATCACTATGGAAAACAATATGGAGGTTCCTAAAAAAATTAAATATGAAACTACTATACAATCCAGTAATTCCACTTCTGGGTATTTATCTGAAGAAAATAAAAAGACTATTTTGAAATGGTACATGCACCTCTGTGTTCATTGCAGCATTATTTACAATAGCCAACATATGGAAGCAACCTAAGTGTCCATCAACAGACAAATAGATAAAGATGTGATATAGAGATATATATATGCATCCACAATGGAATATTAATCATCCATTAAAAAAATAAAATCTTGCCATTTGCAACAGCACGGATGGATCTAGAGAGCATTATGCTAAGTGATACAAGTCAGAGAAAGACAAATGTTATATTTCATTTATATGTGGGATCTAAAAAACAAAACGAACAAACAAAACAAACTCATAGATACAAAGAACAAACTGGTGGTTATCAAAGTATGGGGGGAATGATGGATGAAATAGGTGAAGGCGATTAAGAGAGACAAATTTCCAGTTATAAAATAATAAGTCACAAGGATGTAATGTACAGCATAGGGAATATAGTTGATAATATTGTAAAAACTTTGTATGGTGACAGATGGTCACTAGACCTGTCATGGTGACCATTTCATAATATACATAAATGTCAAATCACTATGTTGTATGCCTGAAACTAATATAATATTGTATGTCAACTACACTTTAATAAAAAACAAAAAAACTGATGATAACAACTTGAATCATTGGCATATGGATGGTAAATTAAAATGTGGGAGGGTCACCTAGGAAGTGTCTCCAGGAATATCACCTAGAGAGAGTCTGCTGATTGAAAAAAGAAAAAAGGCTGCTTAATTGAACTGAGTCCCTGCTTATAGGAGCTCACATTTTTGGCAGGAGCCCCTGGAGGACACAGATGGAGATGGACACAGAGCCACTACCTATAAATAGAGAAGAAAGCCAGAGGGAGCAGGAATCCGATGCAGCAGAGGAAGGGATCCCAGGGCGACCCTCTCCTATAAGACCTTGAAGGATGAGTAGCATTTTCCTGTTCATTTGGAGAAGGAGCCACATGTAAAGAGGAAAAAAGCCTGATAATTTGTTTAATTTGATGAAGCGAATATATGTAGTAATTTGGCATTTTGGGGATGGATTTAAAATGCTCTGATAGGCAGAATAATGGATCCACAAATTGTTCATATCCTAATCCCAGATTTGATTAAGGATATGGACCTTGGGATGAGGAGAGTAGCCTGAATTTTCCAGGTGTATCTAATGTAATTACATGAGTCCTTAAAAGTAGAGATCCTTTCCTAGCTGTAGTCAGAGAGAGATGTAGTGATGGAAGCAGAGTCAGAGAGATGCCAAGTTGCTGGCTCTGGACCTGGAGGAAGGAGTACACAAGCCAAGGAATGCAGGCAACCTCTAGAAGCTGTAAATAGCAAGGAAATGAATTCTTCACTAGAGGCTCCAGAAGGAAATCAGCCTTGCCAAAACCTTGAAATTAGCCCAATGAGACTCATGTTAGATTTCTGATCTACAGAACTATACAATAATAAACCTGTGTTGTTTTAAATTGCAATTTATTGCAATAGCAATAGAAAATGAATTAAAATACAAAAACAAATTGATCATATTTAGATCTTTTTTCTTTTGTGTATGCACTTGACATATTCTTCCTTTAAAAAAATTCTACAGAAATGACTTATAAGAAAAATCTCACTTTGTTAGGATCTTCAAAATTTCAAGAAACTTCACAAGAATAACCACTCTATAATCCTTGAATTCTTGCTACAAGATAAGATCTGCTTATTGCAAAAAAAAAAAAAAAAATCAGATGTTTTATGAAGATAAATCCTTGTTTTCTGGTGCTTTATTAACCAAAATTAAAAAATATCCAGAATGTTGATGCATTAGTTCAATAAATACTTAAGGATGATTTCATGCGATTTTCTTCTAATTGCTGCCATTTAAATATGCGAATCATAGTCCACTATAAAAGTCAGGAGACCAAAGAGACAAGATTCTATAACCCTACCCAAAATCACCAAAGCAGCTTGCCTTTTATCTATTTTACACATTGTATATCTATAGAAGATTGTGCTTAAATAAATAAAAGCTCTGTTGCTGCTTATGAAAATTGGAAGACTAGTAACATGAGTCATCTCAGTTCTGAACAACTTATTAGGCCTCTGGTAGTCTATTGTGAATAAAAATGGTGGTCAATAGTTCCATAATACTACTTATCTAGCCTTAAAATTTATCAAATTAGGACTCCTTTTCATGGTACTTAACTGTGAGCTCCAAACAAGATGAGAAAATGTCTTGGTTATCTCCGATGCCCAGTGCAGTGCTAAATGATGGTGGCCACCACTTCCCGAGAATATGGAATAGCAGACTGAGCAATTCGAGATGCTCCCAACCAAAACTCTCAGTAGTCAGATAAATTTAGGAAAAGCTACTTCTTCATACTTCCCTTAAGATTTATAATGCTTTTTAAAGCTCTTTGATAAAGACAGCTAATTAACTTTGTTCAGTCCAATATTTCCCAAAGTTATATGATCCCCAAATTCTTAGAATTGGGGTGGGGTGGGAGGACATTCCACGGAGGTCGTGTTCCCATAGAACGCATTTTTAGAAATGCTTTCTTAAGCTGTATCCAGAGAAAGAAAATATTTTTAGACTCTTAATCTTTGAGTCAAGATGGTTTTACTCTAATTATACTATTTTTCTTTAAAGAACTTAGTTCTTGATTAAAGATAAAGAAGTCACTGCCGTAGTATTTCTGTCTTTCCATGAATTGTGTGTGTGTGCGAGTGTGTATGTGTGTGTGTGCGTTTGTTCCTTTTCCTTCAGTGGCTGTCTGTCAAAGTCTTGGTCACTGTCTTTCTGTACTTGTTCCTTCTTTTTCTCTTGAACTGCCTTGGGTCTTGAGCCACTGTGGGAGCTGACTCTACTCTAAAGGCCAGTTCTCAGCCTTCAGGACACCTAGAAGGATAAACAGCCTTAAGGACATCTAAATAAGCTAACTTGGGAATACGGGAACCTGATTCAGAATAGACACGCCAGGATGCTCTGAGAATATTGGCTCTCTAAAAACGAGGAAATGCTTAACTCTGTCTTCCTCCTGGTCTGCTTCTGTACCTTGAGCTAGCTGCGGCAGAAAGCAACTGTCTTTCAGCCACATACTAGAATACGTCGTCAGAGTTTTCATCAAGGCCCTGATGGCAGATATGGCCCTCATGTTCTTTGAATACAGGACAGTTCTGTTCCCTGAAAAGAATTTGTAGCTTGATGAATTCCTTGTTTGAAATTCTGATAAGTAAATCTCTGTTAACCGAGTGATAGTACTGCTGCCTTTTATATGTCCCTAGATTTTAATGAAGTCATTAAATTCATTTTTAAAAGAAGATAAAGCCAGATATCAACCCTGACCTTGAGTGTCTCATTGACCACCACTTTTCATATAATGGAAAACATAACTTTGAATGGCAATTTTCCTTAATTTTTCCTCAGAAAAAAAAAAACAAGTTAACCTCTATATGACTCAGTTCCCTCATCTGTAAAATGAGGAAATTTGTTTCGAGTGCTGTGAAGGTCCCCTACATTGCTAACATTTATGACTAATAAAATATAAACTATTATATAAATGTAGACTTCTATTGTGTTCCTTGTTAGTAATAATAACA
This sequence comes from Equus przewalskii, assembly GCF_037783145.1. Classification (NCBI taxonomy): domain Eukaryota; kingdom Metazoa; phylum Chordata; class Mammalia; order Perissodactyla; family Equidae; genus Equus; species Equus przewalskii. The sequence goes on along the minus strand of NC_091843.1, from coordinate 74,401,829 downwards.
ATAAATTCCATGCAGACATGCACCACAAAATTATATTGTACATAACTTTGTGTAACTCAGACAATGGCAAGGTGTTTATGGCAGTAATTTTGTGACAAAGTGCAGCAAAGACATTGCTATTGAAACAAAAACTGAAATAGGAATTTAATTATATACATAGATGAGATTTGTCAGTTGATTCAATTTCCCACTTTAATTAATTGTTATTCTCTTAATCTAAACTTCTTAACTTCATAAAACAGTTTCAAAATTAGCATTTTATTTTATTCTAGGTGTTTTCCCTAGGCGTTGTTGATTTGTATTTCATGGAACGAAATGGAATTGTGTGGTCCTTCCTTACAGTTGCATTCTTATATAACCTTAGAGGCAGGCTTTAAAAAGTGATAGTTTAGGAGGTCCCAGAGTGAGGCTTAAATGCTCCTTCATGTGGCTGTTCTCTCATGGAAATGTCTCCGAGAAACCCAATGGTCTGAGGATGGTCTGAGTTATCTTCTGATGCCAGTTCTTCTTTCTTCCTGAAAGTGAAATAGGATCTACACAGTTTCTCCAGGTTGCCTACACATACCAGGCAGTCCAGCTCTGTTTAGTATATTTGAGTACTCACAAGGATTGAGTATCTACTATGTCCCAAGGATTATGCCAGGTCCTGGAACCACAAAGAAGCAATTAGAGAATTCACCATGTAGATTCATTGACCCAAGGAGTATAATTTGAATTCAAAATATTGGTATGTAGTAGACTTTCAGGCAATATTGTTGAAAGAGAAAACTAAAAATAAAAAACAATCCTGGGCACCTGTCTGAGTAGATCCCAAAGAATAAAAGATAGAAGGAAAACTAAATGCCCCTGTCAGAAAGTTGTATAGTCTTATTCTAACTCGCTGTTACTCAGGTATAACCCATTGGCATAGCAGTTAAGTTGGGGTTGTGATATTTTCATCCCAACCCAGCTTGTGCCACAATTGTTTTTCAAATTAAAGGACCAACAAAGAAAACCCCTGGGGATAGCACAGTTGCCTGACAAGCCTAGTGCTAGAACAAGATCTATGCAACCACCTGTGCTGAGTCTTGATTCACTGCACTGTGCATACAGAACCCCGAAAGTGAGGTTCCAGGCAGGGTCGTGTCCACACAGGTGGCAAGAAAGAGCAGAGGCCCGTGAGCTGAAGTAGCAGCTGAACAAGCGCAGCAGCAGGGAGGACCTGCCTGTATGAGATGTTTTCCTCTTCTCCTGTTCTAGTTATAACAGCAGGAGCAGAGACCCTGAACAGGGGCTGGAGGAGGGGACAGGAAAGACCCTGGGATATAGGCTCTTGGTGTACTTTGAAATAGTTTTTTTCAAAGGGCAGAAATGTCAAGATTGGAACATCTAGAAGCAGCTCACTATTGGTGGGAAAGGAATAGGGATCATACCTCAATCTTCTACATTTGCTTATTCAAAAAGATGCAAACCACATTAAAATCCCAATTCCTATTGAAAATAGTATAATGTGAGAATTTTAAGAAGAGTCTCACAACACAACTCAAGTATTTCCATGAGCATTTTGAATTTATTCATAACAACACAGTCTAATATAGTATTTTTTGGATATTAATCTTATTTTCTAAGACCACATCTTTACATCCACACTGATATAATCATTCTAAGAACAATTACAATCTTGACTTCCAAGAACCAGATTCAACATAACTCCTCCACAGAGATGAGTGAACAGCAAAGATCCAGAAGTTTCTCACCACCACTTTGGTGATACATTAGGCCAACTTGTTTGATCAAAAATTTCAACAAAAATAATTCATTCTATACTGCCAATGTACAGTTTTTAAAATTATGTTTAAAATTAAAAGCCATATAGCTGGTTCTCTTATTCCAGTTCATCAGCATAAAACATAAAATAAGAGTTTTTTGGGGTTTTTTTAGAAGAGCAAAAGCAGGTTCACAGAGTTTACTGACGACTATTCTTACCCTTCACGGATCCACGTGTCTATGTCAGTGCCTCCGCGTGGCCTCGGTACCCAGAAGATAAACACAGTCGTAAAAGGAGAAAAATCCCTGCTCCCTGCGTGCTCGCTAGAAAATTCATTCAACTGACTAACATTTATTATGCACCTTCTATGTGACAGAAATTGTACTAAATTCTGGCTTCATGAAAAAAAGATATAGCCCTTGTTTTCAAATAGTTCTGGCTTTTGAAGGAAATGACAAGCTGACAGACTAGAAAATTAGAGACAAGACAGACCTATGGACAGTCGTGAGTATGGAGAGGGGTGAGTGAGGTGGGATCAGAAAGTCCTCCTGACAGCCTGAGCTGAGTGTTGAAGGTGAAGCTTGAGTTAGCCAGGTGGGGAAGAACCGGAAGTGTACAAGGCAGAGGAGCCAATACGTGCCAAGACTCAGCAGGAGGAGTGAGACGAGACTTGTAGTCCATACTAGGGAGAGTGGGCCTTTAGCTACAAGTAATGGAGAGCCACTTTGGGCAAGTAATAAGATCAGATTGGCACTTTCTGGAAAGCTGTCTCTGGTGGCTTGCATAGGATGCAATAAAGACGCCTGAAACTGAACACAGTTAGAGGCTGATGTAAGAATCCAGACAAGGTACTGGCAAAGTCTAAATTTCTTCAAATTCTTATCCTCATCACCACCATCATCATCGTGAGTGCTAATATTTGTGAGTGTTTACAATATGATAAGCACCGTGCATATGTCATCTCATTTGATCCACAAAACAGTAGTGCCGTTGTTAATCCTGTTCTACAGCTGGGAAGAGAGCTTAAGAGACTTGCCTTCACAAACTATCAATCAGCGAAGCGGAGACTGAACCCCACGAGGTTTGATATTAGCACCTCATGTTTAACCACACTCCACACTGCTTCTTGTGATTTCTTGACTCTGAACTGTAGTTGGGTCACCAAGTTTTGGTTAGGGATCTACCACTTTCTGGATATGAAGCATTCAAGTGCTAGCTAGGCAGGGAGGAGACTGTGACCACGCCTCTTCGTAATTGGGCAGCCTCAAAAATGATGCGTTCGCCACACCTACATACTCAATAGATTCAAATATTCAAAAATATATATTGTAAGAACAGGTTTTGTGACCAGTAGATGAAGATTAAGAACATCAAACTCTTAACCAGAAACCTAATATAGATTTTATCTGAAAGGAAAAGAAAGTCAGAAGTAATCAGTTGCTCCCTTTGCTCATAGGCCTTTGAATTATTATTTTATTTCAATGCTCCAGATGTTATTCCTAATAGTTATATGACCATATAATTCCAACTTGTTCCCTTTTGACTAACCCATTCACTATGAAAAAAACGTTATATTCATATTATTGTACATATGTTACATTATCAAAATATTGACTATTGAACTTAGTATTTCATTATTTTGGAAAGATATGATGCTGGTGCTCTATTAAAAGCACATTTTATTTGAGGTGACAGTTTCCAGACCCACTCATCCAAGCAAGAACTTCATTATTTCTGGCAAGGATCCCAGAGAGGATCTCCATAACTCAAAACCTTAAATATCACTTTTGTTCAGGCCCAACCATTGTCATACTGCCAAAAATGCTAGCAATGCACGTACCCCCAAATCAATCTTAGGAACAACAATGAATATAGCAGGTAAGAATCTAATTTCCAATTTCAAATAGACTTAATATTCAGAGATGCATCTATATATGCAGAGATAAGACATGACCACAAACGAGAGGCAGCATTTGTAAATCTCCAGTAGAATTTCAGTCTACTTTTTATTACATAGGAATTCTTTGTCCTTTTCTACATATAAAGTTAATCTGTTCCATGTTTTTTAAAATAAAGAACCGCAAACTATACTTAATGAAAAGACCCAAGAACAGAGAAAATAAGTCTCGTTTCAGTCCCTGCTAATTAAACAAATTTTTAAAATAATGAAGTACACATAAAATCAATGTACAGAAAGTTTTGAATTATGTTATTAACATAGATTCTGCCTATTGCTATCACTTAACTTCTAACTTTAAATTCATATTGGCAAAATAATATTTAAGTTTTGTTTTTCAAATTATTTTGAAGCTGAAGGGTGAAGTTATGTGCCGTGTAATGGACTGTAAGCCCTTTGAGAGCAGGGACCATGTCCGTTCATTATCTCATGCCTATCCTAATAATGCACTCCACCTGAACATTGCTCACTAAATATTGGTTGAATGAACAAGTGAATCAAAGAATGAACGAAATAAATAAAAAGAATTTAAACAATGTCTTCATAATTCAGGCAAAATTGTTCTTTTGTAAGAGGAAGAAAGACTCAAAAGGCTGGGTTATTAAAATTAATTGTCCACTATAATTGAATTCATAGGATAACTTAAGTTCACAAGATAATTTCTCTCCAATTACAGACACAATAATCTAATATGGGCACAGTGCCAGCGGGAACACTGGCTCACTGTGATTCCTCAGAATCAGCACTATTTAATTGACTGTGCGTTTCTTCCCAGCTGATAAGACTATTTCTTATTCCTGTTTAGAATTTATATTTATCTCTGCTCATCTCCATTTCTCTAAGCAACCAATGGGTTAAACAAGATGTCTCTATTTTGATCAAGACAAAATAAAATTGAATTAAACTACAATTAGTTCTGATTTCTGATTAACAATGTCTTATCAGTATTATAGGTTTAAAAGCATTTGCTAAACTGAATCATATCTTCTTACAAGTTTATTTTATTGACATTTAAACTCTCTATCTTTATGACTTAAAAAATGCATAATGTTTAACTTATAGTCTAGATAATAAATCTGTGATATTTTTAGTCTACCTTTATAGTACCATTTTTTTCTCATCTTAAAAAGGAAAGAAAAATAAAATCAATCACAAAGGAAATGTGAAATTATTTAAAAAAACACAAAATAGTACTATATGGGAACATAGGTCAGGCAACAAACTAAGATCCATTTAGAATTTTAAAAATTAAAGTAGCTTTTCCTGACATGATTCTAGGAACTTTATGAAATATTTATCCTTATTATTAACTCCTGTAATTTTCATGGTTGTATGGTTTTTAATTATTTCACAGCGTGGCATGAACTTAATTCTCTAGAGGCAAATACACATGAGTCCATCTTGATTACTTTTTACTCAGCGTTTACTTGGAAGAAATAAGTGAAAACAGCATATTAGTACAACATTTCATATAAATAAGTATCTTGGGTATTTTCACAAACTCCAGATATTCAAGTTTAAAAAGTGACATTCCCACTTTTGCTCAAGTATTTTTGATCACCTTCTGCAATTTCACTTATAAACTTAATCCTTTTTTATTAGTACCCTTAGTAAACAAAGTCCAATAAATTACTTTATTGACTTTGAATTATGGAAAGTTTTAAGAATTCAATGCAACCAAAGTTTAACTTACCTTTAAAGATTTGATTCCATGAACTCTTTCTAATGTGACCTTGTTTCTCTGATCCAAAGCAATGCAGAGACTTCCCTCTCTTCTCTTCCTCTTCTCTGAGACCCAGTGGGTTGATGGTTCCCTCTCGGTCTGTGATCAGCACTGGGAAGACTCTCAGAGTTTGTCCTCACTCCTGATGCCACACACCTTTTCTTGGCACTTCATCTGGTCCCAGGGGAAAATTCCTGCAGAAATTTTCTTCTTCGTAATCTCTTGACAGATGGCTCTGCTGGCAAGAGCCTTAGCTCTTAGGAGCACTTTAATCGGCTTTTATTCTCCCGCACTGCCTCTTCACAGGTTTTATTTTTTAATTGCACACTGGTTGATGCCTCAATGTCCTAACAGGCCAGAGCATCACTGCCTCCTTGTAGTACTCTCAGCTAATCTCCTTTGCTGTTTTTGATTTCAATAAATTTGCAAAGCTAGTTTCCTTTTAATGTTTCATTATTTTTCTGCTCCTACACCCAGAGGCAGTTGGAAAAAAGGACCAAATACTTACTTTAAAGCACAAACTGAATAAATATTGAGCTGTCCAAATACAAATAAAGTAATTTTATATGGATATCGATAATGTTGTAAATCAGAAAAAAGATAATCTTGCGGATACCAATTTTCTTGACATTACATCTGTTTCTCTGATAAATGCCTTTGTTATGTAGTCCTCTCTTTCTTTGTCTCTCAGCTTTCTGGGGAAATAAAATGGAAATGTACCCTGATGTTAGAGGGTAAATTGTCATCTAGATGATGTTACTTAAGATAGTAAAGAGAATACTCATTTCTCAATTTTTTCATCTGTATCCTTAAATATGATGAAAATAGGGATCATTCAGAAAGGAATAACAAGCTAAAATGTCTTTAAGCTTAGGCAAGGAATTTGAGCCAAGTCTAAGATCAGGCAAGGAGCGGTGGGAACCGTGGCAAACTGGAACACGTACGCCATTTAAAAGGACAGAAGCAGTTGGTCTCCAGCTAGTCACTGTCTGGTGGGAACTCAAGCTCTGCATTGTGGGATCTACCTGTTTTACTCCCTATCTGAATTTTTATGTGAAAAACCTCACGCTTTTCAAAGGTTAGAGGATACTATGGGAGCTAATCCCAGTACTTAAGGCCCAGCCTCAGTATGAGTATTGCCATATTATGACTTCTGATCTGGAAGATACTGAAATGAAACTAATGCCAACACCAAAGCACTGTCCTTTATTAATTATAAGCTCTTTTCTCATATGTGAAAATGATGATAATAATGAAGAATAGTTAAATTGAGTTAAAAAAATCTATGGCAATCCTTAATAAAGACCTTAGACTAGGCATTAGTTAAAGAGCAGGTAAATGGTGTGAGCAAAGTGTAGCTCAAATCTGGATGAGAAGGACCAGGTTTGCTTAAAAATAATAATAAAAAGTAATTTAATGAGAAGTGAGTGGGAAATTTTCTTTTATTTTATCTGGATTTCTTACTCTCTACCTAGTACTAATCTATGTAGTAATTATTGTTTTCTTTTTTAAATACACAATTCATGTTAAATACAGAAAATTATTTTTATTCCTCGTAATCCCATTCCTAGTAAAATATTATTTATAATCTTCCAGAATGTTTTTATATATACACACATATATATATTCCATCTCACAGAGAACATCCCCCTCCATCTAGTCTCTCCTGTCGTGAACTGCCGAAACAAGTTTATCAAGTATGATTTATTCAGAAAAAAATACGTTTTAAGAACTTAATTCTAAAAGACTGAAAGAGCCCAAAGACTGAGCAGAAAACAGCCTTTGCGAGCAGCCCCAGGCCAGGGCGGCGAGCTCCCAGGAGGATCAGGCTGTGTGGGAAGGTTCCACCAGCCCTTCCAGAAAACAGCCGCGGGCGTAACTGCGCTCCTACACCTATTGGGCCAGGCGCTCGCTAGGAGGGCCAGCCAGTGATGGGATCAGCCCCTCCTCTTCCAAGGCTGCTCATCAGTCCCACTGTGGGATCCCAGTCACAACCAGGATAGCCACTCCCCCCACGAACCCACAACTGTGCTATCTCCTTCCAAAGCAAATACACATGTTGCAAGAATCCATTATCAGCAACAGTATTTAGTGCAGTAAACTGTTGCCTTGGACTGGGAAAGTCCTGCACTACTGGCCAGGAGGCCACTTGACCACAGGCTCCTCCTCCTTCTCCCACTTGAATCATCACCTCTGCTAGAATTGTCTGGAACAATGCAGCACATCTGACTCTGCCTTTTGTGATGTTTCTGTCTTCTTTTTTGGGTGACTTTGCGGCCAGCCACTGCAATATCTTCTGGCTGCTGCCATCAACAGGAGCTGGGCACTCAGAGGTGTTGTTCCGGAGTCTCCAGCTTAAAGTTGGCAAATTGTGGGACTTCTCAACCTCTATAAGCACACGACTAATTTTTTCAGAAGTAGATGGCCAAGTCCTTCTTCCTGATCTGTCTACTCTGGAAGCTCCACTGAAACCTGTCCATGATGAGTGACCCTGCTGGTATTTGAAATACTGGTGACAAAGCTTTGAGTATCACAGCGACCTGCAGCCACCACAGTATGACAACAAACAGATGGGTGATGTGGTTCCCTCACTGGAAACAAACTCCCACTGAAGTAGTGAGACCACGAGATCTTAACCACTAGACCACTGGAGCTGGCTATTTGTCTATATATATAGATATCTATTTGTCTATCTATCTATCTATATCTCCTATTGGTTCTGCTTCTCTAGAGAACCTTGATTAATGCAGTATTGATTAAGATGGGAAAGTGGGGGAATTTGTCAGCCGGTAAACTCTTTTCAAAAAATAGACTTGAAGAAAATCAGCAACAGGGGCCAGACTGGTGGCATAGTGGTTAAGTTTGCGTGCTCTGCTTTGGAGGCCCAGGATGTACAGGTTCAGATCCCCAGCATGGACCTACACACTGCTCATCAAGACATGATGTGGCAGTGTCCCACATACAAAATAGAGGAAGATTAACACAGATGTTGGCTCAGCAACAATCTTCCTCAATCCAAAAGAGGAAGATTGGCAACAGATGTTAGCTCAGGGCCAATCTTCCTCACCAAAAAAAAAAAAAAAAAAGCCCCCCAAAACAGCAACTGATTGTAACATACATGTAACAGGGAAGAGAAACGTGATGCTAAGACTAGTGCCTATTGCAGCCTTGCTTAGCAGTGCAAGTGATATATATTCTAGATAAAATATTTTAGATATTCTGGATAAAAACATCCTGTTATAGTCCATGATTTTGGAAGGACCTACTTCGCTCAGTATTTACCACACACAGGGTCCTTTGTAACTATTCTCAGGAGCTAATCAATCTCTTCTTTGAGTGAACTCAGTCTCCACTGAGTGACATTAGACAAGTAACTTCCTGTACTTCAGTTTCTAATCTGTAATGTGGGAATGATAATTGTAGTACTTACCTTATACTTGCTATTATAAAGGTTACATTTAAATGGTTTAGAAGATTCCCTGGCATGGATAAGAGCTACATAACTTTTTGTTACTGTTATCACCATTATACTTTGGATATATATTTGTCTAATTTCACAAACCTGAGTATATTATAGTAATTTATAATTTTGGTGTATCCTCAAAAGATGAATTTCTTGGGATCAAGGTCTGTTTTCCATCATTTTTATGTCACAAAAATTAACATATTGTCTAGAAAATATTAGGCTCTGAATAAATATTTCTTTAATGGTGGATAAGTGAGTAGATGGAAGAAGAAGTGGATATAATTTTGACCAAATCATCAGGTTGACTCTTTCCTGTTGTAATTCCTCTTTCTGGTTTCTAGTTCTAGTTCCTAGTTTCACTCTTTAAATAGTTGTGCAGTCTTTAATAAACAAGTACACGCTAGTTAAAATGGAACCAATGAAGATTACACCTAGCGTCAATAAAGATACATTGAACTGCGATCATAAGCAGAGCATTTATTGTCTTAGGGCTGTTTCCCTCATTAATGGCATGTTTGTCACAGAGGATCTATGGTCTCATAGCTGATATTATAATTAGAACAGGCAAAGTGTTGGTCTTCACCTTAAGGGGAATATATTTAGTTTTATGTGAAAGATGATAATTTAGCTTCTAAATAGGAGCATTATCAAAATGTGATCATTAGGGACTAAAGCTGCGGTCTGTCAAACAGGTTATCAGTGTGAAGGTAGAACCACATGACCTAACCAATTTAGCTTTTGTGCTTCAGAGACCTGGGGAAATGCCAAAGGCTGAGAGAATTCTGATGTGTGATCCAGATTAATTGCAGAGTAGTTTTTAAGGTTTAAGAAGACATTACCTTTTCCTGTTTCCTCCTTTCAGTTGAGGTAAGGACTGTTTATGCCACATATTAGCAGTTCTGACTTACTACATAGGTGTATTAATGTGAAAAACAGCTCAGTCTGTATGGTTCTGAAAAGGACAAATGCTATCTCAACAGTGAACTTTCACAAAGTTCAACCCATTTTCTATTGAAATACACATTGAAAATTATGTCTATCATATAAGGCAGTGTAATGCACCATATTGCAAAAAAGTTATAGTGAAATTTCAGAATGTAATTGAATGCTAAATATATAGAGAAAAAGCAATTTATTTTATATAGTCATTGTTTGCTTTTGTACTCAAATCAAAGGAGGAAAAAAGATTTCAGTCAGATAATCTGTAAACAGAGTGTTGGAAACCTGTGGAAAGAAGTGAATGAATAATTGTCTAGGATGGTGTATATGCCCAGAAGTTGGTCACACTCTGTCTTTCCCTACTTGTCCTAAAAGATGTGTTGATTTTTATTCAGCATTCTATTAAATGTTAGGCAAAAGAAGTTCTCCTCTTGGTCTTTGAATAGAATTAGAGAATGTTGGATCTTCAAGGGAACTTAGAGCTCATCTGATCCAATTCCCTCTTTTTTATCAATAAGGAAGGAGGGTGAAAATTAAAGTCGTTAAGTGATTTTCCCGAAATTACAGATAATCACTGATACAACTAAAACTCAATCCAAGTTTAGTGCATTTTGAAACACAAAAAGAGAATCTGTCTGTAAACAAAGATACGCTTTGATTCCCATAGAATTGAGAACCTCAATTTAAAAAGATGTAAACTTGACCTGGACACATTTCCTTAGGAACCACCATGGAAATCACATGCCATCCCCATTCTCTCTCTAGGTCCACTTGTCACAGTGTATAAATTGGAAAGGGAAGATGACATCTGAATGAAAATATATCAGTGTGAGCACACACTCACCCAAGACTAACATGTACCCACTGATTAAAGAATTAAAATAATTCCATTCTAGCTCAAGTCCCCCACATGTAGCCTCTGGTGCCCTCCGCTGGGACCACAGCTTCCCAATAATTCAGCAACCAAGATGTTAAAACAGGAGTCTCCAAGATCTAACTCCTTCTTGAGGTTGGCTTCCATACTGATCCTTGGTGCTCATGATTGTTAAATATCCACCTCCTCTGTAAATGCTGAATAGCAGCATTTGATTCAGGTACCCTGATACATCCCTATTTATCTGAAGATAAACTGGGCATGATGAATAAGAGTTATTCAAAGAATTGATAAGAACTAGATGCTTAAATATCTAATGGTTCCATTGAAAAGTTAACTAAAGTGCTACTCTGACAAAGTCTAGAATAACTGTTGAAAGATTAAAAGACACTTCCATTTAGAAGTAACACTCAAACCGGATAGTCACCACAAATCGCTTTCTTGTGGGTGCAACTTTGTACCCTTTATATTGTAGTGATATCAACATAAATTGTCTGTGCTTCAGTCCAAGAGCATGGCGGACAATTAGAATCTTCAAAGGCGGAGCAAGAGTTCAACTCCTGCCTCCAAAATTGCCCTTGAACCCTGTGAAAATGTGGCCCCTCAAACTGATGAAATATTTAGTTTAAAAAGCAGTCAAACTTGTAGTGGAAAGTAGTCAATGAACCCCCTCCCTCTTAAAAAAAAAGAAAGCTAACAGTGGGACCGAGTCAGTGGTTGAGATTAGATAGAAAGAGGAAATTAAAACTATAACAAAATATTACATAAAAGGCAAACCAGCACAGAACAAATAAAATAAAGCATAACAGGAAGGGATCCCAACCAACACAAACAATTGAGAAGGGTCTTCTTGGCAGACTTTCAGACACAGAATTTGAGGAGGACAGAAACATTTAATTGTTGAGTAATACTTCTTAAATGATGTTTTACCTCAAGAAAATCATATCAGTGAAGAATGTGAAAACGGCTGGGCAGCTGCGTCCACCCCTTCTCACCAGAACCCAGCTGCGGGAAGAAAAGCCAGAAATGGAGACGAGACAAAGAATAGTGAATGAGAGGATGGAATCCAGAAAGAAAGAGGGAAATTAAAATGAGACAGTGAAAAATTAAGCTGCAACTCAGAAAGATAGGCCAGAAAAAAAGCTTTAAACAAACTGTAGTAAATGTAATTTAGAATGTTTTTAAACTCAACTATTGAAAACAAGTCTTTCTGAAACTAATTTGTAAGACTGGCAGATCCTTGAAATTCTTGTCCCCATGTGGAACGACTGAAGGACAGCAGTATGCACTCACCATGTGGGCCGCTGGGTATTGCCAAGAGTTATTTATAAAATGGGCATAACTGAGAAAATGGGTGAATATTTGGCTCTTTTTTTCCGATATCTGACAGAAACAAAGTACAAAGCTTTCAGAGTTCTCTGATACAGAAAATGTATGATTTGTTTCTTAGCGAAGTATATAGGAAACTTTGCATTGCAATTATAATGGTGGTTCGGGGCCTGCAAATTTTACAGTAAACAAATGTTGACTTTGAGAGTCACTTCAGCTCAGTGGATAGGCATAGCTGGCAGACTGCATGTGGTTGAAACCCAGTCTGCCACTTCCTAACTTTGTGTCCTTGGGGAAGTTCCTCAACCCCTTTGAACTTCAGGTTATTCATAACTAAAATAGGAATTAAAATGACATCAAAATCATAGAGTTATTGCAAAGAGTAAATGAGCTAACCTATGTAAAATCCTTAGTAGAGTGCTTGCCAAGAGCTCAATAAACGAGAACTCTCCTTATTCCATGTATTTTGTATGCCCTCTCCAGTATACTCCAAAAAGGTCTGCTTTGGTTTCTTTAATATTTAGTGCCTCGTTGTTATAATATGTTTATAAATCAGTCACTATTAGATAACTTAAGATCATGGCTACAATGAGTCAATAAATAAATGTGTGCTGAAAACTTTCCCCGGGCTCAGCATTGCAATGGATGATAGAGTGGAAAAGATGTGGACTCTGCCCAAAAGGTGCTTATTAAGTGAAACAACCTATGGCCATTCCAGAGAGTACATCTTTGTGTTAAAAGTACAAAGTTCGCCAGATGTCAGAATGCAGGGTAAGTCAGTGAGACTGGGATAGCGGGAGAAGTCTGTAGGGAGGAAGTAGAAAATGAAGCAAACCTAGGAGGATGCATACAATCAGGACAGGCATAGAGCAAAAAGATGTGCTTCCTGCTAAAGGAAATGACGTTAGCAGGATTACGGGTGAATACAGAGTATATTTGAGACTGGCTTGTCTAAAGTAAATGGAGCTTTTTTGAGAAAAAAATGGACAATGGGGTTGTTTTGTAGAGTCAGAGTAGACTGTAGAGGGCTTTCAGAGCCAGAGGAGTTTTTACTTGAAATAGTAGGAGATAGGGGTTGTGTGTTATGAAGTGAGGTGATAAAAACAATGTTTCGTAGAGATTGGCCTTATTAAGGTATCTGCATAAGGCAGATCAGAATCAGGAGAGAGGAGGACAAGAAGGCTTGGAGGGTACTATAGTTATCTAGGTGTGACATGATGATGTACTAACTTAGGATGGGGAAAGAGAAATGGAGGTTTCACTGTGAATGAAATGGCAGTCACTGGAGGGTTTTGAGCAAAGGAGTAGCATTATCTGATTTATCTTTTAATAGGTCTCTCTGACTGCTCAATTGAGAATACATTGAAAGGGTCAAGAGGAGAAACAGGGAGACCTGGTAGGACCCCATTTAAATAGTTAAGGAAAAAATGACAGTGGCTTGGATCTCATGTGAGTGGAAGAGGTAAGAAGTAGTTAGAATCAATATATTGGGAACAGGCTTCTTAGAAGAGTGTCTTAGACAGTCACACAGGACTCCACTCTTGGTTTAATGCTGTGCTATCATAGTCTTGAAATTCTTAATAATTTTTGAATAAATGGGCCCCCATTTTCATTTTGCACTAGGCCCCACAAATTATGTAGGCAGTCCTAATTGTGAAAACGAAGATAACAGGATTTACTGTTGTATTGGAGTTGGGAGTTGGAGAGAAAAGAAAGGAGTCAATGATTACATGTTAGGCCTGAATATTTGGAAGAATGGATTTAGTGAGATGGAAAAGACTGTGGAAGGTATAGAATTATGGGGGAAGGATCAGAAACTCAGTTTTGAACATACGAAGTTTGAAATGTTTATCAAGCATCCCAGTAGATATGTCTGGAGTACAAAGAAGTGTCTCAAGCTGGAGATATAGGTCTGAAGTGATGAACATTTGGATGGTATTTGAAGCTATAAAGCTGAAAGAGAGCATCTGCATATGGAGTATAAATATAAAAGGGAAGTCTTACCATTGAGCCACAAGGCAGTCCAACTTATAGACAGCAGGTGATGAGGTGCCAGGAAGGGTGACTGAGCAAGATCAACCAGAAAGATATTAGGACATCCAGAAGAGGATGTTGTACTCGAAACCAAAGAAAGAAAATGTATCAAGAAAATGCTGATGAAAGTTCATGTAAAATGAGTGTTGGGATTTGAGCACTGAATTTAACAACATGGTGGTCATCAGTGATAAGAGCTATTTCCAAAGTGAGGTTGAGACAAAAGCCTGATTCGATTGGATTCAAGAGAGAAAAAGAGGAGAAAACTTGGAAACTACAAGTAGACACAACTCTTTAAAGAATTTTGCTATGAAGAATGGAGAAGAAAGGGGTAGTAGCTGGAAAGGAAAGCAGAGATTGGTACCATAGGGAGGGCAGGCAGGCTGGATGATTTGGCGTTGAAAAGTGAAATGTGGGTTCAGATTAATAGCTTGATTTTAGGTACAAGGAGTCAACATTGCAGTGAGTCAAATGGAAATGTCCTGTAGGCACATAGAAAGATAAGAATAGATATTGTCTGAGAAGACAGACTTGAAATTATCCATAGGTTGTACTTTATTCACACAGAGGTGCAATGTGGGGCTGAAAAACTAAATTATCCTGGGGGCTGGCCCCGTGGCCGAGTGGTTAAGTTCACGCGTTCCACTGCGGCGGCCCAGGGTTCAGATCCTGGGCGTAGACATGGCACCGCTCATCAGGCCACGTTGAGGCAGTGTCCCATATGCCACAACTAGAAGGACCTGCAACTAAGACATACAACTATGTACCAGGGGGGATTTGAGGAGATAAAGCAGAAAAAAAAAAGATTGGCCACAGTTGTTAGCTCAGGTGCCAATCTTTGAGAAAATAAATAAATAAATAAATTATCCTGGAATTAAAAATGTACAGAGAACAACAGATGATTGAAGAAACCAATATTCTAAGTAAAGTAGTAAAACAAAATCAAAAGTATTGGGCTACACTCCCAACTTTAACTCCTTTTAGTTGTAGCTATATTTCCATTGGCAAATTAAGGTAATTATCTGAATAATTAAAATCCACACGAAAGCTTTAGTCCAAATTTACTGGATATTTTACACAAAAGAGGTGCTATTTTATATGAAAAAGTCTATTATTGGATTCATTTTTTCTGCTTTTCTCAGTCTACACAGACTGATTACAGGTGATTTTCCCTCTTTAAAGTAGCTTATTTAGAAATAAAACAAGCTGGAAATCACTACATGCTAACTTAGGTTGAGTACCTCATCTTCTACTTGGATTTCCACATCCCTAAAATTGGGATTTCTAGAATAAGATGAAGGAGTAACTAAGACAGTATAATTTGGGCTAAAACATACTATTTGTCAACATGTATGTAAGTATCAATGAATGAAACTGAGCAGCAATGATTCCTTTTCACCAAGGATCCAGCAAAAACCTCACAGCTCTGGCCTAGTGTGCCTTGTAACCTTCAAAACAAAATCCAAGAGGTAATAGTTTTCTGAGCAAAAACTTACCACACATACACGCACACACGAAAGAAGACAAAGACTGGTCAAACAGCCCTAGGTGTAGAAGGAAAATTTGGGCCCTTGTTCATAGCAGGAGGAAAGTCAATCAAGTTACTCACTGAAATGACAATGATGGCAGCCACCTCAGGCCTCAGCAGGGGCACACTGCTTAGGGCAAATGGAACCGTTCAGATTTGGGGCATCGGATGCTCATGTTTTCCAAGATGATCCCACTGACATTGATTATTGTCTAAGGATTGTAATCTAAGAAGCATTATAAAGAAACACAAGAAATGACACATTGCAACTGACAAATGAGCCTTATTATGACTCTGACGACAGCACCAAGGGACGTTTTGTGGCAGAGCATGAATGTTACTCTAGCAACCAAAAGAATATCACCACTTTTTCACCTCAAAGCTCTCCCCCACTTTTTGCGGCACTTCAATATAGAGCTCAAGAAGATACTCCGGGAAGCCAGCCAGAAGAATGCACTGGCATAACTGCTTCCTCGGGGCCCCAGAAGGTGCCAATGATAACAGCTTCACTTCAACGCCTTGGGGGAGTGCCTTGGGAAACAGGGAATCTTCACCAGGGAGACCAGCAGATCAAGGTTCGTCCAGGCATGCAGACAATGTTCTCTGCAATGTCATCAGCTAAGCATAGGTAGTAGCTGTGGTTTTTTGGATAGCCAAGAAGATTTTCCAAACCCATATTTCTGGTCACCTCTCTGACCTTGGCCTGGGTGTTCACAACACGCGCATCCAGACTTTCTCAACCAAAGTTCCTCATCTGAGCCACGGAACTCAGAAAATAATTCAAGTAACAAAATTAGCACCTTTCTGGAAGCAAAAGAGACAAGTTCACTCATTATATGCAATGGATGCTTTAGGATTTAGTGCTTCTGAGAAAAGCTGGCTGGATTGTGGCTGGATTGGGTGTGAGAGAGCAGATCCCAGAAGATTTAATCATGTTTGTTGGGAGGCAGAAGATCTCTTTCCACTGTCTTAGGCCAGGATGAGGAAGCGTGGAACCAGGGGTGAGCATGTCCCTTAGCCACATGGAGGCTAAGGAGAGAACACGAGAGGATGCAGAGGAGAGAATGAGACCACTTTACAAGGAGCAGAGCAGAACCAGCAGAGAGCTAGAGCTAGATAGACAGACCTGACAAGACTGCTCATCTCCGAATTCACAGAAGCCGAATCCAAACCCACCCATGAGTTAACTGGTTACATGAGCCAATGGATATTATTTTTCCTAAAACTATTTTACATCTATTCCAGTCACATACAAATGAAAAGTTGTGAATAATATCATAGGAATGTAAAAACAACATAGATGTACCCTTTCCCCTCTTATCCTAGTTTTCTTTATTAATAATAATAATTATAATATTTTGTGTACTTACTATGTGCAGGCACTCTGCTAGGAGCTTTACAATGATTAACCTGTGGCAATCCTATGGAGCACAAATTCCATCTTTTTTGCAAACTAAGGTTCAGAGAGATTGTATAATTTTTGCACAATTACAATTCTAGCAGATGCTAAACAGAGGTGATGTTTGGCTCCAACTTTATCTGAAATCTAGGTTTGTAACCATTAAATTATGTTACCACACTGGCAGATACTAAAAATATGTACATGCATCATGGTAGCTATTGGTCTTCTATCTGCTCAGTATATTTTTCGTCTCCCTTCTAGTAACAGAAGAGAAAATAATACTAATACCCAATTTAGTAAAGATGCTTGATTTAGAAAAAGAAAAGTGTAGTGTCTTAAATTGTTATCTATAAATTAGTACAAGCATTTTAGATTCTATCAGGTGCTATAAAAAGTTTAGCTCAAACTCTATACTGAGTAATCTACTTTTTATTTACTCAAAGGAAATCAAAATATAAAGTAATCTGCAGGCATAGCAAAGTTTATTATAGAATTGTTTGATAATTAAAAATCATAATAAATCAAGTGTCTACAATAAAGGATTGATTAAGCAATTTACATAAATTATGGCCATATTTGTAATTATGATGCATGCTTATGATATAATGTGACTTGTAGTGGTCTGAAAGTACCTATGATATAATAATGAGTGATAAATAGGATATGCCATTTTTATATAAAATGTAAATTTTAAAAGTATTAATAAAAATAAAGACTAAACAAATGCCAAAACCTGGGAGTGTTATTTTCAGGGTATTAGAATTATGGGGGCTTTACAGGAGGGCAGAGTGGGAAAAACTTCTAAGAGCATCACTGTTATTTTAGAAGACTGTAGTTCATGTTTAGTTTTGTCTTATTTGCATTAAAAGCATTTTTCCCTTTTCTCAAAATGTTTCTAACAATAATGAATAACCATATATCCTTGTGAATTATAACATTGGCTCTAAGTGTCCCCACCAGATCAGGAGCTGCTTCAAGAACCAGACATATTGTAGGGACTCAACAAATGCTTTGTGAATGAATCGAACCATTCAATCCAAAAAATACGTCTATTATAGAATTCAATGGAAATACAAAACTAAGACATTACAGGAGATAGAATAGGGAAGAAAAAAACACTATATTCAGCTATTTTCTTTGGAAACCACAACCAGTTAAAGGCATAATTAGCTTGGGGATGGTTTGGAAGTAGACTATACCTCAAACAGGTCTATTTTTCCAAATTAGTCTTTAATATTTCATTTATCAGACATTTATTGATTTGAGGACCACATTATTATCCTGAGACCCCTGTGAAAATTAAAGGATGTGCCATTAATAATTAATGCCAAAACCACAGGAGTGAACCAGGATATACAGGCACCCTATTTATTGAGCATTTTTTGTGCAGAAACTGAGGTAGGTACTGTGAAAATAATTAAAACATAGCTCCTCCCAAATAAGAAGTTCTATTATTATTTACATTAGTATACTTTCTTTTTTATGAAACTACTTTTGCAATCCATGTGATATTCTTCCTCTATTTAATCAACAAATATTTGTTATGTAACCACCTATGCCTATGAGCCTTCTAGAAACTAGGGTACAGCAATAAATAAATGAAGAGAATTTCTGTTTCTGCCTACATTCTAGGGGAACGTGATAATAAAGGAGCAAACAGAAAGCAAGTAAATTCTCTTGTACATTAGATAGTGACAAGCAGTAAGGAAAGCAAAAGGCAAGGAAGAATACAGAAAATGGATGGCAGGGGTGGGAGGCACCCTTTTAGACAGGGGAAGCAAGAAAGAGCTTCCGAAGAAGAGGATATTGATAAAGGACCTGAAGGAAGTGAGGAATGAGTATATGAGGGGAAAAGCATCCCAAGCAAAGGGAAGAGCAAGTGCAGAAACCCTGAGGCAGCAGGGTAGGAGGAACACAGAAGCAGCCCATGTGAGTGGAGTGACCAGTCGGGACACTGACGTCAGAGGGAAACCCCAGTATCAGATGACGTAGACCTTTATGTAGTACTGAAATTTACTGAATAAATACAAATTTACCTTATCTGTAGATAAATGGCTTTTATATATTTGCATTATATCCCAGTTCAGCATTCATCTTCCCAGACGTGTGTCCTAATGCTGTTGGATTGTCCTAATAACACCGTTGATTATTTTAATTGCCAACTTCCAAGATACTTTATTCTGTCTATTTTGGATTTCCACAACCAAACTTGAGTAAGCGCGGCAATTGCTTAGAGCTTAGGCAAACAAAGGATTTTCTAAGGGAGAAGGATTTTTTCATCAGCATTTTTCTCAATTGTCAGAGCACACTGACTTTTAGTTAGTTTTGTTTTCATTTTTAATTCTGCAGGCTATGCACCTTCCATGGCTTTCACCCAGGGTGGACAGATCCTGCAGCTCGTCCTTGATATGCCACTGTGTACAACTTTTAAACACTGCTTTAAATACAGAAAACCTCAGTTTTATATATTTAGCTAACTACTTAGGACATTTCTACTGGGTCCTTCCACATGCACTTCACATTCTGCAGGTCCAAAGCCAAACTTATTTGATCTCATTCCCCCTCCCACTAAATCTGCCCCCAAACTCGTCTCTTATTCTGAATCTTAAGGAGAAAAAGAGGTATTTACAGTAGTCCCCCCGATCTGCATTTCAGTCTCCCCAGTTTGAGTTACCTGCAGTCAACAGCAGTCTGAAAATATTAAAAGGAAAATTCCAGAAATAAGTAATTCATAAATTTTTATTGCCCACTGTTCTGAGTAGTGTGATGAGATCTCGCGCCTTCCTTCACGGTCCTGTTCGGGATGTGAATCATTCCTTTGTCCAGCATATCCATTCTGTATACACTACCTGCCTGTCTGGGCTATCAGATCAACTGCTGCAGTATCGCAGTGCTTGTGCTCTAGTAACCCTTATTTTACTTAATAATGGCCCCAAAGCGCAAGAGTAGTGATACTGGCAATTTGGATATGCCAAATAGACACCATAAAGTACGTCCTTTAAGTGAAAAGAACATAGTATATATAAGGTTTGGTACTTCCCCAGTTTCAGGCATCCACTGAGGGTGTGGGAACCTATCCCCCACGGATATGGGGAGACCACTGTATTCAGTTGTCTCAGCCAGAAACCTAGAAGTCAGCCTCATACCTCACTCAATTAACTTCCACATTTAATCAGTCCCCAAATCTATCAATTCTACTTCCCAAAACATTCACGTCCACTCTGTCTTTGACAGCTGTCAGCATACAACTGGACTCAGTAGCCTCCTTCCTGGTCTCCTTAAGTCTAATTCTCCCCAGCCAACTTCAACCCTCACCTTCAATTTCTCTTCCACTCTACTGTTAGAGTTGGATCTTCCCAGCATGCAAATCTGATCTGCCTCAAATGCTTCAGTGGGGTCCAATGACAACAGACTCTGACATTCTAACAAAGTTATCAAGGGGCCCTACCTAACTATCCAAACTCATTTCCAACCATTTCACACTTATGCTTTAAGCTCCCAACTAAACTTCTCTCTTACACACCCCATACTCTCTTTTGTCTCTTGAACTTTTGAGCATGTTGTTTTCCTCTGCCTGGAATGCACATTTAGAAGAACTCCTTCAAGTCTTAACTCAAATGATACTCCTGGCCCTGCTCCCTACCCCAGGGCTTCTCTTATGCTCCCCATCAGTCTTGTCTGCTCAGTAAACTGTCAGCTCCTTGAAGGCAGGGGACGTGCCTCTTTATCCTGGTTTCTGAGAACCTACTCCACTACCTGACACACTCATAATATTCCTGGATAAGATTTTGAAAACATTAAATTTAATTAATTAAAAATTAAAGTGCACTTTCTGCTACTAACACTAACCCATGAAGCTTATTTACACCAGAAAGAGAGGGTGATTTCAAAGAAAGTCATGAGGGAAAGAAAGAGACTATAACAGAGACAAGTTCTCACCTGAAGCAAAGACAGAGGAAATAAGTACTTTGGTTCTAGGGAGAGAAGAAAGAACACGAGATCAAGACTAAAAGCTAGGTTTCCCACTGAGGTCAAACTCAAGGGATTACAGAAATATCTAGATATAGTGAGGGGAAGGTAACCATGACAGGACACTACGGAAACCCCAGATTCTGAAGTGACATCCATGACGTTCAGAGTCGGTTTTGTCCCCTCTTTAGTATCCCATCAGGCAACAGGAAGCAAGGCAGAAGAACAGCCGTGATGGAAAGAAAGGTCTCAGTAGATGATTCTGAAATGGTATGTTAAATATTTATACTGAAAAATATCATCTTTACAGAGTGACAGTAACAAACTAGGATTCCTTTAGCAGCAGAAATATGAGAAGCGGGGGGAAAAACTTTACGGGAAAATTTTTTTCTTACAAAATATATAATGTATGAGAACAGGGAAGTGAAAGCATAGAAGACTCTCCTGATACGTGGAAAACATTCTAGTTAAATTCCAGTCACCATTTTTGGCTATGATACGTGTTTGATTTCTAGGGTCCAAGCTGACATTTCAGAAATGTTTGTATTGTAATGGCTTCCAGAAATCCCATGTATGCTTGAGTCATTTTTATACTTATTATTCATCACTTTCCCACCAAATTACCAACATAACTAAAAAAAACTGGGAAAAGCCAGTTACATTATGTTGTAAAGTATTTATGACTTATTTTTGGATCTCCCCACATATTTTAAACATCAGCTGATCAAAACAAAGTCTCAGTCCCCATTGATGAAGGTATATTTGATGCCAGTTTAAAACTAAAGCAGAACATTGGCTTTAGATTTTCCAAAATAATTTCTATTCTAATTCTAGAATGTTTTCTGCTAATATAGAAAAGAACGTTTCCTAGTTGTTTGAAAATGTGTTGTCGATAGGAAATAGAAGTTTAATGAGGGAGATTCAGAAGAACAACCAGAAAATTTTTTCCCATCTCAATCTAAAATTATTATTGAAGAAATTTTTCACTTAAAGTAAGACCCAAGTAATCCTGGACTTGGATTAAGTAGTCTAGTTCTTGCACTCAAACCTAATCATTGTCCTGTGCCCAAAAGCTATATTGACATCAGCAGTTTTACGAAACCCTTTTGTATTCGCAAAAACAACGGGTAACTTAGAGATCACTAGAATGCTAATGGCCATTTTCTATAGTTTTGCATTTAAAAAAAAAACTGCTGTGCTATCCATAAAGCAAAACAATAAAGTCCATTTGTAACACTCTTATTTCTAGTGTTCATTCTGTAGGTATGGCCTGAGGTGGATATTTGCAATGCCATTTAAAATATTTTATTATTTATAACATTTTTTTCCCTCAGATATTTGAAAGCATACGAAAGCTTTATTTTATAGAAAATTTACTGAGTTAAATAGCGTTTGAGCTCAGCACAATTTGCTGTCCACTTAGAAAAACACTTTTATGTAGTATTAATGCGCTGTTTTTCCTCACTATCTCAATCTTACTTCTCAGTATAATCAGTCAGGAGGCCATGTTTAGGCAACAAATATGGTCGAAGTGGGTGTTGGTACAAATACCTTTGTTTAGCTGTTTTGAAGAGACTCTAAATTTTATTGGTAAAATACAAGATGCTGCTCGTTTGAGGCTAGCAGGCTGTATCCTCAGATTTGGTGCAAAATTGAACACTTCATTATGTTTTGGGAATTTAAACAAATAATAGAGCAAAAGACATTAAGATTTTATTTAAATAATTTATTTTAGAACTAAAAATGTTTAACTTTTTTAATGTGGCCCATTATTTGTTTATACTGTGCACGTCTTTATTTTATAACGTTGAGTGGTGTGAGTGAGCTGGTTATACAGGATATGAATCCAACAGAGAAGACTGTCAGTTTAATTGAGACGTGTTATCTGTGTTTAATACCTCCAATACTCTCTGAAGTGGTTACTATTCTAATATTTCTCATGCAAAAAGAAGGGGAAATTCAAAGATGTTAAATGATTTAACCATGGTCACACAAATAGTAAGTGGCAGGAGCAAAATTTGAAGCGGGTTGCGTCTCAGTCCGCAGCCCTTGTTTTTAAGCTCCACACTGTGTGCTTCAACGTAGAAGTGGCTCTTTAATAAGAGAACATTTTCTATTATACTTTGGCCTTCCTCTTTCCTAATCATTCTTTGAATTTGGTCTTTTCCACTTCAGTTCGGGTTTGTCTCTTTCTATCTTTCTTTGGTTCCCATCAAGACAGACGATACCATTCAGAATTAGCATGTAAAAACCAACATAAACTATAGCTGTGAGAAGAAACCCTTACAAATAACCATGTTACACATAATCAGTGTGCCCTTGCCATACAATTTTTGACAATCCACTTATTTGAAAGTTTTTCTTGGTGGTAGGGAAAGAAAAAAGTTGGACCATTAAGAAATATGAATCACACACTACTTATTAAGGGCTTACTTAATGCCTGGCACTGAATTTAGCCATTTATATGCAGTATCTAATTTAATCCCCACCACAACCTTATGACATAAATATTATTACTGGCAATTTACTGAGGAGAAATTCGAGGCCTAGAGACATTACACAATTTACCCAAAGTCATACAATTTAACAGGTTAAGCAGAAATTTGGACTCACATTTGATTGATTGCAGGGAGTGTGCCACATTAACCATTCAGTTAAGCTGCTTCTAGGCCACTTCTGTGTGCTCCTTCTTGAAAAATTATTTTGAGTAGAGAGAGATTGACAGCTGTGTGACTCAAGATCACTTTCTCAGCAGAGGTATAGCAAATTTTCACTAGTCGTTTCCCTAAATTGTTTCTTTAAAAACCCATTTCTTAAAAAAGAAACAGAGGAAAAGCAAACCCCTCTTCACTTCCTTGGTTGGTGGACAGACCCAAAGTCCCGAGCCAAATGAGCAGGTAAATTGTGAAATCAAAGCAGAATTTTCCATCTCACTACAGTGGAAGGAGTTGTCTTACCAAACATTTTTCACACTTTTCTTTTTCATTATTTCTGTCAGTTTAGCTGCTGCACCACAGCTTGAAACAGAAGCTGAAGTCAGGGAAAATGCCAAAGGCAAAGGCCACTTTTCAGAGACAAAGAGATTCAAGCGGTAGCTCGCTTTCTCTTCAGATCCTGGCTGGGCCCCGTGCCAGGAAAGCATCCTAGATCCTCAGGACAGCGACTGAGCCTGAGCGCGAGGTCGGAAGCTTTCGCCTGTCCTGTCATTCTGGACTGCATGTTTCTACTCTGAGTACGGACGAGAGGGAAGGAACTATACGTACAGCCAACTGCCAGAAACAGTTTTGTTGCCTCAGTGCATATCCATTTTTCAGCTGGATGACTTTTATTTTTCCGTTTTTAATTGCTTCGTTTATATTGCCCCTTTACTCATGGCAGCATTTAAATACCACTTTGGGGACTGTTTTATGTTTAGAACAGTGACAGAACCACAGAGATGTCAAGCTAAGCATGAAAGCCTACATCTAATATCTTCTCGATGCTTTCCTTCTATCGAATAGGCCTGGTTGCGTACCCTGCTGCTATGATAGTAGGACCTATATAAATGTGACTACGGAAAAACTAGGAGCGGCAGAGAAGCAGACAAGAACAATTCCTTGTCCAAATTCTGATTTGATGACTCGTCAAATTGCACAAACATTTTGCAACCAGACGGCCTACAAAGGTAGAGAGTACAGTCAAGAGAGTGAGGGATCAAGAAAACTGGCTCCTGAGCCTGCTTGGCCAGCGAGGTAATGCTCTCCAGCAGGAAAAGGGAGGTAATTACAACCATTCACTTTTTATTCACAGAGAGATAAGAATGGATTGGATCATGTCTGTGGAGTGCTTTGAGGCCTTTAGAATAAAGGCATTCTACAAATATATATTTCTGTGTACAGTTTGTGTGTGTGTGTGTGTGCGCACGCACACACATGGGTGCTCTTTCTCTTGATTAATAGGACAGAAAGGGAGAATTTCCTACATGACTTGCCAAGTACATTTCATAGTCTCTGTACGTTGTCTGCTCATATATCTAAACATTTTTACAGGTAAGTTGCTTTCTGTCTTATAAAAAATGTCTCTTGGCTGTATTGGAGTCTTAAATATCCATGGTACAAACTGGCAGCTTAGTGCTTTTCATTCAGTATCCAGCAGACGAGCAAATCCCAGGGCCGAGCTATTGATCCAGCTGAACTCACCAGCAGTATGTCCTTATTCTTCTGGTTCAGTAGCCTTGGATGTAGTATACAAAATAATTTGCTGCATTCTTCAAAGTGATTTTTCCTTGGGCTAGGAAAAACACAGTTGGAAAGATGCAAAGACGTTTCAAGGCATTCAACAATAAAAGGAACATTTTAAATAAGTTTACTGATATAAAGAAGACTGCTTGTTTTGTTTATGTTTGATATTGTTTTTGTTTTATTTTATTTTGTGAATATTTCCATGAAAAAGGCCAAAAGGGTACAACTTTAATCAAAATATTTTAAAAACAATTTTGACCTGCCCACCATAAGCTAAACTCTTACTCTTTTATCATACAGGGTTTGAAGAAAACACTTAATTTTCAGATCAGCTTTTATTAATGCCCATTATCACACTATTATTTGCATCTTGACTTTTTATTCCTTTTTTTTAATTTATGTATCATTCCATTCTCAAAAGGTGAAATGATATTTTCCTGTTTCGTATGAAAGACAAGGAAGAAGAGAGAAGGTAGAGAAACAGTCGGTGGTCACCATGAAAAGAAGGAACATGTCAAGGTCCTTATTTATTAGTCTACTCTCTTTTTAGAGGCACAGGGCTCAAGTGCTGAGGAAGATGACCTGAGTGTTCAGTCCAATGAAGCCAGTTAGCCTTTGAAGTCAAATCAGAGCTTGACCAAGACTTACAGGCTAAGAGATCAGTGCTAGTCTCTCTAAGGCTCAGTTTCTTCACCTGTAAAATGACCCTACATCATAAAGTCAGTGTGAGATTCGGGTTAAAAAAGAAATGTATTGAAAGCATTTAGCACAACCCTGGAACATAGTCAGCACTCAAAAATAAATCCTTAATGTTATGAACAGTAACATATCAATAGCAGTAATGGTAGAGTCATGGGGATGCAAAACCACAGATCAAACTCAAAGTTAGACTCTTAAGAAAAACGTTTACTGCCCAGCACATGTTGGCCACTGTCTGAGACATTGACTAGGCACTGGGGGATACCAATTAAGAAGAATAAGGCATGGTGTCTGCCCCAAAGAACTAACTATCTAGTTAAAATGAAACATGGGAAATATATTTAACACAATGCAATTAAGTATCAAGTGAATAACAAAGGCAATCAAATAGGAGGTTTAGAGGAGACAGAGTTCAGAGAATGGAGTAGTAATAGCATTCATTATCTGATAAAAATGCAGAACCAAGATATATATATATGTATGCATGCATACATATTTAAATATATTTAAAGGGAGAGAATTTCTTCAATATTTTATCCACAACTTCTCACACCCATACAGTAAAGATAAATAGTCAACTGTCAGAAAAAACAACCATTTAACCGTTATCTAAATATCTAGGAAATCACTTTCTGATTGATAAGCTGAAAAAAGCCAATCATAAAAAGAGTTAGTATAAGCCAGGATTTGAGTAGCCTCAGAAGCCCAGTGTCAAGTATCACATTTCAGTTTGCCTCCGGGAAATTAATCAGGCCAACATAGCTGATATCGATAAGACATGGGGTAAGTGGAGCTCTTTTTAAACAAAAGCAACAATTGGGCTGTAATTGTATAATCAATAACTTCTTTTAGCAGGTGTATGCATAGCGCCCACAACATTAAACTGAAGAACATTTATATATATATGAAGAATGAAGAATCATTGGCTAATAATCATTTTAGCGATCATATCAAGTAGGTGTTAATGAAGTAGTAAAAAATACTAATTATTGTTAGTTTTTTATCGTTATACATAGTTTAGTTGAGTTTCAGGGAACCAAGATAAATTTATACTCAGAATGCTCACACTTAATGTCCATTGCCCCCTATTTTGCTCGTGTTATCTCGTATTGGTAAGATTTGAAAGTAAAATCTGTTTAAAAAGTGATCTATATAGAATTTAATTTTATTACTTTAGATTTACTTATGCATTTATTAATTCAACAAATATTTTAGGAGCTGGGGACACCACTAGGCACATAACACATATATAGAGATAAATCAATACACGTAATAAATTATAAATTACATATTATATAAGAACTGTTAAGTAGTGAAAAATGATTTCAAGAAAAATGAAGCAGAACACTATATGGATAGAGATTCTTTTTAAAACTCTCTAAGGAGATCAAATTTAAGCAGAGAATTCAGTGAAATGATAGGTGATCCACACATGCGAAGTCTGGGGTAAGATCATTCTAAAAGGAGGGGATAGGCAGTGCAAGGGCACCAGCACTGAAGTGGATTCAGGATATTTTAAGAACAGCAAGAAGGCCAATAAGTCTGGAGGCACAGAGAGGTTTAGTGACTTGCCTGAAATTCTGCTCTAAATTTTAAAACTGAGAATTTTAATTTTTACGTCTACACTTGATTAACTTAGCTTTATGCATCCAAAAACCTGCCACTGTGTTCTGTTAGAACGCAGAAGAAAGAAGGTCAAAATTAATTTAAAGCAGTCCCAGGATCGTAGCCCCAGGACACTGGCACTGTTAAAAGCAGAAGCCAGGGCTGGCCCGGTGACGCAGTGGTTAAGTTCCCCGTTCTGCTTCGCTGGCTGGCGGTTTGCTGGTTGGGATCCCGGGTGCAGACCTACTCATCACTTGTCAAGCCAAGCTGTGGTAGGAGTCCCACATATAAAGTAGAGGAAGGTGGGGATGGATGTTAGCTCAGGGCCAATCTTCCTTAGCAAAAAGAGATGGTTTGGTGGCAGATGTTAGCTAAGGGCTAATCTTCAAAAACAAAAAAAGGAAAAGAAAAACAGAAGCCAACAATAGTTAACAGACACACAGACATGGCAAACTGCAGAAGTAAACCTGCAATGTCTTAAGCTACTTGGAATTATTGGATATGTATGTTCCACATCAGTGCCAGTGCCAGAATGATTTTCCAGAAATTCTTTAAACTTAAAGAAAGAGATCATTTCCATACGACAAAAACTGTTTCAAAGCACATTTTAAAAAATGCTGCTTAATTACAAGTCCAATTAAAAAATCACACAAAAATTAAAATATAACAGGCGTATTGAATAAGTTGTTTCAGTTTGTGTAAAAAGTTTATCTCTTGATAATTGCAGCCCGATTGACGTGCTGAAATGATTCCAAAACTTCTTGGTTTAGTTAACAATGTCCACTATGCCATTTTAAAATCGAAGAGTAACAAAAATTTGATATCCTTAATATATTGAAATCTTGTTCAAGCCAATAATCAAAACTCTAACACCTCCATTAGAAAGAAAAAAACTGGGCAAATGAAATACATAAAATCCAAAGAAGTGGGGCTATAAATGACCAATTATCAGAAGAAATATTTACTTTCTCTAGTAGTAAAAGAAATAAAACTTAAGTCAACCCTGAAACCCCATATTAGCCTAGCAGATAAACAAATAAATAAGGGGTAAAAATCACTCATCATCAGTGCCTGTGTGTGATTAGTGAAATAACCATGATCTGGTGACATATAAAGAATTTTCTTAGAGAGTTTCAGATCTCTCATAAATGTATGACTCTTACCAAATCAGGGGTCCCCGCATAATAAAAAGAAATGCTCTATAATTTTATCATTATGCAGAACAAGATTAACTTATGTGACTTCTATCAATGTTTTAGTCTATTTAGGGTAAAGTTTTAATTATTATCTGGGTTATTTTCCAATATTTCAGATAAATGATACTACTTTTTACAAAATAGTTTGAAAGGAGAATCTCTTTCTTTATCACAATTGATGGGGTAGTGATTTGTCAAAATGAGGCCCAATGATGACCTAGATCCCATCCAGACCTACTCAGGCCTAGGAATCTGAATTTTTAACAAACTCCAAAGACTTGCTGATGAACAAAAGTTGGAGACTCAAAGACCCAGAGGAAGCAAACAGAAAATTAATCCATCCTGGCACACATCAGGAGTCAGATGTGCCTCAGAAACACACACTTGTCAAGCAGCAAGCACACAAAGTGAGGCATTGCCACTTATAAAGACCCTTGGAAAATCAGCCTAGGAGTCCAGAGAATGGCCTCCAAGGATGGAGCTTATGTTTGACCTTGGCAGCTGACTTCCCAGGCAGTCCAACACATGGAGGCTGAAGTGGAAACAGTAGGACCACTCCAAGGGTCGAACTAGTCACCAGCCAAACCTGGTGAGGGCAGCAGGAGACCAGCTGTGCCATTCCCATATGGGCAATTCCGTCATGGCCACTCTTTAGGTCACCACACAGACACTTTGGCTTCAGGCTTTGGCCTTATTCTCTTGAAAGTTACAATGGATCCAATCTTCTGAACCCTGCTTCTTGCCGTATCTTCCTGTCATCATCAGCAACCGTGAATTGCATGTCAATAAAAGATGAGTATGTATTCAAACTCCACAGTACAGTATAAAGAATGAATTAAGAATTTCTTTTAAAAAAAGTCTACACAAGAAAATCCTTTTCCCTGCAAAAATAGACAAGTGAATGGAGAACATGCTATCTGACACAACGCTGGGCCTCTGACGTCAATAAAATGTAACCAAGTCGCGTTCAGTCGGGCTGTGGCTTGTTTGTTCACACTTCGGGCCAGTATCTTGAAAGGAAAAGACAGAACTGTACTTTTCCATTTGTAGAGCTGTAAAAAGGAAATGATATTTTTATATGTCATATGAATAGTTTTCAATTGTTTTTTAGTTTCTTTTGAAATGTTTTTAAAAATATTTCCGAGAATGTTAATAAAATTTTAAGTAACAAATTGTGCTTTTATCTGCATTTTCGGTTTCTCAGTATACAAAGAGGACTTGCAAAATCACTTCAGCATTTCTGTAAAATCCCAAATGTAAACAAAGAGTAAACACAAATACCAGGGGTCTTTTAAAATTCAACAAATGTGTCCTCTACCCACTATACTTTGCTTGAATTGGGTCCTTTGTGTCCCCATTTCCCCCAGTCTTGGCCAAGTGCATTTTGTCTCTCGCTAGTGCCCTGATGATGATGACACAATGGTGTGCATTCATTGCAGTGGCATGTGCAGAACTGCGGTTCAAGGTCCCTTCCTTGTTTTCTCGGGGTATCCAGGGAGTAAGCTGTACTTGTCCTTAAGGATGGGCACTACAGAATTTTGACTCTCTCAATGGCTAAAAATCTCTCCTATCCAAAATATTTTTTAACATAGCCATTTTTCTTATTTATAGTGTAGAAATAGTACATGGACGTACAAGACATTTTCAGTAGTAGATTAGAAAAAAAGGATAATGTTATCTTTGCTTCTACTTTCCACCCAAGATGCTCATAGCTTTGAAGAGTTTGGCTTGTATTTACTTTTGCTATAATTGTTGCGAAGGGGAAATTGAATTCAGAATCTGTATAAAATGATAAAGTAATTCCAAATAGCTGTTGTATCCATATTCATCACTGATCACTAAACGGGACTAATTATAAATGTACCGGGAGACTATCAGAAAGGCACTGTCCCTTTACTTTACATAGATAAACAAGCCACATAGAAAATGAAAGCACAATGCTTACTGAATTGTAAGTGATTAAACATTAATGACTGTAAAGCTTAGTCAAACACTGAAAGGCTTAAAGTCTTCCCCGGTACATCATGTTGAGTGTCAACGGATAAAACAGAATGCCAATATTAGTTGGAATTTTCTTGAAAAGAGTTAAGCTTTGTCAATAGCTATAAATGTACGCGTGCCAATATCTAACAATCTATCAGTCTCTGCACACTGTTTGTAGGGGTTCGATTAGTCTGAACATACCAAAAATATTCTGGTACTGGCTGGCATTGAAAATAAACAAATCTGAAAGTAATTTTGATTCACCTATTTGTTTCTTTAGTACCATGTATATGGATTTTGGTTTTGTTACAGTCAAGTATTTATTATCTACACTGAAAGAAGTTATAAAGAAAATAAATTAATTAAATCTTTGCTTTCTTTTTTCTTCTTCACAGCCTCTCTACCAAGCGGAATGCTGTAGTGAAAGCAAGTTTAAACCATTATCTGTCAAATATCAAATAATCATTAAGAAGGAGCCACAAAAACAGTCACACATCCTGTTTTTTGTAATTTCAGGTAAGTCCCCCAACCCTATCCTCAGCCATTTGGACAATAGTCTTGAAGAACAAAATATAAGAATCCATGATGGGTTGTACTGTAATCCGAAAGCTCTGTTTTGTCCACTGCCCCCACTTCTGTCACAGACGAATTTGTTGCCTTATCTGACAAAAAAGTCGGTCGATCCTACTATTAAAAGATTGTTTCATTAGCTTCAAAATAACTCTTCCACACAAGGACCCAGGAGAGCAGAATATTCCCCACCAACATGG
Source organism: Equus przewalskii (assembly GCF_037783145.1). Lineage (NCBI taxonomy): Eukaryota > Metazoa > Chordata > Mammalia > Perissodactyla > Equidae > Equus > Equus przewalskii. Next base: position 74,370,388 of record NC_091843.1, on the reverse strand, counting down.
GAGATCTCTACTACCAGAAGACCATTCAGTAAGTCAGAACATCACCAAAAAGTACTGAGGGACAGTTTAGATGTTGCAAAGCACATTTGGGGTATATTTGGGAGTTGAAAATGGATCAGGCATGAGATGATATTCAGGAATAATTTTTAGTTTTATGAGCTGTGATAATATTATTTTGACAGTGTAAGAAGATACTTTTGTCTTCTAGAGTGGGATGTTGTATTGTCTGTATAATATTTGGTTTTGCATCTCCCCCCACCACCACTCTATCCCATTTCATAGAAGAGTCATCAACTCTTTGCTTTCAGTTACCACATCTATATAACTGGAGATGCATGTACATCTGGAGATGGTGACTCTATTTAAACACTCATTTATCCAGCTAACACTAATGTTGGCTTGTAAGAGAAAGCACTGCACTTGATATCCAAAGACCTGGGTTCTAATCTTCATTCTGCTGTTGAGAAAGTCATATGACCTTGTAAAAAACCGCTTAACCTGTTTGCAGCAGTTACTATTATTTTAAAGTAGGATCTCTCTTGTTAGTTATGTAGTTATTTTGAAGAATCAAAGGAAGCAGGATATTAAAAGATTCTTGATGAACTGTGTGACATCCATGTGAGGTATTACTGAGAAGCTCCTAGAACCCTGAGAAGGTTGCAGATAAAAAATGTAAATAAGGAGTAAAGTTAACAGGCAGGGTGCACAAAGTGTAACAACTTTTACAAATGACACCATAATGCTTTTGAGGGACGACGTTGTATTTTTCTGGGAAAATGCACTGAGTGTTCTAGGTTTGAGGGTTAGCAGGAAAAAGGCCTCGGAGGAAGAAGAAGCTGTTCTGTGCAGTACATAAGAAGAATCCAGAACTGTGGGTGGAGAAAATTCTTGAGGGAGGGAAAGAGGAGCAGAGACTCAAGGTAAAGTTCAAGATAAAGGAATTATAAAATGACATAAGGCCATCTTTTTGTGATCTTCAATTTTTCTGCAAAATTTTTTCAACTCACCAGAAGCTTCATGTATGTGAATTTTTGTGGAAACCAGTGAAAGGACTAAATTTCAGGTCCAGTTTGGCTCAAGGCAAGGGAGACTACATACAGATATCAGAAGAGGCAATATTTATCATTTTATGAAAGAAGAGCTTCAGATATCCATAAAAATTGGATTGATTTGACCAATCATAGGCTCTGGAATTCAAGATTCTAATCAAATTTACCCAAGTAAGTCTCCTGAGACCAGGAGCATACACAATGAAATATAACACACGGCAAGTAACAAAAAAGACAGTCAGAGAGATTTATAATATTATATGATATTAAAAGAAAGGATATCACTTCCAGTTGATATATCAAGAAGTTTTCATCCGAGAGAGATTTGAGGTTTTTTGTTTTGTTTTGATTTATGTCATTTTGTTTGTTTTATATTAAAGTATGGGTAGAGTTTAAAGAAGATAAAGACATCCCAGAGAATTTCTCTCTTTCAGATGAACATCTAAACTTCACTGTAGGAACTTAAAGTTCATCCAAACTCTCCATTTCTCTCTCTTTTTTTTTTTAATTTAAAAGAAAGCAACCTAAGTGCCCATCAACTGATGAATGGATAAAGAAGACGTGGTATTGTGTGTGTGTGTATATACATATATATATATATATATATATATATATATATATATATATATATATATGTATATACACCATGGAATACTACTCAGCCGTAAAAAAGACAAAATCATCCCATTTGCAATATGGACAGACCTTGAGGGTATTACATTAGGTGAAATAAGCCAGTCAGAGGAAGACAAACACTGCATGATTTCACTCACAAGTGGAAGATAAACAAACATATAGATAAAGAGGACAGATTAGTGGTTACCAGAGGGGAAGGGGGTTGGGGGTGGGCAAAAAGGGTAAAGGGGCACATATATATGGTGATGCATAAAAATTAGACTATTGGTGGTGAGTACGATGCAGCCTCTCTAGAAACTGATAAATAATAGTGTATGCCTGAAATTACAGTGTTGTAAACCATTATGACCTCAATAAAATAAGTGAAAATAAACTTCATTTATTCTTTCACTCAGTAAGTCAAAAGAGTTTTGCTTTTTTACTACTGTGTGCCAAATATAGTACTAGATACTGAGCTTACAAAAGTGAGTAGAACATTGTGCCACCCTCACAGATCTTATACTTCAGTGGGAGGACTTGCTGTCTTGCTTTCCAATATGTATTGGGCTTGTAAGCATCACTTCCTCAAAAACATTAGAGTCTAAAACTATCCTGTGTTATGTTAAAAGTTTATGACAGCTAATGAAGTGTTTTTTGCTTAATTCCATTCTCATCATTATTGACAAATCTTTCTTGGGTATTGAAAAAGGATAACCTTTCAAAGATAATTTGAATTTTATATTATTTTTTCACTTCTTTTAGTAAAATACAATTTGAGATTAACCTACCAAGCATCAGAAGTCTCATCTAAGTCATTAAGAAAAGACTTTGAAGTGAGATTGCTGAGGACGTAAAAGTTTGTAGAGAGGATGATTATAATTAGACTTTCTTGGCTGGTATGCCTGCTGTACAAGAATGTAGTTAACAGTGAACTCAAGAATCTAGTCTTCCTTATAGGTATAATTATATTTATTTATAACTATATTTAATTATACTTTAATTTGTAATTACATAATTCATTATAATTGTATTTCTCATGGTAAATAAGTAAATTGGCATTCCAATTTTTGCAAAGGAATCCCTGCCATTAAGAAATGTGTAGTCTAATTCAGTGTTTCTTGATCGCTTTTGGATTATGGAATTCTGAGACAGATAAAACTATAGGTCCCTCTACAAAATAGTGCACTTATGGACCTATACTCAAAATTTTTTGTATACATCAGGCAACTTTTTTAACTCCTGTTCTAGTTAGTGGAAGAAACAGTCAAGTTCACTATTTATAATAAGTGCTATTGCTTGCAAGACTATGATATTTACATGACTTGAAGTAAATTATGCATATTTTAGGATCTTGGACCACTTTGTGATGACTGTAGAGAAATGTCTTGAAAGTGAGTAAAAAAAAAAAAGCCAATCAAGAAAGAAGAGGATTCCGAGATACTTAAAGGCAAAGACAGTCTTTTTCCTCCTATAACCCTGGAGCCAAAAGCAATATCTGGTATATATAAGATAGGTGCAAAATAACCTTTGTTGAAAAAAGCAAAGGTCATGGATAAGTCACCAACTAAATATTCATCCTTACATTCTTTGCCTGGTGCTAAATGATTCCTGTAATACTTCTAAGGTAAAGACTTCCCATTAGATTCACCCCCTTGCACCCCCAACTGCCTCTAGCAGGGTCTGAGCAGCCTTTGAATTTCTACTGTTGGTAGGGATCAACCCTGTGGCCATTAGACCATGATCCTTTTGTTTTAAGACAAAATGTTAGAGCTTAAGTATTGCTGTAAAATGAAATAATATCTTTGGCACTGCATTTAAAATAACAACCTGCCTGAAGGCAAAATTCTCTTCCCCTCGTCACTGTGAATCTCTATTTCAAATTCTGCACTTGCTCGATGAGCAGTCCCATCCCCAGACACTGAGAGAGAACCGTGAAAACATAAGGAGTGCAGAATCTGGGGAGACAGACAGAACAGCAATGATCTGTACCCTGTGGACTTACGGAAAATTTGGCCCAAAAGCACAGTCATTAAATATACACTGTGCTGTTGATAAAGGTGGAGAAGGTGGACTGAATGATGCATTTTGATAAAAATAATCCTCTCTTCATCCAAATATTATTTAAAGAAAGTCATTCTTACAAAGAGGAGAGATTTGCCTTTTCAGACATACTATTTTAGTATGTCAAAGGGAATCTACATCATATTAGTCTGAAGATTAGAGAAGCTATATTTTACTTATATATTTGAAGTAATTACTGGAAAAATACCCTGAATTCTTTGAAGTCTCATGTTATTTAGAATTAAAAGACTTTAGCTTTAAATGTGTTGCTAAAAAAATTTCAAAAGTACAGGACATACAGTATTACATCTTGTAGTATTTCACCTTAAAGTTAATTGGAGAAATGTTTACATAGGATCATTCACTTTGTAGCAACGTGGAGAAACTGGTTCTTTTTGAAAAGTTGTCCAGCTGCGCACTACCACCACCACAACAAATTCAACTTTCCAATAGAAGAATGTCATGTGTTGTAGGATATGTGATGGCAGCTCCTGTGCTGTTGTGAACAAATACTGGAAGTTAAGTTTTTTAAATCTACCAATTAGAACACATATACAAAGCCTTAAGATCAGGTATTCTTTCGTGAATCCTAGCACAATATAAAATAAAGAAATAAATCTTGAGCTTGAAATGATCATCTGTATAACAACATGTCTGAGTATAAGCAGGTGTTTTGCCAAGTTAAACAAGGTCTTAAAAGCTTAGATTAGGAGTTAATAAACTGAAGTCAGGGATCCAAATATGGTCCATGGTGTGTTTTTGTCTCACCCTCAAGCTAAGGATAATCTTTAAAATTTCAAAGGGTTGTAAAACAAAACAAAAAGAAATAAATGAGACACCATATGTAACTCCCAAAGCCTAAAATATTTATTATTTGGCCATTTACAGAAATAGTTTGCCAATCCCAGGTTTAGAGTTTAATGCACTAGTGGCTAGCCTTAATGTGCAATTTTGGATTCAGTTGGAAATGCCACGTTATTACAACAAAGATAGCTCTCTACTTCTGTAGCAGTCAATCGGGACCATTTTAGAGCCTGAAAAGATAGAAAATTTCCCTAGCAACACATCAAATGCTCAAATTTCTAGTTAATTTAAATCACACTAACTAGATTTGGCTTTCTTATCAAAAGTAATGCTTTAGGAATGAAGTCGTCTGATGATAATTTTAGAATTGAGCAATTTTTTGACATATTTTGAAGAAACATGAATCTGAGGTGCAAAACTCAAAGTTTTTGAAAGCACTAAAAAATTCTTATACCCAACTGTAATATTCTTTCCTATGAATTCTTTGGAAAAAGCCATATCTCTCCATACATTTTTGAATATATAGCTTCACATAAAGATACTTCAGTGTTTTAATCTAAGAAATTTTCAAATGTATTTATTTAATAACATAAAATCCTTTTAATACGCTTAACTATCTTGTGAACTAACTCTATGCAGTTCAGAATGCAAGCTCAATTAATACAACAGTATCATTAACATTGTTCCTGTAATTGACATTCTTTTTGAATTAAGTGCATGGAAATCTAATTTTTATGATATGGTACTAAAAAGTAAGGTTGATCTGGCCATGAGTAGCTAAAGATTCCCATATTATAAGCTAAAAATATATTCCAGAATGGTCCTTTACATTAAATAGGAATTAATAAAATAATTTTGCCAAAGTTATTTTTCTCTTTTAAACAATAAATCATGCTTATAAGGCAATGTCAGAGATGTCTTATTTTTTGTAACGTGGAATTATTAATTGTGGTTATATCTCTATATATTAAAAGTAGTGTAGAGAGAGATAAGTACCATGAAAGAGAAAAGAAGCAAGTTTTTTCTTAAAGTGCACTCAAAAACTATTACAACAACTAAGAGAAAGAAAATTGCATTTTGATAAGTTCATTTCATGTGAATATGAAATTCTCCCCTATTTAAGCCTTTATTGATAAGTAGACTATTTGCTACTTGCTGTAATTTTAATTTGAGGTGTTCACTCTGAAATCTGAGATGCCCTAAGACACAATGACAATATCTAGATTAAATATCTAGATATTTCTAAGTTCTTGAGTAATGAATTACTATTATTTTACTTAGGAAAAAATATGTTTGTCAGTAGCCTACTTTAAATCTTTGACAAACTCTCTCCATCAAACAAGGTCAAGCCACAAATACGCCCAAGATCAACTTAAGACCAATGACTTGTAACACGGATTTGAAAGAATGAGGGTCAATGTAAAAGCTGCAAGATTTTTTTAGTCAGTATTTTAAAATGAATGCACGTCTTCTGTGGGTGAAACAGCCCAAAGCAGTCTCTTTTAAACCATCTATTCTGAAAGATAAAATACCTCCGAAACAACAAGCCTTTGACATCTGTGACACAAGAGACATGCAAAAGTCATTAAGGGTATCCCGAGGGAGTTCCAACAGTTGCTTCACTTTAGGGTGGGTGTGAGAAGGCTTAAAATTAAATTACTTTAAAATAAAGTTAGAGCACTAAGCAATTTCCTGCTTTCGACTCAGTAGGGTTTCCCGTGAGAAAAGAAAGTAGGCAAAAAGCTCAGACAGACAGACAAACATATTTACCCCTAGGTGGAAGGTACAAATTAAATTAGCCTGCTACAAAAGGGAGATGTTTTCTCCTTCTGTTCAGATGTCATGGTAGTGAGGAAACATAGTCTGGGGCCAAGAAAAATGGCACAAATGCATTCATCTGAGCTACCATTCATCCTGATCCAAGGTCTAAACAGAACGCATAAAAGAACAGCACTGTTGAAGGACTTCCTCTCCCTAGTTACCAAGTGGAGACTTGCAAAGGAACATGGGAGCAGGGGGTGGGGGTCTTTCTAGAATGTTTCAATGTTAATGGACGTGTCAGAGGATGTTATGGAGTTAATGACTGAATCTGAAATCACATCAGTATAATTTGATTCCATATTTCATAGAAAAAGCTGTATTTTATGGTACACAGTATGGCGTGTTTAAAGGTACATTGTGAACTTTCTTTCCCTCTGTATCTGGAAACCAATATAGGCACTTCCAAAGAGTCAAGTATCTATTATAGTGCCTCATTAATATGCATGTTTTTGGCACTCAGTTTGGTTCAGCTGGTATGCTTTCCAGTATCTCATTCTTTATTTATATGAGACTAGGAGGTGTGACCTATGGAGCCAGTTGGCTGTCATGAATTGGAATATTCATTAAGCCTCATGAATTATGCATTAGACTGCTTATAATACTGAGATCCACATTTGCTCTAGCCAGAACTCTCAACTGCTTCCCATTCGATGGAATGATCCACATTTTGGTCAAACTATATACGTGTTCTGTACACTGCAGAAGGAGTACTTGTATATTTGCTACCGAGAAATGCTTGGAGATTTTGCAACTCGTGTCTGACTAAGTGGGTTTCATATTTTTTGCATGTTTGGAGGGCACAGCAGACATGGTTCTCCTCTAGCAAACTAGGTTTGAGTAGCATTCTTCTCTAGCCTGATTACTATTTCCATCCATTACTGCCCTTGCCTATAAAAGTCACCAAAGACGGGTGAGCAGCCTCGATTACAAAAGACATGTAGCTATCTCCTGGTGATCCATACATAAAAGCAAAGCCAAAGACAAAGCACCCAGAGAGTGCTTTTAAGAATTTAGCTTCTCTTATCTAAAATAAGGAAATCCTTTTACTGATAACCTTATCATTTTTGTTGCTTTTTTTGTGGATAGGTATATCCAGGCCACAGAAAATCTAATTTGTAGATTTTGCTGATGTTATAAGATTTCATCAAAATTCAAAAGCAATCTTTATCAGTTAGGCATTAAATATTTTAATTTTTAAAATGAATGCATCAATATGCCTTGTTTAAATCACATCTTTTGAGATGGAAAGACAAAAAGTAGCTGAAAAGATCAACTGGTAAAGATTAATCTCTTGAAGATATGTCAGCAAGCTCAAGTGCTAAAGGCATTTCACTTCTTAGATTCCTAATACAAGCTACTCAAGTTAAAATTTCCTCCCCAAAAAATCTATTCTTAAGGAAAAATAAGGTTTTATGCAGCATCAATCTCAAATCTTTAATCAACACCCACTTTAAAAAGTTTCTTCTCTTTCTTTCCTAATGTAGACCTGCCTTGGAAGGAGCTCTTATTCAGGGGGTAATTATTATCAGTTAAAGTCTGAAACATAATTTGAATTTAGTCCATTCTGTTTGCTATATTCTGGAAGACTAGACTAAAGAATCTATAGCCAGCTCTACAAAAGGTCATGGGTAAGTCCTGGGTAAAATAGCATTGTTTACAGATTTTTTAGTGAAGAGATTAGCTGTCATTTATTTTCACATACCTAACTGAGGAGCTTTAGTGGTTCCCAGCAAGAATGTGTTCTCTTCTCTTTCTTAGCCTGTCACATCCTTGTCAGTTTCGATAAAATTACTTACCTGAATTATGCAAATGAGGTTTTGTTATGTCCAGCTCCCATCATTGTTCATTTCCACTACAGCTGAAAATTCTAGCAGACCCCTTGCTTACACTGTCTGATTCCAGAACTCCTTAGGTCAAGACCTTTCAACCTCAGAGCTTGACTTATGCCACAACCATTTGACAAATCGTCCAGACCCTCACAAAAGCCGGGGGAGCTCCAGAGTGGCTGCTCTCTCTATACACCACTGTTTCTCTGTTTTGACATTTCCTTCTCACTTTTCCTCTCAGTAATTAGACAAAGGGAGAAAAAGACATTTGTGTTTAAAGAATGCTTTCATTTAGGACTGTGATAAATGGCTCCCCTTTCCAAGAAGCTGCAATCCCACTGCAGGACAGAAGTTTCCTTCACAAGGGGGCCTGGACAGTGAGGCCGCCCACTAAAGCCTTCCAGGACGTCAGCTCTGCCTCTGAAAAGTCTGCAGAGAGCGTCCACTGATCTTAGCTGTATTTTCAGTAAAACTGAAAAAAGAAAAGGTATCATGAACTTCTTGTATTAAAATTATCGCGGTGGTAAATACAAGGACACTGAGTTTATAATTTAAGTGATTCTAGGAATGTTTGGTATTCGAAAACAAATTTTGAACAAAAAGCCATTGTGATTTTTTTTAAGTCCTTTTAGTACCATTAAAAAGTCTCTATTCAAGTACTAAATTACAGATCATAATATGCCCCACTCCCCCCTATGTTTCACATATCATCTTGAAAAATAATAAATTAACAGAACTATCAGAGATCTCACATTTTAGTGGCTTATGACAAATTTGAAATATCTGTGGGGAAGTTTGATCATGTTCTTTTAAAAACAAAATACAGCTCTATCACGTTGCAAAATGGAGAAATGGCATTGTAATAAGAAACATTTTTTAATGGAGAGTAATTTATGTCAACCAGGTTTTCATAAGCTTCTTTCAGAGTCATGAGTTAATGTTTATTGTTCCATTGGGGAAGGAAGGTTGCCAAACATGCAAAATAATTGAAATTGCCTGTGACTCAACTGTTGAGAGTTTCGGTGAAGAATTAGCGTGTTCCTGATCATGCTATGGTTAATCTGTCGCCTTTGTGCATGGTGGTGCATTAATTAGAAAATCACCAAATGACGTTCCCAACCCAGGCAAATCACATCTATGATCTGATATCACACTTAAGTTAATAACCCAGCAAATGTACCTTTGAAATTTAAGGTATGATATATAAGTTTATCCACAAATTAAGGACGAAAAAAACAGAAAATGTGAGATTTTTTAAAAAATATTCCTTCAAGGTTGGCATATGGCATTTACCTGACTTGTGGAGTACTACGTTTAGACTCACTTAAGTTGGTCCTAGGAAATTATGACACTAAATATTTGTGACAGCATTTTTTTATTTTATATTAATTTTAGTCACTAATAGATCTTACAAATAGCTCCTACTACTGTATTTACAATAGCATTTCTTTTAATAAAAATGAAAATTGGCACATGATTTTAAAAAGGCAGTGTCAGTCTGTGTAAACAAACTATTTGTAGTCCCTTCCTCTTTCTTGTGTTTCACTGTGGGAGCTAAAACAATATAAGTAAATAAACATGTCAGAGCTTCTATCTCCAAAATCAAAACAAAGCCAAAGGAGGAATCAATTTCATTTGGGTTTTTATTGAAATCTTTGTGAGAGAGAGGGACTTTAGATGTTTCCCATGTAAAAGGCACTAGACCAAGCAGCCTGATATGCTTGAAATAAAGTACCCTCAGGCCTAAAGGCTGAGATGCATTCTGCTTCAGAGATCTTTGCCAGCATTCGAGAATGCATTTAGTGAGAAAGGGAAACCATGGGAACTCATTTGGTAAAACTTTAACAGATACAGTATATGTTTAGTTTATGGTTTCCATTCATTCTGTGGATTGAATAGACCAGAGGTGAACCTGCTGATGCATAATTGAATCTGAATGTCAGTAAAACCTTACAGATCCAATGTTTAAAGAGGAGTATAGCTTAATATGAAAGGGAGTCCATTATCTTCAGCAAAGATGAAGTAATATTAGACATATAAGTTCTCATCATGGTACAAAAAAAACTAGAACTTTAAGTGTAAGTATATCCCTAACTGAAACTGTATATGTATTAGTATATGATTCTTAAGGTTTCTAGGACTTCTCTTTTGACTAAAGTTTGTGTGCTGCAATATCAACACACTCAACTTTTAAAAGTTTGGTCTATTTATTTTCAGTGCTTCCATTTGAGTTTTGTCAGCAAAAATACGTCTTGATTTTTAAAGCAAAAATGTCTGCTTATTCTGATGGATCACACTCAATCAAATGATGATTTTCTTTCTTAATTTCAAGAATGAGAATCTGGTTTAATTCTTTACTTAATATGATCTCCTTCAAAAGAGGGTCCTGATTATTTAGAAAAGTCACAATCTAAATTTATTTACACAAAATAAATAAATTTATTTATTTATTTAAATAGCTGATGTGCTATTTCCTTAAAGGTAGTGATAACATGTATTTCTTGAGCACATCAGTGAATGTTTGTTGAAAGAATGTTTTTTTATTGAGCAACTATTATGTGTTCCTCACTTTCACTTCTGCTCCTAGGAAGGTCACAGTCTAAAGATAAAATGAATGTGTAAAATAACCATAAAACAAAGAAGAGTGTTCAAATGCTATATGAACAATGCTATGGGACTTCAAAAGAGCTGAGAGGTTACTTACAATGGTGGTTATCAGAGTAGTTGGTGGGTAGGAAATGTACCTACCCACCATTGACTATGAAGAAATGTACTTATTAAATTCTGTTCACTAGTCAGAAGAAATAATGTTCTGGTCTTTATAGATTCTGATTTTCTAGAGTTTTAATGATTCTGAACAACTATTTGTACAGTTACATATGTGACAGAATTTTTGCAGAAGTCAGAAATTTCCTTACCTAGTTTTAAAGATTATCCCTCATTAATCAGTCAGGAAATGACTAAAGAAAGTGTGCTCTCTGTAGCTAGGTTTCCATCCCTATTTCTTAGCCTTTTAACCAGGTCTTCCTCTCCAGTAATTGGTTGTATGCGAGAGCCCAAAGAGGAGTTCTTGCTGCAGTTATCAGAGCTGAGTCGGACATGACCTCCTTAGGAAGGTGTATGGTCTGAAACAAGAGACTGGGCTTGATTTTGAAACTTAGTTATGATAATGGTTTCTAATTTCTGTTCAAGGGTAGAAAATTGTGCAATTTGATTTATCAAAATGATGGCAGCAACTTCTTTTTATTCCTCTTCTTCTCCCTACAGTAGATTTTAGAATACTTAAAGAAATACTTATTGTACTTTTGAAATATATGGAAAAAGGAATTATTTTCCTTTCCCCCCTCACTCTCTGAACATAACTTACTCCTCCTCCTGCAATTCCCATTTCAGTGCACAGCACTATCATATCCCACATCATCAAAATCACAGAAACCTGGAGTCCCTTTATCCCTAAATCCTCTCACATATACAAAATACATATCCAATAAATGCACCTTAATATCTTACATATTTGGTTCTTATTTCACCCCCTTGTCACTGCCTTAATCCAGATCCTCCCAAATTCTTATCTACAAATGCCTTAGGCCCCTAACCTGCCTCTGCTTTCTGTCTCAGATGCTCCACTCTGTCTTCCCCTCCACAGACAGTCTTCAATACACAATGCAAATCCAAACACACTGCACCTCGGGATCCTTCAAGAGCTCTCTCTTAGACTTCAGGATAAAATTAAATGCCTTAGTAGAGCCCACTCCACCACCGACAGTACCCTACTTCACATCTGACTTAGAGATTTACGTGCTGCCTCATCCATGCTTCATGCTTTCACATGGTGTTCCCAGGCCTGGAATGTTCCTCTTCCCCTCCTCCTCAATCTCCACTCCACCTACCTAAGCTCTCCTCTTGATTCCATCAACTTTTCCCAGAACCCTTCCCCGCCCTGTGACTGCTTTGTATGCCTTTCCGTACGCTGGACACTCTGCCCATTTTTTTGCCCTAGTACTTGTCTGTCTACACCACTAGACCTCGAGTCCCTTCAGTGTAGAAAATTTATCCCAGTTTGTTTCCTTCAATTGCCTAGAATTTATTTAGCTTTTGATTAGTATCTTTTGAGTGAAGAGACTTCAAAAACAGAGGAATTGAGATGTATGGAGTATCTGATGATTGAATATTCTGTTTCCAACAAAAGCAAGAATAAACGTGAGAAAAATTACAACAGTAGAAATAATAAGGATAGTATAAATCCAGCATGTATCACTTAGGCTGTGTTACGTGTGGAGAAATCTTTTTAAATTAATAGATACAGACTTTTGGTTCAGCTCCAATAAGGAAAGAGCTTAGAAGTCATTACCCCATCCAGGCAATAAGAAAAAGCTGGCCAATCTGAAAATCAATGACTTTTCTTGGACTCTTCAGAGAACTGAGGTTGCAGGGCAAACTGCCACCCTGGAAGCTGGAGAACAGGAGCATCCTGAGACACAGCAACCAAGATGTGCTCACATGGAGCAGAAGCTGTGGAGCCATAAACTTGTAGGTACACTTAAAGGTTAATTTTTATAAATTGAATTTGTAGTAAGAAATTCCTGGGGACCGCAGTCTCAGGGACGGCCTCACACTTTCATGGGCTTTACTCCCAGGAACCTCGCCAGATTCTCACAGTGAAGATCTATGAAAGATACTCTCATAGCTCTGGAAGGGAGAGGGGAAGAGGAATCATTGTGAAATATTCCCAGAGCCTTCTCCATGACAAAGGCCTAGGCTCCAGGGATAAAGACTGCCAAAGCTTTATCTCAATTCCGCTCCAGTTCCTTATACCCTCCCTGTTCTACCTAAGAAAAAATAAATCACATTCAACAGGAGTCAGGACTTCAAGGAAATAAACTGGGAACTCTGCAGAAAAGAGTAGAGGAGCGGTGGGGAGATAGACAACCAGAGAAACACAGTTACAGCCACAAGACACAGACCCACTCAAACATGGAGATTTAATTGGAAGACAATAGAATGCTCCCTTCTCCCACATCTTACCACCACACCAACAGGGATCCAGAAACTGACTGTGGATTATGACCAAAAGAGCTGCAAGATACAGACTTCCTCTAAGGAGTATTAGAGAAACCCAAAGTCAAGGAAGGAGTAAAAATAAGAGCAATAGAGGAATTTAAAGCCCCTACCGTGTATAGCTACAGCACACATTAAACAGTCGAATTCCTAGCCAGATGTCCTTAAATACTCATAATGAAAGCCTATATACCTCAATTGTTATTACCCAAAGTAATATTTAAAAAAATTACAAGGCGTGACAAAAGACAAGAAAAACCAATCTGAAGAGAGAAAGCAATCATCAGAACCAGACTCAGAAATGATACAGATGTTGGAATTATCAGATAACTTAAAATAATTATGATTAATATGTTAAGAGCTTTATTGGGAAAAGTAGACAGCATTCAAGAACAGTTGGTTTATGTAAGTAGAGAGATAGAAACTCTAAGAAAGAACTCAAAAGAAATGCTAAAATTGAAAACCTAGTAGCAGAAATGAAGCATGCCTTCAATGGACTCATTAGCAGACTGGACGTGCCGGGAAAAGAATCAGAGAACTTGAGGATGGATCAGTAGAAACCTCCCAAACTGAAATGCAAAGAGAAAAATAAAAGAAAACAAAAAAAACACCCAAGAACTGTGGGACAATTTCAAAAGGTGTGACGAATACCTGATAGGAATATCTCTGAATGAGAAGAAGGATAGAACAAGACAGGAGAAATATTGGAAGTACAATTGCCAAGATGAATGATAGATTTTAAACCACAGGTTAAAACAAAACAAAAAGCCTACCTAGGCATATCATATTTGAACTGCAGTAAATGAAAGACAAAGAGAAAATGTTGAAAGAACCCGGAGGAAAAGACAGCTTATCTAGAGAGGAATAAAGATAAGAATTACAGTAGACTTCCCACCAGAATTCATGAAAGCAAGAAGAGAGTGAGGTGAAATATTTAAAGATCAATGGAATAGAATAGAAAGCCCAGAAATAGACCCACACAAATATGGCCAACTGATCTTGGACAAGGGTACAATTCAATGGAGACAAGATAGTCTTTTCAACAAATAGTGCCGGAACAAGGGGCATCCATATGAACAATTGAACCTAGTTGCAGACCTTATGCCTTTCACAAAGAATTGCCTTATGGGTGATCATAAACCTAAATGTAAAAATCAAGGTAGTGAAACATCAGGAAGAAAACATGGGAGATGTTTTCTAGATGAGCCTGGATTTGGGGATGAGTTTTTTAATACAACACCAAAAGCACAATGCATAATAGGAAAGATTGATGGTTGTATTTTTATTAAAATTGAAAACTGTCTCTCAAGGATAGTATTGGAATACGAGGGAACAGGCTATGTCTTGGAACAATATTTACAAAACACATAATCTGACTAGGGAATTGTACCAGAATAGAACACTTAGGTCTTAACAATGGGAGAAAAACTGAATTGAAGAACAGGCAAGAAATCTAAACAGACACCTCACTAGAGAGCACATATAGACAGTGGGCAAGGATATGAAAGGATAATCCTCATAATTTGTCATTAGGAGAGTGCAAACTACATTTCTGGATGGGTTCCTGGAACAGAAGAAAATAATGAGAGGTAAAACCAAGAGAATTTGAATAAAGTATGCACTTTAGTTAATACTGTGTCAATATTGGTTCACTACTTGTGACAAATAGACCATACTGAAGTCAGATGTTAATAATAGGGGAAATTGGCTCAGGAGTATATGGAAAGACACTCTCTGTACTAGCTTTGCAATTTTCCCATAAATCTGAAACTATTCCAAAATAAAAATTTTATTAGAAATATGTATAAAAATGGATACATGTCTGGGACTAGTCCAGTGGTGTAGTGGTTGAGCTTCTGTGCTCTGCTTCAGTGGCCCAGGGTTCACAGGTTTGGATCCCAGGTGCAGACCTACACATCACTCATCAAACCATGCTGTGGTGGCAGCCTACATACAAAATAGAGGAAGACTGGCATAGATGTTAGCTCAGGGACAGTCTTGCTCAAGCAAAAAGAGGAAGATTGGCAAGAGATGTTAGCTCAGGGCCAATCTTCCTGACCAAAAAAATAAAAATAAAATAATAAATCAAAAAAGAAAAAAAGTGGATAGGTCTTTCTGAGGTCACATGTGCACATGGATAAGGAGAATTTGAAAGTCATTTTCAACTCTGTATGTGCCTTATTTTTAAACATAATCATTTTTAACACACACTATAGTTCATGATTCAGTTAGCAAATGCTTCAAAGCTTTTCAACAATTCCTAGCATACAGCTTGACCTTTAAGATTTTCATACATTTTGCCATAAGAAAAAAACATTTCCTTGTAATGAGCTTGATCTTCTGCTGTACCGTCTCTAACTGTGACTAACAAGGGCTGACAAGGAAGCCTTCTCTGCCCTGCCTCCCTCCTCCTCAGCATCCGTCTACTCTGCTCAAGTTCCCTCTTCTCCCCCACTGCTCACCCTGTTGAGGCTCCAAGGTGAAGTGGTACGTGGAGGCCCCCCAGTGAGCATGGTTGAGGCAGCCCGGGATAAGACAGCAAGCAACCATTGTCCTAGAACACTTACGTCCATCCCGTGTTCCTGAGAAATCAAGTCTACAGCTGCCGGCGTGGACATTGATGTGGGTTTCAGCAAGGGAACTCTAGAAAAAAATCGAAGTAGAATAAGTTATGACCTAACGTATCTATTCCTCAGTTTTGCCATTTGCTAAATGACAAGACTTGAAATGGTCCCTCACTTCATCTCCTAATGAGAACAAACCCTAAGATAAGGCCCAAGTAAGATGCTCATCACAGACTCCACTTCGCAAGGTCAGTGTGATGCAGGTGCTAAATCGCTCCCTTGAGATGCAGGTGCAGCAGTGCTTCCAGAGCCACAGGCTCCTGGAGTGAAATGTTCTTAGCCACATTCAGACTCTCTGTGCTCCCTCTCCACGGGGACAAAGAGAGGTCAGAATAGGCCCCTGGAGGGCAAAAGTGGGAAAGAGATGAGTGCAGTCTTTCCTTGGCAGACAAATATTCATGTTTACGAGTTGGAAGCCTCCGGCTCCCTCCCTTGAATCAGGGCCTGCTGCAGCTCAGGCTGCTGCGGGATGTATTTGTCTTTCCCTGCACATTATTATTTTATTGTTATTACTCTCATTCCTTCCTAACTGTGAGCCAATGAGCAGAATTATTTTTATTTACTCTGATTTTTTGGATGCTTGAATATATTACTTCAATATAGTTTATAATCCCTATAATAGCACATAATGGTTATACTTTAGACATTTAAAAGCAATTGGGCACATTCAATATGCTCATGACATATAACTTTATAATGCCCTATCTCTTTCTGTATTAAATGTTTCATGTTAATAAATTCTAACCTATTTTCTATGTTTCATATTTGAGTGTATAAACTCATAAAAATAATAATAACTGGAATGAATTTTTCTGGTAAACCATAGTGTGAAAATGTAATGGAAAACAGTTGATACCAGAGGTAAAGCTCTATAATTGAGAAAATCAAGCAGAACATAAAGATATCCTAAAATTCAAATTCAGTAAGATTCTAAACAGATCCAAAAATAACATCTTGGAGATGCATTTGAATAAAACTTTTCCTAGTGTCAAGAAAGCAATATACTCTACCTTATGGACAAAGGTGGTCTGTGTGCAGATGAATCACCCTCTGTCTGACCCAGACTCCCGACAAAGAGCAATTTTCATTGTAAACTAATTTTCCTAATGTCATAGTTTCAATGTCATCTGTGTCACTAATGCAACATTCTTACGAAATTCGGGCTGTGCCTTACAGAAGCTCTGCAGCCTCTCTCTTTGACAAGTCTAAAGAGAAGGATTAATTACTAAACATGATGGAGTATGATGACATGACATCATCCTCAGAGGTGACCCAAGACCCAGGGCCAGAGGAGACCTCTCATCCCTGGCGCATATTATTGTTGACTGTTGCAGCTGTTCCCATTGTCCCGTCAGACATGTGCAGGGTGAAGGAAAGAACGTGTGCTGGTGGCCAGAGAAAGGGCCCAACATCCTTGGAAGTCATTCGAGCAGGTTAGATTTTTCTCTTTATTTTCCAGAAGAAACGCATGTCTCATTGTACACACGTAATAAAAGTAGAGTGTGAAACTAAGGGAGGAGGCACTTATGTAAACTGGCCAGCAGGGTTTCAGAAATTTAATAAGCATAATTTCAGTAGCTTTAGATTTAATCCCTTGTGCCTGCACAAGCTAATCCTTTATTTTCATGCTGAAAGACATTTAGCAGCTTTTCTCTCCGGACCCCCATTATTTATGCTCATCCCATAGCAACATTCCTTTCTCTGAAGCTAGGCTAACCCATACAAGAAAAAACTATTTTTTACCAAATCTTTTTGTAGGTAATGGCAAACTGGTCTAATATGGTACCTATATTTCTCACCCAGACTATTTTTTTTCTTTCCTGAGATAACTTCATTTATTTTCTTTTTTGTTTTCCCTTCCACGTAAGTTATGCAGCACCATGTTCAAGGAAAATACTAATCAGATATTATATCACTTACCTGCTATAAAACACTGGTTAACTTTCAGTTGGTGTTCAAAAAATGGTACTGGGGTCTGGCCTAGTGGCTTAGTGGTTAAGTTTGCGTGCTCTGCTTTGGTGGCCTATGGTTCACAGGTTTGGATCCCAGCCACAGATCTACGCACCACTCATCAAGCCATGCTGCAGCAGCGTCCCAAACACAAAATAGAGAAAGATTGCCACAGATGGTAGTTCAGTGGCAATCTTCCTCACTGAAAAAAAAGAGGAAAATGGTAACAGGAATTCAGTTTTTAATGATTTGATGTGATTTAACTGGACCTTTTTAAACTACTGTAGCTAAAATCTCCTTGGATAAGATTCAAACCAGAGTTAACCAATATTGAAGTCTAATAACAATTCTATAGTGTATTATCATGCGGTTTGAAGGGAATCTTAAAGATTTATTTTACCTTATCTTTTTCTACTGAAAAAGGAGACTAACTTACATTACTACTGAAGTATTTGGGGTCAAAGAATAAATGTAAGATAAGGAAAACCTGCTAACATAAGAGAATCATTTCTAGATTGCATATTACTTTCTTTCTTAGCTTTCAACTTATTGCTCTGGATACTACAAATTGTTTACTCAAGAAAATCATATTTTACCCTTTGAAATTACGTTGCAAATAAAGATATAATTTGACAACATATTTTTCCCTTAAGAAAATTGAAGGGATTGGAATAAAGTACTTTTATAAATACATAGAACAAATTCTTACTTTTGTGAATAATGGCCATTTTCTCATGATTTTAGGAGAGGCAACAATTCTTTCATATCTAATAAAATTTGACAAAGTCTACACGCATTTTTGAAATTTAAATTGTAAGTGATATTTTTAAATCACATTATCATTTAGAGATGCACATGTTAATAACCTTCTAGAAAGCATCAACGTGAGTGGTTAAAAACCACTAAAATATGAATCAGCAATAACAATGATGGCGTATCATGCCTAAAGTGAGAAAATAAATGCATTAAATGTTTTCTAAATATTGATATGAAAATTGAATTTGTGGAGCCGAATACCACAATAGAGTAAGACCAGAGAATTAAAAATCCAAGTTTAATCCTAACCCCATCTGGCTCCCTATTTGATCTGGGCAAGTTGCTTAATTTCTCTAGATCTCGGTTTCTCATTCTTGCAGAATTGATAAAAAGTTCTGTATTTCCTGTTGTCCATCTACATTTTGGGAAATTCTGCATTAATTTCCATTATTTTAATGGCTTATCTTTGAATCAGCTGATATTAAACTGTTATACATCAGAATGGCAGTCCTGGTTGCTTGCAGTCTGTCCTTTCTCATTGGTCAGTATCCCTTTATGATTAGCAGTTGCCCAGATCATGTTAGTTGTTAAATATTTTGAATTAGTGCCTTAAATCTTTGTCATGCATTTTTTAACCAAATCCATCTTTCACAATATATCCAACTTCTTTGCAAACATTACCAAGAGCGTGGAAAACTTTCAATTCAATCTTCTTCCATTTTCCACATTATTACTTATCACTTATGTCCCTCATTTATTTTAACCCCCTATCCTCCAAAAATAGGTTTATCTTCTGACATGATTGCCAAAATATATTTATTAATTATTTTGCTCATCACTGTTTCTATTATTTCCTTTCCTTCTTTCTGTGTTTGATTTTCTTCTTAGTAAACATGCACTATTTTAAAGTTCTTTCAGAAAGTGTCTGTGGGAATAAAAGCACTATCTTTCTTGTCTGAAAAAGTCTTTATGTTTCCCTTTTTCTTAAATGGTACTTTGCCTAGTCATAGAAATCCATTCAAAAATTATTTTCCCTAAACTCTTTGTGGACATTAATCTACTGTCTTTTGAGAAAAATTGTCATCCATTTGCAAGTCATCTGTCTTTTCCATCGGTTTGCATTTAAGATTTTCTCTTTATCTTTGATGTTACACAGTTTAACTACTACATGTCTTCATGTGGACTTGTTTCGACTTATCAAGTTTTGAATTCATCGGTATGTCTCTACAAATTTTGGATTTGAGTGTTCTTTCAGTCATGGAAATTTTCATACCTTATTACTTTGAACATTTCCCCTCTCCATTTTTTTTCTTTGCTCTATTAGAACCTCTAGTGAGTGCATAGTTTGCCTTTTCAATACAACCTCCATGTTTCTTTAATGATCTCTCATGTTATTTATCTATTTACTTCTCTACATCTCATTTTGGGTGTTTTCCACAAACCAACATTCCATGTCACTAACTTTCTCTTCCGCTGTGTCTAGACCAATCCACATAGTTTGATTTTTAATAACTGTGCTGTTAATTTACAGAAACTCTATTTGGTTCTTTTTGAAATATAACTGTCTTTTTTTATACGTCTTAGGAAAGGTTTTCTAATATTGGAGTTCCGGAATAGGAAAATCATTGTTGCTCTACATCTAGACTTCATGTTTCAATAGCTGTATTGGTAATAGGGCCACCATTTTGATCTCCTACTTCATTCCTTAATTAGGTCCCAGTATGTATTTCTAAAATAAAATGAATTAGTATTGAGAGAGCGTAGAAGAATACAGTAGTCTTAAACTCAAATGCCTGCAGGAACAATGCAAATATCGTAAGTAAGTGGAACCAGCCACTGGAAACCTATCAGATTGGGGAGAAAGTGGCCAGTATAAAGTGAATAGCTGCTCTTCAGCTGCAGCCAGTTGTTGCCATGTGGAATGTAGACTTAGTGTTGCCAGATTTTCTGATTTTTCAAGATAATACAAATATCCTTATTTTTCTGTGAAGTCTCCCCAAATATTAGGGTTGGAAGCTAATTCATTTCTAGAAAGCTTCTGGTGATCATAAAAGCTTGTCTACTGCCATATTTACAAGGACAGATTTGGGAACAGACATCTTGATCAAGATTTTAGCCTTTGGAAAGCAATTTACTTAAGCTCTCTAGGCATTAGCTTCCGTATCTGTAAAATGGAGACCATGAACTGTTAAGACAATTAAATGAGAAAGAAAAGGTAATGCATCTTAAACAGTCGTAATACACAGTCATTACTTAATAAAGGTCTAGAGCATAATATCCTTGAGGATTGTGAATCTTAAACTTTATCCCCAGTATCCAGCACGGTACTTATTAAGTACCTATTAATAACTCAACAACTGTTAGTTGAATGAGTGATTAATTTTAGTTGAATAAATTTTATTTTACAAAGTTGATCATATTCTATATATAGTTAATGTATAGAACAATAGATTTACTTGATATTTTACATAAAGTGTGTGAAATTAGAGAAAAACATGAGCAGCCATGAATCAGTTCACTCAACTCGGTAAGCTATTCCCTGAAAAATGTTAGACAAAATTATACATTGCAGAGAATATTTCTAGATCTCAGTAGTTCTACCAACTAGTGCCCTTTACAGACAACCATGTGTTAAGTAGCTAATGTGTACAAAGATCCCAGGATCTAGATGCTGGAAAGGGAGGGCAAAGAGAAACAAAGCTGACATTGTAGACCATTTCTCTGGTTCAAAAGAGCTTATGGCTCGGTAACAGAGAACAGAGAAAATAATACATATATAATGCAAAGGAAAAGTATGTGTAGGGGAAAGAAGAGGGTTGATCAAAGCACAGACTGTCAGTAGACACCTCCACGTTTCCAAATAATGCATTGGTTTGCTGAAAAGTGCCCTTTTAAATCCTCCTCCACATGTATGGCTGCTGGCAACATGCACTAACCAAATCTCAAAGTTGAAGAACAGACTGTTGAGGGAATCTTTTAAATTCTATCTTAGTTACATGGCTGAAAGTCATGGTTCTAGATTCATTTAGATTTGGAACTCAAGAATATTCGGAGGCTCATTCATCATCTTAGTTTGACTCTATTTTGAATTGTGTTGAATTCATTTGTGTTATAGTAAAAGAAGCACATTCTAGGTTTACTTTTGGGCTCAGTAAGTTTTTGAAGTTCAATATCAAGTTCTATCATTTCTTCACGTGGTTTATGTCCATATTTGGGCGAATGCAGAAATATAAGAACCCTGAGATTATCCGAGGCTTGCCCTAGATGATCCAGTCTTCTCAGAACCAAGTCCGTCTCCTGGATTCTACGTGTGTGTGGCTTGGCTGAATTCTCTGAGAGGAACTTGGGCCCTACCAGCATGCCTTCTCTAATGTCAAGAAACCAAACGAATAAATTTTACTTGTGAAGTGCCTATGATGTTTTCTTAATTTATGAAAATTAGTTTGAATCGTTTCCTCTCTCACTCAAAACTTTGGCCCAAAATTTATATAATTACCAAAAATTTTATAATGTAGACTGCTAAATGAAAATAAGAAATAAATACATTTTCTCTACCCCTTAGCTCTTCTCCTATGTGTTGAGCTTCCATCTGTTTGCCTTTTGTTTTTGTTTATGTGAAGCTTTACGTTTTACCATCAATATGTTATGTTGTGTTGTGTTAACTCGTAAGCCAAGACATAAAGATAATAAATTATACGCTTTCACCAACATTTTAGTTGACTAGTAAAATCTGATTTGAAAATTCAGTGAGGATATAATAGCCTTAATGAGACTGCTTTAAAACTATTTGCTGAAGACACACTCCTACATGAAAAGAATTGGTAAATTCTTAAAGGATGATGCCTCTGTGTCACAAGTGAGAAGTGAGTATACTCATGGGATAAGAAGTCCAGCTTCCACAGAAGACTTATTCCCAGTGTTGCCTTTCATTCTCCTCTTTATGGAAATTGCCTCCAACTGGTGATTCTCTAAGGATTTAAGTTAGTTGAAGAGCTTCCTGTATCTTCACTTTAATGTGGGCCAAAAGAGGACGGAATGATGCAGAGAGCAAGTAACATATAAAGAACAAGGCTTATGAATACAATAATAAGTAGACTCATGTGTTTTAGAGATTTACATAAGAAGTAACTAGTTTTGTGTATAAATGTTATTTATATGGTATAGTAGGTAGTAATAAACATAGCTTATTGTGGATATATTAGTTGCTGCACTTATAGAGACACACCATCATCTTCTTCAGTGTCTTTATCATCACAGATTTGTTCTGTAGGTAATAACAATAGCTTTGGCTCTAACCAAGGGGCATTTTAAGGCCAAGTTAAAAAAAGTTAACTCTATTATACTAAGGGATGGTATTATAAAGTAGTACCATTGCCTTCAACCAAAGAGTGACATCACTTGAATGCACTGGGCAGTGAAAGAAGGCTTCCAAGAGTAGATGGCACCTAACTGTCACCTAAACTAAATTTTTTCACCTTTTCAGCTACAAAGTTTCCCCTTTTATTCTTCTTTTTTCTATTGTTCTGCATATTTGAGAGATTTTAGAATGCTAAATGTGCTTCATTTATTAAGTAAAAGTCAGTTTGTGAATTCATGTTCCCTTTGTTAACAATCAGAGAGAGAGAGAGAGAGAGACACTTTCTGTGATTCTGATCAGTGCACTGTGCTGAACTATTTCAACTCCAGGCAATTTAGTCCTCTCAAACCATTTTAAATTTGATCTTTGTCCAATTTTTATGTGACCTTAAATATATATGTATATTTGTGTGATACGTATGCAAAATAAGTTCATAAACCATTTTTGTAGACCCTCTAGAGGATACTGAGTCCAATTTGCTTTAGAACAAATTCAGATTCACAGGAGCCCTTAGCACATGTACAAAGGACATTCCTCTCAAGGGAGGAGAATCTGAAAAAGAGAATGACTCTTATGGTAATATTTATGTATATGTGCTGAAAGTGTGCAGATACAGTGTCAAAGACAACCAAAAAGCTATGAGTAATTCAAAAACAATAGCAAGTGAGCCAAAAATGGACTGCAATTTTAAAACATTTTACAACAATCAAGCGTAAATGTCTAGAAAGGGTTAGGCCTCACAATAATCAGCTAATGCAATTCTATACTTGTAACCACTGCTCACAAACAAGCTTGGATATTATTTTTCACCAAAGAAATAAACACTTGTCTTTGGACTGACTCCCATGTGGCAGAACCAGGGCAAGGCATTTATTGCTATTCTGCAGCTCTTTGAAAAATCAATCCAAAAGAGAAACTCTGTAGAAGACCCATCTTCTTCTTGTTTCTCTGATATGCTGCACTCTGAAAAATGAACTAAAGTGAAAAAAAAATGAAAGAGGCACACAGAGAAGAAAAGACAAATGATGGAGAAAGCACAACTGGTGCTTCCAGACATCAAATCACAGAGTGTTGTTCTTGTCCTGGAATTCCCCTAGAGTTACTTAGGACAAGAATCTGGTCCACTGAGATCAAAGCCAGAAAGAACAAAGAAAGTCAGAGTGATAAACAGCCTACTAGGAAGAAATCTCAAACAAACACTGACAGTTTGTGGAATGACTGGGATAAAAATCAGCTGTTCAAACTAATCTCTCATTTAGTCCATCAAAATAAAGATGGAGCCTTCTGTGTCCCTGACGAAAGCTGGGCACCCTGAGGCTGAGTACTTTCCTAAAGTGGAAAATTGTAATTCTTAGCCCATTTGTACTCTCAGTCAAACCAAGTCTTTTTTGTTTCTCTCCCAAGGAATTATTTTGAAAGAAGCAGCCATGTCCACTCTCACTGTAGACTTCCTGAAACTACGAACGGTCTAGAGTTTTTGAATAGTATCAACCACACTAATTGCTCCATGATCTTAAGGCCTTTCTGTAGTGTGCAGCACTGGTCATGTATAATATTAATAAAAACAGAATCCTTGATTTGTCCCATTTCCTAATTATCTGCACAAAGATAAAATATAATTTAGAACAGGGTCTCAAATACACTTACATGCCTATGTGGAAAGAAAATGCCTTTGTTTTTCTAAAACTGACATAATATTGTTAAAAATTCTTGGGGCCAGCTCTGTGGCCAAGTGGTTAAGTTCGCGCGCTCCACTGCAGCGGCCCAGGGTTCGGATCCTGGGCGCAGACATGGCACTGCTCGTCAGGCCACGTTGAGGCGGCGTCCCACATCCCACAACTAGAAGGACATGCAACTAAGGTATACAATTGTGTACAGGGGGGTTTGGGGAGATAAAAGCAGAAAAAAAAAAAAAAAGATTGGCAACAGTTGTTAGCCCAGGTGCCAATCTTTAAAAAAGAAAAAAAAGAAAAAAAATTCTTCATCATTTTGTGTAATGTAGATAGATTTAGAGATGACTATAATTTAGTCCAACTGGATAACCTTAGTCCACCTAAGTAAAAGGTTGTTTAGTTAAAACAACCTTAAAGGTAACTGTGTTTCTGAATGGGTGACACAAGAAAATGTTCAGTCTTGTAAAGCGCTACTCCCTACTCCTGCTCTTCTCTGAGGAGGCATCTTGGCACACAAAGCAGTGTTGGCATGTGGCCTTTGGTTGGGTAGAGAATGAGGACTTCTCAATGTGCATGTTTCATTCAGGATACTTGCAAGTCTCTGGCTGCAGAGTAGATAAACTACCTACTCTCTGGACTGGTGACATCTGAGAAGCTACTGCAGCTCCCTGGCTCACTCATTGTGACGTGCTGACACTGTGGTGTCAAAATTCTCCATACAAGCTGACCTCTTTACTCTTAACCAAGATCTGATGGCCCATCAGCCATGTCAGCAGCCATTTCCCATCATTGGGGCAAATATAAATCCCTGCCTGCTATGAACAAGCCATGGGGAAGGAGCAACACTGTCCCAAGCTAATAAATCTTGCCCTTTCCTGCCCCCTCAGTGCCATATTGGAAGTGGCCTGGTGTGCGGCTTCTCCTGGAAGGGAGCAGCATGCCTGTAAAAGCACACTATTAGTGTACCAGTAAAAGTACACCGCTAGTTCCTGTGTCCTAAGGCTCCCCATACAAACTCCTCTTTTCCTTGGGATCCAACAAAGATCAAGGTAAGGATGGAAAGTACTTGAGAATGAGAGGCCTAATTAATCACTTTTTTTCTCTCTCTCTTTGTGTCTCTACTTTCTCTTGCCTGTAAGTGCTAGAGACCATGATGGGCATATTTCAGCTTTATCATATATTCTTTTTACTCCAGGCTTGTCAACCTCATGGTGGAAAGTCCTAGTCAGAAAGAATCTCATTTCTATACTATAGAAAATACTTTATGATCTGAATTCTGAAGGCTTGATTTGATTTACTAAAGGAATTTACAAAATTATCTCTCTCCTCAAAAGACTGGTTTTCTTGATATATTCTCAAATGAAAATCTAAGTGGATAATAAATTATGAATAAAGACCTTCTTGTTCTAGAGATTATGTACTATTCCCCTGCAGCATAAAAGCTCAAAGCATCATTGGGTGGGAAGTCTCAGAGAAAATAGAGTGATAAGATACAGCAATACATCTGAAAATATTTTTTAAAATATTATCCACATTATACTTTGGACTAAGATTTTTAGATATGTCAAAGTGTTATAAGGTTTAACACTGCAGCTTTATCTTCTTCACCACACCTTCTAGGTTGAAGAGAATCATGAGACTCATGATGACTCAGACTCTTGATCCATCATCTTGCATAATGGAGAGCAGGCATCTGGAAAGTCTTTTGTAAAACTGAGCTGTGCCTCCCAGTAAGGGACAGTGAAACCTAATGACTGACACAGATGGATCCAAAGCTCAGGAAATGACTGAATTGCCTGAAAGAATGAAGCGCAGTTATTTGCACTTTCAAATAAAGGATTACATGAGACGGTAACATGAGAGCTACCATGGACCAGGTGGGGTCAGTGTCCTTAGAAAGCATTTAGTGATCAGTGTTGGTTTCTCTCTACTACCTTATTCTTTCAAACGCCCAGCAAGTCAAGAGGGTAAGGCATGAAGTTGAATAGTGGCAGATAGAAAGAAAGAATTGCAGCAGATATACAGGCTATAGATACAAAGCATGGCTAGGGTAGAGCAAAGAGATAACTCCTGGTGGTGTTGCTAAAGCCTCTCTTCCAATGAAGTGTAGCCACCTGCTTCCTGAGGAAATTGATTCACAAAAATTAAAACTGCAGAGAGATATTGTCTCTGTATGGGGGTGGGAGAAGTTATAAGAAGAGATGCCAAAGGAATGTCCTAGGACTCACAGGCATTCAGAATATCTGGTAAAGATCTCTTGTGTTTCTGACAGGAGAAACCTTCGTTGACTTTTTACTCATTTTCTTAGAAAGTTTTTCAGCATTTAATACAAATTATATGATTGGCTTTTCACTCATCTCAAACAAAACAGGTAACTACAAATTTACATTTGTGGTCATGATTTATTTCATTGATCTAAATGGGCTCTGGGTCTAGCCAGTCCTAGTCAACAATAGCTGAATTTGGCTTCCTCAGTATTCCTCAAGGAGCCTGAGGGATACCGGTTGGCTATATGCTAGGATACAGGTTGCCTACATATAGGAAATAAGAAAATGATGCATTGAAAGCAACTTCTGCCTACACGGAAGGATTAAACTCCTGTATACTTTCAAAACTAGAGGAAACAGAAGTCCAGTTATCCACCCTCTTGTCTCCATTAATTGTGAACCTGATAAGACTAAGTACCCTTCTTTGACAGCTATGACCAAGGTCATTCATAAAGTAGAGTTTCATGAGCAAACCTTTTCTGGAGCTTCTAGAAACAGGTCAATATTAACTGTAAAAAAACAAAATCACTTCAAGAAAACCTAGATTCTCCCTCTCCTCAAAGTGAAAATGATATTAATACTTTGTGGATGATTGAATCAACCAAATATCAATGTCCTTTGAAAAAAGAATATACTCTATCTGAAACACTTGAGTGATTTTCCCTAGGGCAAATAATTATCAAAAAAATCATTTGAACTCTATGAATTATTTTATACGTTTATTCAACAAATACTGAACAATTACTAAGTGTCAGATATTCTTCTAGGTTCAGAGGATACAACAATTAACAAAACATAAAACTCCATGCCTTCTTAACATTGACGGTGTTCCCCACCTGATGATTGCTGCTGGAAAACTCCGAGAAATAGTTCTACTCCGCTTCAAGCAACTGTGTAAGACCTTGTAACTGTACATTTTGCTAACCAATCTCACTTATGACTCCCTGTAATTTTCCTACCTTTATTTTTCTGTTGTTACATTTTTATTATTTATTTTCAAATTATCTTATTTTGTTATTCATAAACCAGTGAAAATTCTCTTTTGGAACAAAATAAAGAGAAAATTAAATTAAATTTAAAATTCTCCTCACCTAAGGTATTTTTCCTGAGCTTCAAAGCTGCTGTCTGTATGTTTACTCTTTGATGCTCCATAAAGTTACAAACACTAAGTCCACCATTTTTTCCCCAAATCCTATTCATCCATCTCTTTTATTCTCTAGAAGGTTAAAGCCACCATTTGCTACAAACTGACCAATACAGAAACTTACATATCATCCTCAAATCTTTCCTTTCCATTGTCCAACAGGTACAGTCAATTCTACATCCTAAACTTCCTTTAAGTCTGTCCCTTTCTATTTAATCATCACTGGCACTGTCTGCTTTAAAGACTCTCAGCCCTAGTCATGTAGAGTCCTGCGTTATGCTGTTTACTTCCCTTCATTCTTTAAAAAGATAAATTCTTTTAAAAAATATACACAAATCTAATCATGCCATTTTCCTGCTCAATATTTTATTCATATTAAATAAATATCAATTTATGTTTGGGGCCACCGGGCCCCATCTTTTGCTCCAATGAAGTATATGTGTTAACCTTTTGAGCTCAATGCATTATTTACAGGCATATATTTAAATAGCATGTTTTATACTTTTATTATCAACACTTTAATTAAAACATCATTATAAGTTCATTAGAGAAGTGAAGGGTTCAGGAAAGAGGTGATAATGGAAAATTTTTTTAACTTAATATATAAGTCATGGTGTCTTCCTTTAAAAGAAAATGATTGTAGCTAAATTAGATCAACTTCCACTGGTGACAGTCAAATTTAATAAATCACCTTTAAACCAGCGCTTACTTTCATATCAAAGCTAAAAATAGAATTATACAAATCAATATGTTAGGAGAAAAAAATGAAGAAAACACAATAGTGCTTACATAAGATTATGTCAGATGGAGAAATTGAGAAGGAACTATTTTTAAAAGAAGAGGAAAAAGCTATAAGGGAGACAATTTAGGATTGAAAGAAATAGACATTATCTTTTGTTCTTTTTCGTTTTTATTTTACACATTAACCATAACTTTGGCTCCTCAAAATTGTTTGACTGAATATACTTGGCATGCACTCAGTTTTGTGTATCATCCCACAAAATTTCATACATTTAAAGTTTATTACAAGCATTATTACTTAATGTAATTTTTATACTGTGTTTTGGCTAATATAAGCCATATTTGAGAATAATATCCAATATCTATTTCCAAGAATTCTTGAGAGCGACAGATTTTTGTAACTTTTGATTTTTAAATTAAAATACTTTATTTGTCATCAGATACTTACGTTGTCATTTTCCTTTGGATGACAATTTTACTGAGCTGAACAGTGTTCCCTCCAAATTCATGTCTCCCCAAATACTCAGAATATGACTTTATTTGGAAACAGAGTGTTTCCAGATATAATTAGTTAAGAGGAGGTCCCACTGGACTGAGTTGGCCCTAAATCCAATGATTGGTGTCCTTAGAAAAAGAAAGAAATTGGGACAGAGACACAGACACACAGGGATCACACCATTTGACAATAGAGACAGAGATTGGAGTGACGCTTCCATAAACCAAGAAAAGCCAAAGATTGTCAACTACCGTCATAATCTAGGAGAGAAGCATGGAATAGATTCTTTCATAAAGCTTCAGAGGGAGCATGGCCCTGCTGATCATTTGATTTCAGACTTCTAGCCTCCAGAACTGTGCGAGAATAATTTTCTGTTTTTTAAACCACCCAGTTTGTGATAATTTGTTATGGCAACCCAAAGAAACTGACACAATAATAAAATTCTTCTTTTCATTAAATTCCTCTGATAATGAGTTGTAGAAGATGTTGTGATGACTTTGGTTGCAAAAATCAGGCAAATCACATTTTCAAAAAGATTTATTTAGAGGCATGATTTTATGTAGAGGTGAATCATGAACTCCCTCAAATTTATGCTTTTCCCTGCCCTAAAAACTGTAAAAGAAAAAATCAGAAGATGGTCTATAAATACCTACGTAATTGAAACAGGAGAACTGGATAGAGTAATTCAGTACAAGGATATCCATCCCCTTACCTCTATCTAATTCCCACTCCCACACCCAAGGAAATGGGTAAAGCCCATAAAGGTCATAAACCAGATGGGACTCAATCCCAGGTCTGAGCCACCATTAGCGTGACCAGAGGCTCTTTACTGCTCTCTGTCAAAATGCGCTAAACTTTACTCTAGTGAACTTACCTTGGAAATATTTCAAAATAAACAATTTAAAATGGACTAATATTTCAAAGGAAGAAGAGACCTTGGAAAACATCTGCTTCATTCCTCTCATTTTAAAGACAAGAAAACTAAGATGGAAAGAGCTCAAGTGGCTTTCCTTGATTATACAGATAATTAGCGATAGAATCATAGCTTGAATCCAGATCTCCAAACTTTTCTGAACCTTATTGTCCTTCCACTGTAGCTCCCATCTGGAGTGTCTGGCTATGATCAGACACTAACAAACTTGCCCTCGCCATTTCACATGTTATAAGTAGTCAAATGTGTTTTCTTAGGTTTTGCTTTTTTTTTTTTTCTTTTTCAAGGTATGCTTTTTGGTGAGCCAGATTGGCCCTGACCTAAAATCTGTTGCCAATCTTCCTCTTTTTTTTTTCTTTTCTCCCCAAAGCCCCAATACATAGTTGTATATCCTAGATGTAAGTCAATCTAGTTGTCCCACGTGGGATGCCACCACAGCGTGTAGGTCCACACCCAGGATCCCAACCCTCCAACCCTGGGCTGCCCAAGTGGAGCATGTAAACTTAACCACTGTGCCACATGGCCAGCCCCTAGGTTTTGCTTTTAATGAAACCTCTATTTTAGGAGTCTTCAAATGATATTCTTTAAATGGTAAAAAGTATTTAAAGATAAATAATGCATTCAGCATAACTCCTTCTTTTTCTTAAGAGAATTGCAGTGTTTCTGGCAGATGCTATATTGACAGACTTGAGGACTGATTTTCAAACTATTACCAGAATATTTAAATCACAAAAAGGTATATGAAATAATTGTATTTATCTTACCAGCCTGGAACAATTTTTCAATTCTTTGATGGATTGAGAGTAGCTTCTACGAAAGAGATTGAAGATAATTACAAATTGTGTCTATGGCCAAGAGAGATGTAGTAAAACACACACACAAAGAAATGTGATAAGACACACAGTATGTACACACACAAACACCCACATGTATATAAAGGACAGAAGAAAAACTGGCTTGAGAAACAGAAATGTTCACTTAGAAATCTACCATAAATTTGAAGTTGCAATCAATGGCCAACTTCTGCTCCCGCTTGATGCCAAGAAGAAAAATAATGGCTAAGTGAATACAATTAATCACTGTATTTACATAACTATCATTTTCCTATGTAAAGAGCTACCCTGGTGAGTGGTGTAACACTTGTCAATTAGTTCTAATTAGCGTTTCTGCCTCTAAACGTTTGACTCCACTTTCAATTACAATAGTTTGTGTATCTTAACAACTGTACTAGATATGCTTGTATGAGGCCTGCTACATTTTAAGCATAAACTATCCAGCCTCTACACCCTTCTCAGCTAAGCAGGACCATGCTGTTCTCTGTGTATGTAGGGCAATTTCCTGGACTTGATGTGGGCATCTAAGGATGACCCAATGGCTGGCTGCCCTGATGAAAACAAATTAAACTTCCTTAGTTAGTCCCCAGAAACAACTAAAATTTCACTGCAATAATTTTGCAACAACTCAGCCTTTGACTTGGTCATTCTTTAGGATATCTACAAATAACTCTGAGTGCAGAGGTTTAAGAGAAAACTAAATGGAAAGACATATGTCGGCAAGTCACTTGAACATATAACGTGAAATAAACTTTTACCATCACGAGTTTATTTACAGTAAGTGGTAAATATCTAGAGATGTGAATGCTGTATTTTGTATGCTTTTCTATAATTTCCTTAACAAAAGAATTCTGATTTTCTTGGAGGTGTCTATAAGCACAAATCTTCAAAAATTGTTCTGGAAGAATGAATATTTAGGTACATTCTCTTATGAGATTTATGAAAAAGTCAAATTATCCAGGAAAACAAACTTTGTCCCTAACTAAAGTTGGTTTCATTCTGATTTACTGCGGCTCTTCTATGAAATTCACCTGCATCTGCAGACTCTGCTTTTTCAGTCTTGAGGAAGCCGAAGGGCCAGTACGGCAAATGGAGGTGAACAATTTTCCATTCATTCTTTCAAGGATCTGGAACTAAAGATTTGTCAGCCCTGCAAGTGGGCTGTGGCCTTCCAGGAGATTACGGACAGTTCCTGTTGCATGATCCACAACAAAGCCTGAACAGACATCTGCCAAGAGACAAACCAAACCTTTTGGTGATTCCAAAAGATTAGCAAATATTTCCTTATGGAGAGGGGAAACAAAAAAACATCAATTTTCTATATCAAAAATGGCAGCCATCTTTGTATCCTAAATTAATTATTGGAAACCAAAAAATATTCATAGAAAGTGAAGAAGATTCAGAATCTTTATTTCAACATCTTCTTATGACTCTAGAATTATTTGTTAGTTCAGACATGAAAGTTAGGAAATCAGGAACTCCTGAGAAGAGGTCTAAAATCATAGGAATGTTATCTTAAGTGGAGATGCCTCATGAGAAAATAACAGGTAAAAAGTTTTCTGTCATCTCTACTTAAAAACTTCTTTTATTTCTCTAATTCCTGCCTAGAGCAATTTAACACCCCTACCTCAGAAATGAGAAATTGAGTAAAGAGCAACAATTCCAATATCTTCAAGTCAAAGTGTAATGTCAAGTTTGCATTGATCAGGAAACCGAATCAATAAAGGGGCAAGGTCTCAAAAAAAAATGCATTGCAGGGAAAAGCTGATTGATTTCATACATATCAAGATATTCCTGAATCCAGTTATGTGATATGTTCTCACTGCTTTTTTTAAAGTATAAGCATCCAGGAAATTTCCTAATTTGTCTGTAAAATAATAATTAAAGTTGGTTAGAGGCCAAAGAATCATTGGTGAAAGTGATTTTTTCATTCCCAGACACAACCTGGAAATCTTAAACATATATTTGAGGAAACAATAGGTAGAATTAAGTGATTATGGGACTATGCAGAAAGTGTTTGGGGTTTTTTTTAGACTTTCAGCAAACAACTATTCCTTTTCATCTGCACAGAAGATACGTGGTCACGTATGATAGCTTTGAGGTAATACTAGCTTTGTTTTCTTTGATGAAGAATTATGCTAAATTATATTTTAGGTTATAAATTACTGTAATAAAATTGTTAAATTGTTATTATAAATTGATTCACCTTTTTTGGAGGAAAATTTGCAATTTCTATTAAGTATTGTTAATAACTATCATTTAGCAAATGTTCATCGTATGGCAGGCACTGTTCTAAGCATTTACAGTCATTCTTAAAACACCTCCATGAGGTAGGTACTAATGTATTTCCTTGAATCTAAAAAACCATTAATTGTAAAGGGCACCTATAGATGTACATCTAAAAGAAAGAAAGGAAAAACACTGTGAATTATATGAAGTACATTTTTTTCTTTATAATTTTTACTCTTACTCAAAGAGTTCTTTAACTTTTAGACCTGAACTTTGTCATATATCCCTCCTATGCATATGTAACATTGAATGTATAAATAAAATCAATTGGTTGAGATTCCTTACATTTGGGGTCCAATTCTTCTTAAATACTTTTTGACTCAGAATTAACAATGTCTATGTTTTTCTGCAAAACACTATCCACTATTTCATCAAGATTGTTGGTGATGCAATATTTCCTTAGAGAATTCTATTTCTTCATCTCTAGGGTTTTCTTGCAGGCTTTTGACACCCATTTGGCGAATTTTGTTATTGGGTTTTTTAAAATTTAAATTAGGGGCCAGCCCCGTGGCTGAGTGGTTAAGTTCGAGCGCTCCGCTTTGGCCGCCCAGGGTTCAGATCTTGGGCGCGGACATGGCACCACTCATCAGGACATGATGAGGTGGCATCCAATGTGCTACAACTACAAGGACCACAACTAAAATATACAACTATATACTGGGGGGATTTGGGGAGAAAAAGCAGAAAAAAATAAAATTAAATTAAATTAAATTTAAATTAAAGTAGCAACAGAAGGTTTTCAGACAACAACCAAGACTCATATTCCTGCCTTCAAGGCCCTTAAATGGCTGTTGAAGGGTTATAGGTGTCCAGTAGTAACAACCTACGTGCACCAGTGTCAGCAATAACATCTATGTCATCCTGCTATCTGGCTGACAATGGT
This sequence comes from Equus przewalskii, assembly GCF_037783145.1. Lineage (NCBI taxonomy): Eukaryota > Metazoa > Chordata > Mammalia > Perissodactyla > Equidae > Equus > Equus przewalskii. The sequence continues at coordinate 74,336,210 of NC_091843.1, read as the reverse complement.
TGTAAAAATGACATCAACAGGGAGATGGATTCTGACATCAAAAATGTTAAATTATGAGAATGAATGAGGCAGAAATAAGGAGAGACAGCTTTGTCTAGTGCTCTGTAGTCAGATTGTGAAGAACTGTACCCACAGAAGAGGTGGGTACGCAACCCAGCTCTTCTACTTACTAGCTACATGACTGTGGATAGGCCATTTAACCTTTTTACTCTTTAATTCACTCATCAATAAAAAGAATATAATAATAGTAACCTTACCTTGCAAGATTATTTTGAGAAGAAAAAGCAGTAATAAGCTATCCACTTCTGGGTATTTATTCTGTAGAAATACTCATAAATGTACAATTATATATAAATATAAAGACAGAGATATACACATGAAAGGCCATGTTTTTGGTGTTAGAAACTCCTAAATTTCTATCAATATATTAGTTATACAAATTACTGTATATACACACAATAGAATACTATATAACTCTTAAAAATAATAAAAAAGGTCTATATGTGAAGACGTGGAACAATAGCCAAGCTATATTAATGAAAAAGCAAGCTTTTAGAACAAAATAGTTCCTTATTTAAAATAAATAAATAAACAAGAAAATGAACAATCATACATATGCATGCTTATGTTCACATGAGTGTATATACGTATTTGAATATTATTTTTAAAAAGTCTGAAAGCTTCTTACCCAAATTTTAACAGTAGTTGTATCTGAAGGATCAGATTATCTACACTTCATTCATTTCTCTATTTCTTGAAATTTTACATGGAGTTATAACACATTTATGATCAGAAAAAAATTAAAATTACTGTAAGACCATATATTTATACATTATACATTTATTTAGTTTATACATTAGGTGTATATTGTAAGATAAAACTATATACACCAATAGGGTGTTAGGAAAATAAAAGGAATATAATGAGATCTGAGCAACAAATTCCCTGAACACTTCCTCAAAAATAAAATTGCCTTGTCCTCACCAAAAAAATAAATAAATGAAATAAAACTGCCTTGGACAAAGTTTTTTTTCTGCCAGTCGTTATTCACTATAAATTTCTCAGTGTATTCCTTCAACATCCTCTGACATTTCTTATTTATTCTCTGTAGCTTCTCCCCTATTTTATATCTAAATGAGGAGTTTCCTATCCCTAACTTCTGCTCTCTGGCTATAGCAGACTCCCTCACCCCTTCTGGTAGAAGCAGTCCCACGGAAAAATGTGGCCCATTTCCGAGGTCAGCCTCTGAAGTGCGAATTCGAACAGCCGCCTCTAATCACTTGCACAAGCAAGGTTCGGGAAACAGCTCTCCTCTGCCTGGAATCCTGCTTTTCCTGTGTCCACATCAATAGAAGAGAGAGCCATAAAGGTATTTGATATATGGATGCTCTCTTCAGAGCCAAGCCACGAACCTTATCATTAAAAACACATTTTTAATTCGTATGTGATTTTCACTTTACTTCCAGGTAAGCAAAAGTCATTGCATAGAAGAAACAAAAGTAATAGAAGCCAACAGATGAACAAAGAGAGAGAGGAGGCGGCATGCTACGCTTAGAAAATATTTATTTTTTAATGTTGGCTCAGATTAATTCCTGAAATACTTTATGTACTACCACCAAAGAGAAGGAATAAAACAAGAAGCTTACCGTGACCTGCCATCAACGGCATTTCTGCATCTCTATTTCATTTAGGCATCTTGGCTATCAACTAAGGAGAAGTTTTTCTCTCATGAGAATCTGCATATTCCTCTTTAATTGATTCTTTTGTGCAGATACTAAAAGGTAGGTTTCTTAACACAAACATCTTGTCATCTTTGTTAGCATAAAGGTATAAATTGCTACAAGCCTTTGGAGAGCTAACAAAGAAAAACATCCCTATGTAGATTTATGAATTAACATCGAAATTATACTCCTAAGAACTAAAAATATTAAATTCTTAAAATGGGCCTGAAACTTTACTAAGTGGTTTATGAGTTTTACCCAGTCACGTGCTGGCAAACTTGCTCTCCAAGAAGGAAAAGGAAAGCTCTAATTTATAGTATTTGCCAATTTCCATGGTGTAAATACTCCCCCTCACAGCAGATTTGAAACTACTAAGATTTTAATTTCCAGATCTCAAAATTCCCGAATAATTAACAATCAGCCAGCTCCAGTGCATCATCACATTCTAGCTTCAAAGCAGAAGTTTATAACAGAAATTATTACCCCCTTTTAATGATGTTTACACTAAGCCAGAAAGTAGTGAAGTAATTTTCCAAAGTTCCCACCGTTAGTTGGGGGCCAGGGGTTGTCTTTCTTTGCTTTACGCTTTTGCATATGTATTATAACTCTAATCTGTTTCAGAGAAAAATGCAAATTAGCAACCAAAGAATAAACTAAATCAGAAAGAAGAAAACTCAAAGCCAAACTTTCCTCTGGTGTGCTATTTGCCTAGAAAAACCTGCCGCGGTAATGGATTCCAATGGGGTGTATAACTTAGCAGTTAAAAAAAATACTCTAGCCTGAAAACAGAACTGACAAAGCTTTAGAACGTGCTTGACATCTTTTTTTTTAAAAAAAAAATTTTAACTATGTTTAGTAGCAACAAAATAAGAATTAATTGAGAGTCTGAAGTTGCTGGGTCCATAATATGGTGATATTTGGTTGGGAAAAATGAATAATTTCTCCTATAATTATTATTCTTCATTTAATAACAAGTATCATGCCACAATATTATAATGTTTCTGTAAAAGAGTAAAAAAATATATCTCTTACAGAAAATTTAGCAAAACAGACCAGAGAAAGGAGATTTAGAAAGAACTGCATGGATGATTTTTCCATATTAATTATAAGCATTCTCCTTTCAAGGAAGTCATGGAAATGAAGCTATTTCAGAAGAGATCTAATGTAGTCGAAAGAAAAATACTAAGCATGTAAATCACTCAGCACTGAAATCTGAGTTTGAATCCCAGTATTTCTACCTATAAATAAGCTGCTTAGAATTTTTCTGAGCAAAAAAAGAAAATAATTCTTGTCCAGATTCGAGTGATATAATAATTGTAATAGCTGAGGTTTTTTTGATCAATTTAAACTTTCCAGGCCCTATGCTAAGTGATTCACATGCACTGTTTCATACAATCCTCTGCATCAGGGAATTACTATCTCATTTTGCTGATGAGAAGCTGCTCTGCTTCAATCACAGCTATTAACTGGTAGAAAGACTCGGATCCTGGACTTCTAACCTCCAAACCTGTTATCCATCACTCCACATTTTATACACATATAATGAAAGGGAATAAGCACTTCCAAAACTGCAATTAAAAAAAGTTGTGGTTTCTTGAGATCTAGAACGGTGCCATGTTCCTCTCTGTATCCCCAAGTATAGTAACATAAAGGTGGGAATGCATACAGGAATGAATGAATGTTTATCAATAATGGCCGAGTGTCATCAATACTGTACTGTGAATACTGTCATAAACTCTGAATCTCAAATATGTGCATGCTTTGTTAAATACTTTGAGAAAACCTCGCGAATTCCAAAGAATTAGATTTGGACAGTGATTGGTAAGGTGAACCAATAACATTAATCACCTTAATTAATTTGTAAGAGATTTATTAGAAACTATTTTTCTGCTGAGTTGTAATTGAAAAACCTTTGCTTTGAATACTTTAGGAAACGTTTTTTTACAATACCCTCCTTTTCCAAATTTTGAAAATATAAAACTTTTTCTTATTTCTGTCTCTGACTATTTACCTATGGATATTTACCTTGACAAAGAGTCACAGTACAGCGCTTGTTAGCAATAAGATATTATTGATTATAGGTCTCCAAATTAACATTAATGGTCAAAAATAGCATACCTTAATGGAATTTTGTTTAGTTTCATTTCCTTGTTTGATTTTTTTCTGTTATTTCTGGAGTTGGGATTTATTATTTTGAGCTAGTAAGACCAGCATTGCTAGGATGATCTCTGTTTAGAACTGTTAATATTTCTATTCTGTTACATCCCACATATGTGAAACCTTACGCTCCAAATCACAAGGGAGATGAGTAAAATTCATTATCTTATAAAAACCAAAACAAAAGCTAACAAACAACATGTGTCCTACTATAATGGATTAGAATGGCAAGCTTCTCTTTTATAGGGCAAAAAATATAATTTCTGTCGTTACGAATTGCTCTAAGCTTTTTAAAAATCATTTTTTGTACATTTTTAGAGTATTTTGTGAAAACTTTCTTTCCTTCCACATTGTTATGCTTCCATTATGATTTCTGATTTATTCGTTTCCCTACTCTTCGTAGTATATCCTTTCATGGACTTTCTCCTTTTATTTCCAACCATTCCATCAGACTTTGGGCATGAAGAGTACCTCACTTTTCTTTCTTTCTCTGGCTCTTTACATGGCACATGGCATACAGTAGATAAGCTTAATATACAAAGCCTCTAAATGTTCAGTCGTTTAAATGTTTTTTTCTCTATGCAAATTTTCATAGTATAATCTGGTATTGGCATAGGAGATGGAGAGGGTGATGGAGGGGAAAGAGAGAATGCATGTTCCTTTTATTCCACCCCTAAGCATTTATCTAGTTTTTTTAGCATTAGTCTGAGCACTGTCAGACATAGAACTACCAGTTAGGTCAAATAGAGTCTTTTCAAGAGAGATTTCAAAGAGGATTTAAAGAATTTTTTTTTCCCTTAATAAGACCAAGTATAATTTACTTACTGGAGGGGGGATGAATTAGGATAATCCATAGAGATTTTTGTATTTTGTAGAACCAGCAACACGTAACTCCCCTCCCTCCCTCCTTCAGCATTTAACCCAGTGAGCACGTTCATCAGCCACATCAACACAAAAGGTTAACAGTTTCTCAGACTTCTTATAGATGAAACTTATAGATGGACTGTGAATCGAAGATTTGTGCTATATCTTTCTTGATAGGCTAGATCAGGAGCATCCTCATCACAAAACTCCTCCACAGTCGGCACACCTAGAGTATTGGCCTTGACTGAGCAGATCGTGAGATTTTATTACAGTGCATTATACTCATAATTTGGGTACTCCTAGACAAAGAATTTCATGTTTAGCCTATTCCAACCCAAGAATAACATAATTACAATTTCATATTTCTTTTGTAACCCCAGTTCACTAGATTAAGAATTCTGAACTCTGATTTCCCCTAGGACTCACTTTTCAAAGATTTGAAACAGCTTAGAAAATATACAGATTGGAGGGAGGAGGGAGGGAGTAATTGCAGCCAACGTGATGTCTTTGTGGAGTCATTTGACTCTGTCAGCACAGTAAATAAAGAGTGTAATGGAGAACAATTAGGGTATTTTACCAACCACTTAGAGCTTAGCCTACCAGGGCTACCTGCTCTGGGAAAGAATTCAAAGGAATCTGAAAGGACTGCAATGAGGTTTCCGTCCTTCTTACTCTGCCAGTTAAAATAACCATCCTTCAGGCCAGGGTTATTGGGGACTCCAGAGAAGAGAGAGGTCTCCTCTACTCTAAGGATCCCTGGATTTGGATATGGCCAACACCCCAAGCATCAGAACTGTAATCTGATGAGAGAACTGCAAAAGAATGATTCTCAATTTAGCAGCTTTGTAAAGAACCATAAAATGTTGTAAGGGAAAAATCCTGGCTGGCTGGCTGGTTGATTCCTTTCCAGACTCTCCTTGTAAGATACTGTTCACTAGACTAGAAAGGATATAAAACTGAAACAAGCTTATTAGAGTGAACCAAGTGACCCAGCAAAGGACCTGCAGAACATAACGCTGGAAATCAGTTCTACCAGAAAAGAGATAGTACAGTAGACTTCATTTGGACATCTCTGATTAGAACTATAATACTAATGGAACCACAAGGAGAAATGGCATATCAGACAAGTGAGCAATGGTGTATGAATGACAGGGGTTTGCTTGCTCCAATCATTCCATGCCTTGATTCATCAAAAAACACTTATTGTGTGCCTTATATGTGTAGCACTGAGGGGAAACACTTTTCAAATTGCTGCATTCAAAAAAAGCAACTAGCTATTGTGTATTCTACAAAATAGTATTAGTGAGTAAATGAACAAGAATAAAGTTAATGGCATTTTAGAGTGGAGAGAGATCAAGAATCTTCAGAGAAGGACTCATGAATGAAGTAGAATTTTAGCTGATCTTGATAAATGGACAGAAACAAAGAATGAGGAAATGCATTAAGTATGATCCAGGTGTGGTACTGGCTTACAGAAGACTGGAGAAGCTGGAATACGTAAGGCATATTTACACTGTGTGTGTGAGGATTGTGAGGGTGTATATACATACACACACATATACATACACACATATGTTGAGGTATCTATCTATCTATCTATCCATCATTATCTATGCCTTCTCTTTCATTTCCTATCGCATTTCCCTTTTCTTGGCTGTAGCACCACTTACTAGCTTTGCAACATTGGGTAAGGTACTTAAATTTTTCCTGGTCTCAGTTCTCTTAACTGAAACATGGAAATAATAATTGTCCCTAACTTATTGAATTGCTGTGTAAATGAAAATGAATGCTAATATGCTTGAAACAGAGATTGGACCACATTTAGCATTCAAAACATGTTTGCTGATATTTATTTTTATTATCATCTCTTCTAGGCCATCCCTTCATTCTCTTATGGTCTTTCACCAGATTTTGAGATCTTTGAGGGCGGAGACTGTCTTACTCATTTTGGCTCTCAACATCTAGCATACTCCCAGATGTGTCGTTGGTGCTTATAATCGTCTCTTGAATGTTAAACTGCTTCCTGACTGTGTATACCTATAACCACATTGTTATATATGGAGTCTCCAAGTTCACATGCTCACTGGACTTCTCTTCCTGGGCTTCTCTATGTTCTTCTTCCTTTCCCGATGCTATGGGCATTGCTTCTCTACTGTTGCACTGTCTCATTGTTCTTATGGTCTATGCTGTTAGTTTCACCTATGGAATTTCAGAGCAGGTAGAAATAGTAACCTGTAATTGTTAATCCACTATTTTGGCTTCTGACCTCCCAATTCCATACAGCAAGTTAGGCCTGTTCAAATATGATCCCTAAAAATAAATCTAAAAAGAGTACCTCGTTAACATGCCCTGTAAGTTTCACTCCCAGCAACTTATATTCTACATTAAAACAATGGGTTGCCTGTAGGACATAGAGTCCCGTTCCACCTGCTTACATCCTGGAAAAGATCTATTAACAGCCACACACCCTAGAGAGTTGAGGCTAAGTTAAAAGATTATTCCTTTCCCCAGCTACTTAGATTACCAAAAAAGATAGCCATGTAAGATTAGTTTGCCTTTTCTGACTTTAAAAAGTTGCCTGCTTGCTACCTTTTTTTATCTGAAGCCTGTAGGCAGATTCTAATTTGGCCTTGCAAAAAAATCTGTTTGGCCCTGGGCTGAGGGAAGATGTTAATTCTCATGACTGTTTTAGAACACATCAAAATTCAGTATGCAGTTTTTTTCAGGATTTCAAAGCAATATGCTTAAAACATGCAATTTAGAACTAGAACATATAGAGCATTTAAAAATATTCAGGTTTTACCAAGAATCCATCCGGTCTATTATTGCAATAAATAGGATACAAAGATATCTTTATCTGGTTGTGAATGAAACTCTATCTACTTAGAAAAAAGTTAGAAGTAAAATTTTAGCTCTTTTAATTCTACAGAGGTTTTCTAGCTTTGACAGTAGAAATTTGGTATGGCTGAAAAGAAAGGAATTATAAAATTGAATATGCATTAAGCACTTCTCAAAAAAAAATTTAAAAGAAAATGGTTTCTAGTCTTTAATATATCTGAAGTAACACTCTTAGCTTGGTCAACAAATGTAACAAAAAATGAGTGAGAATATGACTCATTCCACCATGAACTTCTGTTAAAACAGACATGTTGAGCGTTTCCTCCACAATATTTGTGCCCTTATGTCAAGCAGTGGTGACTCCTTCCCGAGACCAATAGGTAAGAACTTTTTTAAATGGTCCAAAAGAAATGAATTTGTAATTCTCCACCTCATGTATGCCAGGGTGCACTTCCAACCAGTCTTGATGAATTTGTTCCTTTTGGGTTTGTTTTGTCCTGTCCTTCAAGAACGCCAGAAGTTGGAGTTTGAATGGAAGTGTGGTCACAGATGTTAAGTTGTTTTTAGCTGAACCAAATTAATGTTGTTGAAAAGCATTCAGTTATTTCTGCTCCTCCCACCCAAAGTCTACATATTTCTAGTATCAAAATGAGATCGAGAATGAAACATTGAATAGCCTCAAACTCATATAAAGACTTCAGAAAGTCCTGTTTAAAAAACAAAAAGCAAGAGAGAAATGTGCAGTTGTAACTTTTAAGGCCACTTTCTTACGTGAAAACTAGCTGCTGCTGGTTTTGGCATCACTCAAAGATAAGGGACATGAAATCTACCTTAATGCTTCTGAAATAAAGCAACAACTTGCAGTTTTTCAGAGGCACCTAGATTTCTCTCATGTATTTTTTGCACAAAACTCAGCCATTGCCAAAGCACATTGTTACTTCCTGGAAATAGATGCTCTGTGATCATAGCAGTTAACATTGCTTGAGGGTCTACTGTGTGCCCGTCTCTCTGCCAAGAGCTTTACATATATCATCTCATTTAATCCGACAAAGCTCTATAACGTAAGTAGCATTGCAATCTCCATTTTAAGAAGAAGGAAGCTGAGGCTGAGAGAGGTAAGCAGACAGGTAGGAACAAGCAAAGCTGGGATCTGAACACAGGCTGTCCAACCCCGGGGCCCTGATTTGACTACCACGCTGCTTTGCCTCAGGTCCATTGTGCTGTTAGTATAAGAAGCTGGAAGAGATTTTAACTTACTGACACAACAAAACCAATTCTAATGAGGTGAAATTGGGAGAGAGAGGTATGCGGATACAACAACAAAACTGAAGGATGGGAATAAGGAGGCCTAGCAACAGCCAGCACACGCGAGTTTGCCTGGCAGTCAGCTAAAATGAGGCACACCCAAACAGGGCCGGCCAAAGCATATATTTTAAGATATTAGGAAAGCAAAAATCAAATGATAGCATAAATCTGTGAACGCTGGGAAATACAACGGCGGGGAGATATACCTAGTAGGCTACCAAAAGAAACAGGATAGCACCAGGAAGACATGAGGAGATCCTGCCAGTGGGTGTGGGAGCTTCAGATTGCAGGAGGCCATGCATCAAGGTGCCCGCTGGATCCACACTGATCCTAAGCACTCAAAACCTTTCTGCAGAACTGCTTTCAAAGTCCTGGTGGAAAGTCACCATCCCTTGAGAGTGAATTCCTATTTGACCAGGTAAATTGGCCAGTTAAATTTAAGCAGCTCCTCAGGTAAATTTTTTTTTAAATCATTGATTTGATTTAGTTTCCATAAAATTAAAATTGAGTTGGATTGGATGTAGGGTTCACAGTTGTGTTAGTCTGCCAGAGCTGCCATAACAGAATACCACAGACTGGGTGGCTTAAACAACAGAAATTTATTATCTCACAGTCCTGGAGCCTGTCTGAGACCCAGCTGTGGGCCGGGTTTGTTGTTTCTGAGGCCTCTCCCCTCGGCTTGCAGATGGCCGCCTTCGCCTTCTCGCTGTGTCTTCACATGGTCTTTGCTCTGCGCGTGTGCATTCCTGCAGTCTCCTCTGTGTGTCCTAGGCTCCCCATCATATAAGGATACCAATTGGATTGGCATACTGCCCATCCTAACAGCCTCATATTAACTTAATTACCTGTTTAAAGACCCTGTCTCCAAATACGGTCACATTCTGAGATACTGGGGGTTAGGACTTCAACAGATAAATTTTGCGAAGACTCAATTCAGCCCATAACAACAGTGTTCACCAAATCATGAAATGTGTTCTGATTTAATTTTGAGTTGGCTCAATTTACCCAGCAAGCCATTAGTGGCACACAAGCTTAGAATATTAAAGATAAATAAATAAATAAATAAAATGTAAGTGTAAAAGAAATAATATTGAAAGTCACTTTAATTAAACAAATTATCCCCCAGTATCACTGCCATATTCTGGACACTGTTGATCTATGATATGTTTTAGTTAAAAGACAGACTCGTTGGCTAGATTCTTGAAACAGCCCAAATTCTTTGTATATGTAATAAAGAAAGCAGCTGTTGCCATTGAAAATCTATGGTGTTCTGGTCACTGTGAATAGATCTTTTAAATACATTGTTTCACTTATTGTCAGAACATCTCTATGAGGTAGAGATTGTTATCTCTGTCTTACTAATGAAAAAACTAAGGGTTAAACATTTTAAATACTCTGCCCAAAATTACATGCTAGTAAGTGAGCCTTGATATCAACAAGTCTGTTTGTAACAAAGGCCCATGTTTTCGTTTTTGTTTTTTTTCTTTTTTTTTTTTGAGGAAGATTATCCCTGAGCTAACATCTGCTGCCAATTCTCCTCTTTTTGCTAAGGAAGATTGGCCCTGAGCTAACATCTGTGCCCATCTTCCTCCATTTTATATGTGGGACATCTGCCATAGCATGGCTTGCCAAGCAGGGGTGCGTAGGTCCACACCCGGGATCCAAACCAGTGAACCCCAGGCTGCTGAAGTGGAACAGGCAAACTTAACCACTGCACCACTGGGCTGGCCCCCAAAGGCCCATGTTTTTACCAATAATCTAAATTATCTCCTGAGGCCTTGGCATAGTCGTTCAAAGTCAGTAATGCTCAATTTTGTCAGATGAGATATTTCTGCAACTCAATATCAAGAAGGGTAAGAACAACATTGCAAACATAAATTTGATTTATGTTTATTGATTACCTAGGATGTATTAAGTACTGTGCTAGGCACTGAGGTTAGGATGATGAACAGGACATAATCCTTAAAGAAACTCACAGTCTGGTTAGGAAGATAGACGCTTACACAACAAAATGCAATGGAATAGAGTAAGTCCTAGAGACTTTTATTCAATCAGCAGGCTGCCTAAGGTATTATTTTGTAAAAAGTGTAAGAAATCTTCTGAATTATAAAGACACTAAATACTATTACAGTTCTTACCATGACACATGTGAATATCATTCTAAAATTTAAAAAAAAAATAGAAAAATGGCAAGAAATCCTGTTTGCAAGTTCTTAAGGCACACTTCTATCACATTCTATTTCAGTAAATTCCAACAAAGCTCAGCTGAATTGTTTCATTTAACTTTTACTATAACATTTTTATAAACCACAGTTTCTGATCAATGATGCTTTGGCTATGGAACTGAGTACATGGTAATACTTACCCTTCTATACTTTGAAATCCAGCCCTCTATTTACCAAGCATAAAGGCAAATTCCAGTTAAACTACTCTTAGTTCCGTCTTTCTGATGTTCAAGTGCAGGAACAATTATCCCCATCAATATTTAATGGCCTAATCCTAAACAGACAGTGCCACAGTGTAGGCAATAGTCCTGTTAACATGCTGTTAATTTTCAAGCATAGAAGTAGAAATGGACTATACAGTTACTGAAAATGCACAGCAGTACATTTCCCCAAGGTAAAATTCTCTCTGCCTTTTCTTGTCTACCTTCATTGATAATAAGGGAATTAGAAACATTTCAGAGTTGTGTTCAGTGGGTTAAGCTTGTTCACTCCTTAAAATTCATGGAGAGAATGAAGCCTTCCCAGTTTTCCAGTTTTTTGAATAACGAGGTTTGTAACTCCCCCGTTCAAGCCACGTATCTCATGAGCCCACCTACCTGCTGTTTTATTTTGTTTGGTTTGGTCTTTTTCCGATTTAATACTTCAAATAGTCATTATTATGCAACAAGAGTCATTGTCTAGATGCTTGAAATCTAGACCACTGGACTTCAATTAGAAATTTTTCTATAAAATATGAGATGAATGTCAACATAACAAAAGTCATAATAAATTTTAATGCAAATAATTTTTACAGCTACAACATGGATAGAGAGACCTGCTGTAGCGTATATAATTTCACTGAGAAGATCACAGTGTTGACGGTGTATGATTAGTTCTCTTTCTCTTCCTATGCTTTTAAAAAGATTGAAGACTGAGGTGGAGGGATGTAGAAGGCTAACTGCCATGTAAAACCGTCTTTTGGGAGGAAACAACTTAGAGGAAGTGCAGACAGAGAAATCATGTAAAGATTCAAGAGCAGAAACAAAAGATCCTTCTTCATCTGTTTACTAATAGGCTAAATACATTCCCGGCAGCTGTACTTGAGAATAAAGTCTGTATTACCTTCCTTACAAATTCAGCTTTGACCTTAAAAATTATCTAACCTCTAAGTCTGATGCAATTGATTTTTAAACCCAACTTAGATATGATTTTCCATTGAATAGAAAATTTCAACCAGTTTCCCTCTTAAAGGTGATGTATTACTTAAAATGCTTTCGGGACACTTCCATTATTTTTTCTTCCTTTTGCTTACTTCATGAGTATCCAGATTTTCAAGTGTTAAATAAATATCAAACATCTTGTCACTGTTAAAGAATAAAGCTCAAATATATTTCTTCTAAAGGTGATAAATATCAAGTTGGTCAATGCTGTCCAACTGGAGTAAAAGCAAGGAAGTTTGATTAGTTGGAATTCCGGTTGACTTGGGTGAACAGGGTAATAGATACTTTACAGATTTAAGGGGAAGGGACTTCATGTCTTTATACAATTCTCTAGTTCTTGTGAGGAAAAGTGCAGAATGTCCTTGTAAGAATATTTCTTATTCCTTTGCCAAATACAGTTCTTAAGTACTATGTTTATATAACCATCTGCCATGTTTACATAGCAGAACTCAAAGGCAGAAATCTCTCATTTGTCAGAACATGGCCATGCCTATTATATAAATTATTTTGGAGTAGATTAGAATCTTTCTCCATAAATGTTCATTAACTTAAAAGCAGGGCAAACCTAATGCAAAATGGAAGAGTGGATGACTTTGTCTTTAAAATCCTGCTTCCCTCCTATCGCCCTCCATCAGGAATCTAGTCACTACTGATTGTCTGGTATTTTTCATTCTAACACCTCACCTAGATAATGTTTCTGCCCACGTCCTTTCCTTCATTCATTCAACAAATATTTGTTTAGCACCTACCACATGTCATCAGACAGTGCTCCAGGTAGGTATTTGGGTTATATCAATGAACCAAAGATCCCTGACCGCACGGAGCTTACATTCTAAGAAGGAAAACAGAAAAGAAATAATAAATATAATAAGTGAGTAAAATATATAGGATGTTAGCAGATAATGTAGCTGTGAAAAAAAAAGTAAAGAATGACAAAGAGGTTGATGATGGGAGGGGTGAGGGAGTGTAAAGAGAGGATTGTATTTGGAAATAAAGAGGCCAAGATAGGCCTCATTGAGAAGTCAGCTTCTAAGTAAGGAAGTTAGCCATGTGGAAGTCCAGAGGAGAGCACCAAGGAGGAAAAGGCCACGGCCCAAAGACCATACGGTCAGGATATGCTTGATATGTTTGAGGAAACACAAGGAAGTCACTGATTGAAATGGAGTGAATGAGAAGGAGAGGAATAGGAGAGGAGAAAAGAAACAGGCTGAGGGAGGAATGAGGATCCTGGTAGGCCACTGGGAAGCTTTGGCTTTTAATCTGTCTTAAATCTCATTCTACAAAGTTCTATGCTTTGTTAAGGCTCAGAGCTGACTAGATTGACAAAATACTTATTTATTCATTCATTTACTCCTCTATTTGTTCATTCATTCAACAATTGTTTATGGAAAGCATAATACGGACGAGGCATCATAATAGGCTGTAAGGATATAACAGTAAGCAAAAGCAGACAAAATCCCTGTCCTCAGGGAGCTCATGATCTAGTGAGGAAGACAGACAGTAATCTGATAGTCACAGGAGAAGTGCCATGAAGCCAAAGAAATAGAGGTGCGTGGTGCTGTGGGAGTCTGGAATAGGAGAATTTGACTTAGTCATGAGGTCAAAGGATACTGCCTTGAAAAAGCATCAACTAAGTGGCAAGTGAAAGATAAATAGGTGCTAACTAGGTAGTCTAGAGAAAAGCGCTTATGTGAACAGCAAGCGGCAGGCAGAAACAAGGTGATTGCAGGAGACTGCAAGGAGGTAGAGTGGTTGGGGCCCAGAGAGCTGGAAGAGTCTATCAGGGATGAGTCTGGAGAGGTAGGTAGGAAGTTGGATGTGCTTGGGATAAAAGGCCACAATAAGAGGTTTGCCTTAATCCTAAGCTCACTGGTAAGCCACTAACAGATTTTAAGCAAGGTGGTGACCTGATCACATTCGAGTTTTGAAGATCACTAATCCATTTTGAGTATCTACTAATGAGGTTGTCTATCCTCCAGGTAATACATTGGTATTTTAAAGGAAGCCTTTTAGAGATAATCCTGAACCCAAGTAGATCCTGATGGGAATTTTAAGTATTGCGGCAAGCTGATGAGAAGAAACAAGTTGGGTAGGGAAATTATTGAGCAGCCCATCAATTAAGTCAGGGAACAGAGTCAGATTCTATGTATTTAGCCTGTAAAATATGGCTTTCATTAAACTATTAAGATGTCAGTGAAGAACAAAATATTGGTTTAGTGTGAATACTGACTCCCTTTCATTTCTTTGATAAGCATTTTGAGGCCTAGCAATGTTAAATGACTTTCCCAAGGTCACAGAGAAATTTCAAAGCAGTCCATCCAGCATGAAAAAAAAACTTAAGTAGCCAAATTAATTTAAGATTCAAACTAAAAGATGTGGACATCTTAAAGACTCCTAACTCCTTTGTTTTCCCTTCGAAAACATTATGGAACACTTATGTCCATACAGCCTTAAAACTCCTGCTGTTCTCTGGGCACAGTTCATAAATCCCAGTCAATAGTCTCATCTGCAATATCTTTCCCACAGTTGTGTATTGAGCCTTCTCAAATTAGTCCTCAGAGGGAAAGCTGTTTGCTGGGTACCTTTCCTCTTCCCTCATCTTCAGCACTACCCCCTCCCACACTTACCACTACCATACGCATTTAATTCAGTCAACAAATATTTACTGAGCATCAACTATATTCCCAACTGATTAGATACAAAGGTTAAAAAAGTTGAATTCCAATTCTCCAAAAACTCAGTGTAGTGAGAGAGACTGGCAAGTAAATGAGTGGTTAAAAACAATGTCACAGCTTCTCTTTAGCATTAGACACAGGATGCTGCGGAGCAAGACAAGTAGCATACCTCACTCTGCCATAGGAGAGGGAGGCTTTACAGAAGTGACCTAAGTGGCCAGTTCTGATGGACTTTGACGAGTTTACCAGGCAGACAGAGGAGAAGGGGTATTTCAGACCCACAGAACTGCCCATGTAAGCTGTTACTTCAGTGTAGACAGCTGCAGCGTGAGGTACGTATAGGGAAGTAGGGCCTGACTATACTACAAAAGTCACCAAAGCACAGGTCCTAGAGGAAATCTTATGCCATTCTAAGGATTTAGGATCTTCTCTTTAGATCAGTACGGAAACAATGACCTAAGTGATGGTTAATAAATTGTGTTTATTAACAGTTGTAAGATGTAAGGTAAGACAAAGGGAAACTGGTAAGATTTGCCTCTTTGATGCAATTTATAAATGTTACTGTATTCCTAGCTTAATCATTATAAGTTTTATATATTTCTGGGAATATGTTCATTGAGTTCAACAACTAGATTGGCATTCATTCTGAATTGTCATTGTCCTCAAATATTAAAACAGCCATCATTTTATTTATACTGGCCCACACGAGATCGCATAAAATATTCTCCATACAAATAACTTGATATTACACCTCAAGTTTACATTATTTCTTCAGAGTATCAAATGGTACTCCAGTAATCTGAAAAAGTTATGTCCAATTCCCTTCCAGGAAAAAATTCGCTGACCATTAGAAAAGATGTCAGTAAGACAAAAGATCATGGTGTGCCTGTTTAGGGCATGTCAGCGAACGGTGCACATGATTAGACTCTCCAAAAACATGATAACATTTAAAATTAAAAAAGAAAAAAGTAATGCCATGGCTAGCAATAGTAAGCCTTAAACAAAATAGCATTGAGTAGATAAGCCTTCCAATTTGTTAGAATCAGAATTATCTATATGTCAAGAAACTGCCTCCTGGAAAAAGTTTGACAGAGTTGGAGAGAGCTCATCTTTGAGGAATAAGGACCCGCAAATAATTTCAAAATGCCGTACAAGTAGCAGTGATATATTCTGAAGCATTCAAGGAATGGTATTTTAAGATATTTTTTAAATAAAAGAATATTTATTGAATATTTCTTGAATACATAATAGTCATAAATTTTTCGATTATTGTCATATGATTCTCAAATGTGTGTGTGTATGTGGTGTGTGTATATTGTGTGTTTATTAGAGTTTTGCCTTTGTAGTATAATATATGTCTTCTGATCTTCTCATTCTCTCTTTGACAATTCCAAGAGACTTGGTATGACCTATGTAATTTTTTTCCATTTATTTTTACTCCAAAACAGCATTGCTTCTGCCAAAGTGAGTAAAGTACGAATTTCCCCAGGCATGACAACAAATATACACACATTTATGTCTTTCAATGATTTTCAAGACTTAATTCATGTCAAACATTAACCAGAGAGTTTTTGCTCTTCTGTCCAATGTAACCAAAACACAAGGGAAAGCACTTAATATTAAAGTGCTATATTTTTTTGAGTTTTTCCAGGATTAAATTTGTAAATTAAGCTTTTCTGAAGTGAAGCAAATGAATAGGGAATTTAAATTCTTAAGTTGAATTGAACAGTTATCACTTACATAGAACATTATGCTCTTATTTTAAACTTGGGATATTAAAATGCTATTGAAAATTGGTATTTTATACCTACACACACATAGTATGATTACAAGGAGATGCTACAGATGCCAGAAATTAATTTTATGTCTTTCGGTCTTAATGGCCACACCCTGCCTCTTCCACTCATGCTTTACGTTGTATGCTTGTAATCATTAAAAGCAGTCTTCAGGAACCAATATTATTTGAGAACTAAGCTAATATATAGGTGATTTTTATATGATATATATATATCAGATATATATATATAAGATTCTTTGAAGGATATGTTACCTCTGGATTGAGGAAAATAAGGATTTATTTATTTTTTTTTTTTAGATTACATGGAGTTGACACATCTCGAATTAATTTTACCCAACCCTGTTTTGGTATGACGCCATCTGCCTATATTGAGGGACCCAAAAATAAAACATTTCAATGAGGACTGGCCCCGTGGCCGAGTGGTTAAGTTCGCACGCTCGGCTGCAGGCGGCCCAGTGTTTCGTTGGTTCGAATCCTGGGCGCGGACATGGCACTGCTCATCAAACCACGCTGAGGCAGTGTCCCACATACCACAACTAGAAGAACCCACAACGAAGAATATACAGCTATGTAGCGGGGGGCTTTGGGGAGAAAAAGGAAAAAATAAAAAAAAAAATGGTGTATTCCTAATAAACACATGACTAGCCTTTAAAAAAATAAAAAAAAAAAAATTTCAGTGAAACTCATCGTTGTTCATATAGGACCTCATCCTGTGATTAACACATTGTCCCCTTTGTGAAGGCACATCTGGTATCAACATAAATGGTAGTTGAACTTCATCAGAGTTCCCAGTGATTTTTTTCTCCACTATATATTTTGCAAATTGTGTAACTGCACAAATTTCGTTTTTCCATTAGGAAACCTGGAGCCACATTTGAAACCTAAATATTTTAGGTTTTTTATTGTTATTTTTATTTGTTGTACAATTCTATGTTTTTTAACACATGTATAGATTTACGTGGCCACCATCACAATCAGGATAGAAAATAGTTAGTTCCATCATCCCCAAAATAATTGCCCTCTTTCTCTACCTCACCACTGGCAATCTCTGCTGTTCTCCACTACTATATTTGTCTTTTCTAGAATGTCATATAAAAGAGCTCATACGGTAGGCAAACTTTTGAGACTGGCTTCTTTCATTCAGCATAATGTCATTTGTGAGGTTCCTCGAAGTTGTTGCGTGTATCAGTAGTCTGTTCCTTTGATGGCTCAGTAGTATTCCATGGTATGGGTATACCACAGTTTGTTTGTACACTCACTCATTGGAAGGCTTTGGGCTGTTTCCTGTTTGGAACAGTAATGTACAGAACTGCCATCAACATTCATCTACAGGAGTTTGTGTCCATATAAAGTTTAATTTCTACAGAAGTACATTAGGAGTGATACTACTGACTTATACTGTAGATATAGGTCTAACTTTATAAGAAATTGCCAAACTATTTTCCAGAGTGGATGTACCATTTTGCATCCCCACCAGCAATGTGTGAGAGTTCCATTTGTTCCACAGTCTCCTTACTATTTGGTATGCTAAGTATTTTTATTTAAGCCGTTCTAACAGATGTGTGGTATTATCTTGTGGAGGTTTTAATCAAATTTCCCTAAAAGCTAAGAATATTGTACATCTTTTCATGTATGTATTTTCTTTGGTCATTTTAATTTTACTTTATGTCCTCTTTTGCTTTTCCTTCATTTTTTGGCGACCTCTTTTAAATTTATGATATTGTGCTGCTTTTTCTCTGTGTTATTGAGAAAACTTAAGACATTTCTGGAATAAGTGTGGGTGTAAATGCATACGTTAAATTATTCACAAAATAAAGCCACAAAAATGCAGCATTTCAACAAAGTCCAACTTTAATTTTTTATTATTTTAGCCTTTTCCTGGATATATTTTTCTATGAAAGGTATAAAGCATTGCATTTTTCTCTTCTTATTTCTAAGTCTAATATTTTCTAAGCTCTGGAATGAAATCTAGAAA
Source organism: Equus przewalskii (assembly GCF_037783145.1). Taxonomy (NCBI): domain Eukaryota; kingdom Metazoa; phylum Chordata; class Mammalia; order Perissodactyla; family Equidae; genus Equus; species Equus przewalskii. Next base: position 74,317,453 of record NC_091843.1, on the reverse strand, counting down.
AAAAAAAAACCCAGTAAATCATTGAAAGGAGACAAAATAATACTTTCAACAAAGAACCCCATGGAATTGTTCTTTTGAAATGTTATTACATTGTCTTTGTGCGTATTTGTCTCTGCCAATTGCATTCTGCAATTCCTGTTCGCTGCCAGCTCTGGAGAGAGATAGAGCCAAATAACTGTGGGTTTTTTGATCTAGTTGTCACCAAAAAGTTTGACAAAAGTCCCTTAAGCATTAGAACTATAAAAAACATTTACAGCAGAATCAGACAAAGCATGAAATTTAACTGAATTGGTTCTGCATTAAACTTGTGGTTTAAACCAGGCTCATTAAAAGCACAAATCTTGTTGCAAACCTGGGATTATTTCAAATGAAGTGATTCATGCCCTGGATAGCTGCCATAAAAGTTTTGGTAAAATATGATAGTTTCAATTAACTTTTCATTTGAAATTGTGCATGTAAATTGCACAGCTAAAAGCAAAACTCAAAAAATACTATATTCACATAAATTAAAATGCCCCTGTCACTTTTCCCTTAAGAAGTTAGGGCAAACGCTCTGCCAGTTCATAATGGGAGACCATTGTCCTTGGTGTACTTGGAATGAAATCCTTGCCTGCTAAGTCTATGAATCTAAGCCTCTAAAATTAAGAGGACTTCATAAAGGCTTCAGAGAGGTCTGTGTGTATTTTTTTAAGCTTCTCCAGGGGATTAGGACTATCTGGTACTGGAGAAGTAAGTGACTTTCTGACCCTCCCTGCAAAATGCTTTAAAAAAGTTTACCTTGAAGCCAGTCTGTGGTTTAGCAGAATTTCAAAAGCAAGGAGAAGACCTTACAATTCCTCCCCTTGTTTGTTGAGGCCTGGACTTCTTTAGGAGGGAAGGAAGGGAGTTAGGGACAATGGAAGAAAAGAAAGAGAAAGAAAGGAAGGAAGGAGAGAGAGACAGAGAGAAAGAAAGAGAGAGAGGGAAACGAAGGAAGGAAGGGAGAGAGAGAGGAAGGAAGGAAAGAAAGAATGCTCCTGAGTGTAAGGGAAGGGTACTGGAAAAGGACGAGATAGATGTCAAACAGTTTTCTAAAGAGGATACTAAAGATACAGGTAGTTTGCGTGATTTTGCCTAGAGCCAGCCCAGTTTAACTTTGTCAATACATCGATTAGTTGTTTGATATGGTATAGCATGTACATAAGCGCAAGTTCCAAAGGCAGAATTCCTGGGCTGAAATCCTGTCACCAATTCCTGACTGTCTATCCTTAAGCCTTACTGTCACTGTGCTTTAGTTTCTTCATCTGTTCAATGAAGATAATAGTGGTACCTATCTAACAGTATTGTTATGAGGATTAAGAGCTAATATAAGCAAAAACACTTAGTACATAAGCATAGTGAAGCCTTAATGTATTGGTTTTTATTATTCAGTAAAACTAAATTATGAAAGGTATATCAACCTATTGTCTGGGTTACATAAAGAGAGTGAGGTTATCTTCTTTGAGATTATGGGCCCTCAAAATGTTGAACTGAAAATATTAATAGAAATATTTCCATTGTAATTATTTAATTGGTTTTCCAGGAAAATTAACCTCCTATCAGTTTAAACTCTTCTTCCTCTGTTAGACAAAGGCTCCCTGAGATAAGTTAAATATAAGATCCTAGAACTGCACAGCTGAGAAATCCACAAGGAGTGAAATTATCCTTAAGGTATCAAAAGAGGCAATCCTCACAGCCCCTGTTGGTGACCCGCAGCTGTTGAATAAAGCCAACTGCCAAGCACAGGAGTAAGCAACTTGCTGTGTTTCGGGTCTGGAACACAATTGCCAATTATTTATTGCCAGTAGTGCCTCATGGCAGACTAAGAATAACCGTTCTCTATCAGTAAAGTTATACTGATCTCATTCTGGAAAAAAAAATCACATGTGGTTTGAGTTGGAATTTGGCCATAATACCTAAAGTTAATGTTCTTAAGATTGTAAAAATTATTGGTGATGATAAGAAAACAAGACTATATTTTTATATTTTAATTTTAACCCAAAGAGAGAAAACCCCAGCAGAGTTGGCAGGAAAAGCAATTGGAAAGGATTCAACTCTTCCAAATATTCGTCAATACAGAAATGGTTTTGAACACAAGTGATGAGGAAATCCCGCAGACTGAGTTGGCATGGATTGAAGAAATAACACAAGAAGTGGAAGAGGTTTAGTCCATGCAAAATGAGAAGGACTGAACTGCCCTAAGAGAGCAGTACTATATAGTACATTAAATTCTTAATTTATTACTTACTAACAAGCATTCAATATTAATCTGCTTAGTTTTTTAACAAGGTCATCAATGAATCAATCAACAGTTAGTACCAAAAGACAAAATTGCCCATTGACAGTTGCAAGAGCTTTCAAAATTGCCAATTGATCAATAGTGATCATTGGTACAACAAACTTTCATTCCTTTAGGGATTTGCTTAACCACAGACATTCTCTGGAACCTATCTCATAATGCAGCATCCCTTTGAATCTTCAGTAACCTCATTAATGGCTGCCCTGTGTTCCCTGTCTACTTTTAATTTCTTCTAGTAATAGAAAATACTTCATAATGGAAGATTTAATTAACTGAGTTTCCAAAAAGCTATTTACAGTGAACTGGGAACATTAGCTTTAATTTTTATTGTTCAAGAATGAAGATACCCTTTTTACAACAGATTAAATGCAGCAGGAAAACAACATTTTAACCACACTAAAGTGTGGGAACCCACTGGCAAAAGTCAATTGTGCTGCTGAGAAGACAAAGGCTTTGATAGTCTAATCTGAGGGGAGAAGCCCTGCCTGAAGCTTCTCGTCCATTCCTTAACTTTCCTTAAGTGACTCATTCATACCTATAGGATCTCTAAGCTGGCTCAGGGTCAGCTTTCCACCGAAGCATTCGAGTGAGGTGTGCGAAACGGAGGGTCCTTTCCTTTCTTCCATTCCTGCACACTAGAATACTGAGTATTTTTCAAAAAAGACATAAGAAATTTTTCTAGGCCCAATAGAGATATGTTTTTTACAGCTAGGTCCTGTTTTCAAGAAAATGCATCATTGCACTTTGTTAGAGAGGTGGAAAGAAAAATCAGAGTGACCTTGACAAAACAGATCTTGAGGTCAACCAGATAACTATTTGTGCAGAAAAATTATTTCCACTGCATTTATTAGTTTATAAACTTTGAGCTGATCCTGACATAAGCTAATTACACATATTATTTTGTTGGCTATTTACCTGACAAACCGATAGAGCACGCAGTGAGTCATCCCAATCCCACATGTAAACACATTTTTGGGGCATGCATATCCCTTGTTTAAAGTGTGTCTTTAAAACATTTATGGAAAGTAGCTGCTGAATATTATTACACACTAGCCATTTTTAAGAGTGAATATCTTTCACAGTTTTACCTTTTTCTCTCACTTACCAAATGCAATTAGACCACATTACAGACTAATGCCTTGTGAATTGCATTTATTAGATCAAAGCCAATTTGAGTTATAGAGGAACACGCACCCGGAAGCACTAAATGCCCAGTGAAAATGCAGAAAGGTGGCTTAAAGGTTTATAGCACCAAGGAGCTTTTTATCCATGAAGACCTGGGTTCAGTTCTTTGCTTTCAGCCTGAGTAAAACTGACATTCAGGGCTGTATCATGATTTGTATCACAAAAACCAGATTGTTGGTTTGCTACAAATGTGGAAACTGAACAAAGAATGGCAGTTACATATTGCAAATTTCTGTAAAAGTGAAAATTATGAGTGCTGATCTGTTTCCTGACTCCACTATGCACAGACTGGGAGCAGAAACATTTGTGAGAGCTCTAAAATCTACTCTTCAATAAAAACAGAAAAATTTTCATCTCTATTATCCAAAAAAGACTTGATACAGTTCACAAGAACCAAGCTTCAAAGACAAACGTAAATCCCAAAATCTTGCACTTGGAAAGGTTTAAATATTGGAGCTTTTATTGTGTTTGGACCTCTGAAGCAACTGATTTAAGAGTTAACTTTTGTAGGAGTTTGCTGCTCCCCAAATAATTCATTACCAATGGTTATTCTGCCTTTGCAATTAATCAGGTTTGAAAGTGCTTCATTTGGTGCATTTGTATTGTTTAAATAAATCTGGAAACACTAACCCTGTCACGTTCAGGGGTCGAGTGTGGGAATGAATCTGTAGACACAGAGGGTAAAATACTTCAAGGCGTATCCCCAAGAGATTTCCAGCTGGACAATCAGAATTTATTTTCCAAGTGGAGAGTATCCCTGTGCAAGCGAGCCCTGTGGTGTGTTTTAAGGTCTCCTTAACCTGTCTCAGCAAATTGCATAAATCACTGCAATAAAGTCTTCCTATTCAGCATGTTAGGGCTAGAGAAAGCTGACCAGCTTTTGACCTCTTATTCTGGGCCCCAACTGACCCTAACTTAGAAGTTCAAGCGGTCAATTGCAGGTCACCGAGGGCAGTCTCAGAGTCTTTTTAATTCCAGTTGAGCTGCAAAGTTAAATTTATGCAGCACAGGTATTTTCCTAGGTTTTCTGGATGTGCTGCTCATGGAGCGCACACCTAGATGACCAGAGAAGAAAAAGAAAAAAAAAAAAGAGGAGAGAAAGAAAAACCAAACTTCAAATCGGTGTCCTCCTAACCAGCTCCATTTTAGTATATACCATGTCGGTCGTTTATCAGTATAATGGATCTACAGACAGCCTTAAACAATTGTCAAACATTCTTTTAAAAGCCATTAGTTTTTCAACTAATATATATCTGTTTTGTGCATTTGTTGAACCCTTCACTTGTCACTGAGAACAGCCTGTTAAACTAAGCAGAGGCCTGATCAGTTTTCAGTGAGCGCTGAGCCTCAGGGTTCACCTGGGTCAGCCACAAGATTTATGAGGCCCAGTGCCAGTATCTGATTGGGACTGTTAGTGCTAAAGAAAGCTGACACTTCCTCCCTTTCCCTCCTCCTCAAACTCGACACACAAAGTCCAGTGACTTAACTTGTACATTCCCACTGGCTGCCTAAGAGGCAGCAAAATTGATGACCTGTACAGACACCAAAGTGGACATCAATAAAAAAAGATGGATGTGAACGAGTGGAGTGACATGCCTCATTGCGGAGGGGCCTGGGGAGGGGAGAGAAAAGGTTAAAAAAACACTAGAAAGTTATTTATATAAGCTTCAAGGACAAGGATTTTGTCACTACTTGCCTAAGGATTTGCTCTTAAAATATTCTTTCCTCTGGTTTCTATCTTTCTCCAGTTGGCAAAAGATTCCAGGGACCTCTGGTAATTACCAGATATTTTTATTTGTTGGTCTAAGTTCAGAAATTTTTGTTAATCTTTTTTGGTCACAAAAGAGTGATACCATGACATGGCCTGAAAACTGTTGAAACGTATGTATGAAAAATGTAGGGTAACATTTTAAAAAGAAGCCATGATTAAGCATTGCCATTGTACATCTTAATTAACAAGTGTGGTTAAAAGTTGAGCACATTATATTTTCTGTAAACTGGTAAATGTAAATGATGTGAAATAATATCACCATTTTGAAACATCTCCCAAGGAACTGCCCTGAAACACAAGGAATTGTACTCTTGAAGCTAGAATCCATGGAATAGTTTACAAATGAGAAATGAATGAAAGTAACTGGATCAGACATCCGTAGACTGGGTGTGTTTCTATTTCAAAGCACTCGTGAGAAAAATTATTTGGTGGTTTAGCTATCATTCCAAATTAGATCCGAAAAAAGACAAGTAAAATGAATAAAAGAATAATTTTCAGTGTTTTTTCTCCTTCATTCTTGATGTGTTTATTTGCCCTCTGGGATGTTTTCTGCATGCTTACATATTATGTAAATGAGATCTAAACCTAAAGTGTGATCAGCACGATTGGGAGTGATTATCTACTCAGCCATATCAGAAGAAACAGCAGACTCCCTAGATCACAATGTTTACAGGTGATTGCTCCATATTAACTCTGCCTTGATTTTGATGTTTTCTTCAGTAAACATAGTCCGATGGTCTACTGTCTTATAGCAGAAGAAAACTGCAAAAAATATGAAATTTATTTTTAATAATTTCAGGTGCTCCAGTTGGTAACAGTGTCTATTATGTTGAGATAAATCCTTATGAGGTTTAAAATCAAGACAGTAAGAATTAATGCTGTCACACTGTCCCTTTGGTGTACAAAGACTGAGCTGACATCTTCAGGAACTGCAGTTTAAAGTTCTTACCATTTCGACCATGTTAAAACAGGTCAGTTTCACAGCTCACAGTCTAATGTCTCTCATTGCTCCTCCCAATGGCAGTAGAGTAGGCTTTAGACCAAACTCACAACAGAACTTGTGACAAAGTGGAGAGAGGAAGCCCTCATCTTTGGTGACATTGTTTCTTAGCTCTGAATAACAATCCCATCCAGAATCAAAAACCCTAAGTGAGGTTCTGTGAAATCCACACTCTCTTCTCCCCAGTTCCCGATCCACTCTACCTTCTTATGCACTGCTATATCCAGTACGCATACTGCAACTTTTGAGCATGAAGTTCCATCCCTGGCATGGAAATGGATGTCATGGAAAGTACCTTCTTCTATCCTCATGGGATTCTGGGATGTGACATTCCAGGGTTTCTCCAGCTGGAGGCAAATTATTGGTTCTGTCTCACTTGATCTAGAAGTAACAGCTCAACAAAGTCTCCTTGCTGTCTTTTTATGCAATATAAAATTTTCCTGGAATTTGGCATCATATCATTATTCTTAAAAATTCTGATTTTGCCAAAGAATGAATGCAACTGGGATATATAACAAAGAGGTTAAAAACAACATTACAGATAAACACAAAAAGTTTGCTAATTCTCAAGTTGTTCTTATTAGTAGTTCTCTCTCCATGAGAGAAAGAATCACAGTAAAATGAATCAAATTACTACCTCTTTCTCTTTTGTTGATATCTATTGCTATTTTTCAGTTAAAAAAATCAAATATAATGACAATTATGGATAAAACCTAAAAAAAGGTACTAAGAATTAAATTAGAGAACAAACCAATGCTGGTAGTTTAATGGAATCACAACTAAGTGAATTCTCTTGAATTCATTAATCAGTGTGGATGTCTCAATTGAAAGATCAAGGTGTTAAGTTAACATCTCAACTGAAATATCTATTTTATATGTAAGTATATAGCCACATACTTCACGTTTTCCTTTCTGAAGATAGATCATACAGTGACTAGATATTGATAGCAACACAATATCCAGATAGTCCATCTATATTCTCCCTGTAAGATCAAAGTGTCCTAGACATCTCAATGATTTAGCATATATGCTACACCACCCAGAGGGTCTCTTAGAATTAAAACAGCAAAAAAACCACTGTCAAAATCTTTTGTTCAGAAAATATGGTTTTGTCAGTCTTTCTGAACATTGACAAATATAACATTGTCAGGATGGATCAGGAGGAAATGCTTTGGAAGTTTTCCAAGTTTTAAATATTTATTTACTTTCTACCAGGTAAATTTATACCAAATATCTGCTCGATTTCTAGTGGTTAGGCATTCTTGGCATCTAAGAGCACTTCACGGGGATTGTGCAACCTTAACAGCAACCACCATTTACTGTGCTCCCACAACAAGAGAATCTTTTGCCACAATGATCAAAATTTTTATTTCCACTCAAAACATATCTCAATAAAACAAGCATTTGCTTTTGAAATGCCTTCTTAAGCTATTTGAACTCTATCAAGTAAAATGTTTATTTGGCAAAATTATTGTTTTATAAGGAAAATATTTTCCAAAGTAGATGCAATTGAAGATAGCCTGTCTACTCTTTAAATGGAAATAGAATCTGTTACTCTAAAAAATAAACTACTTTTGTTTATTATTATTATTATTATTGTAGGAAGGAAGGGGAAAAGAAGAAGGAAGAAGAAAAGGAGGAAGAAAGAAGAAAGAAAGCTGTCTTTCATTTTTGCCCAGAATTATCGAAGGCTTTTCATAAGTAGATGCATTGAAATGTGCATGTTACCTCTTCCTGGGACTCTTTACCAATTCACTGAAACCATCTGTCAATAATTTTGGACAAATAGTACAACCAAAGTGACAAAATGGCCACTATGTTGTTAATTTAATTAAAAGGCTACCTGCATTGATCCCGTAAAGAGTTGTATGTATAATTAGTAGAACACTAGAGTGCCCCACTCTGTCCACATAATCCACTCAACCAGCTTCATAAGCCACGTGGACCATACCGCCTAAATTCCATGTTCAGCCGCTCATAAGTATTAAGACCTCCAGTGGCTACAACAGCCTTCTTTCCCATGTTGTCATCTAATTCGTATTTTTCCCCCAGACATAGCCAACATTCAAAAGCACAGAAATTTCTCTTTTTTAAAAAGAAACTACTTTCTACTACTTATTGTATTCTGCTGCAATAAAAAAAAAAAGTCTTTATTGCAAACTGTGGGTAATAGTTTACATTGTCTATTCCCAGGATAACTTTTTAAACTATCTTGTAGCTCCCAGTTGTGCTGATACTCATTTGACAAACAAAACTTACACCTCAATAAACAGCAAGTCTGCATATTAAATGACAAAAGGATATGCAGTAAAAAACAGTTTCTAAAAAAAAGAAAAGCCTACAGTGCAAATTGGAGAATGGGATTTTGTCCCCTATTCCAGAGGGTTGCTTCTGTCACCAAGTTTTCTCTCATTTCCACGAATTGTTTTTTCGATTAAGATTTGCTGGGGAAATAAAAGCAGAGCAGAGCAGAACTTGCTAGAGATGACAGATGGCTCTTCTTTAATGACTTATAAAAGAAAAGTGGCATCCCACTTTATGGAACACAGAAGGAAAATGCTAAACAATACTATAGATTTTATCTAACATGCCCATTTTGCCTATTTGTGGAAATGTTATCATTTTACTATTATGAGTATTGACCCATTTCTAATGAGTATGTCTATTAATTTCGAAAAGACTAGCCAAATGCAAATCCAAGTTCTTTTCTCCTTTCTAAACTATTATTAAGGATGAATGTCCTTAAAGTGAAGACTCTGGTAAGTAAAGGAAAAAGTAAATGGCACTAATCTAATGTAAGATAGGATTTTTAATTATTATGACCATATTTATATGGATATACTTTAAACAGATTGTTTATCAAAAATGTGTGGGGCCTTCAAAAACTCACTCATATTCTGCTTTTCTTTTTATGTCCTATGTATTTAGTTTTAGGCCCTTAAAAACACTGTACAGTTCAAATAGTAAGGTGGCCAGATTTTGCCAAAGATGAGGAAAAACCCTGAGACTCTCCTTCTCCATATGTTATTATGCACAATTTTTTCTTCCTCAAATAATCCAAAACAATAAAATGTCTTCTTTGATATATATCATCTCTTTATCCTTCTTGTACTCAATATAGAATTTAAGATCTTACAAGCATAAAACAATTTAAAATGGAAAATTATCTTCTTCCTAGACTTCACAAAAATCATAAAATCATGGACTCAATCAAAATCAAACATTTAAAGGTGCTTCTAGACCAGATTTTTAGTTACAAGAACTAAACAGCCTCGATTATATTTTTTAATCCTATTAGACCTCTAAACATTTTTTTTCACATCACTTGAAAAGCTTAGCGTTATATTTTAAATTGTTCTAACTCTATGTAGTCTGTTTCATCCAAGACAAAGACCAGGAGACTCTCTTTTCCTGTGTCTTTAATCTAGTACATAACTTCTGTTTAAGGGCCTAGTGACAACTGTAATGGATAATTTACAACCTACAGGGCTTCTGGATTAAATAACAGAGGTTCTGTAAACCAACAGACTTCAGACTTCGGTGAAAGCATCAGTAATTTGTTTATTGCCCTTTCTCAGTTCCTCAATTACAATTGATCTCTGCTAAACAGCCTAGTGTTGCTAATTGTTGGGAAAGACGGGAAACAGCTTAATCTTTACAGGCATCTTCTAGCCTAGTATTTGTCCTTATAATTCAGTGCTGTAATCTCACCTAAGCGCAGATAAGTGGAATCCATACACCCAACAGTAACAACTACTTTCGAAATTAATTTATAAACAACCTAAGCTGAAGGAGCTGTGTTTGGAACAGAAGAAATGGTGACTGATTGTATCCGATATTGAGCCAATGACAGACAAACAAGAGCACTTGATTAGAGCTCTTGTCCTGCCAGATCACCTATTTGAATTCTACTGATAGAAGTTTAATCAGGACTTAATCTCCTTATCAGGTCTAGGGTGTTGACCAATTTTAAGTGCTTAACATAACACAGAACCCCTACAGGCATTTCCACTTCAAAGCCTGAAGTGCAGTGCTTAGGTGTCTCCTAATCTTATTTTTTTTCCATTAATAGTGTTGAAAAGACATACTTGTCATCATCAAGTAAGCATGTCCTAATTTAGTCTGTTTAACTTCTGAATTGTTTGTTTTAGAAAGGTTTGACTTATTTATACTAAACCTTCGTTTCCTTGACCCACCACGTTAGAAATTGAAAATATACTATACACATACGTGTGTGTAAAGCATGTCCTAATTTACACTGTTTAACTTTTGAATTATTTGTTTTAGAAAGGTTTGACTTACTTAGTCTAAACCTTTATTTTCTTGACTCAATATTTTCAAACTTAAATATACATACACACATGCATAAACATGCATTTGTACAGTATGTATTTTAAATTCTAGCTTCTCGCTTTAATATAGTATGTCACTTGAATGTCCAAGTGGACAAGTAGTACATTAAAACATGAAGCAAAATCATCCTTCAAATCTTTCCAGCGTTATACGTTACAGATCAAGTTCAATGACAACTTTTGTATATCACTCCCTGACCTAGTGAGCATTTCACTTTTCCACATTAAACTTCTCCCTTTAATCCTTACAGCAGCCTAATGAGAGCGAGCAGGTATGTTCACTGACCATTTGCTATAAGCTAAACCGCTTGTTTCACTGTAAAATGTCTTCCTGAAGACTCTCTAGTCGTAACTTTTTTGCCAAAATGTAAATCTTTGTCATGCGGATTGTTTTCATGTCTCCACAATGGACTGAAGTTACATTTTTCTAAAAATGGAGGTAAAATTAATAACCAAAATAATTAAAACTACATAAGCTAGATATCATGGATCTAGAAATGAGAATTCTTACATTTGGTGTTTAAGATACTCATTAGTATTTTAATTATTTCAAATTTCAATAGTCTACTTAATTTATAAGTAGACATAAATTTAGGCATATGTCCAAAATAGTGCATAACGTCTATTTTGTCTAATGTGCTTCAACTGGAAGATATTAATCTTACAGATGAAAGAGACTTTACTGTTTGGAAAAATCAGTAAACTCAAATGTTTAATTCAATTCAAGTTAATCTTTCATAAAGGAAATTATTTAGAACCAAATAGAAAAATTTCTTCATTATTTTATTATTTCTTCAATTGTTTCATTATTTACATTTTGCTCAGCTCAAAGTACTATGCTTTGGGAGCTTTCTTTTTATTTTGTCTTCTCTGAAATAGTTTACTCATTCCTAGTTTTAAATATAACCGGAAGGCTAAATCCAATGATGAATATCCAATCATCCATGGGAATATCAATCAAATCGGAATATCTTACTAAAATTAATCAATCACATTTGGTTGCAACATGGATGAGGCAAAAGCATTTTAAATGTTGCTCCAATTTTCATAGAAGGATTTTCAGCGATTTTATTTTTTGCAAATTTCTACAAACATCCATAAACATTCCTTTATAGTATGTCACTTAACTCAGAGAGAAGGTGATCTGTGATAAATGCCCCTGTCGTGTCACATACATAAAATGTTGAGATAAATTAAATAGCTTGTAAATAAAACTAACCCTTTTTAAAAGATACGTATTAAAGATGTTTTAGAAGTCTATTTTAATCATGTGTTTTAAACAAATATATAAAGGAAACTTGATTTATGTCGATAATCTTCCAACGTTGGAATTGCTGATAGATAGGATTTGTTAAATTTAAATTTGGAACCATCATGTGTCTCAAAAAATGGGTAATATTGAGCTATAACAATGTTGCCTAAGTAGCACTGAGACATAAACAGGGAAAAAGAAAATAAAAGTCTATTATTTCTTGACTATGAATGCTTTCTAAAGTAACTCAGATGCTTCCATTTTATTTGAATATTGCTTTTTGTTTCCTCTATTAAGTAGTGCTTAAAAACCACAACTTCAGTCAATCAGTAAACAGGATCATTACTTCTAAGTGTTTCAGATTCTAAATCAAGGGTTTCATTTAATTTTCCTAGCAGAATAATGCATATAGATGAGGATGTCAAATTGCAAATAACCTGTATTAGAATAGCGTTTACAGTGCTTATGGTAAGTAATCAACATTATTGACTTAGCTCAGGGGTTTAAAATGCTGAAAAACACTAACAGAATAAATTGATTGGAAGAATAAAGAAGTACATCACTGTGTTAAAGATTTGAAATGAAAGTGAAACGCATTATATGATTTTGTAGTTTAAAAGTACATGTGCATATATAGATATGCACGTAGATGGATAATGTGGGCATTATTGATTTAAATTCTCTATTGGGATTAAAGGGAGAATGCCTGGTTTCGTTTCAATGGTAATGTTGGTATTCATTATCAATATGATAAAATACAAATTGGTGGCTCTGTAATACAGATTTAATGCCCCTGCTGAACTTTTTTCCATTAGTAGCTAATGGCTATTCCTGTTTACCTTCTATGACTCCAAATGCTCATTCCATCTTCTTTTCTGTGATCATCATGGTTATACAGGAAATGATTTTGCTAAAAATGAAAATATCCTACTTTATTTTAAAAATGATAGAACTTGCATCTGTAAACATGACTTTAATCTATGCCTTCCATGATGTGTCAGCATTCTCAAAAAGAATCTTTTCTGAGTTTATAAAATAGAAGCGAAACATTTCAGAACTTGGAACAGTTAGTAAGAAAAAGGCTTGTTGCAGATATTAAAGTGAAATATTTTGCTCTCAGAATAGTTTATGTTTTTAACATATATACGTAAAGTGAGCATTTCCTTTTCATTATTAAAAATCTTTTTATCACGATAAACAAATCTATTCACTGAATTCTTTCTCCCTGTTCTATACAGCAACAGTTTATTTTTAGGATGGCTTTCAACGAGTAAGTTAGATTTATTTTAATGAAAGAAGAGTACAAAAACTCTTATTAATTTATTTTAATTAAGCCCATTACAATAATCCCTGGGGAGAAAACAATTAAACATTGACTAAGAAACAATAAAAAATCAAGTTCATTTCCTCTTTGCAGTTGAGTTCCCTTAGTCATCTCTTTTCCTCAAAATAAAGCCTTTAAGTTTTGCAGATTTTTCAGGGAAATAGCATAATTTTAACTGAGGTTATAATACTAATACTTAATATTATGGCACATCTACTGTATGCCAGACACTATTCTAAGTACTTAATGTACTCGTATAATTCTCCCAAGTTTATGATATAATGTAAAGAAATAACCCAATTAAAAAATGGACATAGGATCTGAATAGACATTTCTCCAAAAGTGTACAAATGGCCAATAAGCACATAAAAGATGTTCAAGATTATTAGTTATCAGGGAAATGAAAATTAGAACCACAATGAGATGTCACTTCATAACACTATGATGGCTATAGTCAAAAAGATAGGTAATAACAAATGTGGGTAAAAAGTGGAGAAATTGAAAGCCACATTCACTGTTAGTAGGAATGTAAAAATGGTACAGCACCTTTGGAAAATGGTTTGATATTTCTTTAAAAATTTAAACATAGAGTTACCATATGTCCACTAATTCCACTCCCAGGTATACACTCGAAAGAAATGAGAACAGATGTTTACACAAAAACTTATACAGATATTTACAAATAGCCAAAAAGTGAAAAAAAAACGCAAATGTCTATCAACTGATGAATGGGTAAATAAAATATAGTATATCCACACATGGAATATTATTTGACAATAAAGAGGAATTAACTGCTGATACATGCTACAGCATGAATTAATCTTATAAATATTATGCTAAGTGAAAGAAACTAGACACAAAAGACAACATATTGCATGATTTCATTTATGTGAAATATCCAGAATAGTCAAATCTATTAAAACAATAGGATAGTGGTTGCCTAATATTGATGACATTGGGGGGCATGGACAGTGACTGCTAATGGGTATGGGATTTCTTTTTGAGGTGACTAAAATGTTCTAAAATTGCTTGTGGTAATAGTTGCACAACTCTGTGAATATATTTAAAAACCATTTATTTGTACACTTTAAATCAGCAAATTGTATGGTATGGGAGTTACATCTCAATAAAGCTGTATTATGCATACACATACACACACACACACACACACACATACATATATATTTTTCTTTTCAAAGACAGCAAGGGAGATATAGAGAGATTAAATAACAACTTGCCCAAAGTGGCAGTGAGGGGTACTTCTGAACCGAATCCGTGAACTCTGGCTCTAAATCCATACATATACCCACTAAGCTTACTCACTCTGCTGATGGTAGTTTTGCTCTTCAGTGTGACAATTCACTTCACTGAATCAAATACTTCGTTTGAAAAACCACTTCCTAACCCAGCTCTCAATTAAAATTTTCTGAGTTAACACAGATGGGTAGTTCTTTTTATAATAAAAAATATGATGTATGTTGACTAAGTCACTTCAAGATGTTAATACTCTTAATTCTGAATGTCCAGATTCTTAATAAATTAGGATAACCCACAAAGAATGAAGCATACTTAGCTGCTAACAACAACAAACAAACTCCACAGATAACTTAGGGTTTACATTTTTATTACCTTAACTCCAAAGAGTTGCAGTTATTATCTGATCATGTTTCTTAGTCTAGAAAAAAAAATGTCCAATATCAAAACGAATTTATGTTATTATTGTTAACTTCTCCTTTTTCACTTAGGATTTTGTTGAAAGCTTGTGGAAATTCAGAAGGGATTTATAGAAATTTAGAGCTAAGGAAACTAAAAGAACTTCGAGTAAAATTGTACAACTGGAGAAAATATGATTCAAAAAAGTCAAAGAATTTATAAAGTCACTGGATTCTACAGGGACTAAAACTAAAGTCATCATTATCAACAGCTTCACAACAACAATAGAGATAATCAGTACTTACTGAAATAAGTGCCAGGCGGTGCATTATACATATCTTATCTCCTTTAACCTTCAAAGCAACACTATGTAGTATATTTACTATTATTATTTCTACTGTATAAATAAGAAAACTGAGGCCTCGGAAAGTTAAATAACTTGCCCAAATCATAGAGATACAAGTCGTGGATCTGGGATTTAAATGCAAGACTTTCTAATCTGTTCTGAAACACCATATTATATCTTAGTCACAATCAATTCAGCAATCTCATCTTTTTTATTAAAAATAAATATTAGGAGAGCTAGTATGTTATCAGAAACACTGTGATTGAAATTGGAATCATATAATAAATTGAATCACAAAATAACTATTTGTTCAAATTATATCTTATATTCATTTATTATTACATTTATATTTTATGAGATAAAATATAATGCAAGTGAAGCATAAGATAAAATTTATCATCATAAAAAGAATTAATTAGCCAGAATTTGGACTGGAAGAGATATTGTGACAGACTGTAACCTTGATCCCTAAACAATATATAATCACAGTAAACTGTTTTCTCATCGTGCTGCATAAATAAAGCAGATTTATACCAGAGAAATACACTTGCGATAAATAATACACAGTTAATTTAATACCTTTTTGGGAGTTAGTGGTGTGCCTTTTAACAAAGACTTTGCTTTCAAAAATAATGGAATCAAATCAGTCACTTTGGAGACTCAAAGAGAGATGAATTATCATTGACAACATGGAGACTGCTGCCGTAGAAGGCGCGAGAGCATTGATGTCTTTTTAACTGTGTGTAGCTCACGTAGAATGAGAACAGCCTAGTTACCCAACGTTCCTCTCCGTCTATCATTCTGCCTAGGATGATTTCTCTCCTCTCCTCCCCACACTCCTACGAACGTCCGGTCCTCTCCCCTTGAAATTCTCCTCCAACTCTGAGTCCCTGGAGACGATTATGAACTAGAGTGGCCCCGCCTGAATTTCAAAAATAATTAGAATCAACATCACTCATGTTATAACGTATATCCTAATCATATGTTACTAACCATGCACTTTGTGGACTCCAAACTTCTATTGATTTGTCATCTAAATTTTACCTAGGAAAGTTACGTGTGCACACTGGAAAGCTTACCAACTTTAAAGTACATGACAGTGAACAAAGGCAAAAAATTTTTTTCATTTGTTTTCTTTATTTCACATCTGCCATCAAGACACTTCATGGAGCGTGTTTCCTGGGGCCCTGCAGATCCCTGACTCGTCACCAGGCTGCAGACCTCTCTGCTTTAGGAACTGATGACTGCTATTTTAGACTGAAAGTTCTGTCTAAAGATAACAGGACTGTATTATGTTTCAGCAATGATGATATATTAATATATTATAATAATTTAATGACATTTGTAATATTATTTTTCCCTTTGAGAAATGCAATCTATTCACTTACATTTGGATGGATAAGATTTTCATGTTTATTAACCATGATTCATAAATCTTGGTTTGGGGACAAGCAGTCCTCCCCTTAAAGAGATAAGATATTTGGGCTGTAATAGCCTTTATTTTTTCGTGAGACTTTTTAAGCTTTTAGACAGAAATATTGATGTTCCATATTGGTTATTTTGAAACAGTGAAGTGACTTGCAGATCCATGGGATCTCAACCACACCCTTGTAAGTACAAAGCAGTAATCTAATCCTCAGTCCATATATTTGTAAGAACAAAAAAATGCCTTGTTTGCCCATTTGATCTTCCTTCATTTTATCCCTAGGAGTATCAGGATTTCCATTTATTTCTCTTGGGATTGAAAAACTTAATTCTTCTGCTGCGGGCTAGACCGGGGATATGCTCCATGAAGCAGCAACTCAGAGCCTATTTCTCGTCGCTTGTTATTGCTGCTGCCGCAGATGCTCAGAAGAGCTGCATCTTGGGTGTCTCGCATTGTGGTTATAGGCATTTATTTGGGATCATTACCCCAGCAGCTAGAGGATCTCTGTCTGCATATCCTGCAGGGCCCCCAGTAGACACAATTTTGTATGACCACTGGTGTGGGCCTCTTGGTGATGATGACGACTCCATCCACTGTGGTGGCGGGTAGGGCTCTCTATAAGTCCTGTTCAGACCATATCAGGCAGCTAGTATAACACACAATTGGGGTTTCTGTTCTCCTACCTGCTACTCACCTTCATATGTTTTGGTTAGTATCCTTAAATACCATAATTCCTAATCTGAAAAGTTTATGCACTCTACAAAATTTGATCATACTAGATTAGAGCTAATTGCCAAAAAAAAAATAACTTCTTAAGAAGCTCTAAACCTCTTATGATTTCAATCAAATTTAGACCAGGAAGGATTTTGTACTTCTTCCTAAAAGCAAATTTAGAGAAAAAGAAAAGAGGTATTAAGTAGATTTTTCCCCTCTAGGAATTTTTAATATTACTTTATTGAAATAGGAAAGTGTAAAATGTGAAATGCGTTATACTTTCACCATTTGACTCTAAATATCAGTCTATCAGTCTGTGTTTGAAATGCGTGTTATCAGTACTACAGGTTCACAATCCTTTATCCAAAATTCTAAAATCCAAACAGATCTGAAAATTAAATTTTGTCATAAGATGATCCCAAAATTCATTTGGTGGCAAAACCTGACTCAAATTACATGAGGTTATTTATCCACTTCGTGTGAATACTAATACATTTTATTTCAGAAATATTTATAAAGTTTGATTTCCAGATGTTGCCCCAGCCTCCACTGGCAATGCACATCATACATGGTATATGCACTCTCTAATAACTAAAAATTATAAATTACGATAGTTTTACATAAAGGATCATGGATTGATAACTATATAGCTGAATGCTAGTACTAACTTAGGAGCTATGTCTAATGTATGTTTGTGTGGGTATAAACACATGTATATATATACATGAATTTGTGTGTGGGTATATATATATATATATACCCACACGCATATTCATGAACACACAAAATGGAAATAAGAAAGCAAGAATCAGAAGAAAAATTAAGAATATGTTAAACTTCAAGCTATATTCATGATTGTGTTGTGTAGAAGAAAATGGAAAACATAATAGATGAACAAAAATAGGGTATTAGCTAAATATATTCAGACACATCTGGTAAAAGGGAGCCAGATAGCTATAAAAATGACATTATTGTAGAGCATTTGATGACATGGAAAATGTCCATAGTATACTACTAAAGGAAAAGCAGGCCAATGGTTTGAATAAAATGTAACTTTTATAAAACTATATTCGTACATATATAGAAATTAATGTGAGCAAATATACAATAATAGATAAAATATACAATAATATAAATATAATATACAATAATAACTAATGCTTATTTCTGAGTGATGGGGTTTTCAATGGTTTTTATTTTCTACCCTTTGGTTTTTCTTTAGTTTTCTTTTTTAGTCATAAAATTTTATTGCTCCTATATATTTTTTTAAGCTTTTGTTTTGTTTGTTAAGAAAGACTAAGGGAACACGAAAGAAAAAATCTGGAAAAATACTTGAGGAAAAAAAAAAAGAGGATAACTGACCTCAGATGCTGAGTAATTGCTTGCTCTTCCCTGGCCTTGTATAGCAAGAGTCGGTGCGGCGTTTGCTTGTTCTGGTGGGTAAGAGTTCATTCTGTGAAAAGAGAATTACACAGAAAAGCACAGAGGAACTTTAGCATTTATGGGTTGTGCTTTGTATACAAAGATGATGTTATTGACTCCCTGACACCAAGGAAACTTCAGTATTTCTTCATGGCTGCAATTACCCAATTTGGGAAATGAACCAGACACCATCGCTTCATCTAGATGATAGCTGTAGACATAAAGTGCTGTGGCTGCCATTCTTTTTTCAGCTTCTATTGCATGCAGTAAAGCAATAATATACAGTCCTAAACTCCCATCCTCTTCAAATTGCGTATGTTCCTTAAATAAACAGGATTTTGAATTAGGCGTGTAAATATTAGTCTCGCTCAACACACTATATGTGGCATTATCTTTGTTGTTATAATACAACATTTTAATAAGCATATAAAATATTATTTGATTGAAATGCTGCAAAACAGGAAACATTTTCACAATGAGAACGAGCCATCTATCTAGACTTTTTTGTGACTTTATATCCTTGAACTTTGAAGGCCAATCTAAATATTGATCTAACTGCCCATACCAATCTCTAAGTCTCCTGGCCACATAAATCCACATGCAGAATAATTCTTTCTACGTTGGGGCCTTACCATCAAGGTTATAACGTATTTTGCTAATGTATCAGCAAATATCTATAAAATCTCTTGATATACATAATCTCTTCCTGGTTTTAAGTCCAAAGCACAGGTCTTGCCCTGTCCTTGCAGAACTTACATACTATTTGGGAAGAACAATTATTCACATAAGGGAAGTTAAATCATAATACAAAAATTCAAAATAATGTAAGTCAAGCGAGGTCACAAGGTTGCACATGATTGAATGCCAAGTATCTGCAAGTACTTTTAAGTCAGAGTATTGTTGATTCCTGGAGTTTGGACATGCATAATGAAAGAGTATGGAGGTGAAAGTGCTGAGAAGGAGGCAGGGCCTCAAATATGCCTTGAAGAAGTTGCAGGATATGAGAAGAGAGGAAGATGCACATTCCAGATGGGGAGATAGTATAAGTCAAGATTCCGAGGACTAAGAAGAAGGATAATCCAATAGCTAAGATTCCCTGGTGGGCTACTACGTGCCTGGCACTATAATCTCATTTGATCCTCACAAAAATTCTATAAGATTAGTGCCACGATGAGCTCATTCGTGGCCACGGTCCCTAAAATGGCCTTCCCCAACTCCCATCCTGTCTTTCTCATATTAGTCTGATTCACTTTCTTCACGTCACTTTCATTATTGAAGCACATCTTATTTATTAACTGATTTTCTTCTTTAATGCAAGCTCCAGGAAAGCTGGGAATTATTCAACTACGATATCCCTAGTGCCTGAACCAATGCTGGCTCAGAGTCACACATACTATGTACTTATGAACAGTATCATCCCCTTTTGCAAATGAGGACCCTAATGCAGTGAGAGGTTAAATAACTAGCCCAATGCTACACAATCAGGATTTGGACTCAAGGCTCTCTTTATTCTAGGACTATATGCTACACTATCCCCACCCGCAGTGAATCACTGGAAAACATGTGGATCCCTTTTAGAGAACATATAAATTTTCGTGGGTTTCTTGGCTTATTTATTTATTATTCATTGCATCCTCATTGTAGGAAATAAAATGACAATGGAGTTTTAGTGTCAGACTATTGCATTGATTTTCGTTGATTTTTACGTTAAGATTTCTGAATTTTATTATGAAAAGACATTATAAAATGTAAACAGATTTGGGAAAAATTAATGTATAGGTTGGAATGAGGAAGACCAAGCCTAAAACCAGAAATTTAAGAGATTTCTGAGGCCAGTCATGAGCATATTAAAGTCTAGACTAGGTTTTAGCAGTGTATAGGGAGGAGAGAAAAAATAGAGGAATTACAGAGAAAACTTGATTTTTGTTATGCAAGTCTCTCTACCTGCAAAGTCTTCTACTCACTTCTCAATGGGAATCTTAGCTTTCAAGACTGGTATAAATCTAGACTCTTTGGGGGATTTCTTCTTATGAAACTCCTCCAGAAATTCTAGGCCCCAGGCCTGTGGAGCACTTTGCTTATGTTCACGTAGTGTCACACTGCAGCGTAATGTGGTTAATGACCCAGAGGAAGAAACAAATGTGTAGGTCTTCTGGGAGTTCCTTGAGAGCAGAGTAGATTTTATTCATCCATTTATCTCCAGCATCTACCACGGTATCGGGTTCTTATGACACTAACACTTATTGCATGGGCAAAGCAGATCCCAGAGATTCTCGGACCTGAATGTTGGAGAGAGGTGGCCATTCTCACAGAAATAGGCACTTCAGGACTGGGCTGGAACAACGGCTTGGGAGTTATTGACAAAAGTGATGCCTAGAAGAGGAGCCAGGGAGAATGACAAGTGCAGTTTTAGACACTAAGTAAGCTGAAGTGACAGCCAGGGAGTCAAGTTGAAATGTTCCATTAGAAGCAAGAAGCAGGATACTGAAATTCTGAAGGCCAAGACTGAATATGAGGGCTTTAAATATTCTTCATATAAAGATGAAAGTTGAAGATGTGAGAGTAGACATAACCTCTAAATTCACAGCAGCTGTAATAACAAGAGACCAAAGAGCTAAGAGCCAAATGATGGAATAAACCCACACAGAGGAAGCGAAGGGAGACAGAGTGACCTGGTGGGGAGCCCCAGAGGGAATAAAGCAACTTAACTTCCTCCTCGCCTAATTTTATGCAAATATATTTGACAAAGCTTCTCTTTGCAAATAATATTGTGTGCATGTCTTTTTATATTCAAAATTCAGCTTTTCTGAAAGTAAATATTGGTAGACATCAAGTTTCTCCTGCCCTCTCTGTCATCTTATCATCAAATTGTGCGTATTTTGGCATGTAAGTCTGTGGGTGACTATAATGATATAGTTTAAAGTTTTCCTTCTTACCAGATATCACATATTCACCAAAACTTGCACAGAATGCACTGATTAAAAGGAAATTGTGCAAGCTTCAATAATTTCTCTTCATTAGCATTAACCATATATATTGCATTTTTTTTAACTTTTTTTTGTTTTAAAGATTGGCACTTGTGCTAACAACTGCTGCCAACCTTTTTGGTTTTTTGATGCTTTTTCGCCCCAATTCCCCAAGTACGTAGTTGTATATTTTAGTTGCAGGTCCTTCTAGGTGTGGCATGTGGGATACTGCCTCAGCATGGCCTGATGAGCAGTGCCATGTCGGCGCCCAGGATCCGAACCGGCAAAACTCCGAACCGGCAAAACTCCGAGCCGCAGAAGCAGAGCGCAAGAACTTAACCACTCGGCCATGGGGCCGGCCTCTATATTGCATTTTTAAATTATTCTAACAGATACTCCGTAGCAACAAATTGTAATTCACTAGCAAGGTATAAAATAGGCATTAAAACTATTTCTAAACTATCCATATAGGATGATATATAAAGCTTTTCTTATAATAGCAGACTAAGTATCATAAAATATTAGTCAAGTACTAACATAGT
Source organism: Equus przewalskii (assembly GCF_037783145.1). Classification (NCBI taxonomy): domain Eukaryota; kingdom Metazoa; phylum Chordata; class Mammalia; order Perissodactyla; family Equidae; genus Equus; species Equus przewalskii. Next base: position 74,295,183 of record NC_091843.1, on the reverse strand, counting down.
CATTAATACTCCTCTTTAACAAAAGGCAATTTCACAGCCTCATTTACCAACTGGAATATCCCAAGTCTACTTCATAATTATGCCTTTTATTCATCTCTGTAAATTCCATTTAGTGCTTTTTGGCAATTTCTTAACATAAATGCCCTGGATGTTGTTAAATTGGATTAACAGCTTTATAAGTAGTATATATTATATGTATATATTCAACTCTGGATTATTTGACTTATATTGTAGCAATCACTTTTTTTACTACAGTACCCTATTATATGTTAAGAATTTATTTTATTGCAACTAATTTTTAACCTCAATATTTTACAGCATCTATTTATGATGTTAGTTTTATAAATAGAAGGATATAGAGAACTGCAGGTTGTGGTCAATGGTGGCTCTCCTCACATTGTTTTGGCCCGAGGCATGCCTAAGGATAGAATCATTTCAGGTGGATTAGAACTCAGATAAATAACCATAAAAGTCTTCTCACAATATCTCCTCTTTAAAAAATATATATTTCTAACTCTTTTCAATGTGGATGGAGTATCAGAGTAAACAACTTCATTAGGCCTCTGAAAGCACATTTTAGAGAAAGTACATTTGGCTAAAAATTATAAGCATCTTTCTGCATCAGCCTTTTTTGAATTTAAGGACAATCTTTCAATTAACTGAGGCTGCTGCTACATAGTAAAATGTAGTTTGAGTTAACAGCAGTTTGATTGGACATTCAGAATTACAGCTCCTGGAAGTTCTTAAAAGGTCACCTGCTCCTTCTCCCTGCACTTAAGCAATTAAAATTGCACTTAAACGTGGAGTGAAAGGACAGAATGGGAAAAGCAGACGTATTGAAAACAAACAACAGGCCAAGCACTGTTGGTACCAAGATGAATAAGTAAGGCCCCCAACTCAATGAGTTCACAGATTGACTTGGTTTATGGGCATATAAACAAATAGCTGAAATAATTCATATATAGGTTTTGCATAGTGCCTGGTAGTTAAGTGCTCAGTAAATAGTAGCCCTTATTTTAGCTCTTAATAAAGTGCTCACAGAGTGCAAGAAGTCATCAAACTAATGTACAACGGTCCAAAGAAAACATGCTCACGTTTTAGTCTGCAGGATCTCAAAACAAAGTAATTTCGTTCTTCATTCATTCACTCATTCATTCCTGAAAGGCATTAATTACAGTGTAGTGACTAAGAACGCAGACCCTGGTGACTGTTTGGCTTCCGATCTAAGCTCTGCCACATCACTAGCTGTTCCCTCATTAGTAAAACATGGATGTAGCTACTTCACAAGAGTGTTTTGAGAGTTGATGAATTTACATGAATTGATACATGTAAAGTGCCTGACACAGAGAAAGCACTTAATAAATCCAGAGATTATTACTTTTGTCATATATATATTGAATATTTATAGGACAAATACTACGTGTTCTGGGAGAGTAAGAAGATTATGCCCTTTGCCCCAGTCACAACCTCACTGTTCTCCTCCCACTCTCTATACTCATCCCAGCTTCCTTCAGTGTCCTTCACATGTCACAGTTTGCTCCTCCTACCTATGACCTTTGCTTATACTGCTGCTTCTACCTGGAAAACCCTTCTTGCCTTTCTTTTTCTATACAACACTTATTAATTCCTCATATTCAGGTTAACTATACTTTTTCTCTAGGAAGTTCTTCCTGATTATTTAGTTTACACTGTTTCTTTGCTATCTGCTATCATAAAACTGAGTTCCTTCACCGCACTGAAGTCAGATTGCAATTGTTGGTGTAATACTTTGATCAATGTCAGTCTTCTCTACCAGAGGATAAGCTTGATGCGGGCAGGCATCTTGTGTGGTTTTCTCAAAATTGTATCCCGGTTCATAGCACAGTACACAGTGAAGTACATAGTAATCCTTCAATAAATACGAATTGAAAGAATGAATAAATGTACTCACCATATTCTGATTTTAACCATACAGAATATCTTACTTTAAATCTTCAATAATAAAGACCAAATTTGGGTTAACGAGGCTAAAAAAGCAGCTGCATCGGTCCACTATCTCATTAAATTTTTAAAACAACCCTGTAAAATTGGGATTATCTTTTGTTTTTGCTAATGAAAAAATTAAGCCTAAGTGTTTTTATGTAGCACAAGAATTCTAGTGAAAAGATACTGGAACTGAAACACAGATATGGCTTCCTCCATTCTTTTCTGCTTATTACACTTTTCTAAAAGTGCTCTACTAAGAGAGACAAGCCCTCATTTGTTAACGCATTTTGGGGATGAAGATAAAACTCCAGAAATTAGGGAGCAGGCCCCATGGCAGCGTGATTAGAGTCCCACACACTCAGCTTCGGCAGCCCGGGTTCACAGGTTCGGATCCCAAGCCCAGACCTATTCCACTCATCAGCTGTGCTGTAGAGGCATCCCACATACAAAATAGAGGAAGATTGGCACAGACATTAGCTCAGCGCTAATCTTCCTCAAGCAAAAGAAGAAGATTGGCAACGAATGTTAACTCAGGGTGAATCTTCCTCACCAAAAATAAAATTAAAAAAAAAAAAAACACTCCAGAAATTAATAGCAAGATCAACTAAGTGTAGTATTTTATCTTCCCTCTCCATTTCTAAGCAGCACAATTTTGATCTCGGGTGCTGCTAGCCTTACACATCCTCAAAGTAGGTACGTCTGAATTTCTTTCAAATAGTTTCATGGCTGCATTTACAACAGTCTAGGAAATGGCACGTTTTGTTTTCAGAATGTTTCGGTTTTGATCTATCTCTCATTCTTTAGTGCAAGGCCATAAATATAATGTCTCATCTAGGCCCTTGACTATGTGTCCTGAGCTGACAACTCATAGCTTCCATATTACAGGAAACCATAATCTAGAGATGTCCAAGGAGAAGGTTCTAAGCCTCTAGCAATTCTTGCATTGGCTTATATTTGTTAGAGGTAAACCCTCAGCCCTTTAAATATTATTTCTTAATTTATAAAAGTGTTTTAAATTATAAAAGCATACATATATTTGGTAAAACAAAATGCTAAGTAGTACAAAAGGGTATAAAATGGAAAGTTAAATGTCCCATTTCCAAAGCATCTACTGTTCCACTACCAGAAGCAACTCCTTTTTAATGATTCCTGGTTTTCTTTTTATGGTAATTAGTGTTACACTTTAAATAAAATATTAACTTTATGTCTTTTTCACTTTCAAATCGTATCTACTAATTCCCAACTATGAAAAATAAAGAATTTAAACCAATTATGCTACCTCTCATCCTTCTTCTCCTCCTACTTTTTGTTTTTGTTGGTCATATTGTATAATTGTAATTATTCTAGTAGCTACATTTTATCATGAAATATTAACTTCAAGCCTCTAGTAAGTCTTTATGCATAGTCAGATAATATCTACTTACTATGCACAATATAAGATGAGGAAATTAGTATATTTCCATCTCTGCTGCCCGTTTTCTACCAACTTCTATTGCCTAAACAATTTTTCTTATTGCCTATGTCTATAATATTTACATTCTATTCTATATTTATTTTTGCTTTCCACTTTTTGTGTATAGATGGACTTAAAATTTTGAAAACAATACATAGTATTTATATAATTATTATTACAAAGATAATTTTTACTATGAAATTAATAAAGTAATTACAGAGTTTCCAGATTTCTGTGGGATAATGGCTGTCACCTAAATTTGAATCACCAGACATCCTTCAAAAAACATTTGGGATGAAAAGAGAGCAAATAATATCATCAATAACCCATGCCAACAGCAGAACCAGGACACAGAAAAGATTAAAATTTGAATTTACATGTAAGTAGGAAAACTTATGCCTGAACACTAGCACAGGCAGCCTCTGAGCATCCCCCAGAGTAGAGAGTCAGTGTTAGGAGACAATTCTCCATGGGGTCTCAAGTTTCTGCACATTTTGTGAACAAGTCATTGACTGTATTTTGTTCCAGACTATCTTTCCAAGGATGTTTAGCAAACAGTCGTAGAAAATAGAGATAGTATTTCCCTCAAAAAAAAAAGTCAGGTTTACCTTTCAGATAAATAGAGTAACACCATCTGGAACATAGTGTGGCCTGCTTACTGCCCAGTATGGTGATTGGGGTTTGCAAAGCTTAGGGTTCCTCTCCTATAACATGACTAACTTCAGTGCAGATATTCTATAGCCCTCTTTGTGTTGTTCTATGGAAACTGGGGCTTGGAAAATCAGCACAAAAAAATACTGATATTCTGGTTATTACTATTGTGTGAGTAATAAACACTCCTTCAGCTCTGGTCCAGAAGACTAGTGTTGTCTACCAGCATCCATAAAACTGTCAGGTTAGTTTACAAGTAGGGTAATATCTCAGGCTCTTCATTTTTGACAATCAGATGGGGACTGTAATAAAGAAAGGAGGAGAGTGCTGTGGGATTTTCCCAGTGGTGGCAAAACACAACATACACCAACTAGGACTCCACCACAGAAAGAGATGGTCCAACCCTGAATGGGAAATACTGAGAGATCTGAGACCTGATAGATTCTAGAAAACGGTTCCTGGAAAGTGAAAAGAAAGGGCCTTGAAAAGTATGCATGATTAGATGTGGTAGTTTAGGGGAAGGCAACATTCTGAGAGAGAAGGCATGAAGCAGCTAGAGTGCCCCCTAGAGGTGAATGGAAAGGAGGACGTAGATGAGGATGAGGGCCCCCATTGAAGCAGGATAGCATAAAGAATCAGAAGACAGATGAAAAATTTAAAAAGCAAAAGATAAGAGGGGGTACTTCTTAAAAAATAAAAGCTTTTCCTCTTCCACTATAGCAACAAAAGAGAGAAAAATTAAAACTGAGAAACCTAGAAAGTCTCCATATCCCTCCCTCATCCATTACCATCTTTTCCAACGTGTATGGAACACTGATGTCTATTAGACTACAAAGAAAGCTTTAATAGATTCCATTAAGTAAAAATAACAGAAATAGTATTTTCTGATCACAATGAAATAAAATTCAAATTGATAACAAAACCATAAATACAAAAGCACCCTTCTACTTAGAAAACCCTATTTAAAAACTCCTGGGGAGGGGCTAGCCCAGTAGTGCAGCAGTTAAGTTCACACGTTCTGCTTTGGCGGCCTGGGGTTTGCCAGTTTGGATCCTGGGTGAGTACCTATGCACGGCTTGTCAAGCCATGCTGTGGCAGGTGTCCCACATATAAAGTGGAGGAAGATGAGCATGGATGTCAGCTCAGGGCCAGTCTTCCTCAGCAAAAAAGAGGAGGATTGGTGGCAGATGTTAGCTAAAGGCTAATCTTCCTCAAAAATAAATAAATAAATAAATAAAATAATAAAAAATACTCTTGGGGAAAAGGGAAAATGTAAGTATAAATTACAAAATTTCTAAAATAATGTTAATATAAACTGCAAAAATATCCATTCTATGGGATACAACTAAAGCAGTACTCAGAGGAAAATTCATTGCTTTCAATATTTATGTTAATAAAAATGAAATAATACAAATAAATGAAGTTAACTTCTGACTCACAGCTAGAAAGATAACCAAAAATTAACTAAAAGAAAGAAGAAAATAATAAAAATAAGTGAAAATTTGAGTTAGAATAATAAAATAAGACAATCAATAAATACAGTTGGTTCTTTGAAAATTTTAATAAAATACACAAATGAGTAACTGATCTAAACAAGAAAAAAAAGAGAAGCTACACATACTTAAATAAGAAGTGAAAAAAGAGAAAGAGAAAATAACCATTTAAACAGAAGAAATTTAAAAAATCATAAGGACCACTTTGCAGAACTTTATGCAAATAAATTTAAAAACAAACAAAATTGATGTAAAATAATAGAGACCATGGGGCCAACCCAGTGACCAAGTGGTTAAAGTTCCACACACTCCCCTTTGGCAGCCTGGGTTTGCAGGTTCAGATCCTGGGCACAGACCTATTCTGCTTATCAGCCATGCTGTGGAGGCATCCCACATACACAGTAGAGGACGATTGACACAGATGTTAGCTCAGGGTGAATCTTCCTCACACACACATAAAAAAAAGAGAGACCAATTTGAAAGAAGAAATAAAGTTATCTAAAGGCTATTCTCTAAAACAAATACACCAGCCCCAGATGGTTGTTCAGGGGAAATCTATCAGATTTTGAAGACCAGATAATCCCAATGCCACATTAACTGTTCCAGAGCGTAGCAAAAAGGAAAACATATAAACACTTCTTTTAATGACATGAGCATAATATTTATACCTAATCTGATAAAAACTACACAAGAAAACGCAATCAAAGTCAAATTTCGGTTAGAAACATTGTGCTAGTTTGGTGGGGCCGCCATAACAAAATACCACAAATCAAGTGGCTTAAACAGCAAAAATTTATTTTCTCACAGTGCTGGAGGCTGAAAGTCCAAGATCAAGGTGTTGACACGTTGGGTTTCTCTTAGGTCTGTCTCCTTGCCTCACAGATGGCCACCTTCTTGCTGTGTCCTCAGATGATCTTTTCTCTGTGCACACACACCTCAGTTGTCCCTTCCTCTTCTTATAAGGACACAAGTCAGATTGGAGTAGGGCCCCATTCTTTGACCTTATTTAACCTTGATTACCTCTGTAAAAGTCCTATGTACAAATAGTGTCATGGCTTCAACATACAAATTTGGGAGAAACACAATTCAGTCCTTAACGAACATTTTTCAATACTCCTAAATAAAATGTTAGCAAACAATTCAGTAGTGCAGAAAAATACAATTATGCATTATTCACTACTAAATAGAGTATATTCCAGAATTGCAAGAACACAGTTATCAACCAAAAATGACTGAGGGAATTTCCTTTTGACTAAGGTAGTCTCACCTCCAGGAATCTACACTGAAGGTATTTGCCTACAAACATAAAACAACATTTGCACACAGTTACTAATTGTAGTATTTTGTAATAACATAAGACTGCCAACAACACAAACATTGGTCAATAGGAGATGGCTTGAATAAACTACATCCCTAGTTTACTGCAGCCGTAGAAAAGATGAGGAGAATCTCTACATGCTGCTGTTGAGTGATCTTCAGGATATATTATTATGTGAAAAAGTAAGGTGCAATACAGTGTAAACAGTATGCTACCTTCTGTATAAGAAAAGAGAAAAACTATATACATACACACATATGTGTGCATAAGAAACAAGCATACGTATATGTACATAAAAATAATATATACACACACATGAATATTTATTCTTGAAAAAAGAAACGTTTGTGAATTGAGGGGCGGAAAAGAATGGAGAAGATAGAGATATAAGTGAGACTTCTCTGAGGACATCTTTAAATATAATTTTGACTTTAAAGCTATGTAAACATTTTACTGAATGAAAAAATAATTCAGAGAAGAAAGCAAATGCTAAAGCTGAAAAAATGAAACAAGCAAACCTAACCGTGCGCTAACTTGGTAATATAATCATCTAGAGGAAAGACTTATTTTAAGCGTCTTTTGAAGAAACTACTCTGTAAATCCTTTGTGGAATATGTTCTAAGGACAAAAAGAACTGCAAAAAAACCTTAAGCCTCACTCACTAGTTCTATTTTTATAGTAATAATGATGTGTTATTCTGGGGGTTACCAGAACTAAATTCTACAGTGCTTAATAAGATGTGTTCAGTGAGTATCAGATTTTAAATTTGGTATTTCCTTATAATGACATTTGAGAAGTTGAAAGAATATATTGCAATATGTGTTCTAAAGGACACTCCCTGATTCCAATTCTTGGCTACAGGAAATTAGTCTGAATGACACCTCTTATATTCCTAAATAAGGTGAATGATAAGAATTTAAGCAAGTTCTCCATATATTTTTGGATATAACATCCAGAAAAATAATCCAAAACATGTGGGTTTCAAAAGCATCATCTTCCTATACACATCACACAAGACAGGTAGAGGAAGTGAGTATTTTGAATGATTCAGCTTGGATAACAGAATAAGAACGGTGAAATTATACAAAAACAAACACGAAAGACTGTATGTCATTTAAACATTTTAACTCTACAAATTCAAGATGGGAGGGACCAGGTTTAACTGCTATTAATTTTATTCAGTTTTATTTTACTTTATTAATTTTTGGAGAGTTGTCCACAACTGAGAATGAGCCAACACATTGTGATGTGGGTATGGAAAGATGAATACAGTCATAGACTTTAAGAAAGGAAATGCTCACCAGAACAAGAGAAGGATCAACTCCCTTCATCTCCACTGCAGACCAAATCCAGATACTGTTTAATTCTAGGCATCTGGTTTTAAAAATGATATTGATAAGGTATAAATGACTCAACATTCTGACCTCTTAGTTTCCTGACCTTTCATCTTCAATGACCGGTCCTCCAACTTTCCTTATCCTCCCACTCCCGTGGACGGTGGGAGGCAGAGTGAGGAGGGATCTGCATGCAGTTTATCTATGTTGATTCTCTTGTCCTAAACTACTGATTCTCACCCTGGCTGCACATTAGTGTTACCTGGCCCGAGGGGCGGTGGGGCGGGCGGGGGGAGCATTAAAATATATTCATCTTTGAAACCTACTCTAGAATAATTAAAATGGAATTGAGGTGAGGGGCAGGAGGAGATGTGAGCAATTTTCTAAGTTCCAGAGATGTTTCCAACGTGCAGTCAGGGCTAAGAATCCCTGTCCTGAAAAGATCCTGTGACTTCATGGACAGGATTAGGATCTCCCTGACAGTGCTGATGAGATCTGAAAGAGGCATGCTTTCCGAGTTCATGTACTTTCAAATTCTGATTGATTAAAACAAGGGGCGAAAATATACTGAGCTATTTAGGCATTGTGTTCTGGGTACTTTCCTAAGACATTAACTATGCCCCAAGAATTTATAAACACCATTTATCAGAGAAGGAAAAAGAATACTTGGGTAACATTTTGATAGAAACTTTCAAATCCAGTATTATAAATAAAATTGATGAGATGTTTTTTTCCGGGTCAGATACTAAAGGTTTTGGTGATTTATATACAAACGTTTCAAGATAAGAACCTGACCTAGTAACTACCTCAGTGAAACATTTTTTTTTAAGAGCTTTTTAGTGCAATAGTTTTGAATTACAGACATACACTATAGGGCTGAACATCTTAGAGGAACGAGAAAGAAGTTAGTTTCACAGGCATAGGCTGATAGAAGAGGACAGAAAGGAGGTAATTAAATGTAAAATAAATATATACTTCGTTTTCTTAAGAATGAAGCAAGTGGTAAAAACTGTGGTAGATCTTTTAATCTGTTGCTATGCCAACAGAAAAATTTTAAATGGATCCAAGAAATGGGACAATTTTCAGGAATATAAGCACAACCTATTTCAAATAAGTAAAATTGTATTCACATTATCCCCCTCAAGGGGATAGAGTCTTGAGGGAATTAGTGCAGAATTAATTGATCAGGGTTTTTTTCCCTCTAACCACATCAGGCATGAGGCACAGAATCTCACGCTATATTTCTCTGAGATCCAGATCTGGATTTAGGTTAAACTTTTTGATGATTGTGGGCAGCACTGGTCCCCAGGGTGGAGGTAGCAGGACAGCATGTGTCTACCATTTTAAGACAGATTAACACATATAACGAGAGACAAAAGTCAAATCTTGGCCTGTATTTCTCAGCATAACCTCAAGATGATATAGTTTTCTAATATAAAAGCATCTTAGTAATATACATCTCATATACAAGTTACCAGCATCCTTTCTGAGTCAGAAAAAGACGGGTATTATTTTTCCTAAAAAGAAACAAAGATTAGAATGAAGGGTGACCTGAAATCTACAAATTATAGGAAACTGAAATTATAAATTCACTAAAATTGTATTTATATGAGACAGGATTTTAACAATTGGATATTCAATGCAATGATCAATTCCTTCATAGCTTTCTCACAAATAAATACAAGCATTTCTTTTTTTGAGGGAAAGTTGTTTTATTTATATTTTTAAAATACATTTAGGAAAATATTTTAGTACATCCAGAGGGTCTTTCCTTAACCATAGAACAAGTTAGGAATAGATTGCCTCAGCAAAATAAAGATGAAAATCTAGTTCAATTGCCTTTCCTGAAGATATTTCTGTATAGAAAGAAATAGATAATTCACAGTAATTAAAAAGTATTTTCAATTAAATTCTTGTCTGTATGGGTGAGTCTGACTTATTGCCTATGAGAGAAAAACCCTTACTTCAGCTTCTTTTTAAATGTTTATTTTTAAATGACTTAATTATCAAATGGAGCTACTGAACTATGGTTCCTTATCATATGGTGATTATTTCTTTATTCTGAAGCTAAGAAACATCTGAAAGTGGGTAGCATGAGGAGAGAAGTGGCATTTCTTTTTTTCCACTAGGTTTCTATCATCTATCCTTAGTTTTTGCTTTATTTTTTAAACTTGTGGAGCTGAGCAAATCCACAAATACACCGTCTGAGCTCATCTTTAAATACTGAGCATATTCACATAGAGAGAAGGATTGCCCATTGGCTATGGGACAGCCACCAGTTTCACTTTATCTTTGTTTTCTGAATAGTGAGCCACTACTATTACTTACATTAATATTACATGATAAATGGCAGCCTTTTCATCAGATTAGTGCCCTTTAGCAGTCAGCTAACGTGACTGTGCATTTATTTAAGAAATATAAGCTCCACTTACACCTATTTCTATATTTAATCTACATTATTTCTTGAGATACCTAGATATCATGGGATACAGTTGTAGCTTATGTTAGCAAAGAAAATCCTATAAGAGATTTAGTGAACATCCATGATCCTCACATTCTTAAACATGCCTGATTGTCTAGTCCTATGTCACAAACTGCATCCCTGATGCCCCCCAGTACAGTAGCATTTTGGAAAGTTTTAATGGGCATGGTCAAATACATACAGGAAAATCTGATTTACACCAATGACATTCAAACTTTTTAACAACAGAGAACTTTCTTTCTGAGCAGAGTCCAATATACAAAAAGTTAAAAACAACAATGACCTTCGCTCTTTGCTCTCTCGGCCCCTTGGGTAACGCCAGAAGATCTTAGCACCCTGCTACAGACAGTTTGAAACCCACCAGTCTTAATTTTCATCATGTTCTTTCATTGTATTTTTTCTAAGTTTCCCTTTGTACATGGAGTACTGTATATTTCAATCTGTAAAGATTTGGAAACTCCTCCACCATTTCAGTTATAGTAGTAGTCAGGATTTTTCTGCATCTTCCATCTCATGTTTACTCAATCTCTCCGTGCCTCTGTTTCCTCATCGGTAAAGTGGACATTATGATAGTACTTAACTTTTGTAAATATTATATTTATACATTAAGCATAATATATGATTAATATTATTTAATAGTACATAAGCATATTTATATATTATATAGTTGTATAGTATAATACAATAAAATATATTTTTTATTTCTATATAGAAAGTGCTTGGGGCAATAAGCAGTAAGTAAAGCATTGGTCAAATACAAGAATAAACACAACTGGAGTTGATGCAATTTTATCAGTGTGAAAGCAACACGTTTTCTACAAAAGACCAAACTATTATTTCTTTTCTGTTTCTAATTGTATTTTTTAGACTAGTCCATATTTTGTTGATTTCCAGGGTTGAGTCACACCAATGTTGAGTTGAAGTGTTCAGGAAACGACCATTCACAGGGCTTTCATTTTCCATAAATGGACATTTTCAGAAGTCCAGAGGCTCAACCACACATGGGAAGATATTTAGGTTGTTTTTCCCCTCAGTCATGCCCCCAGTCAGTCTCATCATGCACACTAAGATGTAGCTTGTTCTCATCAGTTTTGTCCGTCAGAGCCCTGAGGAGCTTAATGTCATCTCTCAACCAGTGATTTCATTGTTTACTCTATTTTCAGAACATTTATAACATGTTAAATATGGCAGCAGCCCTGGGCCTTCAGAGACACCTCTGTTTTTATTTCTCTGTCCTACATTTTGTTTACTTTATATCCTTTAATGAGGACTGGGATCCTGATGGGTTTAACTCTTAGGATGATTCCAAGGATCTTTTCCTTGGGAATGAGTAGGAAGGAAGAAAACAATTTGTGTCAAAAATTCCTTAGTGGCTTAGATATCTAGAGAAACATGAAAGGAAAAAAAGATTAAATACATGAAAGTAAAAGGCCCAAGGCCAGAACAAGGGCAAGTGCCTGGCTGCCAGAAATGTCAGATTGTCTTTCCTTCCTGCATTTTTGTCATAATTGTATTTTTTTTTCTGTTTATCAGGTTATCTTAGGGGTTCCTACTATCCTTGACATGATTTTGAGTAAATTTAACTGCTGCTCAGGGTACCCTTCATTTAATGACAAAAGCAGTTCAGACCACAAAACTGCCATTTTGAGGAATTCATGAATGAAACCACAGTTTCTGTGTAAGAACACACAATGAACCGTCAGAATTTGGAGGGATCACACACCAAAATCACATTCAGAAAATTCTGTAACCTGACCAACAATCTGGAATCCTGGATATTTCAAACAGAAACTCTCACTTTCCCTGTTCACTCAGAGGGTAAAAACAAAAACCACAAACTTTTCAAAGCAAGGAATCTTTCTGCTTTAATGTATTTTTAAAAACCCCTATTTTTTAAAAACACTGTTTCAAAAAAACAAAACAAAAACCTTACACTAGAGGAGACATTGTGATTGAATTGTCAAACTGGGAATTGTTAGAAAACATTTCGAAAACCGGGTGGGTTAATTCTACTAAAGGAGAAGCTCAAGGAAGGCCTACAAAAGCTTTCTCTTTTTACTATCTTCTGTTTGCAGTTGTTGTATGGAAATGCTAAAATTTTAGCTAATAGTTTGAAGTGCACAATTTAATTTTGATTCAACAAATGTCTATTAAGCACCCACTATGTGAAAGTCACTGTGCTAGAGGTTGCAGTAGACTCTGGGAGGTGCAACAATGTACAAATCATTTTTGATATCATTCCTTCAAGGAACACACAATCTAGTGAAGAAAATATTATGTGTCCACAAAAACTATTATAACAATAATATCTAGTGCTTGCTAAAGGCTATGCACTAAGTACTTTACCTATATTAATGTGTTTAATCCTCATGGCAAACTTAAAGTTTATAAATGAGGAAACTGAAGCACGAAGAGAGTAAGTGACGTGTCCAAAAACCACACAACTATTAATGGTGGAGCCTAGGTTGAACCCAAGCAGTCCAGCCCCCAAGTCCACACTCTGAACTACCCATTCCTCTCAATTCTGTCAAACAGAATTGTATGTCGTAAGTGTCAAAAAAGGGAGAGTACAAGGAGAATTCAGAAAGAAGACTAATAATCAAGGGCCCATGGGGAAAACGTTTCTCACCTGGGTTGGCTAAGTTCCACTTGCATGAGGCCCACAGAAGTTTGCTTTTCCTTATAGTTCTTGTTCCAGGTGTTATATTTTGATCATCTCAGTCACCGTAATAGTAATATCCTACGTGTCTTAGTCCATTCAGGCTGCTACAACAAAATACCACAGACTGGGTGGCTTAGAAACAACCGAAATTTATTTCTGACAGTTCTGGAGGCTGGAAGTCTGAGATGAGGGTGCCAGCAGGGTTGGGTGAGGGCCCTCTTCCAAGTGGCAGACTTCTCACTTTATCCCTACAGGACTAGCTCTCTGGAACTTCTTTTATAAGGGCACTAATGCCATTCACAAGGGCTCTGCCTTCATGGGCTAATCACCTGCCAGAAGCCCCACCTCCTAATACCGTCACCTTGGGAATTAGGTTTTCAACATACGAATTTTGGGGAGACACAAACATTCAGACAATAGCACTGTTTACCTGGTAGTTGTTTTCCATTTACTAAGCATAGGAATTATCATTTCCATCTTACAGGTGAAGAGATGAAGGCTTGAGTAGTTTAAGTTTTTTCCCAAAGTTCCACAATAACTAAGTTACAGAGAAGAGTATCAAAGACGAATATTGAGTCGGAGCTTAAAACAGCAGAAGTATTTTAATAAGTAAAAACATGGTGGAATTTTAGGCAGAAGTTGAATAAGTCACCAAGATTCAAGAACGGATAGGGTAAAAACGTGCAGGAGGAAGTCATGGGTAATTCAGTTTGCCTGGGATATGGGATTCATCTACAACATACAGTGTTGGCTTTGGTTTCATAAATGTTCACTTTACCATGACGGCAATGATCTCCAAGAGAGAAAAGTCCAACAAGCAACAGGAAATTTGAGAATGTGGCTCTGGAGAGCTATTGGTGCTGGCAATAAAAGACTGCAAGTCATCTTGTGGAAGTGATAATTGAAGCTGTGGGAAAAGACAGAATTACTAAGGGAGAGAAAGTAGAGCTAGGATTATGGAGGCCATGGGACGTGTCAACATGCAGGATAGGAGAAAGAAGGGAAAACCATGACTAAAATAGAGGACAAACAGTCATAGGACCCGGAAATAGAATTAGATAGCAGTGTCCAAGAAGGCAAGGGAAGATTCTAGAAGGACTGTGTGGCTAAAATATCAAATGCTATATTTTTTAATGTACAAAAAAGAAAATAAATATCATGTGCCTTTAAACACACACACACACACACACACACACACAATGTCACCTACATTGATTCTTTAAATACCACTTACTTATAGTCATGCAACTTATCTATAAAACAATATCGAAAATGTATATGAACTTGAAGTTCTCCATTGTGAGGAAAAAAATTAAAACATACGTGGAGTCACCAAAAGATATTATTGAAATTTTATAGGAATCCTAAGCACAGTAATACTTTGTTTTCTCCCACATACATCTGGTAATTTAAAGAGAAAACCAGTATTTTCTTTAAAAATACAATATAAGTCTTTATAATGCATATCATGTGACCCAGCCTTCAGTCAATCAAAATGTAGTAACGGTGCACATTCAGATATATGCATACATGCTAGTCCCATATTCAGATAATTCTTCTCAGGCAAGTAGAAATCATCTTAGGGAAGAAACCTTCAGCCCAGGCCTCTCAAAATATCTTTTCAACAAAGTGAGTACTTTGCTCCCTTCCCCACCCAAAAGAGCTATGAGCCAATCGGCTTCTAGAGTTTCTGGTTTCTTTGCAATTCGCACGTGCTTACACTTCTATTACCCTAATGACTCACCAAATCCTTCGCCATTTTAACATACATACTACATCCTGGATATTAAAATCATACCAACCAAGTTTAGTAGAATGTACTAAAGGCAGAATTGCAGTACTAATTGTACATCTGATTGTTTTTAATCAAGATCTTCCCCTGTCCTCTAGGCAAACCGAAAATATTCCCAAAAAGAGACTTCCTTTCTCTCTTTCCTACTTAACCATCCTCTCCATCCTCTTTCCTGCCTCATTTTCCTGCCTTCGTTATTCTGTGTAAAACTAAACACAGACATCACGTTTATATTTCTTCCTCACGATAGCAACATTTAGTCCTGGAGGCTGCCTTAGCTAACCTGTTTCACCTGTGGGGGTCTTAGGGAAATCTCAGATTGGCATTTCTCTACCAATCTAAATGGATTCTTTCTCATCTTGCCCCTGGGCCTCTGAGGTATGGAATCCACAGTGTGTTCGAAGCTGTTCAACGATAAGGCAGGAGGAGAGATTAGATGTGTTCTGAACTGTATTCATGTTCTCCCTTTTTAGTTGCCTAGGAGAAGGAAGAAATCTTCAGAAAAATATTTCAGAAAATCTTTTCTGAATTGATATGTAGTGCATTTCTCCTTTTTTATACAAGGTGACAGTGTGTATGAGATGTAAAGATGAGTTTGCTCAGGCAATTACCCCTTGTTGATAGCAGATTATTTCCTCTGGCAAACTCGAAAATAACTTGTTGGTGTATAAGTTACTGCTGTTCTGGGGATGTAGTAATTTACTCTCCTGCCTTTTTTATGAGCACATTTATTTTAATCAGTAGAGTTCAGAATAGCTCTTTTTCATCTAACTCCATCTCTTTTCGAATTATGCACCTTCTAACATATAACGAAGGAAGGTCCTTTTGCACACACAGGAGAAAAGAGGCATGATATATTACTGAAGAAATAGTCTTTGCACAGAAAATCATATCCCATGATCTTTTTTTCTGTGTTAAAAACACAACATTTATTCTCTACAGCTCTAGCCTAAATTATTTTTCCGACCAAAACAATATCTCACCTCGCGGAGCAACTCAACATTATCTTTCATTCTGGGGACTGATAACACAGATAGTTACACATGTAGGAGGAAGGAGAACACGAAAGAATTCAGGTTGGCAAAACTGATACAACTTTTAAAAAATGTTGCAGGTTATATACCTTACTGAATGGCTGTAGGATGAAAGCTAACTGGAGAGTTTACTCCCTCAACTATTTTGCAGATGAAAAAGGAACGAATCAAGAAAAGAAAGAAGACTTCTCTGTAGCATCCAGGAGATTTCATGGGGATGAAACAAATAATTTAACCAAGATCCCTTGCCTCTCCTATTGTATGGCCTCTCCTAAGGGGAACCATCAGCCATCCCCTCGCGGAGCTCTTGCAATTCTAATAGAGATATAGAGAAAGCAAAATTCATTTCCTAACATTAATCCCTGGCTGGCTAAGTCTAGAAGAATCCACACGCTTTACTTATAATAAAGTTCAGTGCATGGTGAAGAGGTGGATCATTTATTTTCTCTGGTACGTATGAAACAATGACGAGGTTAGCAACTCCACCACTCAGGTCTTTCCTAGGGAAGGGCAAAGTTTGGCTGATGGAGCACAGATACCAACAGCTGAGAGCCATGTATTCTTGACAGTATCTGCTGCTGATCACTTATGTTCTGGTTGCTCTACTTTCCCAGTCATAAAACACTGAGAAGTAATTTCCCTCTCATCTTCAGGATTATGAAGAGGACAAAGGAAAACCAAGGCTGTAGAAGCATTTAGCTCTCTTGAAAATACTATAATTTGAAAGTGTTGCTTCCTTGTGGTTCTTCCAAAGAAAGTTTTCATTTAGGTGAATGCAGAGTATCACAAATAGTTTTCTTGTTGGGGAAAAGAAAACCCAAGAATTGCAAGATTGGTTTACAAATAGTTCTGTGACTCTTTTCATACAAAATGTATCTGGGCAAGTCAGTAGCATAAATAAAATCACTCATGCGAATTTATAAAGCTAATTCAACATACATCCACATCAGAGATAACATTTTCACCTAGAAATCACATGCATCTATGTGTTAAATCTATTAATAATTAAACAGAACAGCAGCAAAAGTTTTTACGTTTCTTCTGTTAAATAACTAAGTAGAAATTCTCCTATCTGTCTAACAGTAAATTTGCTTTCCATGCCTAAGGTGATTGCAAGGATTCAGCCCAAATCTATGCTGATGCAGGAAGGCATGGCATATTTTTTTTTATATTTCAAAAGAAGTGACTTTGCAAATCTTTTCTTTTCAACAAACTGTTGTCAAATCTGGAAATATATGTTAAACAGATGCTCAGTTTCCTTTAATGTGAACCCTCTACCAATAGAAGTAGGGAATAATAAGTAAATATATATATATATGTGTGTATATATATATATACACACATATATATATACCTCAGCAGAGTTATATCTATCAATAACTATGGCTGTGATTAACTTGTCCAATATACTAATATTGAATATTGCACAATCTGAATCATACAGTCTTGTCTAATTTCTGATGAGTATAAACAATTTAAATTTTAATATATTGTAACTGTTGATCCTATTATTTGACTGATATTTAAAAGTAATGAAATTAATGAGAATCATTTTATTTTAATGATACAGTTGTCAAGAACTTTGGCAATAAAAAACACCATACATGTATTAAATAATTAAGAGTAAGTGAATTATTAATATGGAAATTATAGGAAATTAAAATTTCTGGGAGTTTTTATTACGATTCTCTAACCAAATGAAGGTAAAAAAAGTAAAACAGAATCACCAAAAGAAAAAAATAGAACTGCCTCATAAGGAGTCCAGGAAAAAATAAAATGAAACAGATAAAATAACATAAAAAGCCACAAAGACTGATAATTGTATAAAGAAGAAAACTATCACATCTCATTTATTAAAAAATAAAACGTGGGGACCAGTCCCATGGCACAGTAGTTAAGTTCAGCACGCTTCGCCTGGGTTCACAGGTTCAGATGCCAGACACAGACCTACACCACTCATCAGACATGCTGAGGCGGCAAACCACATACAAAGTAGAGGAAGACTGGCACAGATGTTAGCTCAGGGCAAATCTTCCTCACCAAAAAAAAAAAGAAGTAAAATGTGAAGGACACTAAATCATCTCTAAAAATAGCTTCTTTTCCTCTATTCCAGAATCTACTCTCATACCACTGCTCCAAGCAGTTTTGCCAACAGGAAAGTTGGTTTCTCAAGTGATTCAATTCAATCACCTTAATCCCAACCGAACTATATAGAATATAACAATCATCAGTAACTGTTAATTATTGGTCTCAATAAAACTTTAAGTGATATAATTAGCTGGACAACTTTCTCGTGTTTAAGCATATCAGTTTACTTAAGGGAGATATTTATCTCCAAGAACTAAAATAATATAAATTAAAAAGATGCTTCTACATTACCAGCACCAATTTGGAATACTTAACACTGGCTCCATAAGAGTGACAGATTTAAATACCATTGGTTACCTTATTATCTGTTGAAAAGGCAAGTGAATGGAAAGGGGTGGGGGAAGACTCAAATAAGAACTATTACACATCTTGCTTCAAAAGACAACTTTTAGTAGCAGCAGTTAGGCCAGTACGGGCTGGGAGTCTTCTGAAAAAGAGAATGTATGCAACAGAATTGCAGCCAGGAGCCTGGGTGATTGAGAAACTAGCCACTGCTACTGATGTTTTCTCTTCTTCCCTGTGGTTTTGGGGGTGCTGGGACGGAATAGATCAGCTTCAGGAAAAATTCCATCTACTGGAGAAGAGGAAACTCCATCTACTTAGTGATGGAAAAAACCACCTCTGAAACCAGGAGGTTTGGGTTAGAATCCTAGGGCCATCTTTCACCAGCTGGTGACCTTGGATGATTTATAGGATATCCTTCTATTGAAAAGAAAAGAGGGGGGAGGAATAAGAAAGTTTCCCATCTATAAAAAAGGAATAATACCCTCATTTGAAAATTAAATGAATTATTAGCTATAAAATTCTTAGAACAATGTAGGTAGATAGCAATTCCACGTAGATATTGGCTAACACAGCAAAAGCAGAAAATAAGGCAGGAGAAGCAGTGGTGGCAGCAGCAATAATCTTCTACTTCCATAGAACAAGGAATGATTTAGTTGGTGGAGGCTGCCTTTGAAGGAGGCAGCAGAGGATAGTGGAAAGACAGTCAAAAAATCTTGAGTTTTCATCAGTCCTGGTCCTGCCATTACCTTGCTGTGTGGTCTTGGGTAAGTCACTTAACATCTGTGCACCTCATTGTTCTTGTCTAGAAAGGAAGGAATTTCAATTCAATGATTTCCATGTTCTCTTCCAACTCTAAACATCTATTTGCCTGTGATGCCTATGGAAGAATCATCAGGCAGCCATTGCATGCTTTATCCTCATCAGAAATGGCCTCTTTTTTTTGTTCATTTCTACCTCTCAAAGGATTCAGACAAGCAACCAGAAGCCTGTGGAGGGTGGTACATTGCAATGAAATAGAATTAGTCCCTCAAATGGCATGTCATTGAATTCCTACATACTCAGAGCAACATGTGTGTGTTCTGATGCATTTGTACCAACATATTATACGTATTAAAGAGTGTGGGCCTTACCTTGGTCCTCTGATAGAATAAATTGCCACCACATAGAGAATTTTTAAATTGAGACGTTTATTCTGTTTCATTATAATGTGTAAATTGTTACTTTATCCTCCAGCGCCCAGAGGTAAATTGAAGATGTGTACACAAAGTGAAACTATTTCTCTAATAAAATCACTGACATGGTAAGAGGGTTCCCATTTTAGTTATTTATGCTGTTTTCTTTCATTTTTAAAGATGACACTATCCTTTATTACACATTCTGAATGTGTGTATTATACTTGTACAACATATTTTCTTTCCATGACCCATTAAAGTAGCATAATGCTTTCTATATTCATGCATCTCTTAGCACACAACCTATAGTTTTAAATATTTTTGCATTCTTTCTCAGAGGAAAAAAAATGAGTTTTGTAGTGAAGAAAAAAACTTGGCCAATTATGTCATTTTTATCTCAGTTTCAACTTAGCATTATCTTAGGCTTAGTAGTAACAAATGATAAAATGACAAATAAATTCTGACATTTCCTGCATAATCTACATTCTTGGCCATCGAATCTTCATTTTACCAGCCTCTTAAGAGATGTTTTTAAAAAAAGAAAAAAGAAAACCTCACACATGACTGCCAATCTAACCCATTCCATCATGCGTGTCATGCTGCCGAAGCGCACTTGGAATCTAGAAGTACCAAGTGCCACAATCCATCTCCTTGTGACTCACGGCACCAGATGACAAGCAAGCCTCTGTCCTCCAACAGCACCAGAAACAGTGGAGGATCTGGGTGGGTGTTCGTGGCATTGTGAATAGACCTAGTGGGAGGCAGGAGTCCAAAACTCAGGCTTCCGGCGCATACCACCATGCTGACAGATGGCATATTCTTGGCCAGAGTCCAAGGACCTTGGTCACCTAGTGAACTTTCCCTGACTCCATGCTATGTCGATATCCCAGACATCCAGAGACACAGGCCTCGCTTATGAATCATTCTGCTAGAAGCTGCCTCTATGTGTGTTTTCTGAATGAATGTTCGTAAAGGTATTTTGCCTAAACCAAGGAACATTGTTTAGCACTTTGTCACACAATTACCATGGGTTGTATCAACACAAGAACGTGCTTCATAATTTAGTCCTAATGAATTTTTTGGCCCATAAATCAATGAGCCTGTTACAGATTGAATAATAATATTTGCTTCCTGAAAGCATGTATGATATCAACAAGGTCACAGTTTACTGTCATTTTTAATAGGGGGAAAAAACATACTCAAGGGGCATTTAACATATTTTGACAAGGTGACCCACAATTATCCATTAACACTGTATTTGTCTAAGCCCTACTGCATTGATATGCAAGGACCATGTAATAGTTCACTGATGTCCCACTTGGGGGTGGAGAATAAGGCAAGTGGGACCTTTCCAAGGTCTTTTGCAGCCAGAATGCATCTTGCTATTGCTGTATTGATTAAACATTTGGATAGTTAATCAACACAGCTCAACCCTTTTAACCTGCCATATGCAGTATACAAAAAAAAGATAAGAAAAGAAAAGAAATGCCTAGAAGAGTAGCCATGAAGATATATTTTTCTTATTTTCAAATGTAACAGAGAAAGTATAACTTTCCAGATAATAGGGCTATAGTAAAATATTATAGCCTTCGATATTGTCTTGAATTGAAAAATGTCTGGACTTTCCTGGACTATTTTTGCTTGACTTCATTTTTCAACCTTTTAAGTGAGTTAAAATGTCACACTCTTTGCCAGCATCAAGTTCTTCTCAATTATGTAAGTTCAGTCCAGACTTGATTTCCTCTTCACATAGAATATTCCTGAAATTCAAAACAGACCTAACTGAAGTTCCCACTTGGGACTCACTGGTTCTTTTCTACCCCTAGATTTGCCTTTTTTGTCACTTGTACCAATATCCTGATACCTTCTTTCTTGATGTCTAATTTTCCCTTGTGTCATCTTAATGCTTCATTTCCTCTGTTAGGTATATAAATGTATCCATCAGTTTTCTATACATAGACCCCTCAGTTTTGCTTCTCTTTATTCTCCCTGATGAATCTTTTTGCCTTTGACTTATTTTTTTTTTTTTAATAACCGAACAATCAGAATCCTGCTTTAGGAGATCACTATTCCTGCCATTTTCCCCTTCAGCTTCTTACCAACTGGTAAGGAACAAGGTTATATACCACTCACCTCACATTCTGCCATATGGATCTGTTTCTGAACTTCAATTGATAACCCTCAACTCAATATACACAATAATTCAAGTATAATCATGGTTAGTTATACTCTAATTTACTTCATTTGTTTACTTTGTTGGACAATTTCTAACACTTTACTCAAACCAGTTTTTCCCAAAGTTGTTTGATCATAAGAATCGCCAACTTCAATCAGACCTACTTGATCATAGTATCCAAGGATAGGACCTAGGAATGTGTAGGTTAATAAGCACCTCGGGAGATACTCAGAATCAGGAAAGTTTGGACTCACTGATTTAATCCATTCTTCATCCATTTGCTCCATAAGGCCATAGATACCCCAGCTGATTTTTTAAGAATTTAGCTTAGAAGTGCATTTTCAACAAGATTTTTATCTGATTCAGTACAGCTATTAAGCACCTTCGATGTATAGTAATTTACATAAATAATCTTATTCATCTCGCTGCTAAGTTCATTCTATCTGATTTTTATTTGTTATGGTCAAGATGTACATGATCATGTATGTGATTATGTTACATAGATTGTAAGGTCTATTTTGAGAGAAGACTCCCTCACCCTTTCTGGTTTCAACAAAGCAAATTCTCATGTTGTGAGCTTCCATATGGAAAGGGTCACACATCAAGAAGGAGAAGGTAGCCCTCTATCAACAAGCAACAAGAAGCTGAGACCCTCAGTTTGGCAGCCTGAAAAGAACTGAATGTCACCAACAGTCATATGAGCTTGGAAGTGGATCCTTCCCCAGGCAAGTCTCAGATGAAACTGCAGCCCTACCACACCTTGATTGCAACTTTGTGAGACCCTGAAGTAAAGAACTCAACTAAACTTTGCCCAGACTCCTAATTCACAGAAACTGAGATAAAAAACGTTCTGTGTTAATTGCTAAGTTTGTAGTGATATAATTGTACAGCAACAGACAAGTAATACATAGTACTTCTACTTTGTAGCCGTATTTTGATTCCCATGCCCTTTGAAATTTGGGGATTCTGATTTAATTACATAACTATCCAAGTTCGACTATTCCAATTTACTATCATCTGTGCATTTATGGTACATTCCAATGCATACCACATGATGTAGGTATTGTAACCTATGATAAAAAATAACATCCGTATGTATTTCTCACCTGTACTTACTCCTAAAAGAAACAACCTCATCATTCATAAGCTGGAACAATAAAAATGAGTTTGTTTTCAAAGGTTTGAGTTAAGCAAAATAAAGCAGACTCTCTGTTTATCAAATCAAGGAAAATAGGCTATGTTTTGTATACTAAAAATGACTTTGTAGATCTAGACAATTAGACTATGTTACTTTTAGGGTGATTTTCCAATAATTCTTTCAAGTTCATTAGCAGCCTGTATGTGCATCCTTAATCCATTATGACCAATGGAGGTCCATTTGTAACAGTACTGCTTCCAGCAGTAACCCAGCCATAAAGCAAAACTAGTGATACAACCAGGAAAAAAAGACTGTCATCATCTGTGTGTTCCTTTAATCTGTCACAGCCAAGGAGTGGGGTGAAAGTAGTGGGGAGAGAGAACATAAAATGCATGCAATGCAGCCAACTCACGATCACAATGGACGGGTTCCTCAGTTTGCTAAAAACAGAGATCCCAGGCTGTGGTGATTATCTCCCTAATGGTTTAGAATAAGATGAGAATCTTTCTCAAAACTAGGTCACTATTAACTGGAAAATATTATTCCAGTCTTAAAAAAAAGACTAGAAAATTAGTGGTAGGCATTAATTTCTTGTTATTTATGAAAGCACTTTGGGAACAGAGTCCATTGAGTCTTATTTCCTTTTTATGGAAACAGACACCATTATTCAATTTTGTCCTATCTTTTTATTAATAGGTGTAAAACACCCCCAGGGAGTTCCAAAGCTTCCACAGAAACCAGGAGCAATCTAATAATTCTACACGTCCGTGCTCTCACTCAGCCTAGGAGACCTCCAAACCACAGGGAGCCCTAGCAAGACCCTGTTGGGCTGGTTTCATCTTCTGAAGGGACAAAATGACAATAATACTCCCTCAGCTCAAGAACTTGCCACCAGTGTCTCACATTCTTTCTTTTAGAGGTTCCTTATTTTGTGTTAAGAATGCCTGTTTAAGGTGCCTCCTTTGAGAAGCACATTTCTGTAGGATGATAATAACGCCTCAAAGTGAACTTCTTAGTGGAAGTAACTTCTTAGACTCCTATCTTCTAGGTTGAAAGCGTGGGTCAACAGAAGACAGTGGCTTATTGGATGAATAAAAGAAAAACTAAACTATACCCAAAAAAAAAGGAAAAGCCACAAAAATTGCAGGAGAAAAATCATAGAGAATTTGCCTGACTTCACTCTGGACTAGCTAAAGAGATAACAAAAGATGTTATTAATATTCTACCCCAGAGACTCTTTGCTGAAGTCAATCCTTCAAAGAAACTGGATTCTTTTTGCAGGGTTGGTACAGACAACAACTCTGATGCTGATACTAAAGTCTATTGAGGTCATGATATATTCTAATAAATGACTAAAACTTGTGAGTAAAAACTCAGATAACATATAAAAATTAAAATAGAATAATTCCTACTTAGCTATGTTACTGGTTGAAAAGGCGTGGATCTCAGATTTTGCCCCAGATAAACTGACTGACCGTATCTACTACATAATGAATCCTCCCTGGTGACGAATTGGGGCAAGATAAGCAGGCAGCCAACAATCTAGAACATTGGTCATAAGAAGATAATTTTATTGAACTACCAAAGTTCATTCAAGAAGATAAGAAGCTGAACCTTTCTCTCAAAAGTTTACTATCTGAAATTTTAAGGATATCAGTCAACTTTCTCCATTTGAAGCAGAAAGAGTAAAAACAAGTAAGCAAATAGATGGCAGGAGAAGAGAAGAGATTGAAAAAGGATGAGAGAGTAGAATGGAAATAATTTAGGAGAAACTGAAATTTTAAGGTACTTTTTTTGGGGGGGAAAGTTTCACCCTGAGCTAACATCTGTTGCCAATCTTCCTCTCTCCTTTTTTTTTCCCTCCCCAAAGCCCCTGTACATAGGCGTATCTTCTAGTTGCAAGTCCTTCTAGTTCTTCTATGTGAGCCGCAGCTTGACTACTGACTGACAAGTGGTGTGGTTCCATGCCCAGGAATCGAACCCGGGCTGCCAAAGCAGAGCGCTCTGAACTTTAACCACTAAGCCATCAGGGCTGGCTCATTAAAGTACTTTTAAATGTTAAGATTTTATAGAGAGGGCTGGCCCAGTGGCATAGTGGTTAAGTTTGCCTGCTCCACTTTGGCGGCCTGGGGTTTGCCAGTTTGGATCCTAGGCATGGACCTACACACCACTCATCAAGACGTGCAGTGGCAGCATTCCACACAGACAAACTAGAAAGACTTACAACTAGGATATACAGCTATGTACTGGGGTTTCGAGGAGAAAGAAGATAGAAGAGGAAGACTGGCAACGGATATTAGTTCTGGGCCAATCTTCCAACAACAACAACAATAAAAAAAAGATTTTTATAGGCTAGTTATTGCATAGATTGCATTGAATTGTTGATGATATCAAAGAAGTTATGCACTGACTTGACATCTGAATCAAAGAAACTATAATCTTACTGGTGTGATATGACACTATTATTAACTTTGCTGTTAAAATATGTTAACACAAGTGCATTATGCCACATGATACAACCAGGAAGGAACAAGCCTTGATGAGACGCCATTTTAAATGGATGCTTCATCCTGGCCTGCAACTCCAGACCCCAGAATTTAGATCTAAGTTATCACTGGAGTCCACCTGATCTATAAGAATAGTGAAATGTGAAAGGCTATTTATCATGAGATTAACTTTTAAATGATTTTAAAAATAGGTTAGTTAAGGAAGACCGATAAAATATGATGAAATGAACACTCTGTACTTGGCTGAAGGGCTTACTTAAGCTTAGCTATGTAGGTGAGAAAAACACAAACAATATAGATTACTGTATTGGTATTAATTAAGGAAATAAAACTCTTAGCCACATATAATTAAGGAATGCATCTCCATGGTAGTTTTGCCCAAAGAATTTTTCATTTCATAATCTTGTTCCGTTTCACTCACTGATGATTTTAAATATGCCCACATACATGATGTGAGTGGTTCTACATCTCATGTTGTTCCATGTTGTCTTGTGTTGGAATATTGCCAGTCTCTAGTCTCTCTCTTCAGGGACAAGCCAAACTAGGGTGCAAGCGGGGCAGGCTAATGCCAATGTTTTAAGAGCTGAGTAAAATGAGAGGAAATGCGTAAGGTGAAAATCGGGAAAAGCAAAGTCCACTATTAGACCCAGGTGAGAACAGGGCAGCAAATATGGAAACAAACCTAAGGTGTCAGAAGTCAAGAGGAAGAGAGCGAGAAGCATCCAGCGAGGATAGGAGCATTGTAAGTAGTACAGAAAGGTTGCCACCACTTATTTGCTGTCACCGGCCCCGGGCCACGTGGTGTGAGACATGGAATAGCTCAGTGGTTTGTAAACCCGGCTGTGTGTTAGAACCATTTGAGGAGCTTTTAAAATCCCCATTCTCAGGCATCACTAGAGAGCCCTTATGTCAGAATCTCTGGAATTTGGTACACAGGCAAACAGTGTTTTAAAAAGTAGCTGAGGCGGTTCCAGTGTGTAGCCAATGTTGAAAACCACTGGTATAAAAGTCATATACAAAGTAGATTATTTTCTTTTATTGGGAATTAGAAAGCAATAAAGAAAATCTCAAGTCTTTCTGCGATTGTTTTAAGTTCACACTTTAAACAGACTTCACCATCTGGGTTTTTATGGCTCTTCTGCTACTGCTCTTAATCTGCTACTTGAAACTTGGAGATGTTTACTCATCTCAAATGCACACTCTTCAATGCATGCCTGTTGTCTGTAATCTAGGCACAAGTTCTCACTTTTTCTCCTCTTTACACACTTTTCTGTAGCATCAGGAAGAATGATATATGCAAACTGATGTTTTGGAAAAAGAGAACATCTGAGTTGAATATTACTCCCCAAAAATATCTCAGAATGAGCCTCAATCATAACCCTAATGTTAGTTTCTACATTGACCAATCAAACATGCTCCCTGACAGTAGCCAACCAGTATTAGATAGTCGAATCATTTGAACAACTGTAGGTGAGTGTTCAATAATAAAGTCACATGTAAACAAATGCACCGTAAGTGGCGCAAATTATATGCATATGTCCTGAATAAAACAAAACTGGAAGGATGATCAGAAGGAAAGCAATTGGGAAAGGAGAATCATGACCTACACCTGAAGTAAACAATAAATCTGAGTCATTCCAACAAAGCCAGAGTTATGGGCAATGAACTGTAAATAGGCCACCCTTTGGTCTCAATTCCCCACACTCAGAAACCCTAAGGCACTCACTTTCCTCTCACAGCTCCTTAGTTTTTGCCTTTATTGGACAGTCTCCAATCTGTTTATATTGTTATTAAATTAAATCATAGAGCATAAAACTGCTTCATAATCCTGTGAATTACGTCATTTACATATTCTGGTATCATATGTGATTCTTTCCCACAGAACTCGTGTTTACCATGTAATTTGTATTTAGTTCATTTCGTATTTGTCTGCCCGTGTCCATTTTTCTCTCATTTTGCCGATTGCTCAAACCTCATTTGTTAGGCTACCCAATGGATGTAAACCCCATCATTAATGGCTCCTCTCCTGACTGTTCAAGGTCATCTTGAATTATAAGTAGATCTTCCAAGGTTCTTGTTACCTCTCCCAACTTAGAGTCTTCCATGAAACTTTATGAGCGTGTTCCATATTTTATCATCCAAGTCACTGATAAAATGTTAAATATTACCACCCCAGACAGACCCTGCAGAACATCATTTGATGTGTCCTTTTAGGTTGCCTCTGAAACATTAATAACTTCTCATTGAATATGATCCTTGAACCAGTCTGTACCCAACTAAGAGCCGGAGCTGTATTTCCCTAGATTGATAGCACTATTTTAAATCTATATGCTACAACCCTGAGGAAGGAATTTTGTACTCTTCTATTCTCTCTCACAGAGATAGAAAAGATTTTTTAATTTTAGCAGCTTAAAATTGACTGGTCAACATATGCCAAACAATAACCCAGGATAATTTAGCACTGTTCATAAATGTGATATTTTCAAAAAGCCATAAAAAAGAACTCCCCATTAATAACTCTGACTGTAAAGGTTCATCACCGGCTACTATTCTCACCTCTTTGAACTTAGTGACAACTCAAGTCAATGCCTTCGTTTTTTCCTTTGTTGCAGCTGCTATTGGGGTGGAAAAGACTGTTGTTGGAAAGGACTGCTGTCCAGGCTCCAAGAAGTCCAGACAAGGTCTCCAGAGACTCTCTATTTTTCCTCCAGATCCTTTTACTGACATTAATGATGAAGCAGCTTTGTCTGTGTCTCTGCCTTGGTTAGCAATGCCTTAGTGACAGGGCAGCTCCAGATGCATTAGATCAGCAGCTGATGCCATCATGTGAATGTCTAACACTTACTTTAGGTAGGTGACACTTCTTAATATTCAATCCTGTCTTCACAATGTCGACTTGTCCCACCACACACGGGTGTTCTTTTTATCATTATTATTGAGATTGTTAATATTTTTGCTTGTGATTTCTCTAAAGGGTGTATTTTTTAAAAATACATAATTATTTATAACCTTTAATGCCAGGAGGGCAGTATAGTACGCCTGGAAGAATATGCATCACAGAATTATTGTTTAGAAATGGTAATTAATTTTACAGTCAACAGTAGTGTGACACACTGTCTCTGACTAGACGTCCACCGTGGCTTCCTGCCAGTCCTCTGTAAGCATATTAATTGACGTCCAGCACTAAGCAGCCTCTTTGCTGTGTTTTTGAATGAAACAACATGCTTCAAATTAAACAAATACATTCTAAACTCACATACTCAATATCAGGTTCCGTATCTTGATGTCACAAAAGCACCATTGGTTTATATCTTTATTTTTTCTCTTTTTTCCCCAGCTTTGTTGAGGTATGATTGAAAAATAAAAATTGTATATATTTAATGTGTACAGTGTGGTGTTTTGTTATTTTTCCTCTTTTTCTGTTTCCTTTCTTCCCCTCCCTTATATTCCTGACTCTCCAAGCATCCCTATTATTTACCCTCTTAATTTGAGCTCACTGCTTTTCTTCTAGCTTCTTACAATCTCTGGCTGTGGGGAATCTTCTGCAACAAATACTCTGTGTCTCGAGCAGTCCTGAACAATTTACTCCTAGATCACTGCTCTTTGTCTTTCCAAGGTTTCCTAAGTGATAATACTCGACAATTTTAGTAGTATCGTGGATGATGCACTCATTAACATGCCAAGGATGCCAGATCAGGTGGAATGGACAGCATAAAAACAAAAAAACAAAAAGATTAAAATTCAAAACGACCTTCACAGGTTGGAGAAGTGGGCACATAATGGGTTTTAGTTTCACGGAAGAAAATACACAATCACTCATGCTGAGAGGAGAACAGTTCACAAATAAACGATGGCAAGTAATGGTTAGCTACAATGGGTGTGGAGTGGGGAAAATGGGGGCTGGCGTCTATGTAACATCCAATTGCCACAATGAAAAATTAGTTATGAAGAACCCAAGAGACCAGGATGCAGAAATTGAAACATCAGATGGCCACGTGAAAAAATATAATCTCTAATTTATTACATCTCTGTTAGTTTGTTTTTCTAATATATAAAATCCACAGCTTATATGATAAGATCCCTGGAAAAAATAGATAGAAAAAAACGGCATTTAAAATGTAAGTTCATAGGTACAGGTATGTATACTTTCCACGTTCGCACAAAACTCAGGTGATGGAGTTCTTAATATATTCATTTCCTGTTTTAAAGCAAGCACAGTAGTCCATGTAATCTACATGGCTTTTGGGGTGGGGAAATTTTTATGAATTAAATTATTACTATATTATCTGAATACATTATTCACATGATAAATACACTTTTAGATCTGGCTGTGAGTACATTTTTTTTCCTTTGACAGCAGTGGAAGACTTTCTTCATTTAAAATCTTACAGGAACTCTCTGAATGCAATAAAAGAAAAGATGGTAGGGGGTCTGGAGTGCAGCCAGCACAGTCCTCCTTCCCCCATGAGGGAAAAACTGATCCAAACTGAGCTCAGGAATAAAGATAGGCTTCCTGAGTTGGTGCCAATGACATTATTTGAACCCAAGTCTCTGATCCACTAGTTCAGGGCTCTTTCCACTGAACTACTCTGCCTCCTAAAGAACAGGTCCTATTTTGAGGCATCCTTGTTTATCACAGATTTGGTTTACCCTCTTTTTTAAATTTCTTTTCTCATGTTCTCTCACTGATTTCCCAAAAGCCATTTGTTATGTAACAGATGCATATGTGTTCCTGTTTATAAATATTCTACCGTAAGTGAATAAAATTTGGGGAAATAAGGGGGGGAGAGTGACTATGACTCTCAAGCCAGAAGTGTTGGGAGTGTGCTCTGTGTTTTGGGGGCAAAGGTCGCAAAGGAGGACCCAGCTGGGATGCAGAATCTGGTCTTATGTCCTCAGATTCCATCCCACCTGTTTTCCCCTGCGTTTTCAGTCTACCCAAAATTAGGATGGTTGGTGTTAGGGAGGATCACCTGGGGAAAATCAGTAGGTACCAAGTATAACTCTGTGATGATATTACAGTAAGTGAGATGCTTAAAATCAAATTCATTACCAGGGAATTAAATCCGGGGAACATGACTTCATTAAAAAGTATGACTTTATAAATAACTACACATAAACAGACTGCTTTGCCTTAGAGACTAATATATTTCAAAATTATTATCTACTTAAAATATTTTACCTAAAAGAATTCACAATTAGCTTTCAATATTTAAACAGTACATTAGAAATGGAATGTTTATAAATATCAGAAATAAAAGCCACTTCATTACAGTATGAACATATGCTAACACACCACATACTGGCTTTTGAATTTAATACTGATATGGTTTACTATATCTACTTCTTTTTTTTTTTGTAATTGACAAAAGGGTTTAGATAATAGCTAATATAAATATATGAAATGTCAAATTTAGAAGATGGTGTTTAAACATTTGTCTTTTGGAGAGTATTGTTAAACTTAACTTTTATTAACTCAGGGAATCAAAGAGAAATATGGCGATGCTAGTGAACCTTTGAAAATCTTTTATTTTATCACTTTTAATGCATGTTTAATATTTAACATTCATCTTATTACAGACAGGAATTGTGAAATGCTTGTGCTATCTCTAAACAGTTTTAAAGTTCAATGCACAGTCACAATTCAGAGGGGAGATTTCACACATTTATGGAAAATAAGCCATTTTTGCAGTAAAGTTGCAAAGTGTGAAAGAATTCTTCTTTTATCTGCCTTACTTATCATGTTTATGAGTTATTTTGCCTGGAAGTAAATTGACAAGTTGTCAATGAACAATAGACAGTGCCCCAGCTAGGCTTTTCACAGGTTCAGATGCCTTTGGGCAAAAGGGCTAAATCTGTAGTTGCAATCTAGCATATGGAGCCCTGAAAAAAGTGGCAACAGGGTGAGAGACATTCCCTGCAAAATGCGTGCGGGGGCTGCTCTCTAACCAATCTGCTTGGACCACTGTACATTATGAATTCATGTTCCATCGCCTTGCTGTCCAGGAATAGGGAGGCTTGACTCCATGTAAACAACTCATTTTTGTCTTATCCCCGGTGAACTTTGGTCCATTTTGTCCCTTCAAACCATTTTTATTCCTCCAAATAATTATTAGTAAATATTCATCTTTGAAAATAAAAAGCCACTTCCTCATTTTAGGTGACTCTTTGTTGGAAACTTCCCACGCAGTCTCAAAGAAAGGAAAACAATCTGAGTCCCTTTTCTCTGTGGTTCAGAGTGGACCTTGACTTCCTTCTCCGGCCACTACACATCAGAATTTCCTTGTTATAATATTTCATGCCTTTTTCTCCCACCTCAATTGTCCAGAATGCTATTTTGAGCCTACTTCATGATAACTCATACAGCTGAATAAATTATGGGAGAGCTAAGTGGTCTTTCAATAGATGGCACTCTTTGTTCTCAATCAGCACAAATATCGTTTTGCCACTTCACTCACAGGCCCCTTGTTCTCTGAAGCTCTACCCTCCAGGTATACCACTCTCTGGATATAGGTAGGGGTGTGGTTTGGGGTGAAAGCTAGGGCTAGGATCTCTACCCTCAAGGAACCAGGAGGACCACAAAAGACACAGCTGCATCAGTAAGAGTTTATTAGAAAAAAAGCTGAGGTTTGAATACAAGGAAGGCCAAGTCCAGGGCCAGTGGGGCATGGTGATTGGAGTCACAGAGCCAGGAGCTTGAATGTAGAGACAGGATCAGAGAAAGTCCATGTCAGGAAGAAGCAGTGTGGTAGATGACTGGTAATTTATTGTAATACCTAAAGGTGATTACCACTAACCTTTATGGGCCAGCCAGCTCATGATGTAGGGGGGGATCAGGCTGGAGGCCAGAGACAAAGCAGAAATTTATTTCTGTTCTCTAGTGGCCTCTGGTTTACCACCCCACCCCTTCTCTGCCCTATCTCCACTTTCATTGACAACTCTGGCACCTGGTTTGCAATCTTTTCCTTATCTCCAGCCATCCTCTTGAGTCACTTCCACACCAATCAGATGATCCTTTCAGTACTTGTAATTCTTTCCCTGTGAAATCTTCTACTCCAGGCTCCATCTCCATTTAACTTCAACAGTCCAATGTCTTGGCGACACCCTGGACCTTGCCCCCACTTCTGATGGTATCTCCAAAGTTAGAATTTACCTCTCCTGCTATTGTATTAAAATGCACTCTTCAAGGGGCTGGCCCTGTGGCCGAGTGGTTAAGTTCGTGCACTCCGCTGCAGGCAGCCCAGTGTTTCGTTGGTTCAAATCCTGGGCGCGGACATGGCACTGCTCATCAAACCACGCCGAAGCGGCATCCCACATGCCACAACTAGAAGGACCCACAACGAAGAATATACAACTACGTACTGGGGGGCTTTGGGGAGAAAAAGGAAAAAAATAAAATCTTAAAAAAAAAATGCACTCTTCAAACTCTGGAAGTTCACCACACTTCAGTCCCTGTCTATTTTATTTCCCAACTCCACCTTCCTCCCTGGATCTCACTGTTAATAATTTTAATGAAAATATTACCCAAACCTCCAATTCACTTGCTGTCTACATGTGAAGTATGGTGGAAAAGAACACCTTCCTGGAATCAAAGAGCCAGGAGCTCAAATACTGGCTTTTTGCCACTTTGGAAAAGCTGCTGTGCCTCACTTTGTTTACCTGTAAACTGGACCCAACTTTTAACAAATACTCTGTTTATTGAGAAACTGCTATCTCCAGGAGCTGCTGATTTAATAAGATAGATAAACTCTCTTCAGATCAGTCTCTTTTTCTCCCTCTCCTTCTTTTACCTTTTGCTGTATCCACCCTGCAAATATCTAATCAGAGATTAACACTTCTAGCCATTTTTGTCTGCTCCTGCTCCTAGGCTGCTGAAGGCACCTGGGAAAAATCTCACGGCTGTGCTGCTACTCTTGCAAGTTTAGGAATTCCTATAAATTCTTCAGCACTACCCACAATGATAGAATCTTTACTTCCCTCCCCTTCCTAGTCCTCACTCTAGCTGATCCAACCCTTTCCCATTCTCTTCACGCCTCCTCCTGCCAACTGTCTCTAAGAAGATGGTTATGCCTCTTCCTTTTCAGAGAAAATAGAGGCCATTGAGCTTCAAGTACCTCAACGTCTAGCCCCTTCCCCTCTCAGTACGTATCTATCATTATCCACACTTACTCTTCCACTTTTTTTGGCAGTGGTGCCCTACTCCTTTCCGAGGCTAACTCCTCCATCTATGTTCTTCATACCATTCTCTTTCTATGCAGAGTTGCTGTGTAGAACTCATAAATAGTTTAAGATGCCCTCATTGCTATGTGGGACCAATTTTAATGCACCAAGTAGGAAAAGTCTTATCTCTTCTCCTCTGTAACTTAAACTTTACTCAGTCATTGCTTTCAACGTTTACCTTTTGCCAGTTTTTGCAACTGTTTATAGGAATGAAGCGATTTATATTTTATTTCTTCCCCTTATCTTCTCTCTGGAGGTTGGTGCTGATATGTGGGGAAATGGCCGGGAGGGAAGAAGATGCCAAGCAAGGGGGAGAGGAGTTTTCCAAGCAAAACTTATAAAATGAAATATGTAGGCTAGATGAGCAAAAGTTAAATGTTAACCTCTTTGAAAACAGATATACTCTAGGATGATGTCAAAATTAATTAAGACACAGACAAGTAGGATTATAAAACCATGCTCCTAATTGTTTGAATCCCATTTGCCCATTAAAATAGTGTTATCCAAGGTGGATCGATTACCAAAGTACTGCATAGCTTATTCAATCTTTGCATCTAAAACACGAAAATGAAGACCACAATTTTATCTAGGCCCTTAAAAAAGCATCCCAAATCCCATCTGAGGTTCCAGAAACCCACATGCAGGGAGTCGTTCCTTCAAAGGGTTGAGCAGGATGTTGTTTAGGTCCATCTAAGCGAAAGTGGCTTCCAGATGTGTCCGTGGGGAAAAGATGATTGCCCAGATGTCTGTGGTTCTATTGACATTATATTGGCATGCTTACTACCTACTTTTATGCTTGTCTTCTTTTTCCTTTAGCTTTTTTGTCCAAATGATTTATTTCTGTTTTATTTGCCTTTGTTTTTTTCTCCACTCCTCTTTCCTTCTTATTTCAACCCCACTTTCTGGTTTACCTCCATCCACACCAAGAAGGAGAGAGTGAAGTGGGATAGGTGGCTGACTCTCTCATTTCACAAATGAAGAAATTGAGACCCAAAAGGTTAAGTGACTTGCCCAATGTCTCAATAGTTGGAAGCAGAACCCCAAAGCTAAATTGCAAGTCTCTGGAAACTACCCTAGGATTCTTTCCATTACACCCATAATCTCTGCCATCTCCATCCTTCACAGCGCAACGTGGCTTTCAGACATTTCTGGCTTAAAGAGAATAAAAGCAGCAAGGGGCTAGTGACAGGATATGTCTCTCAGACGTGTTTGATGAGCTCAATGGGCTCCTGATTTGCCCACTTTTTCTTGTTGTGAAAGGATGCCACAAACCAAACTGAGCCGCTGTGCTGTGCTCCTGCTCGAGTATAATCTCCCCTTTAATAGCACCTCTACCCCCTCCCCTCACTGCTGTACACATGCACATACACGCCCTGCTCAGCACCCAAATGAAAAGCCTAAATTGCCCTGCCCCTTCCACTCCTAGTCCCCTTTTCCTGCTCTTCTTATTCTCCACAACATTAATCACCTTACAATATCCTACATGAATTAGATATTTATTACGCATATTATGCATTGTCCTTCTCTTTGAGAATATCAGCTCCACAAAGGCTGATATCGTTTTCTCTTTTACTTATCAGTATATGCAAGCATCTAGAACAGTGCCTGGTGCATTGCAGATGCTCAGTATTTGTTAAATGGCTATATTGAATGAATGAGCCAGAATGACTAGAACACATAACATTTCTTCTTTAAGATTTCTAGAGACCCAAGGGTGTGATCACAACCAAAACAAATGTAATAGGCAAAATGACTACATTGTCCAAATTGTCTGCTCTGTTTCTGTAGTGTGTGTGTGTGTGTGAGAGAGAGAGATGAGTGAGAGAGAGGCTGGGGAGAGGGAGAGAGAAATGAAGGGAGGTGTTAATAAACTATTTATAAGGGGCCAGCCCGGTGGCACAGCAGTTAAGGGCGCATGTTCCACTTCAGTGGCCTAGGGTTCACCAGTTCGGATCCCGGGTACGGGCATAGCACCACTTGTCAAGCCATGCTGTGGCAGGCATCCCACATATAAAGTAGAGGAAGATGGGCATGGATGTTACCTCGGGGTCAGCCTTCCTCAGTAAAAAGAGGAGGATTAGCAGCACATGCTGGCTCAGGGCTAATCTTCCTCAACAAAAAACCAAGCAAACAAAATAAACCATTTAACAAAAATGGGGCAATTTATAAATGATGTATTTTTAAATTTTCAATCACAAAAGATAAGTTTTTAGGTGCAAGAATTTTTAGTCCTCCCTGTTGGGATTTCTGGTAGCAATTAATCAAATCTCTGTCTTCAGAAACAATTGAGATTTCAAAGGTTGGAATTAAAAGATCGTATTTGTTTTATTTTTATTGCTGGTAAAAAATATGTTGGAAAACATAGTCTGGAACTAACTATAAACAGGCTTCCTATTTGTAAGCGCCTGTGTCAAAATTTCCCATGTAGTCACGGGAAGAGCAGCTGGACAACTGCTGACCTCCTTCTGTGGAGTGGGTTCACTCTACTGGACTCTCTAACGCAAGAGGGAAGAAGCTGTGTTGCTGGCAGGAAGGAGATCTGAGAGGAAACCAAGAGCCGTACATGCACACGCTCAGTGATCTTTTCCTCCAGCTCTGTGGGAGAGGGTGACTGCAAGCTTTCTGCCAAATACCTCTAAGAGGGCAAAAGTTCCCATTTAATGGACCATAAATTCCTGAGGTTCCCTATGACATTTCACCGGGTCACAACTTTAAAAAAAAAATGTTCTACAGTCATAAGGTGCCAAGATCATTTCAACAGTTGACCTCAGACCATGTCTATGCCGACCTCTTGATCTTCCCTCTTCAAAGGAGGAAACTGGAGCCAGAAAGCATCTCTTTACAGATGTCGAAACAACCCACTCAGGCCCACTCAAGGGCCATCCAGTCAACCATGTGTCTGGAGAAAGCATAGATAACACTCCCTTCCATAAATTACAGAAAATAAATAGAAGTAAAATACAGTCATGACATCACATCTAAGAGAAAAACAAATTTCCCAAGTAACAGGTGCAGAATTGTAAACGTTAAAGCAAAGCTAAGGGATGAAACCAGATGTCTCTTTAAAAAGTAGTTTGCAATCATCCTGATTGTCTTTTTTTCCTTCCAGAACAGCTCTTTAAAAATCAACAAAATTTCTTGACCATAGCGTCTTGGTCACTTTTGTGAGAAAGTATGTGGTTCATTTGAGTCCAAGAATTTTGACACCTACAGTGCTCCTTGAAGCCTGTTGAATATCAAGCTCAATTCAAAGACCCAAGATTTCTGTATTAATTCATTCATGGTTCCAACTTGTGGATAACATTATTCTTTAGTATGAAGCCACAGGAAATCCCCTAGAATTCTGGGGCTCAAGACAGATTCAGCATCACAAGTTGAGATGTCTGTGGTTTAAACAAAAATGGTGACGTAGTCATTTCAAAAACATCAACTACTATTTAATGTTCTAAAAAATATATTTATAGAGATATGGTGGGCTGAATAATGGTCCCCAAAGATGTCTATGTCCTATCCCCAGAACCTATAAATATGTCACCTTGCATGATAAAAGGAACTTTGCAGATATGATTAAGCATAGTATTTTGAGATGGGGAGATTATCCTGGGTTATTTGAGTGGGCTCAGTGACAAGTGTTCTTAAAAGGGAATATATGGAAGCCAGAGAGAGGAGAAAGTGATGTGACTGCGAAGTCAGAGATTGGAGTGATGCTGCCATGAGCCAAGGAATGCCAGCAGCCAATAGAAGGCAAAGAACGAATTCTCCCCTGGAGCCTCCAGAAGGAATCAGCTCTACCAACACCTTCATTTTAGACTTCTGACCTCCAGCTGTAAGAGAGTAAATTTGTGTTGTTTTAAACCGCTGAGTTCGTGGTGCTTGTTAGAGCAGCAATAGGAAACTAATACAACAAGAAAGTAAAATTCACTTGAAAGTTTTCTTCTGGGAAGCAATGAATCATTTCAGCAAAGGATCTCTTTTGAGCAAGGAGAAACCTGATATAATTCAGTAGTTTCAAGCTCTGAAGCTCTTGACTTGTTCTATATAAGAGCACTTTGGATGGTTGAAAGAAGGAATGCACAAATGAAGATACCTCTGGAATTTCCCAGCCTCAATCTACCAGTTAGAACACAGGCACAGCTGAGTGTCTCCATCCCTTCTCAGCCATCCATTTTTGTAGAGAAAACGCTCCAAAATATCCACTTTAAAGCCTGTATCATTGGTATGGTCTGTATATAGAGACTCATATCTGATCTTAATTTAAAGACACCTTGCTTGATTAGATCTCAAGCTCATACTTTTCTTTTCTAGGAGAAAGGAATATATGAATAATCCTGATGTGTGTTAGAACAATTGCCATAAATTGTTTTTCCCTGTCATTCAATTGAATTACTCGAACCTTACCAATGCTCTGTACTGCATGTGTCAACCAAACTCTTCACACATAAGGAAAGGTATTTACTCTGTGATGAAGTAGTGCTAAGCATCTACAACGTGCTTCACAGGCCTTGCTAACTTGAGGAATGAAGACAAGAGCTATTGAAAATCTTCTTTTGAGAAAATAAGAGGATATATTCAACCATAATGGTTTCATTGCAATTGAAGTTGATTTCGATTTTGCATACACAAACAAGTGTTCTTAACATTGAAGTGTCCTGGACCTAGAGATTGGGCATTCTTATGATCATGTAGATAATTAAGAATTCCTCATACCGCAGTGACTCAAATTCTTTTTATAGCGATCCTTTCTGTGGTGAATTTGTATATGTCAAGCACACGAACATTAATGTTATCGTAGCCCCCTTTCTTCCAGACTAAACAGGGATTGGAACAATTGAACTCATTTGATGCTTTTCTGTCATATGCATTCCCTGTGCTTTGCTGACGTCTTTTTCAAGAGTTCCTTGTCTCTGCGTCTATATTGCTAGAAGCAGCTTCTCTAATTTCTGTTGTATGTATTATACCATCTTACTACCTGTGGCTTTTGTTGGGGCTTCTATAAATTTCTGATTTGGTTCAGTTAAGAAGTATTATTGGAGAACTTCATCAAGAGCTCCAGACAATAGACCATTCTACACATTGTCTAAGAAATTGGGAGGGCAGGAAGGAGAGAGATCAGATAGCTCTGCAACAGGAGCAGCCAGGTCCACATCTGACACACGTACATCTCTGAACAGTGAACATAACTATATAATAACTTCATCCCATTTTATAGTCCAAGTTAAGACATAGTGAGAGCCAGTAGCAGGAGTTATGTTTGAACTCTACAGGCTGTCAGGATCTCAGTGGGATTTTTAAGAGATTTTGATGAAAACTCTTTAGTTGTATGTGTGTCAGAAAACACATGGATTGACATCAATCTCCTTGGTCACGTGTCCATTCAGTAAATTTACCAGTAATACATGTCTTACTCTTATTTTAAGTGGGATTCCCTTTTGATCATCAGCAGATATGAGTAAGAGCAAAATAGTAAAAAGAAGAACATGAATTCAACAGTTATTTACTACATAAAATTAATTATGGATTTAGAAGGGCCTTGGAATACAGGAATTAAAAATGTTCTGTGGGATCAAGTAGATCCTGATTTTACTCATAGGTTGCCAGATTAGTAAGTATACTAATTGTGTGACTTTAGGAAAGACACAAACTCCCTGAACCTTGTTTTCCTCCTCTGTAAAATGGAGATAAAAAATATAATTTATAGGATTATAAAGATCATATAAGATTATAAAGATTAAATTAAATAATACATGTAAAGAGCTTAGCATGCCTTTCACATAGAGAGCACTCAAAAAGATCACAACTACTACAATTTGCAATATTATTAATAATTGCATTTTAAAAGATTATTAAATTTACTGGATTGGCTTCTAACCAAATTAGAAATGCTATTTATGTCACTTAATGAAAAGTCCAGGGAGAAGGAGACCAGGCCCAAGGTAGCAGCTGCAATGTTCTCAGTGTCCCAAGCTCCTCTTTCTTGTCAGGCACCCTTAGGATTACAACTCTTGTCCTCATTATTGCAAGATGGCTCCTGCTCCCCCCACCCCTCCCCCATCCCCTCCTCCAATATCGTGCCAACATTTCAGGCAATAAAAACAAAAAGGCCCATGACAGTTAAATCCACATCCTTATTAAAGAGTTTTCCAAAAAGCTCCACCCAATGACTTCTGCTTATATCTCATTGTCCAGAACTATGTCACATGACCAGTTGTAGCTTCAAAGAAGCCCGGGAAATACAGCTTCAGAGAAGGCTGGGAAAAGTTTAAAGAACTTCTAATTGAGCACTTTGCCACTGCCAACGAAATCAGGATTCTATTAGTAATAAAAGAGAAGCAAATGAGTATTGGATAGGTAATCAATAGTCATTGCTGTATTATTTTGATGACTTTGTGTCTGATAACCAGAGGACTCCAGATGCAACAAAACTAACAGCACCAAAGGCCTTTCACACAGTTCACACTCACTTCGTCGACTTTTCTCGAACCACAGATAGACCATTTTCCATAATTTTGCGGTTTCCTTGCTAATTTTTCCACCTCCTCTAAGGGACCCTTCCAATAAACTAGCCCACTAACATTAAACTAGGTCGAGTCATGGCTCTCTCTGGATTCCCCTGAAGAATTTTAGTTATCCAGCCTCTCACTGAGTGTGATTCTGGGTTCATATTTGCCACTCTTGGCAAAATGTCCCCATGTGAATTTCCTTAATTAAATGTGTCTAAGTCTGTTTTCATTTTTCTCTTTCTACCAGACTATCATCACCAACTCCCTCATTAAAACAAATAACATGGCTTTTTATTTCTTAAACCTTGTCGTCTTTTTAAGTCTGGTGTTTTTTTTTTTAATCTTTTACATTTAGTCTCCCCCCAAGTCCATTGCCTCAGCCTCATGCTGGACCCTTCCTTTTCCCTCTCTTCTTCCTCATCATCAAATCAAACACCAAGATCACCAATTCTGTTTGCTGGGTAGCTTTTATAGGTATGACCTTCTCCACAGCCATCGGCCTACACCAGGCCACCATTCTATCTTGCCAAGGACACTACACTACCACTTCTTTAACGTCTCTCTTTCAGTCTTGCTCACCTCCTATCTATTTTCTGCACTCAGAGCAATCTTCCTAAAATGCAAACTTGTTCGTAATGGTTGCTCCCCTGCTTAAATCTCTCTGAAGTCTCCCCAGGGATCATAGGATAACGTCCAAACTCCTTTACCTGACATAAGAAGTCTTCAGTCTCATTTCTCCCTATTCACAACCTCATCCTCTAAATTTCAGTCACATGAGCTTTATCTAAACTTCTTCCAAAGCCCCATGTCCTTTTACCTTGTAGCCTTTTCATATTTCTTTCCTCCTGCCTGGAATATTTCTCCCTTTCTTCTCTCTACCCTTCCCCACCTCATACTCGTCCTTTGAGACCCAGCCGATACATCACTTCCCACAGGAAGCCAATAGCTGCGACTGTGACCCAGATCCTAACTTCATCGAACCAGGATGGTTATTCCTTCTTCCCCGTCCAATTTCCTATGTTCAGCTTTCCTTCATCAACAAAACAAGTCTTACCTTAGTATTATTTTGATGACTGAATACTAGTAACCTCTGGCGATTTCTAATTTGTATCCCAAAAGTAGGAGTAAATTTCTATTCACAGAGTTTAAAGCTCTCATTGTCAATTAGGAAATTTCCAGATATAACATTGCTAAATTTGTCTGACCCAAGCCGGGAAACCGAGTACTATGTATTGCGTAGCTCAAATCCTCTCATTTGGGGATCCTCCAGCGTGTTCTATGTGTGCCTCAGCATCGCTTCACCCACGCTCCTAAAAGCAATCATCCTCCTTTGTCATGATACTTCATAAAGCTTCCTTCTCCACAGAGCTGCCCTATGCAGGCTCCTAGAGTAAGCCACACCAATCATTTCAGTACTAATAGTAATGTAAATTACACTTATATGTTCATTTTCTTTTTTTCCTACTTTAAGTTATGGAGAGAGCTTCCTCCCTCCTTGAAACTCCTTAGGAAGGAATCTTGCCTTTTACATACTTTATAATATAAAATATATACTACTAAGGAGATTAGCAATAAGAATATGTTTAAAATAATGTTCTACCTCAGTTGTTTTGTTGAAATCCTGATTGAAATCAAATATTAATATGGCATATATCTGCATGACTGAGAATATTGTTTTAATATAATTTGGGGTTTTTCAGCTATTGGAAATGGCAAACTTGTTTCTTAAGAAATATTTATGCAACCATGAAGTAGAGAACAGGATAGTAATTAATTAACACAAGAACGGATAACAGGGACACTAAGACTTATGATAAATGATGCATGAAAGAAGGCTAAATTAGAGTTGTTGTCAGACGTAATTAGCAGACAATTGTGATGTTTCTTGATGTCAATATCTCATATCTGACAAAAGTAAGACACCTATGTTAGTTGATATTTTAGCCAAAAAAATATATAGCGAAGCAAGAGGAATTCTAGAATGCTGTCAATAGATTTAAGGAAAATAATGAACACATTATATTTTAATGTCTTATAAACTGCCAAGTTATTAATGATCTGAGAGACTATTTGCACTTTCTCATTTAGAAGTTGTTCCGACTTTAATTAAATATCTTCATGCAACAATGAAGCTCTCTTTCTAGTTCTCTGCTTTGTGCATGTGGATTAATGGGAAGAATACCCAGAGAGTTCTGTTGTGCCCTTTCAGGGAAGTGATGAAAATGGCCCCGAACTGAAATAATTATGGTGATGGGTCAGGCCTTAGGGGGCGGGGGGGTAATGCTGGAGAATGTTGAGAAGAAGAAAAGGGACATGAACCGACTCCTTTACTAGCAAGTTGTTATGTGAAGTTGGCCACACAAGTGCTTCGAAATATAAGCCAACAAAGTTCAGGATGTCTCGTGTTTTTCTGATTACTGCTGACCACGTTTCAATGCCTAGAATTGTCAATAATGTGGACCTAGATGTTTTTCATTACTTGTGTTATTTTTTGAAAACATGTATCAGTCATTTCCAAAGATGTAAAACTCAGACTTTTGGCAGATTTCTAAACAATATTTCAAAGTATATTTCCTTTCTGATTCTTCCAGAAATGAAGTTCTCTTGGATATCACTTTTCTTTGAAGTACTAAAATATTAAAACTTGTTTCTTGAGAGTGTAAATTATACATATTTTTAAAGGAAGACATTTAGTAATTTGATTAAGCTACATTGCTAAAAATTAATTTGAAACTAGCAAAAATTATAACACATTTTGCTATAGTAATTATGGGGAATCGTATGTATCTCTTGACAAGTTTTCAAACCGAACAGAAATCTCTGCCTTGTTAGAGATTTTTAAAATGTCCTGGCTAAGTTTTCCTTAATTATTTCTCCCCTTGTGTCAGCTGTGTTATTGCCCTGCTGGTTTAAAGGTTAAACAAAGTACTAGATCTGTCAAAGTGAGTGAAACCAACTGGTGAGGAGCTATCAGAAGGTAATCAGGGCTAATAGGTACATAATGGCTAACAGGGTCCTGTTTGCACTCAGATACATCACCACAGATAGAACCCAGTTGTCACTGATGTCCTTGTTAAAGAAAACACGGGCAATCCGGACGTTCTGTGCTTAAAACCAAGTGAGCAGACAGGTCTCCCTTACCCAACCCCCCCCCCCCCCAGGATAAAAAGCTGATAAAACTCAAGCTCTGAAAGTAATAGACTGAAATTTGTCTTTGTGTGGTGACACTCATTTCACAACAGAAGCTGCAAACTGTGCCTTCACTCTGCGTCAAT
This sequence comes from Equus przewalskii, assembly GCF_037783145.1. Lineage (NCBI taxonomy): Eukaryota > Metazoa > Chordata > Mammalia > Perissodactyla > Equidae > Equus > Equus przewalskii. Next base: position 74,251,578 of record NC_091843.1, on the reverse strand, counting down.
CTTAAAATTGACAGAATTCCCACAAGAGTCATGGGCTTCTTTCGAAGACACCGGATAGGCTAGTGTCTCTCATAGGCCATCTTAAAGCAGTATTTACACCAACACCTGATGTAAGCAAAATACATCAGGTAAAGGGAGAAAATAGAAAAAGCACAGATAAGCAGAGCTTATAGGATACTTGGGGCTTAAAATTCTTCTTTCTGTGGCTTTTTTTTCTTTTTGATGCTTATGATACGTTTTCATAAGTCACTGCTTTCCCTATCCAGCTCACAAACTAAGTATAAGCTCTCAGTCTCACTGGCTGTTCCCGAGAACAGCATCTACACCCTAACTGCTGGCTGCGTGTGATTTCACTGCTTCATCATTTTGACAATTATCTGTTGTGGCTTAAGCGCTTACAAAGCCCGGTGTAAACAATAATGCAGGGCATTAAAGCATTTATTTACTGTGTGGCAAAACTAATTCTTCTTAGTAGTTCTTGCAATAGCTGACAGGAAATAAAATCTAAGACACATGCAAGAAACAATGCGCTGCTTACAGTAATAGTTTAATCTTTTGGAAGCCAGTGAGTAAGCTTAAAATAAAGGTTTATTTTTCAATTATACGTATCCATGCATCTTGGAGTTTAACATAATCTTCATGAATAACAGCAACACTACATGTATCTTCTTTTCAAATGAAGGTTTGTACAGACTGCTTCAGAAGTGAGCTCAGAGTCTGCAGAACTGGGGAAATGGCAACACAGTCCTTCTCAGCATATAAAGGCTTGGGAGAGGATCTTTGGAGTTCTCCTATTGGGTTGCTAATGCCAGGAAACTGTTCAAATAAAATGATCTAAACAAATCATAAGCCAAAACAAGTAACAAGAGGAGAAATATCTAACAACACCAACTCTTTCCCATCCCACCCACCCGCCCAGCCCCCCACCCTCCCCACCACCACATTCATGGGATTTCAGAAACACATATGCGAATTAAAGCTGTAGCTTTAGTTTGTCAGCCCACGTACTTAGCTTCAGACGGCTCTCCAAGTCAACAGGTTTCCAAGAGTCGTGTTTTCATGGACACTGCTATCCATGGTTGTGTTATGTTTTATAATGGAATCAAAACCCTAAGGTTCCCTCTTACCAGCAAAGCAGAACCTTTTTTAATGTATTTTGTTTTGTTGTGTTTCCAAGAAACTTCCACTTTGTTTGAAACCAGATTTAAAATAGCCCTTCCAAGCATTCTCACAAGAAGGTCGAGATGTTTATCTCACAGAAAGTTTGGAGTTTTTCCTTATAAAGTCACTGACAGTTCTCCTTCAGCAAGTCAAAACCCCAGGTGACAGGTTGATTCTCAGATTCTATACTTAACGTACACAACATAAATTTCTTAGACCTGATGAGCATTCACCAAAAAAAAATCAGGGGTTAGCATTACAGGCAAGTTTAAAAACATTCCCATGCAAAAAAGAAAGCTGCTTCATGTCTTCCTCATGATACAGGGAAAATCGTGATAAAAACAAGACTGCTAATTATGCCCATCTATTAACTATTATTGACCAAACACACACAGGTGTTTGCTTCCCCTCTCTGCATGAGCGTGTGTGGGGGCTCTCGCCTACAGGTGTGTGCACACCTATGAAGGACAGTCCTAATATTTAGGAAGAATAAAAAAAAAATCTACAAAATGGGATAGAAAAGACATCAAATATCTGTCTACTACACCAAAATATCTCACGCAGGAGGCTATTCTGATACGTGAAATCCCCACTCACTTTATAGGGTTACAGCCGTGATCTTTTGAGATCACGTGATAACGATATTCAAATATATGCTCCCTGGAATCTATCACCCATTTTCACTTTGGCATGAATTAGTTGATTAGTTGCATGGCTCTGAGGAAATGGGATCAAGACATGTATGCTAGGGAAAGGTCAAGAGAAGATTTTTCCCAAGCGTGGTGGGCTGGGGTGCACCACCTAGCTGGGGAGAGCGCAGCAGCTCAGACCAGGGGTACAAATTGACTTGAGATTGAAGAAAGGAGTCTACAGAAAAGTGAGGTGATGAGTCACTGGAAACAAATTCCTCTACTTCATATTTTGCCCTATCATTCTATATAGTTTTTTCTTCTCTCTTTCTGCATATGCATCAATCTAGATATATACATACATTAGTGAGACAATCACCCCATGAATATCTGTACTTTCACAGTATTTTTATTTTCATGATTACTATTTGCAAATATCTTTCTTGATTAGACCTGTGAAGTAATTTATATGCAAATAGCAGTTACATTATATAGTCCAACATAGACATGTTAGACATATTTCTCTCCTAAAATAATATGAAAGTTTATTCCTAGCTCTCTGTTCTTTTGGAAAAAAACAGTTATTAATATATGTATGACAGTCTTTATTGACATGAACTTAAGTTTTATAAAAGGTGGTAAGTTAGATAAGAAATATAGCCTGATTTAACACAATTAAAAACAATACATTACTGATACTTAGTAAACACTGTTTACTGGTTTTTCTTCTTAAATCACATTCAGATACTTACTTATAAATATTAAATTCTCTATTAGGGGAACCACCTACTACACCGTTTCATGGGTTTGTTTTTATTAATATGCTAAAGTTATTAATGGCAGCCTACTTTTGATAACAATTTTTTATTTTAAAATATTTGAAATCACTTTGAAGTTTTCATCTTCTCAACAATTCCTTATTATTTCTATTAAAGGATTTCAATATGTCAAAACTCCCGACTTCTAAAACTTAGGGGTTGGTGGGGAGACGACGACCTCATATTAAGTAGTTTTCCCTGGTGACAGTTGCGATGATCACATGTGTCTCACAATTAATATTTTTACAGAATCCCACCCACTTCCACTACTCTGCAGTGTTTTAAAAAATAGGAACATACTGACAATATAATTTTAACACCTTCTCAGGGACCACATTGTATGTCATGAAACTCACTGAGAATAACTTGCAGTCAGTATTCTCTTTTTGCTGGGCATAGGTTCTGGGGAAAAAGGAGAAGCAAAATGGGTGTGTTGATCATAAAATCAGCCCAATATATTTCACAGATAAGTCTCTCCAGAATACTGGTCAGTTTATAACAGTTAAACAACATCAAAAGATCTGAGGCTTAAGTACAGAGAGCCTAGAGCAAAATCTCAAGTTATAAATGGAATCGCTTCCATATATCAAACATAAGGGAAAAAAAGAGAAAAACAGACTTTTATGGAACAAAGAAAAGTGAAAAGAGTTTTATTTATTTATTTTTAAATGGCCCTTTCCCTGTCCTGTTTCTATAACATTCTCATTGGCATTGCCCTTGGATAGGCTTGGGAAAATGTTGTTGTCACTGGGAAAAAAAAAATTTGCCACCTGTAAGCCATTAGGCCTGGGACGAAAATCAAACCTGAAAACTGCCAATGGTTCTATGTTTAATTTTAAATGAGAGGGGAACAAGTCAGAGGCAGAGAGTCACTCAATGAGTCCAAGACCCAAAAGAGAACATTTGGGACTCCATGCATTTAATTAGTACCACCATGTTGCTTGAGCCTACACCTGCAGAATGTGTTGTCTTTGTCATTTGTTCTCTTGGAGAATAAATGGAACTTCTGGAAGTGAAACTACAGAAATTGGAACCATAAAACCACAGTAATATTAATATTTAATTGGAAAAATTATAACTATATCATCTCTTTGCAGGATGAGAATATTCCTGCATTTAAAAAAAATGTTTCAATTTGCCATCCCCAATCATTCAAGTTAAAACTTTCAGAATCAAAAGTTTCCACATTTTTTTTTCAGCAGATTGGAATGGTAGGGGGAGGTAGAGTCTAATGGTGGGATTTTGATAGTTTCTGGAATGCTGAGTTTCTATGTGTGATAATTGCCCTTTCATCAAATGCAATTGCTCATGACTTGAAAAACAGTAAAAAGACTATTGTATAAAACATTCATACAGAAATTAAAACAAGTCAGAGCAAAGAGCAATTTTATAGCTTCTCTCATGTCAAGCACTTCAAAAATTGCATTTGCACTTTAATTCTACCTCAGTTGCACTCAGAAATTATGAAATCAGCTTCCAGCCGTCCTTATGATCGAGCGTGGGGTCTCAGAGGTGTCCCAGCAAGATGAATTTTAAAGTCTGCTAAGTGCATTGCAGGAATCTGATCCAAATTAAATGCCTGTATTAAGCAATGACCAATGTGTGTCTCTCTTAAATTTGTTAATGAATATTTTAGAAATACTTACAAATATTCTGGTATTGTTTTGTCTCATTTATAGACAAATACTTCCAAGATTCATTTCATATTGCTAATACAAAACATATTTAGAAGAATTAATGTCCTCATTTAAGGTAAAATATCTGACATTCAGCCATGTCTTAAGAAGAGCTGATAGCTACAAACAAAATGTTTCTTCCTCATATTTCTCAAATTCCTTTCCAAGCAGACGCTATGGTCTTCATCTCTTCCCTCCTCTCTAGAACTTTTGTCCATCAATTACCCACTTATTTGTCAGTATCTTCTTCCTTTCCACCAGTTTATTCCCCATCGATTATAAATAAGAACCAGTTTCTCTGTTTAAAAGAAAATTATTGAAAACAGGTATTCAAAAAATAATTTGTACACATAAGTTTATAGCAGCACTGTTCACGATTGCCAAAAGGTGGATCATTGATGTTAGTTAGCAGATTGTCCCACTTATCAAATCCCTAAGAACACTTTTCGTATCTTTAGTACACTGGACTATAAGTCCCTTCAAAGTGGGGACTGTTTCTGTCTTGTTCACTCATTTATGACCCAGTATCTAGCACAGTTTCCAGAAAATAAACAGGTACTTAATATTTATTGAATTGTAGTTTATTAGAAATTTCTTTTCTTGCCTTCCCTCTCAGCAGCATGACGTTATTGAGTATCCTCTCCCTTCTTGACTTCTATGATATCACTAATTCTGGGTTCGACCTCACCCAACACTTTAATTTTCCCTTTCCCTGCACCTCAGACCTTGATGTCCCTAGGATTCCATCCTCCCTATGTGCTTGTCTCATTTTACTCCATATGACCACCCACAGCAATCTCTTCCACCTTCTTCCAATCTCTTTCACTTTCACTTACTAATGATCAATCTCGATTTTTTCACTTATCACCTTAATAAATGTCACTCATCTTTTAGGTCTAAGGTCAGTTGCAGCCTCCTCAGGAAAGTCAATTCTGAGGCCCCCTCCCATCAGCCTTGAAAGATAAGATTAAAGATTGTTTTTTGTTTAGTATTTTTCTTTGTATAATTGTATATTTACCATTTTGTGGATGTACCACATTGAAGGGTATTTGATTACTTACTTGTCTTGGTCTCCAACTATGCTTCATAAATGAAAATGAGGATTATATCTTGTTTGTTACTTTACCTCCAGTGCCTAATACACAATGAAAAATCAGTTAATAAATGAATTTATCTGTAGCTCCAAGCTCTCTTTAAGAACTTATCCAATACTTATAACTGCTTATTGGATCTCCTCTGCATGACCTGCAGACACTCCACACTTGGAGATGAACTCGTTACCCCCACTCACACCCCTTCCAAACTTTTTAAATTCCTATCACAAGAGCAACACCATGCACCATGTTAACTAAACTAGAGATTTGAGAGTTATCTTCAGTTTCTTCTGTTTTAGTCCCTGTACTCAGACTCTAGATCCTGTCGTACTGGCTCTTTTTAAAATCCATTCTCTATTCCCAATTGCTCTGCTGCTATACCAGTCCTGACTTTCATCCATCATATCTCTCCTGAATTATAACAAAAACTCTTAGAACTTGTCTTTGTTCACCCAGAGTTTACCCTTCCAACACAGGCTCCTCACTGCCACCAGAGTTATCTTTATAAACAGATTACATTATGTCACCACTTAAAAATCTTCAGTGCCTCCCCATCACCTACAAGATGAAGAACAAACATCTTCATATAACATAGAACATGATCCCACACCTGGTTCCTACCTACTTTTCTAGCTGTATCTCCCGTCTCTTCCAATCAAAATACCTTACCCTCCAGCCCATACTGAATTAGTCTCTGCTTACAAAATTGACAGAGTTCTTTCCTGCTTCAACACCTGCACATGTTCTTATGAATTTTACTCATCTTTGAAGACTCAACACAAAGACCCTAATCTCTTTGATGCATTCCCCAGCCTTTCTAGAAAAATTTCCTCCCTCTTTGTTCACTCATAGAGCACCATCACAATGTATTCTAATTATCACTTTGCACTGATAACATTATAATTATTTGTTTCTAAGGCTTTCTCCCCACCCTCTGAAAGCCAGCTTATTTTGTACAAGTCTTCTTGGCTTCTATTGCAGTGCTGGATATAGACTAGATGCTCAATGAATGTTTGATGAATGAATGAGTGTATGTGTGTATACATACATGTATTTATTTACATATATACATATATATAATACATTGAATATGAAAGTAAATTTGATTATATTTGATTTAAAGTATATTTGTAATTTAATACATCTGTGAATTTCCAAGTAAATGTTACACATTCTGAAATAGTTATTAAAGAATTCACACTATGGACAGATGGTAAAGAATAACTGAGAATCCTGAAGGATACATATGCGCTCACACATTCTCCTTCATTCTCTCTGCCTCGCTTATGCCTTCCTGGCCCCACCAAGCCTGTCACTTTTCATCTTCCCACCCTGCCAATTCCCATGATCAGGGAAGGGAAACCGAAAAGGGTGCCATTGGAGAGAGTAATGGGTACAGAAGGGCCATGTAATCTTAGAGGCTTGGAAAGTGTACTGTTCTATAGAATAAAAAGTAAATGCTGTAAAAAGCACCTTTATTCACCAATCCTGATGGCTAATGAGATAACTAATGAGTTTCTCAATGTCCATTCATCCTGTCAGATCATAGATTGAGAAATGTAGCAAATTTCACAGGGAAAAAAACGCTCCATATTTCCGATCTTATCTATGCATGCTATGACATAGAAGTGCACGTGTGCTCTTCCATGTAGCACTTTTAGAAAGAGTGGGAGCTTTTGTTTGTTTTTTATTGTTTGCTTTTTTTTCTACCTGTGACACTTTATTACTCACAAAATAGTTGATAATGATCAAAACATAAATAAAGCCATATGCCTTGATAATGCTTCAGTATCACTCCACATAATCCGAATGTAAAGGAAGTCCTCTTTTTTTGTTTTTTCAAATAATGAATATCATGATAGTTATTGTAGATGGTAAAAACACCCAAGGAGAAATATTAATGTTATGGGGGAATAAGGTTTGGAACTACACAAAACACATTAGGCAAAAAAAAAGTTACTAATTAAAGAATCTTAATCAATGGCTTTAAATCTGTAATTGAGATACCAAAAAAACCTAAAATCATCTAGATTTGAAAACTCTAGGGTTATTTTGGGAGACAAAAACCAGGTTAACATAATGAAATTATCAGATGTTTGTGAAAATATTTCATCACCAATTCATTTGTTATTAATGCACTATACCGATAGTGGAAAAGCCCATGTATTTAATAACTTAGATCAGAAAGAAATAATAAGATCTAGAATAAAAATATGAACAACCAAATTAATTCTTGGAGGGCAATTTAGAAAAGTAAAGCATAGTAACTTGAATTGTTAGTAAGTTTTCAATTCATTCTTAATTACTGTCAACAAAAATTAATGAAGGTCTTATCATTTTTCTTCCTGTTTAAATAGCAACAGCACCAGTAGAAACAACAACAAACACAAATAATCATGGCACCCTGGTCTCCCAAATCTAATGTTGCCCTGGAGAGGCCAGCTCATACCTGTGGATAGGACCATAGATCAAGATGGCATAACTACTAAATAAGTTCCACAAATGAGGCTATTGAAACAAATAGTAAAAGTCATAAAACTAGATTTATTTCTGAGCAGAGAGAATTGAAAGAGAGAATAAAAAGCAGGAAGGAGATGTTGTGAAACTGCATTTCAGATAAACCTATTATGGATGAGGGGGACTTGTTGGCATGTGATCTTTCCTCATACCCTAGGTCCTTAACTTCTATTACAGCGAACTCCAGTTCTTTAAAATACAGTCAGACCATTTTTTTTGAAGATTAATATATAAAAGAGTAAAAGATTGCTCCTGGGCTAGGACCCTGTATGCTAAATTTCCGGCTGGAGCACATTTTTATAGCTGAGTTATAAACCTTCGAAAATAGGTGTTTAGAATGGAAATGTTAAGAGACCCCTAACTGTAGTGGCACAAATAGTACCGGCATCATTCATCTAGAAAAGGTATACAGGCAGCTGTAGTATTAAAGTTTACACTTCGGATAAAGGAGCTTGAATGTGGTCAGGTTATATTCTACCAGGGATTTAATCGCCCTTCAGAAAAAAGCTATGGTGATGGCGGGAGGAGGTGGAAGCGGGTTAGGGAAAAGGCCAGAAAGAAAGATTAACATATCATTTGGATGTTATTCTTTTCTTGAGGTTTCACGGAAATTTCACATGACAAACCAAGCCACTAAAACTGCCAGCAACAAATAATGACTGAAATCATTATATTGTAATGAATTTTTATTGTTCTTAAATCATACAATGCTACTTAATGTATTCTTTAAATAAAGTTATGTTGCCTTTATAGAGGTAATTTTTGATCTGGAACACATTATGCCCATATACCTACAGAAGGAAACAAATTTCCCATTTACAGTAGTTGAAATGAAATAATGGAGAAAGTAGAATCTTCTAAAGGTCTACTTTCTCTATTTTCTTTTTGGAAGTGAATTCTCATGCTTTTAAAGGTAGCAGTTCCATGATAAGTTTTGCCTAGTTTACAGTGTGTTTCTAATATTTGGGATATATTTTGCAATATACTCTCTTGCTTCCAAATATGTCTTTCTTCTGACATAATTTATCTCCTCCCTAAAGTATCCATGGATTTTCAGAAGGCATAAATTTTTTTGACATAGTTTTTTCCTGGGAAAAGAACGTAATTATGTGGTTCACAACAAGATAAACCTATGCACAATATCTGAGAACATGATTATTCAGTAAACAGTGTATAAGTAGTGCATGGTAGTATAGCCAAAATTAGCAATTAGAATGCAAACAATCAAATGATTAAATTATTTACTTCTATAGCCATTAATTGCTCAGAAGAAGTGAAGGAGGAGCAGAAGGAGAATTCATTTATCTGTGGAATCCATGGACAGATTATTTCAGACAAATTAAACAGATAACAGAGAAAGTTATCAAGTTACTGCTCAGGGAGCTAGAGACCCAAACCCAAAGAGAAGGCTCTTAACTTCTAGTAGTTGTTACTGACACAATAACACATTAATGGAACTGGTAAGTCCACTCAACACATCTTGGTATATTAATCCTCTGATTCAATTCAGAACATTTAAGTTTGTAAATTCCTGTTTAAAAAAATATATAGAAATTCTAAATTAGGTGATTCCTGGCAACTATTGAGACTGAGACTTTATAGTATGCTCTCAAATTAGGGGTAAAAAATATCAATCAAGTTCTTCAAATATTGGATACTAATCTTTCAAGGGCATATTCAAAGCTGGTTGGCAAAATCCACAAGACTTCTTGTCTAAAAATATAGTAAATCCTTCTTATGTAAATATCACATATACATACAATACATCAATATTTCGTCAATATTTCAAGCAGTTTTAATGAACTTTTTGAACTACTTGACAGATAAATTTAAAAAGCCTATTGCCTGACACTATATAAATGATACAGCATATGCATGGGTTTCTTAAAAAAATTTTCTACCCTTTGTTGTTACATTACAGAGCAATGAAAATTTAAATTAAATAATTAAATTAATATGTTTTAAATTATTATGCTGTTGAGTTAATATGCATTTAAAAACAGACTCAACCATGATTCAGGCGTCTAAACTTCCTGAAGAGAAGCCGTAGCATTTGTGTTCACTGCTATTTCTCAGTCTACTGCATGATTTAATACTGTCTTCATTAACAGATACAGACACTCAACTGACACAGGGAGGGTTAAAAAAAAATCTCCCAGCTGTTCACCTCTAAAATACACTTATTTGTCATTTTTAGGATTCCATATTTATCCTCTCCAGGTGTCTCAAATAGTTAAAAACAAACAAAATGAGCATTTTAAAGAAATATGTCAATTCCTCAATAATTTAAAATGCTGTGAATTTGAAGAATGCAAAAGTACTGCTAAAAGATTCTTTTGGCCACACAACCATTCTATGGGTCTATTTGTGGCTCTAAATATTTCATAATGTTGCTGCAGGAATTCATTCCTAATCAGGAAATGTGTCATTTGCCCTTGAGCATGGTCTATAGAGTCTGAGAATAGTGCCAGGCACATGCCATAGGTCATGTAAGACGGCCACCTTGTGACTAGCTGTTATAAATAAGGGCTCTGGGGTCAAACCTGTCTGTACTTTGAAGAGATTGGGGGGTTTCACCGTGAAAGCAACACCAGCCCTCAGTCTGGAAACCAGGTCCCCAAGGAGACCCTGGGCAAGCACTTTCAAATAGCTCAGAGTGAGAGAAGAGGCACAGCAAATGTCAACTTACATAAACCCCTAAGAGAAAATATGAGAAAATAGTGTCCTTTTTGCAAGGGCAGAAGTCTAACTTTCTTCAAAAAAAAATGTGCAAAAATGAGAGCACACTCAAAAATGTAAATAAGTGGGCAAGGCTAGTAAATAAATCCAGGTGTTGGTCTGCAATATAGGTGGACAGAGTTTGGATTTAAATAGGCTACCAAAAGGAAAAGGGACACAAGTTTGGCTTTACCTGTCACTGACAGGGGTTGTCCGTAGAGGCTATGGGCTCTTTATACAATGGGGTCAGTAGGAATAATCAGTCCTATTAAAGAAGGTGCAATGAATAAATAGGTTCATTATAAAGAATTACTACAATGTCATTGATATTTGTAGGAAAATATGCACCAAGGAAAATGCATAATTCTATAGCCCAAAGGATTATGAAATGTAAATTGTCCCCAAAGGTTAATCTTTTGGTGTCCGCCCTTGACCAATTCTCTCTTGAATTCCTAAGGCCCAGAACATTATCTCCAGGATCCTCCTCCTGGACCAGTCCATCATTTCCATTTCATTGAGCTAATAAAATCATTGTCTCTATTACTTCTTCCATTATCTGTCATTCTCATGTCTTATTCATGTTTTATACTTAAGCCTTTATATCTCTTTCCCCAGAATCCTAAAACTAAAGTTTGCCAGACCAGTTGTAGAGGCTGGACAAGATCGCTTAAATTGTACCATTGTCTTTCGTGCTGTGGTCCTTAAACATCTTGCATTAGAAGATATTTTTCAACCTCCTAAAGATTCGTCAGCTTCTGAATGGCTGATTTAACATTACTGTCCTGAGAAAGGTATAAAGTACTACGTATGTGTGTAAATAAATAAATATACACATACATACACATGTATATAAATTCAGTAAAACTTTTGTTTTCTATTTTAAACTGTATTGTATTAATCACAATAAAATCTACACATTGCTTAAAGAGAGTATAATGTTTATTATTTTTATATGTACACAAGACTTTGATATATACGTATTTGAGCTGCTTGCAATAACTCTGTCCCCAACATCACTACTTAAGAAGATACAACCTACAGCAATAGAAAAAACTACTACACTAACCATTTGGGAGCTGCCTGCATTTGGTGAGTCCGGTCCAAAAAATCTGACCTAAATCATCATCTCCATCCAATAGAAGTGCTTACCATAGTGCTTTTACAAAATAACTGGGCACTGGCCCCAGCTGAATCTGAGTTTCACCCTTCCAAAAGGTAATCTCGTTGCCATCTCAGTCCTCCACGCCACCTCTCAATTTCAGTGCCCACCCACCTGCACTATTACATTGATCCCTCTTTGCAGACCTAAAGTTTATTTGATAAGGGTCGCAATTCCTCGTGGTTCTATTATGGGAGAAAATTTAAAGATCGTTACTCAGTAACCTTATAGGATGAATGCTAACGCTGAGAAGATCAGCCGTCATACCAGCTGGGGCAGGGAAAAAAGTCCTTTCAATGGATCTCAGATTGTGCCATGTAAGCAGATCTCCATATAAGCAAGTTTGTCCAAAACACTCTTTATTAAGAGACACTGCTCAAAATTAGGAAGACTTGAATAGCAGGAGAGGTATAAATAGATCTTAATTCTTGTCCAGGGGTCCACTAACTTGAATTCGTACCCATTGTAGGAAAGACTCCCACTCAATAAAGTGGCGCTAAAAAAGAATTCCCACGCTCCAGGAACGCAGCGATCCTCATGTTTGAGGCAAGAGCCAGAGATTTTCCATTTGTTTTAGAGGGCTTAGAATGAGACGCTGTGTACCTGCGTATTCACTCATGCTGTGGTTTTACAGCTAGTGTTCCAATATAACTGCAAAGACTTCTCCTGGGGGTGCTTCTGAGTAGGGCCAACTTTTACTTGGTTTTCCCAGGATGGCCCTGGATTCTACCTGTTAACCTGAAGTAATAATACTCCCTTTCATGCTCAGAATTATCCTAGTTTGGAAGAAAAATTATATATTCACTCTAACTATAAGGCATCCTCAAGTGTTAAAACAAAACATCATATAGGATGAGAATGTGTGAGTCCAAATTCAGATTTTCTTGATTAATGATAACAGTCCCCTGAGGGTCTCTCTAAAATGCAGATTCCTGGGCCCCAATCCACATTTCCTGGGGAGACTTGAGAATCCGTACTCTTAATAGGTGCTGCAGCTGATTCTTCTGAACAATAAAGTCCAATCACTGCCACTCCCCCAAATTCTGCGGGGTCTTGTCCCATGTGCTATATTGAACTACATCACTATTCTGTATACTTCCTCTTTCTCCTTTGCCTTAGGAAGATCTCCACTTCCTAAACTTTCCAAGCTTAATCTTAAATCTCGAGTGTTTCTGCACCTAATTTGCCCTATTGCACCCTCACACAGTCCCTTTCATATAAAGATCTGGCTGTCAGGGGGGAGACCAGAGCTGGCTGGTACCAGCATGGAAGCCAGGTGTGCACATCTCTTCCCTATTCAGCAATGCTCTGTTGGGAGCTTGAAACCAGCCATGGTGAGACTATTTACAGCATTGGGCAAATGCTACAAACAAAGCTTTCCCCCAACCCAGTCCCCAGAGCCACTTGTTCATCATTAACCAGCACAGCACTAGCTAAACATTTGCTGCTAATCATTCCACACCCCTTTAGACAAACAAAACAAACACACAAACAAAACATCCAGTCTTCCCTATACAGAACCAGTCTTTGTTTTAGGTGTGTAGGATGAAGTCAGAGAAAAGATTCCATATCAGAAGAATACTACGTTGTGCTTTATCTCCTATGATATTTTTTAAGAAATTTTTCATTTTCTAAATATCAAAAAAATTGTTTAAACTGTGAAAATTTGACTTCAAGTTCAAACAGTCCTTCTCGTGCATTTCAGGTTTGTGTTCAAATTTAGAAATTAAAAGATCATCTTTATTTTAAACTAGTTTATTTATATCAATACAAAATTGATCCATGGTCATTACAGAAATGTTACATTTAAAAAAACTCCTCTTAGCCACAGGTACTCAGAGATATCTATTTTTTTCTTTAAAGGGTACACTTTATTTCTTCAGGTAGGGGTAGAGGGTTGCTTTCTTACTCTTTATACCTTTCTTTGAATTTTTTTTTTTTTTGAGGAAGATTAGCCCTGAGCTAACATTCACTGCCAATCCTCCTCTGTTTGCTGAGGAGGCTTAATCCTGAGCTAACATCCATGCCCATCTTCTTCTATTTTATATGTGGGCTGCCTGCCACAGCATGGTTTAGTAAGCAGAGCATAGGTCCACACTGGGGATCCGAATTGGCGAACCCAGGACCTCCAAAGCAGAGTACTCAAACTTAACACACTACGCCGCTGGGCCAGCCCCAGAGATATCTATTATTAACATTTTGTTTTGTTAGCTACATTTTTCAAATAACATTTTATCACAAACATCTTTCCACACTAGTAAGTATACTTTTACACATAAATATGAGATACATAACATTTTGTTGTATGGAAATAATTTGATTTATGTGATCTGTTTTATCTTTTTTATTTAAAATGTAGGTAGTTTCCAAATTTGTATTATTAAAAATATCACTAACAGAGGCCAGCCCAGTGGCGTAGAGGTTAAGTTTGTGCACTCCACCACAGCAGCCCAGGGTTCACCGGTTTGGATCCCAGGCAATGACATACGTCACTTGTCAAGCCATGCTGTGGTGGCATCACACATACAAAATAAAGGAAGACGGGCACAGATGTTAGCTCAGGGACAATCTTCCTCACAAAAAGAAAAAAAAAAGCACTAACATGAGCATTATTGAAGATATTTTTTGCATGCATCTGTAATTGTTTTTAGAATAATTTTTTAAAGGAGAATTGCTGGGGCCAGCCCCTGGCTGAGTGGTTAAGTTTGCGTGATCTGCTCTGGCAGCCCAGGGTTTTGCCAGTTCGCATCCTGGGTGCAGACATGGCACTGCTTGTCAGGCCATGCTGAGACGGTGTCCCACATAGCACAGCCAGAAGGATCTACAACTAGAATATACAACTATGTACTGGGGGGCTTTGGGGAGAAGAAGAAGGAAAAAGAAAAAGACAAAGATTGGCAACAGATGTGTTAGCTCAGGTGCCAATCTTTAGGGAAAAAAATATTAAAAATAAAGGAGAATTGCTCTGTTAAAAGTGTATTTATTTCAACACTTTCAGTAGGTACCATTAAATTCCCCTTCCAGAAAGGTTGTAGCAATCTGGTGACCTAAGTTGCCAGTAATATATTAGAGTCCTCAATCTTCTCACACTAAGAATATATTTATTAAAATAGATATGCATATATATAAATATTACGTATTATATAATTGTCTTTACAACTTCCTGCTTTTTGGTTCTTTTCTGTAACTCTGCAGTTTGGATTTCTTCAATAAAATGACCAAGTCATTAGGAAAATAAAGATGCTGAACTTTCATGAGAGATTCATTAAAGTGTCTTTGGATTAAATTTGACCTTTTAATTCTATACTTGAACCCCAAACCAAAGCAAATACAGAATTTTCTCACTTAGGGCCAAAAGTCTCACACTACTTTTCTTTTTTAAAGAACATGTCCCAAGGCTTCATCAATTGGGTCATTTGCTATTGTTAACATTGAGAAAGAGAGAGAAAAAAATTCTATTTCTTTTCCAAGATAAAAAACTAGAACAGTTCAAATTTTAAACAGTCTACAGTGGTGAACATGGTTCAGCCAATAACCACTGCCTAACATAAGGGGCACACGCAAAACAACAGCAGCCCATCAATTTTATAAAGACAGTTTAAAAGGCACTTAAGCATAGTTAAGTTAATATAAATATTTTAATCTTTTATATGCATAGTTGAGGTTCCCATGGATCTCAGCCCACTTCATTTCTTAAATAGCACGTCATTATTTTGCCTCGTTGAAGAATTGTCATGTAAATATTGGTATTTTACTCGGAAGGAGAAAAAGGCTGTTGATTGTCAAGGTGAATATTCAAAGATTTCTAATATCTTTGATAGCTGTTAAGCAGGTGAGCTCTGTGCATAAGAACATTTTACTGGAATATGTCCTGTGATTAAAAAGCTATCACATGCTCTTACTGGATGTTGCTCATTTAGGCATGGAAGAATTAATACACTTCTCATGTCCGGTAATTCCTAAGACACAAGAGATAGCATAATCCTGCCTTTAAGTGAATATACATTCTGTGGAGGAAAAAATATCCAAAATACAAAGGAGCACGACTCAAAATTTTATCCACCTTTTATATGCACGTGTCAAACGTTTTCTTGTTTGACCACGACATTTCTGGACCTCTTGTGTGGATTAGGATGTTATGATTCTTAAAATAAAAATGTGTTATGCTTATTGAGTTTAAGAATGTTAAAAAGTGAACTCCATTTTATGAAATTATTCGTGCTGGAGGCAAACGCCTTTGTTATTTCATGTCGGAGACCTGGTGGGAATCTTCAAATAGAAATAGTAAGAAGAAATATCTACTGATTATAACACACTTTCTTTTGAATGAAAATCCAATGTTTTGTTTACAAAAAGGAATGTCTCACATATCAAGAAGAAAGCCTGATCTTAAACAGAACCTGGCAATAGTTGTAGCAGACCCAATTAGCAAACCTCTGAAAAGAGCCAGAAGAAAACATAAGATTTCTTCTCTCTCTCTGTTTATGTCACAGTCCTGACTATATCTAAACCCAAACAGACTTATTTTTCCATCAGTATTAGTCTATGGAGAATTCAGTGGATATTTAGCGGATAAACCAGAAGCCTCGGAGACAATGAATTTTGACCTCCCTTTACATTCATTAAATAGAAAACAGTAACAATATTAGATTGAGTAAACTCTCTTAGGGTTTTAAGATCTGGTTCCTTTTAGGTTTATTCAAAATCAATTGCTTCTTCCTTTCTCTCCTTTTCATGGGAACTTTTCTAATCACTATATTTTTGTTTATGATTATTTGAGAAGGAAGTTAGCTGCAGGTAAAAAAAAATTTTTTTAATAAATAAAGTTAAGGTAATGTATTAGGTACAGAAGAGATGTTAACTATCAGAAGAGATGGTTGATATCCTCATGTCCTAAAAAAGAGTTGTTTCATGTGTAAGGAGAGCAACTGAGGAAAGTCAGAGTCCAGCTCAAGGGTGAGTTAATACAAAAACCTGCCCCAGTCACTGAACAAGAGTGACGATGCCAGAACAGAATCCAAAAGCATCCTAAGATGAAGACAGCACAGCCGTGGTCTAGTAAAAAGGGCTCAGATACCACCATTAGAGCTATGCAGATGCAGAGTGTGGTTCCATTTTTGTTCCTGCGCAAATTTTAAGCAGGTTGTATAACATTGCTGGGCCTCCATGTCTCATCTGTAAAATGTCAGTAACAATAGTACTACTTCTCAGAGCTATTTTGAGAATTAAATGATTAAATGAGATGACATTTGTAATGATGTTAGCTCTGTGGCTAGAATAAATGTGAGCATTTATTATTATCGTTAAACTCCCAGCCTATAGTGGTACACATATTCACAAAATCAGTACAACCCTTATACCTTCTTCTTGAACAGAAAACGCTAGAAACGGTTTTTGTATTTGTATGATTAGTTGAGACTTGTTTCTATACTTTTGGCTCCAGGAGTTCTGGAAATTGTTTTAAGAAAGGATATTCCATGGCAAACAAAGGGAGACTGAACAGTCCCTCACTACCTCACCCAATTTAGAGAGAGTTGATTCCACAGACCTAGGATATCTACAGAGCTCTAAAGGCTGGGAATCTAGAGTGGCTGCCCCAAAATACGTGCCTAAGAGCTCAGGCAGGTGGTCTCATTGTGAGCTGCTAGGCCTTGGCCCAGTGTTACAGGAGAGGCCTCAAAAGGCCCACTGATCCAAGCATGCTGCCACTATCGCTGTCCTAGAGCATCACCAACTGATTACATAACAAAAGATGGTTGGAATACTCAGAACAGGTAACAATTCAGCTATTTAAGATGCACGCCTCTGTTACCTGGAAGGGGCCCCCAAGAGCAGATTAGCATAGATTAATTTGTTAAATTAGCTACCCACATTGGGGGCCCTGAGAGGAAGAGCAGGAAACTTTCTGTGAAAGAGGCAGAATGGCAGGGAGTAGGGTGGGTGCAGGCACCGAGAGAAGAGAGGAGGGAGAGTGTCTGAAAAGAGGGGAGAGGAGCAGCAACATCGAACTTCACTGGACCGCGTTGCCCACACTTGACCCTGGAAGGAAAGGATTGCTTTACAGAGGAGCCAGAGAATTAAACTAGGTCTTGACAAAGTCCTAGCAATGCAATAAAAAAAATAAATAGTTGATTGATGGCAAAGAACCCCTCCTCCTCATGAACCAGCCCGAGGACACCAAGAGAAAGAATTTTGCCTCTATTAAGTCCACTACTTTTTAGTAATTATGAATATTAGAGAGAAAAATGAGATTTGTAAGTAAAGGATGTCGTTGTTCTAGAAAAACAGGATGGAAAGAACTCCATGCAGAAAAATGCCTCAGATGCACTGTTACAAATCAAATATCATAGTCTCCCTTTTGCCCTCTCTGGCATAGTTTTGGCCACTGACAATCAGCAAACACTAAGTAAGAAGCAAGGTGGTATGTATGCCATAACAGTCCAGAACATATCCCATAGAGCTAATAAAATCTTAAGTAATATTAAAAGAGTCACTCTAAAATGTGTAAATATGGTACCCAATTGAAATTTTGCTCATTTATCAAAATGCTAATTAAAATTTTTGTAGCTATTTTGCATCATCTAATTTCCCACAGGAAACATGCAACTCAAAAGGTCATTACAAGCCCACTTGCTGTGATATAAGTAGGAAAAATATGAAAACATGCCCTCCTGGCTCTTAGTGAGTTTGCTACATGTATCAAAAGCAAACAGAAAATTAATATTTTGGAACCCAATAATTGAAATTTGGGAAAGGGACTCTGTTCCATAAGATAAAATATATCTGTTCATTTTTTATTCAAATACGTTTTCATTTTGGTAAAATAATCTTGGGGATGCAGAACTATTTTCTCAGCAGGAAAAAAACATCTGATATTCAGATCTGAATCCGTTGACTAGTTATGAGGTGAGTCAAAAGTAATATTTGCATCTCTTTAAATACTTGTGTTATATTTGTCATCACTAAGCGAGGCTTTGTCCATTTCTCCAAAGCAAACTTCAGCAGAATTTGAGGAGTGAGTCAGAACATCCCTAAGAGCCAAAAAGGCCATTTGCTCTCTCCTTCTTTTACACAGTGGAATCCAAGCATAATCAAAGGACAGCAGTATCCTTCTCTATTTCAATAAATAAACATGAGTGAAAGAAAAACACAGGCAAAATAATCTAATCGCTAAAAATCCTTTGCTATGTTACATATCCAGCTTTGAGCTAGTTTTAAAAATACAGTTTAGGCTTGGGAGACAGAAGTTTTCAGGCCTTCTAATCAATTTCCTACAAACGTTGAATGGCTAATCATAAGAATAATTTTATAGGGCTTTTTGTTGAGTTATTATTGTTTTCACTCTTCAGTTAAATGATTCACCAGTGACATCAGCGGTGAAAATTGTTATCATTGGTAGAAAATCTTTTTGTTTTTCACTTGGGAGCATAATTTTGTTATTCTTATTCTCTCAGTTTTGTTGCTAATGAGTACTAAAAATAATTGTTGTATAACCACTGCTATTCACCACCAAACTCAGAATTTAGAAACTTAAAAAAGAAAAAAATCCATTGACTGGAGAATCAAGATGAGAAATACACTCGAGACAACATGGTTTGGTGGGTGCGCTACCCTGTTGTAGCACATTCAACTTCTGTCGTAGGATATTAAGTTCACGCCCAGTTTATAGGGTGGTGTGAGGGAGTTAATGAACTTCTGCCAAAGTGAGTAATGTGGTCCTTTCTCACTGATAAGATCAAGACTAATACTTTTCCCAAGTAGTATTGAGTAGGAATGAACTTCGTCATCCTTGTGAACAGAGCTTGACAGACATTGTCAGATTCTCACTCCTGAGGTATCATTGTCATTCACTCTGCATTAACCCCGCTAGGAGCTACTGCTGGATTTAGCCTTCAAAGTCTCCTCATTATTTGACAAGTTAGAAGAGTAGTGGAACTACTAGTAATTGGGGGACTACAACTCCATCCCAGCAAGTGACCTTGTCCCCAAACTAAGCTCTGGCTGGCCCCAGGTAGAACACCTTAATTGGCAGAGTAGTTATTATCTCGGCTCTTCAACAGGAGTATTTCAGGGAAGGAATGGGTGAGAAGAATTTCAGCACAACGCAGTGCGAATAAAATGCTGAAAACTCCATCTGAGGCTGGCATATTGTGTGCAAGTGTCACTAGCTTTGGATTTATCTCTGTCACTTATTTTCCATCTCAAAGAGGAAACTGATTTAGAGCTTCAAAAAATCAACTCCAAATGAATGAGAGGTGAACATATTCAAAAAAAGTTTCAGTAGGAGGTCAGATTCCCTTCTGCCCTCCTATTTTAAAAACCTGATCCCTCAGCACAGAGCCAGATTGATGTTAAGTTGATATTCAAATAACTTTGGTAAAAACTTTTAATTAGTTTCTCCACTTTTCAGACCTCTGTGCTCTTAAGTACCATCTGAAGCTGGAAACTACAAATAATACACAGGCTATTTTTTGATTCTTAATAGTTTGTTTTCATGATCAAGTGGATTAAATATTTTAGATCTCACTAGAAAGCTCTGAGACCTAAAAAGTTTGAATGCTAATGAGAAGACTTTCATAAATACCTTAATCTTGAGATGCCTTGCCACAATTAAAAATAAATAAACAAGCAGGAGTTTGGCCAGCACTTTAATTAATGGAACATCTCTTTGGTTACTTATATATGAAATGTTCAAGTTCTGCGGAATATTTCGAACTTCTGCTCCAAGTCTGCTGGGTTTCCTAAAGCCAAAGCATAGTTACATTAGTCTTTTGACATACAGAAAAATGTATATCTTAAACCCATTCCTAGGGTTTGAAATATTCCTTGGTCGCTTAGTCATCAATGGCAAATGGCGCAATGCTCCCCTCCCTGTTATTAAAGAAAAGAGACCCAGTCTTGTCCACGTACCTCATCACGATGCACAACTTGCAAAAGCGTGCAATGGGAATATCAACAAAATGTACACGCTTATTGCTATTCCCCAGAAGAACTCAACATAAGGCAGGAGGTGCTAGTTTTCTGAAATATTTCCACACACTTCCTAAGGAAAATGTGACTTATATTATCCTTTTCAAAATGTATTTGCATTCTATACACAAAAATGAAAAAAAAAACCAGAAATGGGGTCATCGCTGTTACCCTCTGGATGTGTGTGTGTGTGCACCCAAGTAGCCAATCAAAATAATGAAGGCAAAGAATAAAAGACAAAAAATAAACTTATTTTCAAATTAAAGTGTAAGATTATCCAGATAAAGGTAGATGTATAAGTCTAAGTGATCTAAATTCACTAGGTCCTTTTGTAATCTGGTTTTGCCACTGTCAAATAAATATTGCCTAGATTAATTTAATTATAGAAATGAATGAGAAACGCCAAAATTTCCGGCTTTGCTTTAAAGCTACAAATGTTTTATATTTTAGATCTAATTCTAAATTTAATGCAATGTATTCTTTAGTCTCTGATAGTTTCTGTGATTGGCTCTGATGAGGGAAAATTGTCATCGAATTTATGTTTCTCATTTCTTTTACATGAATAGTGTAAGTCCTGGGTTCTTGCAGATGCAAAGAAAAACAGCAGTCTTTGACATGCCCAAGAAACCTTTAATTCCTGGGATAGTAACCGTAAGATTAACAGACTGTAGGAACCCTAGATAGCCTTGGAGATAGAGTGACCAGCAGTCCCAATCTGCCCAAGACTAAGAAAGTTTCCCGGGATGTAGGAATTTGAATGCTCAGTGCTAAAACCAGGAATGTCCTCAGCCAACCAGGACAAGTTGGTCACCCAAGGAGAGAATACTGTAGCTAAACTCATGTAGTTATGTCTATCAAACTTGCCACAGCAAACTTGGAGCCAAACCAAAGACTATTCCCTTTAGAAATAAAGGATGCAATGAGGAATTCTTTATAGTGTTGGTCTTAAGAATATAGAGAATGAGGGCCTTTTAGAAGAACTTTTAATGCGTCTTCTGAACTCCTGCTCTTAAATATATCCAAGCTTTCACTGAAAGTATAAGGAACTCTGTGGAGACAAGAAAGCTATGCTTTATAAAGAAGTAATAGAAAGCTAAATACAATTGTACACATTCCATGGTTTTTTGCCCCAATAAAACACAATGGTTAGCTACGTTGTTTGTTTTAAAAGTCTCTTAAGATTCCATTTTTTTCCTCATGGCTATAAGCTAGGGAATTATCTAACACAATGACATGGGCTGAATCGGTAAGACAGAACATGTCAGGGTACCAGGCAATGGTTGAAAGATTAATAAGTAGTGAGGATTCGGGTAGAACATCCAATAATTTCTTTTCTGTAGTCTTTCTAAAACAGCTGAGATACACAGCTATAGCCCCTGCTAAATTAAACATTTCAGCCCAGCTTACCAGTGCCACAATACACAGGTAGAAGTAATAAGTAATAATGAGTTTTGGGCCATTGAACACTGCGAATTTTCCCAGTGTACTGCAATTATAGAAACATCTGTGCTAAATAAGTTCCTACGGAAAGCTAGGAGTGTTTAATAATCCTCACAATTTCTCATTATCAACCCTAATAGAAGAGAGAGAAAACTCTGCAAAAGTTTACCATTTTCAAAGAAAATTGCAAGGAACATGATCATTTCTGGTACCACATTTCCCTGGACGATAAAAACACCAGAGACAATCTCCTTGGAAGAGAACATTAAACGGCAGCTTTAATAATATGAGCCATAGCACAAGGCAAATAATGCCGCTTTCAACAGCCAGGCCATTCTGGCTACAGCATCCCCCATGCGACAACCTGACAACTAGCAGATTGATGATGCTCCTCAGCTGTCTCTGCTGCCTCTGACAGGAAAGGGGTGGTCTAAAAACACACACCACTTTCCTCAGACCTGCCCTGACCACTGAAGCCCCAAATGAAGTAACTCCACACGCGCTGATTGCTTCACACAGGGCTCGTTCCAAAGCAAGTGTAGGGTTCAAGGCCAGGATCTGATAACATTAGCAAGCACTGACGGCCAGCTCTTGCTGCTGAGGGGAATGTCATTCCTCTGGAGAAATCTGAGTGACTTGGATGTGAGTACCAATGGTTGACTAGGTGCCTCTATAGTTAATTTGGGGACAATAAAGCAGATATTACTTTGGAAGAAGATAGCACGTGGGAACCAGTGAACATCCATAGCTGCAATCAGTTTGTGAAGAAACCCTGACAAACGAGCCCATCATAGAATAGGACTGCTTCTTTATTATCAAGGAGAAAAAGGGCTTTGCATCCAAGCCCGTCAAATAATGGCTGGTCTGAGGTCTAGGACTGAATGATAGCTTCATTAATGCCCGACCAACCACTGAAACCTTTAAAACATCATGGAGGTGCTTTGGAACTGTGATGGTTAATTGTATATGTCAACTTGGCTGGGTCATGGTGCCCAGATTAAGGGCCAAACATTCTGAATGTGTCTGTGAGGGTGTTTTGGGATGAGATTAACACTTAAATGAGTGGACTTTGAGGGGGTGTTCTGCCAGCAGACAGCCTTTGGACTTGATCTGTACCATCAGCTCTTCCCTGGGTCTCCAGCCTGCTGGCCTACCTTGAAGATTTTGGATTTCCTGGCCTCCATAATTGCATGAACCAATTCTTTAAAATCAATCAATCAATCAATCCATCCTACTGGTTCTGTTTCTTTGGAGAACCTTAGTGCTGGAACAAAATCAATATTCTGCTTCCATCCAATCCTTCTGGTTTTCCCTGCTAATTAATATTAGCAACATCTAATATGTATTATGTACCAAGTACTATGCTAAGTCCATTATATATTCATGTATGATACCATTACTATCTTCATCTGATGGACAGAGACTGCAGCTTACAGAGGTTGGTCAAATTGTCCAAGAACACTTAACTAGTAAGCGGGAAAAGCAGGATGCAGGTCCAAGTCTGGCCCTTTCAGAGTCTGAGCTCCCCACCACCATGACGAACTGCCCTTCCAACAAAGCAACAGCAAAAAAAGAGAAATGATTACAAATCAAGATAGACGGCTTTAGTCAGGGGCAAGAGTTTTATCCTTAATCACTTTTGTTGCTTGCTTTGCGAGAAAGGAGCCTGAAGCTGAACGTCAGCCATCCCGTATGCTCAGTCCAGCTTGCTCAACAACTGGACACATCACCTGACAAATTATCTACACTCTTAGGTCATTGTCTTATTCAGATGTCAAATGTACGTGACCCTGGAAAAGTCCCTTAATCTCTCTGGGACTCAATTTTTTTTTTAATCTATTAAAAAAAAAAAGAAATTCAAGCTAAATGATCAGTAGGCTTGCTTAAAGCCTGGATGGTGATGGAGCCTCAGTTTGAATAGAAAAATATTACTTGCTTTCAAAATTCTCTTGAGAACTAAATAAGAATAAATTTAGAAGTGTGGGGAAAAATGAAAAGGCATTAGGCACATATTTGATCTTCTAAAAATCGCTTAAGAGAAAATACTGCCGTGCTCAATGTGGGAACGAAAGTCATAATTTGAATAAAGTTTTGATTCCTGTGATTATGACTCATGAAGCATTTTCATATGGAGGATTGATAAGCTTGGTTCAAAGAGTTTTTTACTGCATCGTGGAGGTGCTGCATTCATGAACTCTCGTTATTATAATACATTTCCGTGAAGTCCCGGT
This sequence comes from Equus przewalskii, assembly GCF_037783145.1. Classification (NCBI taxonomy): domain Eukaryota; kingdom Metazoa; phylum Chordata; class Mammalia; order Perissodactyla; family Equidae; genus Equus; species Equus przewalskii. Next base: position 74,227,165 of record NC_091843.1, on the reverse strand, counting down.
CGGAGAATCAACCCAGGATGACCTGCCTCTCTGCTGCCTCCCACCCTCTTCTCCCCTAAATTGTCCTATCGGGCTCTGCGGCTCTGAGAATATCTGCAGCATCGCATTTGGCTATGTCATAATTTACATGCCTCCCCGCGCTGATTCCATTCCCATTTGATGGTAAGTGCCGTGAAGGCAGAAACAATATCTTTCATTCTTTGATATCCACTGCCTAACACACTACCAATTAATTACTAAGTGCTCATGTTTGTGAAATGAATAAACAAATGATTGAGAGGCTTGGCTCAATTATTATTCAAAATGACTCAAGTTGGTATTTAAAAAGTATTATGACAGCTAATATTTACTGAGCATTTCTTTGTGCTGACACGGTCCTAAATGCTTAGTATATGATATCTCATTTAATCACACTCTATGGGGTAGGTGAAACTTGGGCAGCATTCCAATCACAAAGCCATTTTTCTTTGTTTTTTTGTTAATTCGAAGAAGATTTGAATTTTTTTAAATTTTATTTTACTGTGGTGAAAACACTTAACATGAGATCTAGCGGCTTAAACAAATATTTAAATGTACGATGCCACATTGTGGACTATAAGTTCAATGTTGTACAGAAGATCTCCAGAACTTACTCATTTTGCTTAACTGAAATTTTATGCCTGTTGAATAGTAACTCCTCATTTCCCCTTTCCCTCAGCCTCGTGAAACTACCATTCTACTCTTTGATTCTATAGTTTGACTATTTCAGATACCTCATATAAGTGGAATCATACAGTATTTGTCTTTCTGTGACTGGCTTATTTCACTTAGCATAATGTCCTCAAGTTTCATCCATGTTGTGGCATATTGAAGAATTTCCTTCTTTTTTAAAGCTGACTAATGTTTCATGATGTGTATATATCACATTTTCTTTATTCATTCATCTGTCAGTGGACATTTAGGTTGTTTCCACATCTCAGCTTTTGTGAACAGTGCTACAATAAAAACGGAAGTGCTACTATGTCTTCAAGATTCTGATTTTATTTGTTTTGCATAATCTCAAAAGTAAGATTGCTGGATCACATAGTCGTCCTATCTTTAATTTTTTGAGGAAGCTCCGTACTGTTTTCCATAGTGGCTGCTCCATTTTGTACTCCCACCAAGAGGACACAAGGGTTCCAATGTCTCCACAACCTCACCAGCTAACTGTTTCCTGTCCTTCCTACATTCGATTCTTCAAATTTCTTTTTCACCCTAGAAGCTAGCCCAATATTTTCCCCATAAATTTTATTTTTGTTTTAGTTGGAAAAAGTCAGTTCTGTTGCTTACAACCATAGGGTCCTAATTGATACACAATCCCTGCCCCTGGAGAATGGAATCCTTTCTTCTCATCTGAAGCATCTCTTATTATTTTTGTGGCCCACAAGGCAGAAGCAAAATAGAAGTGCAGTTCGTATTCTGGGAAGTATTCATATCTTCTCATCAAAAGACTTGTTTTCAATCAAGGTCTGTGACTAGGATGAAGCAAGCAGGCACCCAGGGTGCAAAACGTAAGGAGGGACTCACTCCCATAGCCATGCAAGAGTAGGGTCAGATCCTGAGAGTGAGCATCTCCTGAAATTTTGTGTCATACATGCCTCCTTGCCCCGCCTTTGTCCAGCTGTTTTCAAGCTATGTGTAGGGACAGAGGTTTATGCCTCCTGTGAGGAAATGTTTCCACCTATAGGCCCATAGGACCTCATATTGAACCAATTTTTTCCCGGATACTACAATTTCAAGGCAGTGGAAGCAGTTTTGGGTCTGAGGATCTGGGAGCATCAGAGGCTTCAAAGACCACTAGAGAGGATTTTGGTGGATTGCCCAATTAACTCCTCAGGCTCTCTACATTGCTGTCTCCTACCATGATTACGCAAGGCTCATTTATACAAGTTCTAGAGTATATACTGTCTGGTGCTTCATCACCACAATAGTGAACAGTTAGGAAGAGAACATGCTTCCCAAGTCATTTCACAACAGCAAAGCATTTTACAAAGACCAGCAACCCCTGAGGCCTCACAAAATCAGGGAGGTGAATGCAGTTGCTCCTGGGAAAACTAAGGCGAAATGGAGCAGGTCAGGTTTCAACAGGACTTAAGCGGGAACTTCTTAATTAGGAGAGTGATAAAACACAGGAGATTTTAAGAGAGACTATGAGCCCTTGAACGCCTGATGGCTTTATAAAAAAAGCATGTAAACCCATCTCTTCTGTTAGACACTCATTGGCCTTGCTAGGTGATTTTGATTCCACAGCTTAAAGGTCTCTTTTGGGTGGCAGGCACGTGTCTGGTGAGGGTTCAGAAACGTTATTAACACTAGAAGAAATAACTACATTAAATATATATATATATATATAAACACATACGCTGTTCCTATAATACAACTATTCTGTTTGCCTCATATTTTTTAATATCATATTGACGATAATGTCTATTTCATACATTATTGGGTTTTATCTCTACTAAAAGAAGTCCTACAGCTGAAATGTTCCATGGATCAACAGAGCACATATGGAAATGAAATATATAAGTCTTGCATCTGTAATAAATAGTTTTTGAAAGAAAGAGGTCATTTCTTCACTTGGTGCAGGCAGCTGGCATGAGCAGAGTAAAAAGAAAATCAGCTTATTTGAATTAAAACTTTACAAATATAAGTATATCTTAATTACAATGATCCTACTATAGTAGGATGGGTCTAAGCACAACACTCCTAAATAGGATATACATAAAATTAAAAATTAGTGTAGAAGCTCCAGCCTAGCTCCTATCTCCATGAAGAGCTGACTATAATCCTTAAGTGAATCATATTGTTTTGACCCCTTTCTGTTACTACATCTGTTCTTCTTCCTAAATTTCTTTTTTTTAATAGTCACATTTGCTTGTCTCCTCAGTATTATCTTCTACTTCTTTCTTGCCATTGTCCCGTACTCAGTCAGTTGCCAAGACCTTTCATTGTTCCGACGTCTCTCCCAACCATCCCTTCTTTCCACTTTCCCTAAGATGAATTTTATTGTCTCACTTAGATTATTACAGTAGCCTTCCATTCCCTAACCATCTTTGTCTTCCTTAAACCTTCTTCCAATCTTTTCTTCATGCTCCAAGCAGTCTACAGCTCCTCATTACCTCGAAGATAAACTATAAAACCCTTTAAATAGCTTTCAAGTACCTCCATGATCTGGCCTTCACTTACTTTTCCAAGCTTATCTTTATTTCCTTCTGTTCATGAACTACTCTCCGTTCACTATGTTGAACTCCCACTTTTCCTCCTGTATAACATTATTCATGCTCTTTCCTTCCATTGGAATGCTTTTACAAATCCTGCACAATCATCAAGTCACAGCTAAAATATCACTTCTTCCATGTAGCTTTCCTCAATCACACTAGTTAGAAGTTCTCTGAACATAAAACTATTTCTGTACATTTTTATGAAATAGATATTAAATTATTTATTCTCACACTTGTGAGAATTAATGTACACTTCTGTACATTAATGGCAAAATCCCTGATTAATTAATCTTCATCTTCTCACATGGTACATGGTAGATTAGCAATATGTCTGGCACACAATAGATAATCAATGAATACTGATGGATATGAATATACATATAGCTGATCCTTAAGCGGTTTTTTTTACAATTTTATTTTCTCCAATGGTTTTACTAAATATTGGCATAATCATTGCACCATTTATTCAGATGTGTACATACTCGAAGACTGCACATTTTCTTAGGTACTACCCAGGTCAATGATTCTATTTTCATAAGATCATACAAGGAAGGAAAATCTGCCACCTCATTCTCAATTCCTTCCACCAGCCCTGGAAGATCATCTCTTCTAGCCTAACATCAAGCTTATTAATTGAAGCGTAGTTTTCCAGACCTGTGAGGTTGTCCGCATTCAAAGGACCCCCTGAGAGCAGATGACCCTCCAAGACTCACCTGGACAAGTGCCGTTGTGTTGTCCCTACATTGGTTACCAATACTGTTGAGTTCTGGGGGTTATCAGACATAAGCAGCCATTTCACCCACAGGTGTCACAGAACTCAGATTTCTAGCAGAAAAAAAAAATGCGAAAAAAGAAGTATCAATGTTTGTTGGACTAAGACTAATCTCAACATTCCAAATTGATAAAAAATGTGCTCCACTCACTTCTGAAACTCTGATGACTCAGAGCTTAAAGAAAAGCTTCCTCTGCCCTGTGACTACTACTTACCATTGCCCTGTTTGGGTAAAAAGTACATCAAAATGTTGACTAACGGCAACATTTTTTGAAACCTATCTAATTCTAAAAAGTTTATGAATGGATGCTTTTGTTCTGGAAGTAATTATACAATTTAGAAGGTGAAGTAGAATTTTATTTAATTTTTTAAAAAGCACTTAGTTGAAATCTTCAGAGTTCTAGAATGCCCCACAAAAGCCTCATCTTCCATTTTTTATTAAATTTTACAATATTATTTTTAAACAAATATATAATTTATAAATTCTTAAGATATTTGTTCACTGATATAAAAAAAATAAAAACCTTAAAATCCTCCCCCCAAAACTTAAAGAAACTGTAAGTGTCACTTACCTGGATTAACTAAGATAAGTGAGAGAACAAAAGAGAAGACCATTCCTGGATTACATATGAGGAAACAAAATAAAAAATAATTGGTAAAATGTCATAATAGAGATATTACAATGATTTATTAATGAGTGTGAAGGAACAGGTGTTTTTAGAGGGGCATTGAAATTACTTGTATATCATATGTCATTATATTATTTAAGGAATATCTGTCAATTGGCTGTTTTCCCTTAATGACATTACCTTTAATAAATATCATTTATATAGATATGATAAAAACTTTCCAGTATATAATTATTTCATGGAAAAACACTTCTTTTATAGTAAAATATTATGTGAAAATTTTATTTTTTTCAGCTTCAAAGTGATTTAATACTAAAGTTCCTAAGGATAGAACCAAATGAATCCAGGGTAGCTGATTTTGTAGTGAAATTATTCTCCTGTAAAGGTTGCATTGAAAAATCATAGCTTTCGTCTTATTGAGGTAGTGTCCCATAAGTAAGTTAACAAAGGAGCAAAGAATTTAGTACTGTATTAGTTAGGACTCTTTTGGTTGCACATGGTAGATAAACCAAAAGAAACCAGCTCTGTTTCTGTGGTAGATAAACCAACAGAAACCTGCTCTACCAAAATGAGATTTCATTGACTCTCATAACTGAAAAATTCAGGGCACGGCTCAATTGTTATCTGGGTTCTGTCTCCATCTCTCACAGTTCCAGGTATTTTTGCCATAAACATCTCTGCCGTAAACATCTTTGCCATAAACATTTTTGCCACATTTTCACTGCATAACTAATTGACCATAAGGCAATTTTGCCATAGAAGATTAAATAACAACAAATAAAAAAGGGACATTAGAAAGTACATAATGAAATATGAAAAATGAAAACAAAATTAAAAGGACTTTATTGCAAAATAAATACAAAATATTTGAACACATTTAAATCGTGTGCAGAGCCATGGCAATACTGTGCAAACAACTGTTTTTAGTTTGTGAGTTGTACCTAAGCACTCATCTTCAAAGTCTTTCATTCTTAGTATTATACATTTTTATTTTCCATGTTGATTCGTCTCCTCCTTCAGCATTCATCATACTTTTACTTTTTTGCTAACATTTCTCCCTTCATTAAGGGAGGTGTTAGTTTCCAAATACTAGGATGCATACTTGTAACTGAGCTTTGTATTGCACATTGTCACATGTCTGTTAATAGACGTTCCAAAGTTCTATGGGAAATGTGAGCTAAGATTTATGTTATATGAAAATTGGAGTACTGCCTCAGTGGAGAAACGAACCCAAACTGTCAACCAGTTGAAACCAAACTGTCAACCAGTTAGTTTATCTTTTACAGCAAAATTGCCTTATGCCCAATTAGTTATGCAGCAAAAACGCTTACAGTGAAAATACTAAACACAATCTCTCACATTGGCTTCTGCTGTATTGACTTCAGTTTCTTCTCCACCTACTGTTAAGATGACTTCAGCGGGCCCCCTTCAATACTGTTCTCTGTCTTAGAAGTCCTAGCAACAGTGTTACAGCATCTCCTTTGCTATCATGGAATCTCATACCCACTCCTGAACCAACTGCTGTGGTCCCAAGAGAATGTGAGGATCTCATTGGTCAGGTCTGAATCGCATGCCATTCTTACAGCTGGGGCTCAGGTCAGCTCCACGAAAACCACAGGAACTGGTTGTGGGAAGAGGTAGACCTCTTACTAAAACAGCAGTGGAATAAATGGATGATGAGAAGTTCAAGGAGCAACAATAAGAGTGGAAAAAATACAATATTGTTAATCAAGGAACCTAAAAGTAATGCCAATTCTACCAAAATTCTATAGCCTTGGGCAAGTTACCACCAGTTCTTTTCTGGATCACTGCTTTAGCCTCCTTACCCGTATGTATCCTGCTCCAGTCCCTTCTATACACTGCTCCTAGGATAAGGCCCAAAATCCCAAACAAAGCCCTATGTGATGAGCCTCTGCTTACTTCCCCAGCCTCTTCTCAAAACTCCCTCCCTGTTACTCTCTGAGCTCCCAACACCCAGCCTTTTGTTAATTCCTTAAACATGCCATGGCCTCCTACAATAGGGCCTTTGCGCATTCTTTACGCATTACCTAGACCTCTCTTTCTCCTATTTGCTTAGTGAACACTTACTCCCTTTCAGATATTAATTCAAACATTATTTCTGCAAGGAACTTTGTCTAACATCATCCCACCAGCATCAAGTTCTCCTATAATACACTCTCATGAAACATATCATTTAACAACACATCAAAGCTTTTATTTTATAGGTATTTGTGTGTTAAGTTGATTAGTTAATATTTTTATCCCCCACTATAATCTCCATGAGGAACATACTATAATTATATTTGGTTACCACTGTATCCCTGTGCCTACCACATAGTCAATACTCAATAAATAAATGAAGAAATAGAGACATTTTATGACAATGTGTCTCATCTCTCAAGTAATGGAGTTGAACTAAGAGATCTCAAACCATCAATTCCAGCTCTTAAAATTCTCTAATTCTAGTTTAACACTATAAATGCTTTATATTGTGAGTGGGTTAAGTATTTTTAAGTAATACTTCTGAAGAAAGCACTAAAGAAAAATGGTTATTTAGTCAATGCATGTTATAGATAAAGGGTCAAAAAAATCCTTTAAATTAGTGAAATATTGCCATCCAAATTGTGAGGACCAATTCTCCATTTTCATAATATAGCTTTAAAGACACATTCCCCACCCTCAAATAAGAGCATTAGGTTAGTTTGAAATCACTTTACAAGTCATTATGAAGACCATGAACTTCTTTGGGAGGAGTAGGGTCAGGGTTGACAATATTATGAGGCAAGTAAATTTTGACCTCCCTACCCTTCCTTTTGTTTTCCGTTTCTCACATTTTGGGGCCATACAACCCCCCACCACCCACAACAAAATACCCAGTGCCTTCTTTCTCCCCATTGGTCATCTCCACATTAGAGCCCACCCCCCAAGTAGGACCTACATAATTCCCCTTACACACACACTATGAATCCCCATCTTCTTCTCTATTAAAACTTACCTGCCCTTGCTTCTATTTCTTCACAGCCCTGATCTTTACTGGGTATCAATAGTTGTAATGGGTTATTAACAAGAAAACTCATCCATTCTAATATGTTATATAGTTAATTAATGTTACCTCCCTCAAGATAATAGGACATACGTCCTCTTAAAGGCTTTTAAGAAATGACAGTAATGGTGGAAATTTCAGGCACCATTGCAGACTGATGAGGGAGATGGATTTGAAAGCATGGGGGCCTATCGTTGATCCTCAAATCATTCCATGTAGGCAGCTGCTGACTCTGCCCATGAGTAAGCCAGTGTTTCTCTGGAGAACTTTAGAAACAGCATGAATTTCACTGTTTGACATGGGTGAAGCATGGTTTTCCCTGAAAATAACCTCTTTAAGGCATCATCTGTTTATGAAGCTGTGGTAGATATTCTCAAGATGAGGACAGTTACCCCTCACTCTGAGATTGAACAAGTCAGTCTGCCCCAGGAGATAGATGAATTTGGATGTGTCTTTGAGTAGCCAGCTGATTTACTCATCATTTTCATTTTGGATTTCAATTCAAGCATGTACAGCACTAGAAATGAAAGAGAACGGTGAAATCCCATGGTGTGCCCTGCTCTCCCGGAACGTAATTTCCCCCCCCATCTGTGCATCTCCTGTTGATATCAGGGGGAGTCACCACGTGTAGAGAGGGGAGACACATGCCAAGAGAGGGAAGCCCATTATGTAGTTGAGAGCTAATTTTGCTTAATCTTCTTGATCTCCATAAAGAGCATTGTGAGACCCCACAGGATTTAAACAAAAAAGATAAAGATGAAGAGGGACTGCTCAAGCAGAGCTGATGTAATACTTATTTATTAATGTCGTCCATCACAGTGTGTTTGTGTGCCTAACAAAATTTAAAACTGTCTGATTGAGAACAGAGGAGGCAAACTGATTGCTCTGTCAGGGCAAAAGAGACTCACTCCATCCCTGCATACTTACACTTGGAAAATGAAATAAAATGATATGAGCACCATATTAAACACTTATGCTTTCATTTAAAATGAAAAGAAAGATAAGTAACAACACAATTCTGTGACCCTGGGTTTATTCTTAAATAGGAACCTCATCTTTTTTTTTCTCTCTCTTTTGAAAAAGATTAGCCCTGAGCTAACATCTGCTACCAATCCTCCTCTTTTTCCTGAGGAAGACTGGCCCTGAGCTAACATCTGTGCCCATCTTTCTCTATTTTATATGTGGGACGCCTGAACATCCATGCCCATCTTTCTCTATTTTGTAGGTGGGATGCCTACCACAGCATGGCTTGATAAGCGGTATGTAGGTCTGCATCCGGGATCAGAACCAGGGAACCCCAGGCCGCTGAAGTGGAACATGCTAACTTAACCACTGTACCACTAGGCTGGCCCAAGAAACCTCATCTTAAGGGAGAATCTCTCCATGCTTAATAGCAGAAATTAATATTAAAGGAGCCTTATTTTTCACTTCACTCCAATGCCTTCTGGTGAGGAGGGAGCTGGGAGAGGGGGTCCAAAAATGGCAGGAGGAGAGGGGATTCTCACAGCTGAATGAGACCAACTTCAAGAGTAGAATCATTGAATCAGAATATCAGCGTTGGAAAATACCTTAAAGACCTCCAGCTCAAGCAAGAGGTAGTGCATTTTGTGCTTGAACTCTTCCAGCGACAGGAAACTCATCACCCCTCAGGCAGCCCATTCTAGTTTTAGATAGCTTAGCATATTAGACATTTCTCCTTTGTAATATTCTGAAACCTACATCCTTGTAATTTTCCCTTATTGGTCCTACTCTGCTCCTTGGAGCCAACCACACAGAATAAATCTAACATTTCTTACAGAGTATGGGCCTTCAAATACTGGAATAGTTTTCTTTGAATGTTACCCCCTTTTCTTGCTCATTGGCTTAATCTGCAGCTTTATAAAAGCTACAGTACCATTGCTGAAAGTTTTCCAAACTACCTGAAGTCTTGCTCCTTCAAGAGATGTGTGTCGCGAAGTCAGACTTATCTTTTCCCTAAATTTTTGAAATTTGCCCTCTCTCATTGGAGTGGTTGGTTAAGCTTTAAGACTGTCTACTTGGGCTAGGAAGTTTGAATGCTATAAAGTTCAAAAGCATTTTTTTGAAGAGGAGGGTGAATGCGGTTCCCTGAATCTTCTCCTGCGCTTCCACACAAGGGCTTGAAACTGCCTTGCATGAATAAATGAATGAATAAAGAATCCTTGTGAGAGTACTTGTATAGGGCTTGACACCTTACAAAGGAATTTAATTCATTATTTAAGTGTCACAATAAACAAGAGGTCAGTTGAAGATGTGTTATTATCCCTAGCTCATAAGTGAGGGAACTCCAACTCAGAAATAAGTGCATTTTGAAGAAAAGTCCTTTCTTGGGACAAAAACAACTTTGAGCTTACTCACTCTGTCTTATATTACTACAGTTTACATTTGTAGGATCTCAAAAGAACAAGATTTCTATAAAATATCTTTGTATTATAGGCAAGTCACTAATTTTTGTCATGCCTTTTTATTTTAATATAGTATGTTTCTTGGCCAGAAGGATAATACTTTAAAATAGTTTTCCTAACATACTGAAAAAGGCAAAATAAGCTATGCTTGCATTAAGGAGACACTCTGTTTTGTAAAATCTCAAAAATTTTAACAATTAACATTAAATTTATAATAAAGGAATCACTCTTTCTGGATGAGATACATTGAGGAAAAAAATTCAATCTCATTAATCTATCAAGTAAACATATTGAGGTTCTAGTGTGTCTAGAGTAATTTAGAGTAATAAAGAAGGTCCCAAAGAATAAAAGATGCAGGCCCAATCCCAGAGAAAGATGGCCTAGTGGACACCAGTATGTGAAATAAGGAGATGGATATGTGCTAATGGGATAAAATTTTAGAGTGGAGGCTTTCCAGGGAGAATGTGAGAGAAATTGTAATCAGAGGATAGAGACAAAGTACATTCCAGATAATCTACATGAGTTGGTTGGCCTTGGATAAACCATGTAAGAGGATTCAGTATGCTTTATACTCCCTTCCTTTTCCATTTCTCGTCTATTTCAGAGAACCTTGATCATAACTAACTCCATGCTGGCCGAGGTCTGTGGGTAGAGGACAATGGAAGAAGGAACACTTAATCCACAGTGGCCGAGAGTTCTTTTATTACTGCCTTCAGGAGGTTTTGGAACTCTGTGATGTATGCACCAAATTACTGCAACACGAGTTTCCTGTCTTAAGGGCAACCTGCGGAGTCCACTGGGAGTGTTTCCTGGTGCCCCGGAGGAGTTCTCACAGCCTGTCCTCTCGGCCCACCCCAAGGCCAGGCTCCTCCCCCACGCCTGGTGCATTAGTGGCCAGTCCAGCTCTCCACACTGCTCTGCCACTGCTCTCCTGCTGCCGGCTGTGCCCCTCACCAAAATGGGGAGAAACCCCTCTCCCAGCTGTGCTCAGGCACAAAGAAATCCATCCTGTGTCGCCTGTGCCCGTCGAACCATTCCTGCAGTTAAACAGCCCCAATGAGGCCTGCAACAAGTCTTGCCAGGGCCTCCCACCACCTACTCTTCCCTTGTCCTACTGAAAGTCACATGTAAACTTCTTTTCAACTCTCACTTCCTGCCTGGTGATCCCAAATCCTTTAACTTTTAGTCACCATGCTCATTTTACAATGGTTAAATTCTATTTGTGCTTTTCCCTCCATCTCTGAAATTTCTCTGAATCCATCTTGAAATCCAAACTGCGTCCCAGTGTTTCCTTAAAATCCCTACCAGTACCATTTATTCATGATGAATTGGGTTTTTTAAAAATTCTTACACATAGAAGAATTTCCATAGCTTCCCCAATACTCCACAAGTATCTCATGAGCAATTCGTGCCAAAAGGAGACTCTCGTTCTGGTAGATAGTGGCTTGGCATATGTGACATCAAAGTGTTTGCAGACTGATAATATCTGTTAGATACCCAAGGCATAGCAGACTGATTACTGCAGATATAGGCAAGAGGAAAGAAATTTTAGACTTAATCCCAGATCCCCTGCATATATTCTGTGTAGCTGGAGAAGCTAGCAAACCTCAAGTAACAATTTAGTATAACAAAATTATAGTCTTAATTTGGCTCCTAGAACTGCAAAGTAGTGAATTTAAAAGAAAAAAAAAATCGCAATGAGTAGCATCACCATAATCTCATATGAACTGCCCTATAAAAAAATAAAGAGATATTTAGATTAAATGAAAGTCACTTCAAGTTTAGAAAATTCAAAACCACTTGACTACGTCTTAATTAACTTCATATTCAAAGCTTCAATATCATATAGTTCTAGGATGGACTATATGACGTAAATGGTCTTCTCAAAGATTATTTGAAACTATGATGAGATCATGATTTCCTACATTTCAGCAGCTTGCTTCCTCATTTTCAACTTGGTTCTGTCCAAATTCAAAGGATGGGCTGCAGACCTTGACACAGTCCATGAAACTCTAAAGTAGATGAATCACCATCAGTCAAGGCGGAGCAGCATATTTCACACGGATCTGATGTCTAGAATATAGTTGCCTCTCCCATTTGTCAGCACTCTCTAGTGGCTCACATTTTGGCTCCATTCCTTCGCTTGTCAGACCCTGACTACATACATTTCCGTTCTGTCCCAGGACCCTCTGTGGACCTCTGGGCTTTATTTTCCTATAGGCACCATCTTTTCAATGAATCTATACACCTACACCAGAAAGTCTTTATTATTTCCAGAACACTCACTAGCACTAAGGGAATATCTCTAAAAATCTTCTGAAGAGTTGGTGTCTGTCCCTATTCACCCTTACGGTAGCCCGCCAATTTATTAGGTCCAGAGTAAAAAACATTTAGCAACCAATGCACAATGCTAATAACTGCAAGATAACTTAATGGATATAAATGTTTCACAAAGGTGTTGCACAAGAAGAGACCTATTAAGTAGATGCGTGAATCTGGAGGAGGAGAAAGAGTAATTCTGTTTAATAAGATGTTTCCAGCATTATCTTACTAATTTGCTTAGGAGCAGGTACAGGCCATACAGCACTTATAAAGTAATTAGAAATCCTTGATAATTGTTTTTTTAATTAACAACAAAATTTGTAGGAAAAAAAAACTGGTACCCATTCCCACTTCTCTTCTGGATTAATTGTGTTAGATTCAGGAAAGGTAGTTTATGCACAAGAGATTTTTCCATTCCACGTTACAGGGTGAAGATGAGCAGAATGGATACCCTTGTGTAATTTATGATGGAAGGGAGGGCCCCTTTTTTCCACTCCTTTTAATGTTGCTGATCATTTCTGACAAACTCTTGGTCCCTTATTAGAGGAAAGATCTCACTATAAACACTTGCTTTACCCTCGGCACTTAATGCCGTGTTCCATCCTCAATTATTGAAGGTCACTGAGTCACATAAGGCCAACAAAGAGAATTCTGATCATCAGCAGTGATGACAAGGCCATCAGCATAGACATAATGAGACCTGCATGGTCTACAGAAACAAACAAGAATATTACTGTGATAAATCCAGACACTTCATACTGTAATCAAATGACTAATCACTTAGATAGCCAGAATTGTCCCCCTGCTTGTCAGCCTTCTATTTTATTTCATATCAACCATTCTGACTATTCCCATGTTCCTCTAAGCTGAGATCAAATATCCCTCCCAATGAAGGAAAAAGGGTTGATGAGTATTCCACCAAAATTGATCCCCTCCTCTCCATCAGAATTTTACCAAATTTTGAAGCTTACAATTAAAAGTGTTGTTTACTGGGAAGTAATTTTCTTCCCTGAAAATTTCACCAGTTACTTGGCTTGACAGTACTCTATGTCAGTTTTTATCTTCTGTATTCTAGGATGAGAAAGGATGCTATTTTTCTTTCGTTCTATTTTATGCCCAGGAATTGAGATTGTGCTGGGGGCGGGGGGAACGAAGAGTATGGGAAAGATCCCAAGCTGTCGCATACATTAAAAAAGGCAATTTGGGGAAATGTAAAATGCCCTACATGTGTCATTTCTTGCCTTTTTCATGACCACTGATGGAGATGAAAGGCAGATTGTCACACTGGCAACCAACCATTCATAAAATAAGAATATATTTATAACTAGGTGACCATACATCCCTGTTTGCCCAAGGACAGTCTTGGCTAATGCCTGTGGTCCTGGCACAATTATTAAAAGTGCCCCTTGTCACCCTCAAGAATGTCCAAATTTGGACAATAAATTATATAGTGACCCTATTTATAACCTGGTTAGAAGAGAGAAGACTTCAAGTTTCTTAAAGTGAACTTCTGAGTCAATGTGAAGTTTCTGCTGGCACGAAATCTCAAAGAAAAATTACTTCAAGGACTGCGGTCTGGTTACATCTGTTTTTCCCAGGTTTCTGCCTTCAAGAATCAAATCTATACAACTTTATAATTAGATGTAAAGATCATCCCATATGGGGCTGGCCCCGTGGCCGAGTGGTTAAGTTCGCGCGCTCCGCTGCAGGCGGCCCAGTGTTTCGTTAGTTCGAATCCTGGGCGCGGACATGGCACTGCTCATCAGACCACGCTGAGGCAGCGTCCCACATGCCACAACTAGAAGAACCCACAACAAAGAATACACAACTATGTACTGGGGGGGCTTTGGGGAGAAAAAGGAAAAAAATAAAATCTTTAAAAAAAAAAAAAAAAGATCATCCCATATGAGAAAGGATAGACCACACTAAATGTTCAACCTAGCTAAAATCAACAGAGATTGAAAATATTAGAAGACACCTTGCCTTTTTCCATCCATGTTCATAGACCCAAAGGACTTGGCTAAATGTCTCACATTCATTTATTCATTCAACAGATATTTAGTGTATAAGGAACTGTGTTAAGTGCTATGGGACGTAGAAATCAAACCAGACGTGGACACCGCCCTCATGGATATTATAGTAGGGAAGATCAGAAATGTATACGATAAACGTCCATGAGAAGGGAAACCATACAGTACTAAGTGAGCTCAGTGAGAGGGGAGATGACGTTCTTTTCAGGGGACCTGGGATGGATATTGCATAACTATCCTTGTTGTTAACAGTTTGAAATACTTCCAAATTCTCCTCTTCTTTAGGCCACAAGTCACCTATGATGCCCCAATATGAGCCCCGGCAGCAGGTAAAAGAGTCTAAGAGCCCTGCTGGTGAGGAGAAGCGGGCCCAAATAGCTGCTGAGTAGACTGAGGCAGCCGCCAAGGCAGTTGTGAGTGCAGAAGTTGGAAAGGTGAAGAACCTGGCCCCTGCTCAGGAACAGTCCAGGGTTGGCAGCCTGCGGAGGGTGGTGTTGGTGTCAACATTGCCAGCAGGAGCCTGGGCCTGGGCTCTCTCAATCAAGTCATCTGAGAAATGCCAGTTTTCAGACGCAAACTCAGCCATGAAGCATGGGCAGTACACCCAGCTGCAACAAACCACCAGGCTCCAGCAGCCTGATGACAATGTCATTTTATTCCCTGTAGAAACACATTCATACAATTGCTATGTAGTATCTTCTCTTGATTTTTACAGGGGTCACTATAAGAAATGGTCATACGAATACATTTTCTTCCTCTTCTCTAAAGGCCGCTATTAAAGATATTTTCTTTTTTTATAGCAATCCAGGATTAGACTCCTGTTAGAGTTTATTTCCGGGAACATTTTCTTCTTACCAACTGGTATATATTCTTTTATTAGAAAATGAATACTACATGATTCATGGAATTTCTTTATTGGCCTTTGTGACCTGCACAGGAACTAAATTGAATGTGCAATTGTAGAAACTATCCTTAGCTTAGATTTCAGATCCAATAATCTCCTCCACTCCTTGATATGGCCCTTAGTATTGTAGCTTTATTTTAATGTCTTACTGCATATGTGTAACCCACATCAAATCTTTCTAAAATAAGCAACATATATCAAGTATCAGATTTCTGCATGTATATATTACAATATTAAATATTTTGAAATCTTAGACAGCATTTTCATGACACTATCAAACAGATGAAGGACTCACCTTAACTCTGACTCCCTTGTGGGTAGTCTCATGCAATTCTGCCCTTTCTTGAGTGCCTACCGCAGTTCTTGGCACATGTTTGTTGAAGAACAGAATAAATGAATACCACATTGAGAGAGTATTATTCTCAAGATTATAATGGGGGTAAAATGCCACCATAATGATGTCAAAATCCCTTCATTTTCTGAACTAAATGTGTAACAAACTTTGCTGAAAGTAAATTAATCATCCTCTGTGACCAGGAAATGTTTTTTGATTATTTAGATATTTCATGGCATTTGATATAGCAGGAATCTGAACTGGAATGCAACTTCAAGAAAAACCTGCCTGCAACTGTAAAGCCAGGCTTTCCACGGAGCAGAAGAATGCCCAGGATATCTGCATCTCAAGGAGCCCATTCATTTTCAGTTTCCAGGGTGGAGGTCCCCCCTTGGAACTACAGCAAATTAAGAGGTGTGTGATTCTTGGAGCTTTGTCTCTCTTACATTAATAACGACTAATCATGTTTAAACATGTTAGCACAGCAAGCCCAGGGATGAGGGAGAGGATGCCAGCTCTAAAGCGAAATTAGTAGTGTGAAGGAAGCTATGTGAAAAATCGTGGAGAGAAATTGATTGAAAATGAAAATGAGGTGTCTTTTGAAAAAGATGGCCTAGAAGCCATCTAGATAGTGTGAACCGTCAAAACAAGGTTAAAAATATAATCAGAAAAAGCTGGCCTCTATGAGATTCAAATAACTCTTTTGCCACTCTCTACAAAGCAACTGCATTAGGAGGAGGAATACTCATGCCTAGCACATGCACATTACACAGAAGATAGCTTTCAGAAAGGAGTCAGAGCAGAAAACCCTCTGTGGACAAGAAAACAAGTGAAAAAAAGTGATCCTTCTCTTTAAAACCAGTGAAATTGTTCTCTCTGTTTTTCTCTCAGAAACACACACACACACACACACACACACACACGGTTTCTACCTTGCTCTCTCCATCTTTGAAATGCTTGCACTAAGTATCTGTACCTCCTCTCTCTGATGGGACCCCAACAACAGGAGTCTGCTGACCACTGCCACCCCCATTAGATGCGAAGCTTGGCTCCCTCTCCAGTCACTACATTTACAACTCATTTTAACTACTTCCCAAGATGGGCTGTGCCTCCATCCCTCCCTCATGATTGCCAGGGAGAATTAAGGCATCACCTTGAGGTGCCAGGAACTCTGTGTTCATGGTGAGAACAGCCACGTGCCGTATGTTAAGATACAGAGAGTGGAACCTGCATATCTTATTTGAAGTTCCTTTCTGAGAGGGACAGAAGCATACACACAGGGCACACACAGTAAATCAGGTTATAATGAGCCACAAACCACTTGTAAAGTGTTGTGCCATTCACAAGCTGCACAGTGAGCTTAACTGCCTCAAGGTAAGTCATTCTTACAAATAAGGAGTCAGGACCTCTGAGGGCCATGTTCATTTTTCTGTAATTTCTTCATGCTGGCAGGATTTCTTTCTTTAATTATTTTTCTTCTCATGTTATATTCACCTATGATCAAACATTTGGGGCCAATTCCATTAGTACAAATTTACATTACACCTATTTCATATAGTTGTTTAAATCAATAATAATAATATGGAGGTGAAGGAGAAAGAGAAAAAAATAATTTTATTCCATGCTTGCTATGTGCTAAGAGCTTTACTGTGCATTATCTTTTTGGAACACGGTGCCAGTGAAGCTGGGATTATTTCTGTCCCCATTTTATATATTTGTGACGTTTGAGAGAAACAGCTAAAATTTGTGCATTTGTGACTTTGTGTGGCTATGGAGAGCCAAAACTTAGTTTACCAAAAAGTAAGCATTTGTGGAACACAGATTGCTTTTTTGTGGCTCTCTTACCCCAAACCTAAACTTGCAGAAGGGTTCTTACCCACTCAGCTGTCCCTAACAATGCAGCTGCTTACTTCACTTCATTTAAATTTTTGTGCGTGTGTGTGAGGAAGATTGCCCCTGAGCTAACATCTGTGCCAACCTTCCCCTATTTTGTTTGTGGGACACTGCCACAGCAGGGCTTGATGAGCAGTGTGTAGGTCCTGTGCCTGGGATCAGACTCTCAAACCCCTGGCACTGAAGTGGAACACACAAACTTAACCATTACACCACCAGGCTGGCCCCTAATTGATCATTTCTAATAGAAGAAAAAAGATAATGAAGTAATCAGGCAAGACATCTATTAGTGCAAACACTCATGTTTCTGAGTATTCAATATTTAAGGATGTCTGTGAAAGTGTTAGATATTGTCAAAACACTACATATCATAAGTAATGCCACCTTTAGCGAGGGGTGTATTTCTTACCTTGAGGGTCTGCTTATGAAGCTATTAATCTAGCAGGGGAACAGAGCTCCTGGCACTCTCAGAGACTGGATCGTGACACGGGGGAATCTGCGTTTTGAGTGAAAGAGAAAGGCATATCGTAATTTCTTTTCATCCCCTTCTCCCCCTACCCATGAATGCTTGACAAGCTGAATAGCTCAGGTGGGCGAGTTGATCAGTAGGAGTGCGTGGGGGCGCTGAGGCAGACAGCTCTCCCAAATTAGCCTGCTGCCAGTCTTGGTTCGCTGGCACTTTGACACCAGCGTTAGGACGCAGAGCTTTATTGCAGTGGCACTTTGGCAGGATACCATTTCACAGGGAGCTTCCAGCTCCGAGAGGGAGAACAGGCCTGTTATTACCGGATGCTTTAAATTCATGGGCCTTGCAAATGGAGAGATGTGTTTGTCAAAGAGTCCACGTTTAAAGAAATAGTTGATGTTGATTTTTTGTGTGGGTGAAACACACTTAACCCTCTGAGGTCTCACATTTCAGCTAAGAAAGAGCAGTGGTTAGCTGGATTCTAAAGAACGAATGATAAGGATTATAAATTATCTTCTAAAACCCAAATTGACTCAAGAATACACAATGGTAATAAACATTTATAAATGCCAAGAATAAAGCATTTAGTGAGAAGGCTGATGTTAGATTGGACCTATTTGTCATAGGATTTCACTGGAAGCCTTTTAAGTAAATTCCTCCAGCTCCAACGGATAATTTGTAGGTTGACACAAATGCTGTGATATGTTGCAGATGTTGTAAGCCCTCTGACACTGAGTGTGAGCAAGACCAGCAGTGCGACCCTTATACCCTTTCTTAAGTTGTAAGCAGACAACCCTGTTCCATGGGCTGCAAAGCGTGAAAGTTAAACCTGCAGGATGTAAAGTAAGGAGACCAATTCATGTGAACAACGTGGGAAATTGGTCTCACTGCTCTAGAGTTATAGCCTTTGAAAGGAAGGGGTTGGCGTTTAATCAAATTTAACTTAGCAGAGTTAACCCAAGACATATTTAACAATGACTGTTATGGAATAAAAGTTAGCCATAATTGGTATGTAGTTCACAATATGATTAAAACTTTTATTACCTTTTCATCATCATAACATATTTTTCACTATGATTCCTCCAGTATTTGAAGTCAACGTGAATGTAACCATGCGGTTCTCAAACTTTGCACCAAGGCGCCCCAGGAAGCCACAGTGAATTCACAATAGGATATTTTTTTAATTTTAGAGGGAAACACAGAGAAATTCTATATCTGTCAGATACCCCACAAACTGCCTGCTTGAGGTTGCTCCCAGTTTCAATGTTAGCTCGTGCTCAATTCCCTCTGATGACATCATGTCTTTGTGAAACCAGGTTTTTGGCAGTTGCTGTGAGCAAGTGCCACATGAAAATCAATGTAGAAAGTGGTACAGGAACTGAGGCTAACAAGGTATAATCTGATTCCAAAGTCTGAGAAGTTGTGCAATGCCCGAGAGGCACACATATCCCATTTGTATGTAATATTGGCTAAAAATGAAATGAAAATATATTTTTTCAATGTATATGTGTTGTTTTAAGTGGCCACTAAGTTGTTAGGATAAATACTTATTAAATTGTTTGGACCTGACCATTTAATGGAAATGCTATATATTTCTTTTGGCCTGGGAATGCTGTGAGAAAAATTGCTGAGACACTAAGTGCACTATAAACCAAAAAGTTTGAAAACTTCTGATGTAAAGTTTTTTGAGATCTTTCTCTCTCTCTCTGTCTCTCTCTCACACACACATATACACACTGACACACAAGTTTAAAGGACTTGTTCCTTTTTTCCCATTTAATAGATATTTGTGGAGCATCAAATGTATGCTAGGTACTGGGTTAGAGGCCAGATATTCAGTATGAACAGAACTGATAATCCCTCTTGTCATGAAGTATAAGCTCTTGAGAGACAGGCAGCTAATGAATAAGTTAACAAACAAACACAAAATACAAAGTGCTGTAAATAACAGGAGGGTTTATTTCTAGATTTCACCCCCAACTGCACAGGCTCCCCTTCCCACTCACCAGCCTACAAAATTGTGCTTGGCTCCCCTCCATAAACCCCTGAGAGATTCTTAAACCATACATGCCCACTTGCCCACCCTACCTGGGATAGGCAACATCATAATTAACACACAGGGTCAGAAGGGTCATGGGAGAGAATACCAATGAGAAAGGGTTTGGGGCATATATGTAGTTTTAAGGCAAAGGGACAGAGGTGTGTGTGACAGGGAGTTTGGATAAGGTAAGAGGAAAAGAAAAGGGAGACTGGGTGGGGACCATCCTCATGAAAGGCCACATCCTCAGGCAGGGACCCTCTGACTAGTCTGCTCTCAAAGAAGCCAGTAGTTCCAGAAGGTGTCACTTTCCATCCAGCTACTCCTGAGAGCAAAGGAACAGGGTTGAGAGTCAGGAGGATGCCCCTGAAAATAAATATGGGAGATCCGACATTTGGCCTAAATCAAGTCCTATTTGTCATCGATGCTCAGACACATAAAATTGTGCATGGAGAATCTCCTGCCCAATGTAGGCTTTGCTCTTACCCCTTCCTCCTTCTAGCAGGAAGGATGCCTGACAGTATGAAAGGTGCTACCATTAAGCCCTACAGCCCATAAAGAGCCCACATGGTCCATAGCTCCATAGAGAGATACTAGCATGTCCTTGGTACCAGAAATAGATGTGTCTACACATCACTCACCAAAGAAATCCTTTGAAAACTCAAATGACAAGGGGAATTTCGACTAGGACCAAATTCCCTATCTCCATACATGTATCCTTATTCCAAAAAGATGGTGGTTTATGTGAGATCATGGTTTATCAGAACAAACTGTTAGTGAGAAAAGCAAATGGTGCCCTTGCCTCTCCAAATAGAGTGAGAGTCCAGGACTGGAGTCCTGTATTTGTCGTCCTTCTTCGATTTGTCTGATCTTAGCAGTGGTACTTGGAAAAATCAGTCACTCAGTGCCATCAGAAGAAGTACAGTACATTCTAAGTTATAATTTAGAGCCTATGAAGGGTTTAGGTGAGACTCCTTTTAAGGGAGAAGCTCAGGGGGAAATGAAATGATCTCCTGCCTACATTTAGCAAATTAGAGTTGGAGAGCATCCCAGGCCATTGGACTTGGAGCTGTGCGACTGACTACAGGCTTTCTCAGTAAGAGGACTAGAGCAATTTGTCTCACATGGGGAAAAAGGTAGAAATGGAAGGACAGAGGAAAACGGCAATTTAAGAGGTAGTACGATGTTCGGTTACCTCGAGATGTAGAGACAATGCTGCTTGTTGTTACTGCCCTGCTGCAAGGATGGCTGTAATTATGGAGTAATTTGCCAGCCTCCTTCAGCTCATGAAGCTTTTAGGCAGGAGCCATGCTTGTTCCCCCGTTGACGCGTGGTGCGCAATAATGTTGGCCGTTCTCTGCTGTCAGGTGTTCTCAGCTGCTGGGGAATCTTCCACACGAGCATGTTCTCTTTCTTTCATCTGAATCAGAATAGACCTGCACAAGGAAAGCAGATTTTCAAACGGAAAAGGGGAACATCAACACTTGAAAGATTTTTTCTTTTAGAGAAAAGAGTGAAGTTTTGAAAAAGCATTATCATGTTGATCAGTACACAGTTTAGCACTTAATTGCATGCTGTCTTGTTTTGTTCTCTATTTGAATTGCTGAAGTCTAGAGCCGGACATGACCTTAGACCTCATCTAGTTCAACCCTCTAATTTTAAAGATTTTAAAGAGAACACTACAGAAAAGTTTTTTGGCAGAGAAAATACCAGCAGCCGTATTTCCAGATTCCTAGATTGGGGTTTGACTCTATTCTACCTGTCTCAGATGTCCAAGAAGACGGCAAGTTTGGGGTTGCAAATATACCTGTATCTTCCTAATACTGCTCAAGTTATTTCCCTCCAGTGAATTTCCAGCTTTTCTTTTTTCATTTCTCTTGTAAGTCTAAGAAGGAGAAATTGTAAGAACGAGAGAAATCTAGACAGAAAAGATGGTATGAAGGCTATGGGTATTTTTCTTTTCAAAAATTAATCCTAATAATAGATAACAATTACGTAACATTTACTGTATTCCAGATTCTGGGGAAAAACAGGTGGGCAAAAGTAGACATTGTCCCTATGATCAAAGACATACATTAATTGAAAAAAATAGAAACTAGCATTTATTGAGCATTTTCTAATGTGCCCAGACACACTGAAAGAGCTCTCAATGCATTATCTCATTTGATCCTAACAAAAAATTTCAAGGTGAATAACAGTCCCTTTATTGGCATCATCGGATTCCATAGATAAGAACATCAAGTCACCATGAGTTAAGGTCTGCAAGGTCTGGCCAGTGAAGATTGAGAGGAGGGATTTGAACTCAGGGAATCTGGAGCCAGCCCCCACTTGCTTAACCACCATGCTACACGGGCTCAATGAACTATGAATAAGAAATGTGGTAGAAAATGTACAGATGCTGTTAGAGAAGCCCACAGGATTACCTTCTTCCTTTCAAAGAACTAGATTTGTAACTTAAAACCGTTAACCCTAAATCATGGTCCCTTTCAATCTGGGTTAACCGAAAAAGTGAAACCTAGTTTGAAATGAGAGAAATACCAGAAAGGGCAATAACCCAGATCTAAAAGACATTTTATGACACTGGGACAAAACTCCTCTCATTGAACTCATGTGGAGCAATCCAAAAAAATTATGTTACCTTTTTAGTGGGCAAACCTGCACGATGACTGATGTCTTTAGTTACTGGGCAGGCACTGCCCTCTGGCCACTGCATGGCAGCTCTACTTCTTGTGACTATGCTGTTAGATGAAGCATTTTTCTATGAAGCCTGCCTTTCTAAACTTGAAGGTAGGGTGACCAACTGTCCTGGATTTCCCAGGACTGAGGCATTCCCTGAAACGCAGACTTGAAGGGCTAGAAGTGCGACAGTCCCAGGCGCCGGTCTCTTCCTAGTCTTGTTCAGTCTGGCATCTGAGTGCACAGGGAGCTAATATAGCCCGTGTGGGTGGGGGAAGGTCCCACCCTGCTCATCTCTGGGCAGCCATCTCTGTCTTCATTGACTCCACTGCTGATCTGAACTGCTGAAATTCATGGTCTCTTTTCTTGGCAGCGACAGCACACAGCCACAGCTACCTGGTGAGCTCAGCCTTCTCTCCTAATGACGAGACCACCCCCTTGGCTCTCTTTGGGCTATAGATGGCCTGAGCTTTGGATGTGTCTCTCATTCGAACCTCAGCTTGGGCAATGTGCTCTGCTGCAGGCCTCTGCCACACATCACGATGCCTTTGTAGTTGCTCAGCCAACAGGCTCAACTGTGTCCCACACATCTGAGATCATGTCTCAGGTTTGTGTCTGTCTGAACAAGCCATCCGGCCATGTCTCTCCTGTAGCCATTTCCTCTTGTGAAGGATTTTCTGTGAGAAAGATTCCTCCCAGAGTTCTAAATACCAAATATGCACCAGGTCCCGCTGCTGAGTCTTCCTTCTCAAAGGCATACCCTTAGTTTTACCACTGCCACCCAGGATTTGAACCCCAGAAGTAAGCCTGGACGCTCACGTCTCAGTTCCTGCATCTCCTGCCCCTTCTCTCTTCTCTTTACCCCCCTCACCATCAGAAAGCTTTGTACTTCCCCCCAACAGGAACGTTGCATGTCCTTGCCGTGGAGTTGGCATGTAGCGTGAAGCTTATGGAATTTAGAAAACCCTTCTACTTAAGAATCCGGTCTGCTACTCTAAACTGAGCTGTGGTCTCTATTCCCGGGGATTCAGCCTGAAACTATAAATGCTATTGGTTCAAGGGATGAGGAGTTACTAAGCAACTTGCTAAATACATCAGCAATACTTTCAAAAATATTAACCTCATTATGCTTTTTTAGTTGTCTTAATTTGGTACTGGCTTTCTTACTTTTTTTCCTCTATTTTTTACTACTACGATAGCAAATGAATCTATGGCAACGTTGCCTTCACCGGAATGACACAGGAAGGGAATGGGAGGACAGTAAGAGCCTCACACCTGAAGGAGGGTGACATTTAAAAGGTTATCTTCCCCCTACCCTGCCAGCAACAAACTACCCCGCTTAAAGAGCAAGTGAAAGATATCCATGTGACTACCAGTTATTATCAATAAGGTTTATTGAAATTAATTTCCTAAAAAGGTGGTGGTTTTTTGTCATAAGAAGAAAACCTCAGTTGTATCTTCAAGTGTGATAAGACCTCTTCTTTTCCTCATGGATAATTTCCATTTCAGACACAGTACTGTACCTTGTGGTGGATTTTCCACAAGATATCTGATATAGAATCATAGAATATTAGAGCTGACTGGGTCCCAAGAGATCATCCAGCCTTGTCCTTTTAAGATATTTCTAAACCAGCAGAATTATGCAATATTTTTTCCACAAAAAGAAATCTTGCTCCAAAACCCCATATTGAAAAAGCAATGGTACTGCTCTGGTTGAAATTGGGATAGAGTGTTGGAGCCTAACCCACAGCGACCTCTGACACATGGGCCCAGCAGAATCATGAAGTGTCCTTTCCCTAAGCATTGACTGCCACCAGTAAGGACCAGGAAGCCTAGATTCAGAAAGGCTTCTCACTGCAGAAGGTCACGCTGCAGGTTTGGCTTACTGACTCTCCACTATTTCATGTTGACATAATTTTGGAGTATTTTGTCAAAGATTTGGTGCTATTATTAAAGATTTTCTTTTGGTTTGGTTTTCATTTGTTGCTCTCTTTTTTCAGTTTTATGCTTATTTAAATATCTTTAAATTATTTTGGGAACTTATTTTCTGTGTGTGTATGGTGACATATCTTCAAGCTGGAAGACAATAGAAGAAAGTGATTTAATTTTCAAAAATTCTATGTTCGGAAATAGTTACAGTAAAACAAAATACAGTTCTAGTATTCACCAACACTCCTTTAATAACTCAGTTGAATCCTCAAATAAGCCAAATATATCCCAAGAGAGATTTCAGGAGACGATTCTGTCCAAGAAGATATTTTCCCACTTCAGCAAATCATCGTTTCACATAAAGCAAGTAGAACTGGAGTTAGGGGTTTAAACAATAATATCAGGATAAAGAAAACAAAATGTTAAATTTGTTGTCCAGACCACAAAAAGGTGAGAGCCACAGGGTTGGGTTTTTTTTCTCTCTCTCTTTTACAAAATCTAATTTCTGAGAGTTGAACAACCAGTGAGTCTCATTATGCTTTGGAGGACTCTGTGCAGAGCTTCAAACTTCAGGAACTATGAGTTCTTTAAAGCCATGGAAGATTGATTTCATGTTTTTCTTTTATAGCATTTTGATGTGGACTTGGCAAAGAATGAGGTTCCTGTGCTAATTTCCTCTTGCTCTATATAATTAGTCAGCATTTGAAATGAGGTAACAGGATATAATTGTCTACTGACCATTGCAAGCCCATTTGTTTATGACACACTCCCCCGGCTTTTAGATGTACAATGTTATTACCCACCTCTTCATTTGTGTCGCTGTCTCTTTCCTCTTTTTTAATTTCTCCACTTCTACTCCCCTCAATCCCCGCTTCCTTTGTGGGCAGTACAAGAAGGCACTTTTCCTTCCAGCTGGCAAGGCATTAAGGAGGTCTGAAAGGGGTGTACAGAGTGACTTACACACTCCCCGGAGGCCAATTACACTTGGAATCCTCCTGATCTGCCCTGATCAGGGAGTGGGGCTTCCCCTCACAGCCTATTGTGCTAGCTCTGAGCCACCTGATCAGCCTGGTCCTACCCAGTATTTAAATTAGGGCATCACCAATCCTGGACCCACGTCAGGGCCTCTAGGTAACCCTGGGGAATAAATTAACATTCTGCTGTTGTTCCAAAGCCACATGGACACCATTATTAGAAACCCATCAGCAATGAAGGGGACTGTTATGAACGTCTCAAGAAGAAAGGGGATGAAATAGCATCAGGTAATTGTGTGCCATTGCAGTGTGTCTTAATACAAAAATTACCATGTGGGCTTTGTTAGGTTTGGTGGAGGGACGATTACAGTTTAACACGGCATCACATTATGTAGCTTGTAAGTTTCCTGCAAGCATTTCTTTTACAATTGTCAGAGATAGCAAAGGAAGGAAGGAAGGGAGAGAGAAAAAGAAGAAAGAAACGAAAGAAGGAAGGAAGTAAAAAAAAAGAATAGAAGAGAAAAAACATACATGCAGCCTTTATTCATGTGTTAGCTAGAATCGTAATCCAAACCACTGAGAGCCTAATGTAAGTGGTCAAGCCAGTTTAGAGGAACACTTGCATAACAAAGCAATGACAGAAAAGGAAGGATATAAGAAAATGACTAATAGGCAAGTTAGCAGACATCAGACAAACTGGCTCTGAGTAAGAATTATGTGAGAAAATATGTTTCAAAATCAATAGCAATGCACTTTACAGAATTTTGGAAAGTAAAGAGAAGGACTTTGAATTTATTGAGGACAAATCTTGGCAGGACATCATGATGAAATGCTTTCATTTTATAGCCAAAAAAGAAAAAAGTCGAACATTTTCTTATTGAGATTTCCTGCTTTCTTCTTGTTTTGTTTTGTTTTTCCAAGGCAATTTGTAATATTGCTACTGAAATTGTGCAGTGAATTTCCACAATAAGTTTCACGGTCCTTCACACTCAAAATACCCGTCTATTATGTAATTACATCTATCTATATACTTTCACTACTTTTATAACCTGTATTACAGTGTCCTGAAATGAACACGACAGGAGGAGGGAGTGAAATCATACCCTTTAAATAAGTCAAACAGCTTTTTAAGTTAGGTAATGAAAATATTTTTAGGTGGAATGTATTGTGACTCTTCTCTCTTGGGAAACTATGGATATGACAATAATGTGAAGTAATACTCAAACTGTTACTATTTTATAAATGTATAAATCAGAAATGAGGATTTTTTCACTCTACAATAAAAGAACAATACACAGTTAATATAACTTCCAGAATTTTAGAAACATTTAGAGAATTGTTTGTTATTTTAAAAGTGAAAGTGATCAAATTTTATGCTGATTCCAGAGTATATCTTTTTTTTGAGGAAGAGATTTTTAAAAATCTCGTAATCATCTTAATTTTTGTTGCCTTTCTGCATAGCCCAGATTGAGTAGGAATAAATTAAGCAAAACTGGACCAATAATAAAAATAAGCAAAAGTGTTTTAACCTAATTCAGATTTATGACATATAGAGAAATCTTAAACTATGTGAATCTTGTCAGTTTGAATTTCTGTTCCAAAAGTACTTAGATATATTTTATCACAACTTATGTCTGTAAAACAGTTATTTAATATATGAAGAGTTCAGATAAACTGATTTTAAAGAGTGTCTCAACAGACGAATGAGGAAATGTATGAGGAAGTAATAAAAGTCAATAGTAAACATGAAAATATTTCAGCCTCACTAGTGATCACATAAATGTAAATAACATCAATAAGATATTTATAACAATCAAATGTGCAAAGACAAAAATTAAAATGCTGATGAAAGTATAGTGAATAAGTATTTAACGATAATGATGATAGTATGAATAAGTACTACGTTTCTGGAAAGTAATTTCACAATCTATATCATCGGCCTTCAAATTTTTCATACCCTTAGCTGATTTCGCTTCTTGGACTAAATGTTAAAGAACTAAGACAAAATCCAGGAAAAACGCATGCACAGCAATCTTTATTACATATTATTAATATAATAAAAATATTATTATTTGGTGACAATAAGATAGTGGCTAAGTAAATTACATTGTATAATATGTAATATTATGCAGCTATCAAAATCAATCACCAAGAAATTTTTTTGGAATAGGAAAATGCTTATAACATAACCTTAAACTTTAAATGCAAGATTAGAAACTGTGTGCACAGCTGAATTCTAACCGTATTTTTTAAATATGTGTACCTCTGGAACATTCACTCTTAGAATTCACTGTTCATGCTGTGAGGAAGCTCGAGCAGTCCCATGGAGAGTCTCAGAGAGAATAGATGGAATTCACCTGGTCAATAGCTCCAGTTGGGCCAAGTCTTATGCAGCCATCCTGTCAAGGTGCCAGACCTATAAGGGAAGCCATCTCAGACCTCCCACACCAGCCTATTTGCCAGATGAGTATCACCAAGTGACCTCGGGCAATGTCATGTGAGAAGAAGAAATGTCCACTGAGCCCTGACCAAATCCTGGAGCCATACAATTTTGAGATACAATAAAATGATTGTTAATATGCTAATATGTAGATATAGATAAAGATATAGAGATTGAAATAGATATAGATAGATACAGATACGGATGCGGAGAAATGAAGACAGGTTAATATGAATCTAAAAGTCATGATTGGAAGAAAATACTCTAAAATATTAATAGTGGTTATCTTTGGGTGGGAAGTTGGTCAACAATTTTTAATACTCATTTGTGCTTACCAAGTTTCCAATGATAAACATATAATACTTTTATTCAAAAATGTTACTTTTAAAAGAGAAAAACACGTCGATCATTATTGTTTGAAATAAAATACATCTTTCACATAATATATCCAGAGAAATATGGCAAAGAGTTTTGGATTAAATTAGCTGCTTTGGGATTTAAAGAATTTAAGCGACCAATTTATCAGATTTTAAAAAAATGAACAGGCTTTTCTTAAATGTTTGCTACTTAGACTTTTAAAGAATCTAATCTAATTTGGAAAATAGCTAATGACTACCTTATACATGGGTGATGTTAAGCTCTGAGATCCTCGGTGGTGATAATGTACTTACATATCACAACCTACTTTTGAGTCGGTGAACCATGTCATTCATCCATCAATTCATGGACATTTCTAGTTTTCCTCATCAATTTTATGAAATTCCTAGGATCTGGATTAATTGCACGTGTCTGCTTCCAACAGGAGTGTAGTCTTTAAATTATACCTGTCAGTACATCACTTATATCACGCCACATCCTGTTATGCTTCTTTCCACCATAAACTGGCATAACACAACAGGACACGAGAGAAGTGCATTGATGTGGTGCAAGATGTCAAAAAATAAACGCCAAATTTTGGCAGATAATGTGATAAGTTATGCTGTTATCTGAATCCTTCTGAGCAACTTGGTCTGCCTTATTAAAGTTCATTCTTGAAAAAGCTAATGGAGAAATTGTTTGTAATTAATCCCAGGAGACTTCAACTCAAGTTTGGAGGTTCAAAATGTTGTGATAACATAGTATAAGGGAAATATATACATTTAATCAGATGGTATTTGAAAAATGTTCCACTACAAACAACTCAAACTATCAGAAAATTATGTACAATTTTGACATAATGGAATAATGTCCATGGCTTCACCAACAAGAGCACAAATACAGCAGGAATATTGTTTTAATGTGTCATACAACCAAGAGTCAGGATTTGCAAACCGAAGTGCTAACAATGGCCAAGTAGTCAAAATAAACAAATGACAGAAGAAGGCTGGGCTAGGATAGCGATGGCCAGAGCAACACACGCCTCGTACTTAGTGTTCAGCTCCAGCCAATTGTTGCCTTATGGAAAAATGTGGGCCCAATGTCCCAGATCTTCTCGCTTTTCAAGAGTAGAGGGAAGTCCAGATTTTCTGTGTGTGAAATATATTAATTTTTAAATGTTGACAACTAATTCATAGTTATAACACATGTCATAGGTTAAACAAAACATATCTAAGTGCAGAAAGCGGGCCGGGCTACAGTGCCCGCTCTGGACTAAAGTCTTAAGTGCTAATATTCCTAACAATCGCATTCATGGTTGACTCAGGGAAGTGTGGTGCTGGAAATTCGATACTGTATAAGCTAGAGAGGAGTGCGCATTTCAGAGCAAATTTCTATTTTTTACTAGGCTAACTTTGCTCCATGATTTTCAGCATGGACCAAGCCACTCTCAAGTCTGCTGCTGACACAGAATAACGTTAACCATAAATAAAGCTTAAATATTCCCACTGAAGAGTCTAAGCTTAATCTAAAAGGAATTTTTATACCGACACGTCCCAAAATGTGCTGTGAACCCGGAATTCCCAGCTAAAGTTTGTAGCAACTTCCACTGATTCCGCTAAGGGTCCTGGGACAATGGATCCAGGAAAGAAGAAGGGGTAGCTATTTGAATTCACAAAAACTTTGAATTATAATTTTTAACCCAGTTTCGTTACTTTCAAACAAAGATAGCACAGTTTTGTTGACTGCAATTGCAATGACATTTGCTGATGAATTATTACATGCCAAGTACTGTGCTGAGGGCTGCCCATACGAAAATGAGCAAAACCTCATCCCGTGTTGGAGAGTTATATAGACAAATCACTGCAATACGGTGCGATTCCTGCTATAAAAGAGGGAAAAACAAAGTAGACTTCCCTAGAAGAGAGAGGGAGCAAATACAGTTGGGTGTGGAAGAAGAAAGTTTTGCAGAAGAGAAAATACTTGAGCAGGCCGGCACCTGAGGACTGAAAATGCGTGGCCAGAGGGGAGGACCAGGAGTAATTAAATACATGTAGTGCACAGGGCATGGGCGCAAAGAGGTTGGAAAGGAGAGAGCAGCAAGTTAGAGGTCGTCCTAAGAGAGGTTGGACTTACTTTTTGGCAATGAAAAATTTTGAAGGCTTTTAAGCAGAGAAGTAGGAGCTGATCAAATCTTTGTTTTAGAAAAATCACTGAGAACAACATGTGGGACTGAAAGAAGGGACTCAGTCAGAGGCAGGGAAATGAGCTAAGAAGCTGTTTCAATAATCCATGAAAGAATCATAAAGGCTTAACATTTTTAATCAGCAAAAACTAAGACAAGGAAAGAGTCTTAGTATATGTTATATAATGTATAATAAAGACAATTGCACTTTGTTTTACTTCTTTCCTTTTAACTTTTTAGATCAGAATAATCATGTATATTGTGTCTAAATTGCCACAAAATGCAATCTCAGTAGAACTTAAGTTCATAACAATAGTCAGTGACTAAAATCATATATCAATGAGAATCTATATTAGGGAAGAAAAATTACAGCTTCTTATCTCGAGCTAAATTTTTTTCAGGCTCTCTTGATGCTCATTCACAGGAGAAATTACTTGTTTCAATAGTTTTATTCCTTTCTTGGAGCTGGTGGAGTACAAAAGTGCTAGGGTGCTGGTCTCAGTCTGGGTTCCCAGAGAACAGGGCCTGAGATGGAGGGTACACAGACTCTTAGTTTAACAGGGAGAGCACCCCTGGGAGCAAGAGGGAGGAAAAAGGGGATGTGACAGTGAAAGAGAAAAAGGCCCAACAAGGACATAAGGATGTGTTTGAAGTTGGGCACTGCTAAGTGCAACTGAGTTCTCCAACATCCTACAAGCTCTATACCCAGCTTCTCAGAATAGCTGTTGGAGGATGCAAAGGAGGAAGAGCTTGTCCATCAGCTCCAACCTTCCATGGATTAAAATGTCACCCTATTAACTCTCTACACATTTCCCAGTTGCACATGTGTAGACCCGCAGCATCTGGTCATGCAGTGCCCCACACCTGGCATCAACATCTGTGCGGGAGGTGAGAGGCCCACACGGGCACCAGTGGGTGCTGTCAGATTGCACCTGCATGAAGTCAGTCAGAGCCCACTCAGAGCTGCCTGCTGCAGCAGAGGCTGGGGCAAGGCAGATGAGGCCAAAGGCATCTGAAGCAGGGCCCACCAGGGGTCTGATACTGAGCCTAACTTCTGAAACAAACTGATACAATCAGAATGATTTGTAAAAATTAAAACAACTTTCATTATAATCTGATCTATAATCAGAACTTTTCACTAAGAATTCATCTTCGAGATAAGCGATGTGAACACAGACAAAACAATATAAGTTTATACATTGTCACCCACTCAATAAATAATTTGGTCTTAACCATGCCACATGCTAGAATTTCAATTCATTTCACGGGATAATTCGCCGATCCTACCACCCTTTCAGGGTCTCTCACATTCTCCTCTTTTCAAGCTTTTTTTCACTTGACTTCTGGGGCAACATTCCCTCTAAATTTTCCTTCTCTCTCACTGTCTGTTTCTTCTCATTCACTTTGTTAATTCTTCTTCATCCCTCCAATCTCTAAACTTCGGAGAGACTCAAGTCTCCATTTTGTGGCTTCTTTCCCTGCACCCAGGTTTTAGATAACCTCGGCCAGTTCCTGTGGCTATAAATACCATTGAGTCCTTGAAGACTCCCAAATGTAAGGTCTCCAGTCGACCTCTCCCCTGAATTCCAGGCTCACATATCTGGCCGCCTACATGACATCTCCAAAGTGTCTACAAGGCGTCTTAAACTTGATGTGTCAAAAAGAGAGTTCTTGATTCCTCTCGTCTTGACATGCAAAAAGCCAGCTCCTCCCAAACTCCTCCCCATCTCTGAAAATGGTTTTACAAGACAAAAAGCTTGTAGTTGCCCTTGTTTGCCTCCCCTCTTTACCTCTTTTGTGTGATCTATCAGCAAATTCTAGCTGCTCAATTTTCAAAATACAACCAGAATCTGATCACGGCTCATTAATCTCACATGAATGAGTGAATAGCATCAATAGTTAAGAGCAAAAGAGATACTCATTCATTAAACGCCTTTAAAAATAACTTTGGCTCTTGAAAACCTCAATTGACTTTGCAGAAGAGAGAATTCTAAGTGATTTAGAAAACCAAAATGGGTTTTATTTATAAATTTGGTAACTAAATCTAAGAAAGAAAATCAAATCAGATGCACATTGTTTACTCTGAATCATTAAAACCTCAGTTTACACTTAGTATGTATGTGATTTTCTTCAGCTACCTTAATTACTAATATAAGAGCACAGAATGGGGACAGAGTTGGAATTAAATAGGGTTGTGATTTTTCAAGGTGACTACAGTGGTGGGAGAGAATAACAGGGCGGGTGCTGTATGTGAGGGAGGGATTATAACAACAGCCCACAGGACGTAACCCGGGAAAGGGAGCAGGGCGAGGAGGGAAGCAGGAGGATGGCAGACTCCGGGGATTACAGCACTAAAGATTCCAATTTTGATTTACAGCATGGACAAATCAAAAGGCAAATTTCTTAAAGAATGGATTAACAATGTGTAAATTAATTAATATTACCTCTGTTTACATTCCTATTCTCAAAATAAAAATCATTTTTAGTAATACAAGTTCATGAAGGAAATTTCTGACTACATAAATTTTGAAAGAGGTAAAGAAAATTAGCCTCACATGTCTTTAACTTAATTGCTGACCTACAAATGATGAAACGTAGTTCATTAACATTGGGCCAAACTTGAAACGACTATCTAGAGCTTTTCTTACGCAGATCTTTTCATTTAGACAGTCTCTTCAATGAAGTTGCTCCCCAAGAGCCCCATAGTAGTGAAGTTCCAGTAGAGACTTCTTCTTATCTTTTTTATTGCAATGTAGCATTAGATAAAACCAGATGTGAATCTCCAGTGTTCAGATTATACTCCACGTGCAACCCAGCCTAATCCTCCGTGGGCAGGTGGCAGGCAAGCTCAGCTAAAGCTGCCATCTTCACTAAGTTGATCACACCTGATGGTACGTCTTCCGAACATACAGCTCTCATCATCATGACATAAAACTGGCTCCCTTTTTTCTCATCTTCCCTCCAAATACAACAGAATCTAAGGCTCCAATCTTCTTAAAGTCAAGCTGGATGTTGTTCTTTCCCACGCCCTGGGGGACCAGTT
Source organism: Equus przewalskii (assembly GCF_037783145.1). Taxonomy (NCBI): domain Eukaryota; kingdom Metazoa; phylum Chordata; class Mammalia; order Perissodactyla; family Equidae; genus Equus; species Equus przewalskii. The sequence goes on along the minus strand of NC_091843.1, from coordinate 74,193,471 downwards.
ACAGTACTTGTTTTATTTCTCACCAAATCTCTAATCTCTCTCTCTCTTTATTGGGTCTTTCCCATATGCCTTCAAATCAACAGGAACTTGAAGAGCCATTTTAAACAAATATGCCCTTGACCTCAGGATTTATTCCAACTATTATTGTTTTTTCCTTTCTTCTTTTTGCCATTTTCAAGTGAGTGATCTCTACTCCATGTTTCACTTTCCACCGTCTCCTGTAAAATGGTTTTCCTACCACAATGTCCTTAAAAATCCCTCCATCTGAGGATACAGGCCCTCTCCCTCCCAGTCAGGGCAGCGGCCTTCCTTCTGTCCTCCTCTCATGTTGAGTTTCTGAGCTGCACGTGGCCATGGCGATCCTTGCCTCCATCCTGGAACAGCATGCTCCTCTTCCTACGGTTGAGATTGCTCCTGTCATTTTCCCTCAACGGCTCCTTTTCCCTTTCTTATTTTATCTGTGGATGTCCTTAGCTCAGTCTGTATTCTGCTTGGAGAACAACATTTCTAAATCAACTCTAGCATGTCTAGATTAAGCCTCCCAGTTTCAACATTACAGGTCTGGGGGCTTCCACCTGACTTATAAACTCATATTTCCATGTGCCCACAGAGCAGCATTTTCACAAATTTGGGATGTCAGAAACCAAATCCACTTTAATCTAGACACACTGTAAACCGTCTCAATTTCAATACCAAAATTTGCTTCTTTCTACAGATTAAAACCTTAGAATCATAAATGAATTCTCTTCCTTTACTCCAGTACTCAATCTCTGATCAAGTTCTTTTAGACTGTTATTTACAATCATAATAACAATTTAAAATTAAGACAACATATGTGGGCCAGCCCCATGGCTGATTGGTTAAGTTCGCGGCTCTGCTTCAGTGGCCCAGGGTTTCACGGATTCGGATCCTGAGCACGGACATGGCACTGCTCACATAGCCATGCTGAGGTGGCATCCCACATGCCACAACTAGAAGGACCCACAACTAAAAATATACAACTATGTACCAGGGGGCTTTGGGGAGAAAAAAGGAAAAGTAAAATCTTTAAAGAAAAAAAAAACGTCAGGGCCGGCCCAGTGGCGCAGCGGTTAATTTCCCATGCTCCGCTTCTCAGCGGCCTGGCGTTCACTGGTTCGGATCCTGGGTGTGGACATGGCACCGCTTGGCATGCCATGCTGTGGTAGGCGTCCCACATATAAAGTAGAGGAAGATGGCCATGGTTGTTAGCTCAGGGCCAGGCTTCCTCAGCAGAGAAGAGGAGGATTGGCAGTAGTTAGCTCAGGGCTAATCTTCCTCAAAAAAAAACTGACACATATGTAATGCCTTGAACACATTTCGTCACTTCCTTTCTAGTAACCTCACCCTAGTTAGGACCTGTTACAGTTAAATTACTAAAACAGCTTCCTCACCTCCTCTAGTTTTCCTTCCCCACTTGCTTACTTCCAATTCATCCTTTCATCTACTGCCAAATAAATCTTTTGATTCTTGCCATAACGTTCAAATATTCAGTATAATTCATGTGAACTATTGATGAGCCAGAGATGTACGTATGATTTACAGTCTAAGCATCACTATGGTTTATTCTTCTTATAGATCATGAGCCATTGATTGTAAAGACAAAAATGACCAGCTTTAAGGTCTCCCAGTGGCTCCATATTGGTCAGGATAATTTTGGCTTAGCCTGCAGTAGCAACCAATCCCAAAGGATCAGTGCTTTTAAGCAAAAATTAGAATTTTGGAGACCTTGCATCTGCCACTACAAGCCTGAAGCCTTCCCAGCACTTAAAACCTCTTCTGATGAGATCTGCAGTGATATTAACAAAGCGATCTTCAGATATTGTCTAATGAAATGTGTCAGCATATGGAAGACCTGCAAACGCACTAAACAAATATTTTCAAAGCGCCAAGGCATGATGTTAGAAAATCACGCATGGCCACAAGATTCCTTCAACGTGCAAGAGAGGCCAATGGATTTAACGAAGCAGAGTACAAAAAGCTCATTAATGTCGTTTCAGACTCTTCATTCCAACACTTTAAGAAACTACCACTTGTCAAGTTCAAAGGAGAATATCCACACTCTCCAAAAAGGTTATTAAAATATCCCTCCCTTTTCCAACTACATATCAATGCGGGACCAGATTTTCTTCATATACATTAACCAAAACAGCATATCACAACAAAGAGAATGCAGGGGCAGACATGAAAATTCAGCTGTCTTCTATTAACTCTGACAGTAAAGAAATTTGAAAAAATGTAAATTATGTCACATTTCTCACTAACTTTTGGGGGAGGTGATTATTTTTAACATATTGGTTTACTATTATTTTTAAATTAAATACCAAATTTTTAAAAAATTTCTCTGTTCTAATCTCTAAACGCATAAATATCAATAGAACAAAAACAAATCAGTGTTCTCAATACTTTTTAATAGTGTTAAAGGGTTCTGACACTAAAAGATCTTAGAATCATTGGTCTAAGCCTCCAATTTCATTTTCTTCCTTTCTTTTGGTCCCTGCAGATAAAGGGTCTCTTTTTGTTGCCTGAACTAAACCTTTCCCTGCGGGCATATTAAATACCATTTATTTATTTATTTGGCTATTTAGTTTTTGTTTGTTTCTTCAGGATCCAGTCACTTTAATACGCCCTAAATTGTTAATTCTAACAGTTTTTCAATCGATTCTTCTGCTTTTTAGGTATACAGTGACATCACTGGAAGATAATAACTGAATCTCCTTTCTAAGCTAGAGCTTTATTCCTATTTATTTGTGTCATTGGCTACTACCTACAGAACAATATTAAGTAACAGCTCAGTGGCAATCATTTTCATCTTATTCCTAACTTTATTAAGAATATCTCCAGTTCTTCTCCACCAAATAAAATGGTGACTGTTGGTTGGTAATGCAAATGCTTCATTATATTAACAAAGGACCCTTCTGGTCCTGATTTGGTAAGAATTTTATCAAGAAGAGATGTTAAATGTAATTAGATTCTTTTGGGGTTTGATAAACAGAATGTCCCAAAGACGTCCACATCCTAACCCCCCAAACCTGTTACTATGTTACCTGACATGATAAAGGGTACTTTGCAGATGGGATTAAATTAAGGACCTTGATATGGAGAAATTACCCTGGATCCAGATGGACTCAATGTGATCACAAGGGTCCATACGAGAGGGAAACAGGAGGGTAAGTCAGCATAGATGTGATGACAGAAGAAGAGTTTGGATGGATGAGAGGAAGGGGACATGAGCCAAGGAATGCAGGTGGCCTCCAGAAGCTGGAAAAGCATAAAAATGAATTCTCCCCTAGAGCCTCCTGGAGGAACAAAGCGCTGTCAACACTTTTTAGGACTTCTGACTTCCCAAACCATTCAGATGATAAATTTGTGTTGTTTCAAGCCATGGAATTTGTGGTAACTTGTTACAGAAGCAATAGGAAACTAATAGGCATCGCTCATAATGATCATATTACTTTTATTCTGCAACCTATAACGTAATGTTCAAATTAATACATCAAGTCATAATAAATCATTGTTTCAATTGAGGATTAAAAACTTGTTTTGTTATGGGGTTTTATTATTTTAATATACTTCTATATTCTATTTTCTGATATTTATTTAGTATATTTGCATCTATGTATTATAGTAGTGATATTAATCTATAGTTTTCACTATTTGCTAACTTTGTCATACTTTGTTACCAAAGTTCACTGGCTTCCTGAAATGACTTGAGAAATGTTCTGTCTCTCTTTATGCTCTCAACCAGCTTATATACTACGGGAATTTTTAATGATTGCAACTTTTTGAACACATAAAAATTAAAACTTGAATTTTCTTCTTTATTTTTTTCCACAGTTGTAGATCTGCTTAAATTTTCCACTTCTTTTCAGACTAATTTTGATAACTTAACACCTTGTCAAGAATTTACCTATTTTCCTAAGATTTTTCAATTGATTTGCAGAGTGCTGTGTAAAATTCTCTGAAATAATTTAAACTCTCCTATTTACTGATATATTCCCTTCTAAAATTATAAACCTCTACATTTAGTTTTCCCTTCCTTTTGTTCTTGTTTGCATATACCAGGAGGTTTTCTGCTAATTATTCTTCTGCCTTTTTATGTTGTTGTTGTTTCCTAAAACTAAATTACTGATTAAATCATATCCTCCTTAGTTTCTTATGTTTGCTTTATTATTTTTCTTCAAACTTTTGGGGTTAAATATTAAATCAATTGAATTTCACTCTTTGTTGTTTAATAAACAAGGCGCTCCAGGCTATAAATTTGCCTTTAAGCCATGACTCCAAAAACATCACAGAGGTTTTAATTTAGAAAGTTCTCCTTGTCTCTCTAAATACACTTTCCAAAGTTTGTAGTGTTATTCTAATGTTTTATTCTGCTTATCATATACAAGAATCATGAATTTTTTGTTTAGATTTGTTCAATTAAGTTTTCTTTTCATTGCAATGCCATTAAAAAATAAAGCTTATACAGTTTCTACTCCTTGCTTTTGGTTAAGATTTTGAGGCTGTGTGTTTGGTATATGATCATTTTTTGTAAATGTTTCTGAGGTATTTTCAAATAAAATATTGTTTCTATAGACTACAGAGCTTTAATATAGGTACATATGTATATATTCTATGGTTTTTTAGTATATGTACACATATCATGATCATAAATGTAAATAAAGTATAGATATTGATATAATTATTGTGTTGATTGCATTTTTCACGTCCTTTCAGTCTTTATTTATTTTTTAACTTTTTGATCTTTCAAAGACCAAGAATAGTATACGGGAAAGCATCCCATTACAATTGTGTTTCCATCAGTCTTTCCATGTATTTCTAAGTTAATTCTGTATATAGTTTGGTATTATCTTTTTAGTTACATAATGTTTCATGAGTGTTATTTTATTGTGGATGTTAGCTTTTATCAATATAAATGCATCACGTTACATGCATTTTGTTCTTAAATTCTATTTTGCATTAAAATTTCGTTGCTTCTTTTGTTCCTTTTTTGTGCTTGTGATTCTGATGTATCTTTGTCGATAACTTTATGTTTAACATTCTCTTTCATGTTGTTTTAGACGTGGTCCAGAAAGAAATCTTTGGAGAAGTCTGTAGCAAGCCTAAATTTTGTGCATGATAAGTAGCATGATTTTCCAATTAGTATTTCTGAGAATTTTGCTCTATTTTTAGAATACAATAATTTCACCAATATACGCATAGTGAAATTAATATTGCTAGTGTTTCATGAGCTATTTCTATATTCTAAAATGTCAGATCTTACTTTTGCTAATGAACCTTCTTTTGCTATATCTTTGCTTACTACTTCTGTTCATCTACTCTGTTCTCTTTTTATATATGTAGATTGGATCATATAGCTCTGTTCCTATTACCAAATGCTTTTATTTTCAATATTAATACCTTTCCTAAAATTGCAATATTTTATCATGTCTATTTTTTCATTTTTTTATTTTGTTAATTTGATTTTCTTTCTGTCAATTGTTTGTGGTCTGCTTCCCTTGAAGTTGGTAATCCAACAGTTGTGTTTTTCACATCTACACAATACTTCTGTGTCTCAATTTGTTTTCTCTTCATAATTACTTGTTAAAATCTAATAATGCATTCTTTTTAAATCTCATTGGAAACATGAATCAGAAATTTCCTAAAATTTCCTCGTGTTTCTGAACACAGATGTACTACAGAGAACATATCCTCTATTCTCTGTTTCTACAGGGCAGCTTCCCACTTTGATCTCAAGTAACTCCCTGTTCTATTTATTGCCTCAGGTTCTGTTCAATATCGGACTTCTGAAGGAAGGAGCTCCAGTGTCGTGGTCTCATGCTTGATGTGGCCATCCTTCCCACAGCCTGACTTCACTTTTTAGGACCCTGAAAGATGAAATAGAATGTGCTGAGCTGACTTGAGAATATTGGCAATACCAGACCAGGAAAATAGAACGTTCAAAGGAATGGAGATTATATTTGACTAAAATATCATACTGAGTACACACATCTGTATCTCCTCACACCCAAAGTCCTTGGAATGATAGAATATATACTTTCAAAATGTATTAATCCACAACATCAGTGAAAAATGAGAGTGCCATTAGTAAACTAGAATTTCTCAGGAATTATTGAAAAACAGACCATAACTAATCACATTGCAAGAGAGGAAAGCAATCCCAGGAGTGCTCTGGGCTCAGCAAGAAAGATACCTAGCAAATTGCTAGGTTGATTGCCCATTGCCCAGAATAGTGGGCAGCAAAGTTATTTACCTGGAAGCCGCAGCTAATGCAATGAATACGGGTGCTAGGTCTGGAAAGGCAGTTCTTTGCCCCAGATAGCCAGCAAATCCAGGAAGAACGGGAATCCCTTATTCCTAGAAAAACGGATTCCTGCATACCCCGTACAACATATGTATGGTTTCTCCCCTAGCATCACCAGAGACAATCCATAGATTGTAAACAGGGATATTTGAGCACAAAGGTGAACAGAAAGATAATAATCACCAAACATTTGAGGAAGCCATAAGCATAGTAGAGAAAGACAACAAAATTGTCAAATAAAGAATTAACAGCTGAGAATTAACAGTTTGGTCAGCAGAACAAACAAACATTTCAAGTATGTGTACTTGATATATTTAGAGAACTTCAAAAGGATATTTCATACACAAAAACAGAAACAACTAATGATCTTAGAAACTTTAAATATGCTTGTCAAAAGTTTTTAAGCAGTAATTTTGAAAGCCAGATGGGATAAAAACAAAGCTAAAGAATGAATTCAGAAACTGAAAGAGCAATCTGAAAGATTCTTCTAAAACATGACACAAAAGCACAAAGTAATGATGACACTGTACAAGAAAATCTAAGACATAGAAGTAGCAGAGGTATAAATTCCAACATCTATAACACTATTTACAGAAAGAGAAACAAACAGAACGAAGGAAAGGAAATAATCAAGACAATATTAGAAGGAAATTTCTCAGAGCTAAACGAAAAAAAGACATATGCCTCTGGGCCCACCCAGGGCTCAACAGATTGAACGAAAAGAGATACACATGAAGATATATCATGGAGTTTCAGAACTCCAAAGAAAGGGAAAATTCTGAAGTTTCCATGAAGAAGTAAACAGGTGACCTACCAAGGAACGAGACTCATTATATTGGTTATGAGATTTCTCAGCAGCAACTTATTCTAGAAGACAAAGAAGCAGTGCCTTCAAAGAATGGGAAGGACACTTCTTTAAACCTAATCTTGACCCAGCTAAATTTCTAATCAATTATAAGGGGAAAATAATGGCATATTCAGGAAAACAAAGACTCAAAATGTTTGCCACCCTCATATCCTGTCTAAAAATAACTACTTGAGAATGTTCTGTTTTATACCAATGAAAACCTCAATGAAATGAATTATAAAATGACCAAAGATGCTTCAAAAAGTAGTAGAAAATCTGAACAGAATAATTTCTATAGAAGAAAGCTTTAAAATTTATGCTTAAAATTGTACCAAAACCAGATGATTTTATGGAAAAGTCTTAGTAAACACTTCCCAGGACAGATAATCCCCATGAGCATAGAAAAATAGGGAAATGTGGAAGTCTGCCCAACATATTCTTCAAGGCTAGCAAAATCTTAATACCAAAAATTTGACAAGGATAAGACAATAAAATAAAACTGTAGTCCAATTTCACTTATTATATAAATTCAAGAATTATTAATAAATGAATCCCACAGTCCAGCCACAAAATAAAACATTGTTATCAAATAAAATTTATCACAGAAATGAAAGGCTGATGCATCACTGGGAACCTAATTTACTATAGTAATTCGGTATAAGAGGTAGATTAAAGGAAAAAAAATGATATGATAACCTCAATAGACGCCAAGAATTTTTAATAAAATTCAACTCCTGTTATTGATTTTAAATGGTGATTAAATGCTTCTGCCACTCCGAAATCCTATCATCCCAATGAAAATGAGAAGTCCATTTTTTTTAACGTCACCCAGCATGACCCCCACTTACAGAGAACAGCTACTTTCTAAAGAATTTTGGTATTCCCTCACTGATGTATTAAATGCCTTGTTGAAGAGAATGTTCTCTGGGCATTCTTGAGAAATATAATTAAAGAATGAGCAAGCAGGTTATACATAATTCCACTGCAACATTTTTATCCAACCAATTATTTTTATTCCTTCCTCTATAAATTACCAAAGAATTTCTGGTAACTCAACTTCATTTACTGCAGGCTACCACAAAGAACAGATTTCAATAGATCATCAGAGAAAGCTGTTAGAACCATTCCCTGCTACACTGCATATTTGTAAGTCACCTGTGCTTTGCTGTGTGGTTATTTGCTACCATTGCATGACTAGAAGAGTCTCTACTGAAAGACCAGAACAACTCCTCGCTCTTAAACATTTGCATCCCCTATAGTATTTAGAAAAGCATCTTGTACATACCAGATGTTAATAATTCTTTTTATATTAGCTTAATATTAATGAATAATAATAAAGATTTGATGCACATCTTAAATAACACATACTAAACCTTCAAAACAGTTTTAAGAAACAATAAATAAATATTTTAATTAAAAAGTGTTATACATTTAACTTTATTTTAACCAAATGGGTAAATAGGGAGGGCTTTGTTTTTCTCATTTAATTACATTTTAAGGCCTGAATCAACCTTTTCTCTGCACTTGGGACCTTCCCGTCTTCCAACAGGCTAAGTTCTTTGTCAGTGTATCAGCTGCTGTATAAAAGCCATGATGTATAAAGTGAGATACAGACTGGAACCCTAGACACCTGGAAAAGCTAATACCTAATTCCTTAACATCCACAACTATGAGCTACGTAGCTGCCATTGCAGAAAAGCACATTTTCCATGATCAGAAATCACAACACGGATTTCCCCAGTACCCACATGACTAAAGTAACACATTTGAGAGTTTGTGGTAGAAATTAATGATCTTAGTAGTACTCCAGTGGCCTGGAATCCTTAATGAACATCCCTAAACTCTTTATGTAATGCTGAGAAGAGACATCAGCACTATGGGGAAAAAAGAAGCCCATAATTACTTAACTTTTTATTTAAATCATGTTATGAACTGATTAGTCTCTCCTTACATAATTTGGAATATAGACTTCCCGATTCCTGAAGGTGTCATGGTGTTAAGGACACCATACTTCCTGACACATATGGTTGGAAGAGTAGGGAAGAATAAGTATTTAAAAAGTATCCCTGGGGGCTGGCCCTGTGGCCTAATGGTTAAGTTCAGCACACTCTGCTCCAGTGGTCCAGGTTTGGTTCCCAGGTGCAGACCTACAGCACTCATCCGCCATGCTGTGATGGCAACCCACATACAAAATAAAGGAAGACTGGCACAGATGTTAGCTCAAGGTGAATCTTCCTCAAGCAAAAAGAGGAATATTGGCAACAGACGTTAGCTCAGGATGAATCTTCCTCAGCAAAAAAAAAAAAAAAAAAGGAAGTATCTCTGTGTCCAGGAGCTCAAGTTCTATGTGAGAAATGAGTCTTTGCATCTTTACTTTAGTGAAGCCAACTTCTATGTCAGTGGCCAACCTCCCAGCTCCGGTCTATCAAACGCTAACGGAAAATCATAATGAGCATTTGAATAGGCAAGAGCTTGACAGACAAGACACTGCTGTATATTTAGTCATTTTGCAAACTGCCTCTATCTTCAGAAAATTAGGCTTGCACACTTTCCTTCCTGCCATCTCATTTTTTTCAACTTAGTTTTGAAGTCACAGGGCAGAATCTGATTCATATCGTTAATGTCTCTTTGTTCTTGGTTCTACTGCTTTCACAAAAATGCCGTAGGCAGTTCACTAGAATGACTAATTTACTGGAGAAGTTATCGGAGTCCATTCAGTTGCAACTATAAAATAATTCAAGTAAGACAATGGCGCCTGCTAGCACTCCATCGTGAAGGTTTGTCCCTGAAACTATTTGACTCACCCTAACATATTCATCCATGAAGTTAAAGATCTCATCCAGAGATCTCATAATCAATTTGTCATTCCTGTTATAAATTAAGAGAGTAAAACAAAGGAGATTTTTTTAAAGGTAAAACAAAGTCAAAACATTTTTCACACCACTCAACTGAATTTTGCATCCCAATATTTAAATATTTTAAATAATAGTTATATTATAATATTTAGAAGCAAAATTGCCTTCCCTGAGTTAGTTTCGAAAGGAGTTCTTGTTGTATTGCTCTGGTAGGTGTGAAATATTGAAGAATCCATGTAATACACTGGGTTTACCATTTTAATTTTTTAAAGAAATGTTATTCATTATGAGCATAACAAGAAATATCAATAAGCTTAGACTTAGAATGTAAATATGATAAAATTACAGGAATTGTCTTGTTTGCCATTGCTAAAGCAGTGCTGGGTCACCCAGACGCATGTACTTCCAATGGGTTCTGTTAGACAAACTATATTTTATAATAATTCATCTGACACCAATGGGATTTTCTTCCAGTACTGAACTCTCAAACATTTCATAACTGATTTTATCCATATTGAAAGAGAGGAAGTTTAGTCTTAAGCCATTCAATATTAAGAATTATTGTTTCTCTACAGCATTAAAGGTAAAGGATTGGAATTAGATTATTATAAATAGTAGTTGTCAAAACATTCAAACTTTTAGCATCTACCTTTCCAGAAAACTGCTACTCAAAACCAAATTAATAAATAGATATTAAAAGAAGACTAGAATGTAAACAGATAGATATAATAGAAGAATATAAAGACTAGAAATGTGGCAGAACGCAACATTTCCTGTGTCAAAACTTTTAATATTGTTTATGTTGCCCCTCCCCTTAGTAAATAGAACCTATGCATATAAGACTGGGAGGGATTAAACAGAAACATTAGAAAGGGCTGAGAAATATCAGCTCCAACATCAGAAGAATATAATTCCATAAAAAGCTCCAGTCCCCAAGCCCACCCTCAGCTCTTACTCTTCCCCCACCTCCCTTATCTTTGTAAAAATATTGAACTATTTAAAGTTCCCTAAACATGACAGACCTTCTCACATCTCCTTGCCTTTAGGATAATATTTCCTCTTCCCTGCTTCCGATAAATTCCTGTTTGACTACAGTTTAACCCAAATATAACTTCCTCTGGGACTCTTTCTCCTACGGCCCCAGAAAACCTAGATTTTCTTTCCTTTATGTTCCCACCATGTGTTATACAAGGTATATTATTAGAAATGCTCTCATTTTACTCATTTTACCATAATTGTGTGCACATTTTCCTCCCCACTAAGCACTTTTTTGAGAGCAAGAATTCTATCTGATTCATTTTTATATTCCTAACATTTATTACAGTGCCTGGCATACTGTGGATGATCAATAGATTTTTTTAAAGAATAAAATGAAGGAATTAAAATAACAATGCTATAAATTCTGCTTGAATTTTCATGAAAGATGTTTTGAAGTGGGAAATAAGAAAGCATATATAAATAGGGCTTTTATGAGTATTTCTAGGTGGGGACTCCAACACAGCAACTCTAGAAACAATAGGAGTTGTCAGGAAACCAAATTCAACACAGGGAGATAATATCTTCATAATATCTTCATGGAAGAGGACTCAATACTGATCCATAGGAGTTCTATTTGCTACAAATTTTAGAGGTAGGTAAAGGAGGAGAAAAAGTCATCCACAAAAGAGGTAAGAATGAAGCCAGGAGAGTGTGCTGGAAGCTGAGTAAAAGGTCCCTCATGAGGGAAGAAATAGTCACCTCAGTGAAATGCTGCTAAGAAGCAGAGTAAAATTAACACATAAAAGTGTCCCTTGGACTGGAAAATAGGAGGCTTTTGGTGACATTGACAAGAACAACTTGTTTTCAGTGCTGAGATGAAAACTGTATTACAGTACATTAGAAATTAAATGGGAGGTGAGAAAGTGCAGGTAGCACACACATTTAAGTAGTTTGAGAAGTTTGGTTGAGAAAGGGGAGAGAGAAATGAGAAGGGGCTAGTTGAAAGGAAGGTGAAGCCAAGAAAAAACTGTTTTTATCGTGGAAGATATGAATGATCTATCAGAGAGGGAAAGATTGATATGGCAGGCTTGGCCGTTGTTAAAGGAGCTTCACTCTACCCATTAAGAAGAGGATGGGTGTGGAAGCAAGGATGTTCCTGGATATGGTAACAAGAAGACGAGAGCTAATTTCATCCCAAAACTTACAGGGTAACAATTAACGCCATGTTCATTATTCAGCTCATGCTGAAAGGATACTGTTTACATCTGTGTCAGTCAGGACAGGCTATGTTTTGCAGAGGTAACAGACAATAGCAAAATTTCAACAGCTAGCAATAACAAATGTGTGTTTCTTGTTCACATTATTGTGTATATTACAGGTCAGCTGTAACTTGGTTCCACTTTGCTCTTTATCTGGAACTTTGCTGCCTGTCATTCAGAGGGAAGAGAGAATAGGCAAACTATGTCCCAGCTCTTAAAGCTTCTGCCTGGAATTGACACACCTCACTTCTGTTCATATTTTGTTGGCCAAACCACATCAAAAGCCATAACTGCATTAAACAGGGCAGAGATGTATAACCTTCCTGTAGGAAAACACTGCAGAGAAAGCCACGGAACATGGGTGAAGAGTGACATAATCTATGACAAGTCGTATAAACAGTTCCTTCATGTCTTTCAATTAAAAAGTCTGAGGCAGGGACCAGCCCTGTGTGTTCAGATCCCCAGTGTGGACCTGCTCTGCTCATCAGCCATGCCGTTGAGGCATCCCACATACAAAAAATAGAGGAAGATTGACACAGATGCTAGCTCAGGGTTAATCTCCTTCAAGCAAAACAAAAGGAAAAATAAAAAAAAGAGGAAGATTGGCAATGGATGTTAGCTCAGGGCGAATCTTCCTCACCAAAAAAAAAAAAAAAAAAAAACCCAAAAAACAAAACAAACAAAAAAAGTCTGGGGCAAAACTAGTATCCCCAGTCAAGGATTTTTTTATCCTGTGACTACCTATTCTCCACAACCACGCTCACTAGATTAAAACCACTAGTGTATTTAGAACCTTCACTGGGCTATTGCCACCACCTAAACTGTCATTCCGGCTGTAACTCTAGTCTTCCCTGCGGTAGGTCATCACAGGTAATTTCTACCATTCACTCATTCAGTAAGTATTCACTATTTGCTAGTCACCTCAAGGTTATTGAGACCCACCCCTGCCATAAATGCAATTGTCATGTCTTCCATATGATAAATGGATAAAATTTTCTGTTTAGGATAACTTTCACGTGCCTGAATATCTCCTAGGCTTGAGAAAACTGTAGGAGAGATTACGTGTGAAATCTGGAAGTTGGCTTCTAAATTAAATTATGCATATACTATATTCTGTGACAACTAAATGGATTTTCTCTTTCTTGGAAAAGGCAGAAATGCTTATGAGAAATTCTATCCTTTGTGCCTGAATTGTGCCATTTTTATTCAAAACAGCATAACCAGTAGAAAAAAATTATCACTTTATTAATTAATTAGATGATTGTATAGGATGGATACATTGGGGAAACATTAAGAGATTAAGCCTTGTTCGGCTAAGGTTCAAAATGCAGACAGATAATTTTAAGTTGTAGAATTCAATGACAGATAAGAGAAAGAAAGCAAGGTTGAACTAGCTCATCTAGAAATGAAGAAATATAAGGCTTCCATAAGCCTTCCATAAATTAAAACCCCTCATTGGTAACTGACCAGCATAGCAATAAGATAGCAGAAAATTTTCCAGCAAATATGGTTTACCCTTTAAACAAAGTTCTTCACGGTATTTTCCTATATTTAAAATGATTCCTGTCCAGGGCGTATTGCTACTTTGTATTCCTCTTGATATTTTCATTTAAAAGAGAGCCGCTGTGCAAAATAATGTCCTTGTCTGTCCCTTCCTCATACAAACCTCCAATCAAATTTAATAAAGCTAGTTTGATACAATGCCAGCCTACACTTGGTTTACCCTTGGTCGACTTTAATAGGGTCAAAAATATTTTCGCATTGGCAGTGTACGCATTAATCATTTTTCCAGAGGATTTAGAAAATTGGAAGAGACAAGGCCAAGCAAAATTTTAAATTAATTGGGCCTACCCCAGCCTTCCAGGGTCACCTTGTGGCAGTTGTCCCACATTTTCCAGGTCACGGAGTTCCTGTGTTTCCTACAGCTGCCACGAGGAGAGATCCATGCTGTGGGCACACAAAGGTGAAAGAATTTCTCTCAGAAAGTGCGAATTTTCCTACGGCAACCACAACAATTGCAGTTTCCAGATTGTAGCCAGATACCAACCACTTAAACAATGCATGCTCGCCTGACGCCTCCCCTTGCGCATTTTCTAATCGAGTAGTCAGGAAAATTTGCAAACACTCTGTCATTTACCATAAATCCGCTGCCTACTTACAACCACAGAGTAATTAATTTTACTACTGCTCAGAATTATTAATTTCAGCCAGAAAAATCTGTTTTCTCCATTGCTGCATCCCTTATTTTTTTCCTCCACCAATACTCATCAAAAAGGTCGAATCAGTTTTCTTATAGGGGAAAGTTTATTCGGAGAAATGTTATTGAGAATCTAGACGATAGCAGTCAGGGAATCTATATTTCTAGTTGTAATCTACAATCACGTGCTCCCGGGTGTCTGGCTGACTCACCAGATGAAGCTGGCAACATAAAATAAAGGCTTTCGTGACAGTAGTGATACAGTGGTCCCTAAAGCCTCACTATTGATAAGCAGCCCACCTCATGGTTTGGTTCTTCTAACATAGGTAGCCCATGGGCTCCACCCTCAGTGCGGAAAAGACTCGGAGCCTTTTGAGAAAATTAGCGAATATTTTTCACTTGCTTAAATGATCTTGGCATTTGACAGAAAAGAGAGTAAGAAGCTTTACCAAGGATAAAAATAACTTGTAGTGGAATACACAATTATGAATACACTAGTATGAAAATCTCAGCAATCACGTGTATCTCTAACACACACAGAATGAAAATTGAGCGTTAAATATGGTGCATTTTATCTGGGTAATGCTAAATCTGGCACTCTCTCGTTCGATATTAGTATCCTGCTAAAGCAGCTGCATGATATGTCACAAGAATGTCCATGTTATAAATATGTAATGAGCATGAGAAAATTGGTACAGCTTTGTCTGACTAATGGCCAGATCTCTCCCTATCAGTAGCAGGAACACATAGCTAACACAAGTATTGGCACTTTAATTGCCATGGAAGATTTCGTTTCCGCTTTCCACTGCATGAGCGATCAAGAAAAAAATGAAGGGAAAGTAAACTAACATCCAGAGATGTAAACATGACTCGCTGGGAAATCAGACGTGGTTAAGTAAATTCCAGGATGTTTGTGGTTATCTGGGTCTAAACACTGCTGAGAGTTCTGATGGCTCTTGTTTTTAACTATTTTTCCTCTGGGTGCTTCTTAGTCCAAGTATATTCTTATAGAGACCTTCAACCTTTTGATTATGAACAGGCTGATTATTGTATAGTAAGGAAGAGATGTCAGTCAGTATTAATGAAATTACCTAGCAGAGTACAAGATGCTCTCACCAAGACCACGATCTAGTGAAAAAATGATTTTAGAACAAGGTTGAGAAAACCTTGTTACCATCTTTGTACTGTATCTTTTCTTCATAATGTGGGAGAGTCATTCTGAGATGATGTAACTACTGTTATATTCAAATTTGAAATTCCTATAAAGAGACCACGTCGCAGACACATAGAAAAAGATCATAAACAAAGGAAAAATATGTCACAAGGAGAATTTTTTAAATAAGATGAGCTGCTTGAACTTAACTACTTGGGAGCCTTGAGGCATTTGACACACACTCTTGAGGAGAGCTGAGAAGTAAGAGCCTAAAACCTTTGCACTCAGTGCGTGGTCCAGGCTCACAGGATCTGCATCCCCTGGGTATCTGTTAGAAATGCAGATGCTCAAGCCCCTCCTGGACCTACTGAATCAGAATCTCATGTTAACAAGATCCAGAGGATTCGCATGTGCATTAAAGTTTGAGAAGCACTGGTCTAAAACTTGGCTGTGGAAGGTAAAGAAATTTCACAGATATTACACAAATCATTGCCGAGAATCAGCTTTTCATCTCTATTTCCACTGAGCTAATTGCATTCCAGGTCTACACTTCTTTTTTTCCTCCACATTTTCCACACACAAAAATAATTTTGTTCCGGACATGGATACAATGCACATACCTTCAATAAACTTGTATTTCGCGTCAAGGGTAGGCCCACTTGAAAGAAGGAAGCATTGTGAACTTAACAGTCAAGCAAAGGGAAAAAAACCTAACATCTCTTTGGTGCTATTAAAGTGTCTGGGTTTGTATTCCACGGACTTTCTCATCTCTTCTGATCTGGCCTCTTGTTTAGAGTGGCAGATTTGGCAAACATGTCTTTGGAGGTAATCTTTTATCGTCTTCATTACAAGGCAAAGCCCTGAATACTCCCAAACTGATGAAACAAAAGCCATCTTTTTTTCTTCAATCCTTAAATTTTCTGGGCTCTGATAAAGGTTCATGAAAAAACAGAAATGTTTTTTAATCACTGTGATAAATAATTCAAACATTGTGTAACTAAGCTAGAAAGAGAACAGAGTTCAACCCCATTAATTAGTCATTACAAACTACTGACTTGTACAATAATATCAGTGGTGTTTCTGCCATAAAATATTAGGGAGTTATGTCTGAGATATGGAATTAAGGTACAGGACTTTTCAAAACACATGATTTTCCTGCTGGAAATATTTGTTGCTAAATTGAGCCATCACTGAGATATTGTGCTGTTCAATATTACTCTCCTCTATTAAATGCAAACATTTAAACTTTAATTCATGATATTTTTGCTCAAAGCAGCACTGTGCTGATCTTCACTGTATTTTGACAGCAAACTGAATTCTTGTTCACAAGTATAGGATTTGTTTAGCTTCAGGCATCTGTGTTTGGATTACAAGAATGCTGATTGGTTCACTGCCAGGGGCACCCAAAGGTCAAGCTGTCCTTTTAAAAGTCTCTCTCTCTCTCTCTCCTTTGTCTCATTAATCAGAGTTAAAAGATAGAGGAAAAGGCAGTGACTTCAAATCATTTAATTCTTTTTCAGGATATTTTTAAAAGCAGAGTTCAGTGTTGGTGTGAGGTCGAGTCGGTGTGAGTACAGATCACACTGGCACACTTCTGACAGGTGACCTGAAACCTTTCAAAGTGACATCTGTCACAGAGACAGACACAAGTTTTTTAGCCTGAGAGCTTGTTTTCCTGACATTTCATTTTTCATCAGATTTTGAGAGAAGGGAAAAAAGATGAACTTGAAAAAGTCTTGCCGGGGGCAGAAAATAAGATCAGGTTTTCTGCAGCTGCCTGACTCACCTTTAAAGGTCAGAGGTCTAGCAAAAGTGAACAAAAAAGATCTCAGTTTGATGTTATTGGATAAAAGGATATGTTATTACTTTAAATACGTTTCTGAGACTTGCATAACCATTAGGTAGCATTACAGGAGAAATGGAATCAGAGTGAGATTACAGATCCATTTTAAATCCCAATTTTAGAGTTTAGTCATGGAGTAAATCAAATCCAACCTCACCTATTCATCTGGCACAAAAGATGAAATCCACAGGTGCATGAATTTTCTCATGAATTGAATAATTTCCTGCTCCTATGCTATTGAAATGGCCAGTGAAATTTAGACAAGGTATTGAAATTCTTACTTTGGATTAGAGAGATTTCTGCATTAAAATTGTTACATGGTTTACCCTGACTGAAAAACATCAGGAAAACATACACTATTGAATAATAGAAAGAGAAAAGAATTGGAGTCCAAAAATATCTGGGTTATAGTCTTGGCTTTACTAAAAATGTGATCTTAGGCGAGGGACATTTCTGTTTCAGTTTTATCGTCTATAAAATGAGAGAAATAATATCTATCTTGTGGAGTCCCAGTGAGGATGAAAAAGGACAATGTATTTGCATGCTGCCAAATATAAAATAGTGTATTGACGAGCAGAAACTGTTACGCTCATTTTTTCTATTCCAGTGCTGAATGCAGTACTTGACACGAAGTTAGCGTTCAATAAGTGGCTCTTGATTTGAAATGAAAGGTAGTACTTTCCTTATTATCAAATAACCAATTTTTTTTTTAACTGAGTCCAGGAAATTTTTCTATGAGGTACAGCATGGTTGAAGGTTGGGAAATATATTTCTGTAGACTATCTACAAATTCGGATTTAGGAGCACTAACTTTAGTATTCACTAAGAGACTAAGCACATATTAGACCATAAAATTTTCAAGCCCAAGGAATCAGGCAAATCAAACTTATTGGGACAGAATTGTCCACATTTTCTAAAATGATTGCTTACATATTGCTAACTGGCCAGCATTCCCTTGAGTAGCAAATGAGGAGTTTTTAGCTATAATGCTCCTTATAGCAGAGAATCTGAGAAGGTACAGAATTTAATTATCCTGGATCTGGCCAACTTATTTTAAAAATCAAGATTATCTTGATAAATAAGCCATCAAAACAGTCTCAAAACGCTACTTGTATATCATCCTGACAACACTTCTCCTCAAAGACAGAACATTGTAGAATATGTCTTACATGTTTATGATACTTAATATATGGTGTTTATTATTAAACTATTCAAGAAATTAAGCAGAAAGTGTATGACAAGGTTAAGACTCTCAGACCTGAAGTTTGGGTTGTGACATCTACTCCTGTAGGTAAATTGGGTTCCAGAGCTTAATGCTCTATTGATAATCCTACCTTTTAATCTTATTTCCGATTTTACTTTTTGGATACTGCACACTAATATATATAAGCAAATGAAACTAATGTGTGAGTATTTCATGTCAGAGAAATCTAGTAGTGTGCATTTTAGAATATGAAGCAATGAAAGATATAGTATTTATCTGATCCTGTTCTTATTTCAGATATTCAGTGTCTGTTCTTCCTTAAGTAGAACCATAATCATCATACTACATTTCAATTCTTAGTTTTGAAAAGAGACTCCACAAAAATAGTGAAAATAATTTGGATCAATCCTTAAATATATTTTTTAACCTCCTTAGTGTGTCCTATGTTGCTATTTGGGAAAAGTTGCCTTGTTTTTACAGTTAACAGTCGCTCTGTATTATTTTCCTGACAAACCTGAGAAAAACTTTTCTACACAAATTTAGTTTAGTTTATTTTATGAGATATATTCTGCATACGTTGGACACTCGACAGTTGTTTTGATGGTAGCTATTTTAGTACTGATCACAGAAGAAGGCTGCATGAAAATGTTAATCTATACTACCTGGAACCACAAAATTATAGAACCATCTAAAGAACAAGTATATAAAAATTTCTCCCAGTGAATTTTATAGTACTTTGGGGATCTCACCAGCCTTCCTTGACATTCTAAGTTACTTTCTCTAGATTAATAAATATATTGTCCGGAATCATAATCTGTTTGTGTCTTTTAATATCATTCTTTGCAATTTTTGATGTGTTTTCCAATACTAGGATTTTAAAGGAACAAATACATTTTTATTATTTCTGAACCTGTGTATAATCTCAGATGTATAACGTGTACATTTCTGCTTCCTTAACATTTATTTATTCACAATTGCACAACATTCAGGGAATGGAGTTGACAAGTGCTACTTGATTTCCAAGAACAGGCAGGACCCATTTATGAGACTTTTAAAGCCATTCTTTTTCAAAACAAAAAGTGACATTGTTCTAACGTCATGTGAACTAAAGTGCCAGAGTTCAATTTCAGTTCAGAAGTACAAACCCAGAAGACATGAGTGGGTTTCCAATTTGGTGAAATATTTTGGATCTAGCTTCTGAACTGGAGAAGAGAAATGATACAAACAAAGTAACACTTCAGAGTCTGTGAACAAACAGACATTTCATCCGCTGGGTGGCTTTGGACAAGTAGAAAGGGCTGTTACGCCTTTAACTTATTTCCTCTGCGCCCCACTCTTTGAGTCAAGAAAAGAGGCTCTGTGACTTAAACAGGGCCTACATCTGATCAGGAAAACAGACTGTGGCGTGGCCATTAGAACCTGTCTACCTCTGCCTGTCCCCTCAACCCGTCGCCCTCGTGTGAAAGCAGCCTTCACCCACTGCGAAGACTCACAGAGGACACTCTTACCTCTACCCTTTCCTTAAGGCAATGCTGCACCAAACCTGTCTCCAGCCCGCCCCGTGCCTTTGCCTCATCTTTGTACTCTGTGCCAGTCTCTGACCTTGCCAAGAAAGTGTCCCATTTCAGATATTTTCTTCCTAAAAAATAGACAGGTTTTTTTTTTTTAATTTTCTGATTACATCAGCAAGACATACATGTTCATCGGAGATAACTTAGAAAGTAACATCCAGGATCACATTTGCTTTCAGTCACTTTCTCCTGAGCTTTGTTTTAAATACACGAGGACATTCACAATATATGCTTTCATATTCAGCTTTTTTCATCATATCATAAGCATTTCCTCATCGCTATAAAAATTTTTTCAAGATAATTTTACTAGTTACATAACAGCCTCTCAATATAATTTCAATGGTGTATTTTACGTCCTTTGTCCTCTTTCCATTTATCACCTAGTGAGTTTTTCAGTCATTTTTAAGTCATCTTATATGTCCTTAAAGATTAAAAATTAATCACTTGTTCTATTCAAAAATATTTCTGAGATTATTACTTGTCTTTTAAGCCACTTAAGATTTTTTTGGTGTCTAGAGATTTTTAATATTTATGTTGGCAAATATATTGATCTTTGATTTTCTTATTTTTTTTTGCATTTGCTCATTTTTTTCTACTTTGATTTTTCCCGTTGCTTTTTAAGCCTGCAAGTTTTTCCCCCATAGCAAAAATTCACCTGTATTTTCTTCCTGTTTTAGAAAAGCAATGTTTAACATTGATTATTGATGAAACTGAGTGCTGAGTACATGGAAATTCATTATACTATTCAATCCACTTTGCTATATGTTTAAAATTCTCTGTATTAAGAAGAAAAAATAGAAACTGTTCTGGTTTCTTTTTATCCTATAGAGACTTACTTTTTCTAAATTATATCTTTTCTGGGCTCTGATGGAGACAGAGCTGACTTGAAGTAAAGTGTTCATGTACGCCAGTTGTTCCCAAAGTTTAGTATCCACAAGAATCACCTGGGGTATTTGTCATAAGATTTTAATGCAAAGGCTGGTGTGAGACCCAGGAATTTGCATTTTTCACAAGCACTTGAAGTGATTATGCTGAGATAGTCTATGGACCACACCGGAATTGTGTGCTCCATATTTTAAAATTAGATGAGTGATTTCAACACATGGTGCTGGAACACATGGATATCTACATGCAACAAAAAAAATGACTTTCCATCCGTATCTTTCACCACGTATAAAAATTAACTCAAGGGGCCAGCCCAGTGGCACAGCGGTTAAATTCGAACGGTCAGCTTTGGCGGCCCTGGGTTAGCTGGTTTGGATCCTGGGTGCAGACCTATGCACCACTTGTCAAGCCATGCTGTGGCAGGGGTTCCACATAAAATAGAGAAAGATGGGCATGCATGTTAGCTCAGGGCCAGTATTTCTCAGCAAAAAGAGGAGGATCAGTGGCAGATGTTAGCTCGGGGCTAATCTTCCACAAAAAAAAACCAAAAAAATTAACTGAGAAAGATCACATAAGACACTAAAAATAAATGGATATAGACTTAAATGTAAAACCTAAAACTATAAAACTTCTGGAAGAAAACATAGGAGAAAATCTTTGTGGCCTTGGGTTATGCAAAGATTTCTTAGCTATGACACTAAAAGCATAATCCATAAAACACAAAATTGACAAATTGGATCCAATCAAAACTAAAAACTTCTGCTCTGGAGCCAACTCCATGGCTGAGTGGTTAAAGTTCCACATGTTCAGCTTCAGAGGCCCAGGTTCACGGGGTCAGATGCTGGGCATGGACCTACTCCACTCATCAAACATGCTATGGAGGCATCCCGCATACAAAACAGAGGAAGATTGGCACAAATGTTAGCTCAGGGCTAATCTTCCTCAAGCAAAAAAATGGGAAGATTGGCAACAGATGTTATGTCAGGGTGAATCTTCCTCAGCAAAAAAAAAAAGAAACCTGCTCTTTGAAAGATGCTATTATTAGCAGAGAATGAAAAGACAAGTCACAGACTGGGAGAATATATTTTCAAAGCATATGTCTGATAAAGGACTTGTATACACAATTTGGTATTTTTAAAAACCCTTAAAACTTAAAATAAATAAATAACCCAATTAAATGATGAACAAAATATCTGAACAGACACTTCACCAAAGGAGATATATGGATGGCAAGTGATCATTTGAAAAGTGCTGAACATCATTAGCAATTTGGGAAATACAAACTAAATACCATTGAGATACTATTACATACCTGTAGAGTGGCTAAAATTTAAAAAAAACAAAGATTGGCAAGGATTGGAGGAACTGGAACTCTCATACACTGCTGATGGGGATGTAAAATGACACAACTATTTTGGAAAACATTTTTTCTTTAAAAGTTAAACCTACACCTACCATACGATCCAGCCATTCCATTCCTAGGTATTTAGCCAAGAGAAATGAAAGCATATGTCCATACAAAGACTTGTACCTAAATACTCTCAGTAGTTTTATCTATAGTAGCCCAAAACTGGAAATAACCCAAGTGTCCATCAATAAGTGAATGAATAAACAAATTTTTAAAGATGTATACAATGGAAAAATACCCATCAGTAGAAAGGAATGAACTACTGATGTATACAAAGTGTTTGAATCTCAAAATAATTATTCTGAGTGAAATAAGGCAAACCAAAAGAGTGCATACTTTATGATTCTATTTATGTAAAATCCTAAACAACACAAACAAATCTATAGTGACAGAAAGCAGATCAGTGATTGCTTAGGGAAGTGGGAAGGGGTGGAAGGCAGGAATTTATAAAGGGTCATGAGAAAACTTTTGGGGATGAAGGATAATTTCATAATCTTGATCATGGTGATAGTTTCATGCATATATAAATATGTCGAAAATAAAACATAAATTTGGTTAGAGCCTCCATAAAATAGTGGTCTACCTAATTTTCTTTCTCTCCTATCCCGTTCTGGGATAACACAACCTCTCAGGTTGACTGTTGCATTTTGGAGCAAAACCTAACAGACGAATTCCCAGAAGAACTGTGCAAAAGTGAAGTATAATAAAGTTAATGTGTTCTGTTTTGTGATGGGCCCGTGGAAAATCAGTCTGCCTAGAAGGAGCTAGCTCTGTCATGATTTGGGTTCCCCAGCAACAAGACTCTGAGATGGAATTTCCTATGCAGGATTTTTATTAGGGAGTGTCCTTGGGATCAACCCCTGTGGAAGAGAAGCAGGATTGCGTAGAGGAAGAAATCAAGCTGTGATCCAGGCCTGGGAGCTTCGGCTAACCCTACAGACTCTCTGGAGCTGAAAGGCAGGAATACTTAGAGTTAAATCCAAATAGATAACAATCATGTGACTAAAAGTTATAACACACATAGTAGATAGCCATGAGTTCAGATGAGGCTTGATCCATTGTTCAAAGAATGTCACCAAGGACCCAGTTCCTTGCTGTCTCTCTGTTCTGCCTTCCACACACCCAGGGCACACAGCGGCTCCATTCAGTGGTCTCCTCAGTTCCAGACTTACATGACTGAACACGAAGACTGTAGTCACAGACCTCACATCCTCCTATCAACAACTCCAGTGGAAAAGAGATCGAAAGTCTAGTAGCTGCTCTGAAAAACAAAAGACTTCTCTAAAAAAAGGGAATTTTTTTTTTTAATCCAGCAAAAGTCTCCACATCTCTTCAGTTGGGGTCTGTGCCCACACCTGAACCAATTCCCTGGTCAGGAGATTGGACTAGATTTTTCAGTACAGTCCTGAAACTCGGGTGGAATCAACTCCTCCAAAATGGAGGAGGGGGGATTTTCATAAAGAACCTGTGGGTACTTGTATCAAGAAGTAGATATAATAGATGCTGAGCCTAGTGCTCTAGTGGCAATACAATGACTTAAAGCAGAGGCACAAGCAAGGGGGGAATTCTAGAGACTAAGGTAATACCAAGGGTACTATCTGGAGTATAGGGCCATTTGATGGCCACTCCAATATCCTCACGATTGGCCAGCTGACCCTGCTAACGCAGACACAATCTGTTATTACTTTCCCTATGAGTAAACATATCCTCATCCTTTCAAACTAAAAACTTCAAGAAATGTCAAAAATGAAAAAACAGTTTTAAATTAAACTCTATTAAAGAAATGCTAGTTCAAAAAAGACATAATTGGGCTCTCTGAAACCTGGCAGCTCCCAAACGCCAACAAGTTTTTCTCTTCGCAAGTCTGTTCTCAGCCATTCCAAGAAAGGAACGGAGAAGAACAGAGCTATATCATTTTGATGACAACCCACTTCTAATCCACAGGATCATATGCCTTTGCACCCTGTTCAAAGGAAACTTGGCCTAGAAAAGAATTAGTTTCATAACAAACCAGCCACTCTGAGAATAGAGGTGAGAAGAGATCTGGTGGAAGAATCTGAGACGTGTTGAGGAGTTGGCGAGTTTTAATTGCCAGTTCATATGCAGCTTCATGATTGTGCACAGTGACCGAAGGGACTTGGCTTCTGGTTTCTCAGTCAAACTCTTAATTCAGGAGCAGAAAATTACAAAATCTGGAAGGTGTTTGGTCCTTCTTGAGATATCAAAAGAAAGGAAATTTTTTGAGTCGTGGAGGCAAAGACAATCATTTCAAGAAAAATAGATTGCTAGGAAAGGTCAGCATCATCTTCATTATCCTCATCTAACATTTATTAAGAGCATGGTTTACGAGACATGCCAAAGTCCTTCTTTTCACAAAGCTTAGAACTTGGTACTCAAATGCCTGGTTGTACTGGCAAATGAAATTTAGAGAGATATAAGACAGAAGAAGGCTATAAAATTGGGAAGTCACTATGAAGCAAAAACAACACAAAACACACTTTTATATGAATAAAAATTCTACATAAGGCATGATCAAAATAATATGTATATGATAGCTGCACCAAAAGGAGATTTAAAAATTATAATTTAGGAAATAATAGAATTTAAGCCAAATGCCAAAAAACTTTAAGAAGAAAAACATGTTAAATGGCTCGAGTGATCATCCAGTCAATTCTCATTCCCGTGAATGTTTCAATGGCACTATTCCTTAAGCCTCTTCTTTTATTTCTCCTTCTCTCTCCACTTTCTCTTAGTAGTTACCATTTCAGGCAAGTTTCACACCCAAGAAGTTACTGCTGTTAATGAAGCAAATGGTAGTAATGAAACTCAAGCTGGAAAAAAGAAAAAAACGTTTTAACCGTCTAAGTTCTAACAAAGCTTCTTACAGATTAAAACCATATAGGTGAAATGTGCATAATGCTTACTTTTTCCTGACGCTTTGATGAAATAAGCAAAATGATATGAAAAATTAGTTTCATTCAACCAATCCTTTCCCCTCATCACCCTGTCACCCAACAGGCCACTAAATACACTCGAGAATGAGTCTGGGAAACAGAAGACACGCTCCTTTGGTTCTCTTGATTTTCTCTCATTTCTGTGAATTTAATTTTCTGTGTGAGCATGTGTCTGAGCTGGGGCAGACAGATTGGTGCAGGGTTTCTTAAAAACAATTTTTTGCTCCATCAGACACAATATATTCTGCTGAAAGAGAAGAAAGCACTATACCCCAGGGAGAAAAAAGTTTCCCCAAAAGTTTGTTCTCTCAAAACTTTACAATGGAAGAAGGCGTCCCTCTTGGGTGATTTAATTTAATTGATATGTTTTTTAACTTTGTTCTGGGGAGAATTAAGCAACCATCGGCTGCACTTCATAGACAAATATCACTTTTTGGTAGATAGAACACAAAACTAGGAATCGGAAAACCAAAAAAAGAATCCTGGCACAGCGCGGGGTGATTTCATCTCCACATGCCTAAATTTCCTGTTTGCAAAATGAGATACAGCTTCCCACTCATCACTTCTTTCTTGGAGATGCTGTGAGGACTAATAGTCTTCACTCAGATTTTTTTCTTCCAAGAAGAAGCAGAAATTTTAATGGTGCAAAAGACGATCTTGATGGAGAGGGCAAGAGAGACGTGATCCTGTGCTAGATTTGATGGTCTCAAAGGCAAGCCATGTTCAGGGCTTCTGAGATGCTCATATCTCAAAGGAGCATCAGACACTGAAATACATAACTGAACACAGCAAATCTCAAGACACACATGAGAACAGACCAAACTGAGCTGTCTTAAGAGATAGGAGACTCTGGAGGTTAAACTCACAGACTCCTGATTCTGATTCTGCAACCAGACTAGCTCAGTGAACTTGGACAAGTTACTTCACTTCACAGTGCCCCAGTTTCCTTGCCCTTAAGGAGATAATAATAGTACCCCCCTCATTGTTATTAGTGTTGTTGAGTGGATTCCAGCTCCTAGCAGCCTCGGGTACAGCAGAGCAGAGCCCTGCCCTAACCTCTCATCTTCCAGTGCTATATCAGATAATGCTCTCCCGCTAGCGATAGGGTTTTCATGGCCAATTTTTGTGGAAGTAAGTAGACAGGTCCTTCTGCCTAGTCTGTCTTAGTCTGGAAGCTCCACTGAAAATTGTCCACCGTGGGTGACCCTGCTGATATTTGAAATACTAGTGGCATAGCTTTCAGCATCACAGCAACACACAACCACCACAATATGACAACCAACAGATGGGTGGTGTGGTTCTCTGACTAAAAAACAAACTCAAGCCTTGGCAGTGAGAGTGCAGAATCTTAACCACTAGCCCACCAACCTCCCTCCTAGGGATAATATATATGGTGTTTAGAACAGTCAACACCTGGTATATAATAAGTAGTATTATTATTGTCATTATTAGGCTAAGATTATCCAGGCAAGGAAAGGCAGGAGGGGCTCTCAAGGCCAAAGGGGCAGCGTGAATTGGTTTGTTGAAACAGCACAATTGGTTTGTTGAAACTATAGGAAATGTTCTATTCCTAAAGCAGAAAAGACCAGGCCGACAGGTCAATGTGCGAAGTTCATGGAGGTCTTTGCTATGATCTTGGACTTTATTTTATACACAATGGAGAATCACTAGATGATTTTAGATAAAGAAGTAACATGGTCAGATTTATGACTTGGTAAATAATTAAGTGAAATGCTGACAGAATATGGCAGATTGTTTACAAAATAGCCACAATTATTTCCCTCCCTATGTCCACCCCTCTTTCTAACATGTCTTTGGAGGTGTTTCCATAAGAGATGAAGTATATTTCTCTACCTATTTGATACGGGTTGGCTTTGGACTTGCTTTGTCTAATAAAAAGCAACGAAGTTATATTGTGCCAGTTCTGCCTGTAAACTTCAAGAGGTTCTATGTTCTTCTGTTTACTCTCATGGAACCCTGCCTCCTCATGTGAACAAGCCCACACTAACCTGCTGGAATATGAGAGGACACATGGAATAGGGAGAAGCTGTCCAGCTGGAACTATCCTAGAACAACCAGCCCCAGCTAACCCGATGACTGGCCACGGAGCCCCGCCAAGACCAAGTGCCCAGCTGAGCCCAGCCTAAATTGCTGATGTGCAGAATCACAAACTAAATAAGTAATTGTTGTTTTAATCTATTCAGTTTTTGGAGAGGGTTGTTATGCAGCAAGAGCCATCTGATACACATAGTGCAGAAGTTTTTAAATGACTAAATTCAAATACTAGGTTGAAAATGGTTAACAGACACCTGAGCATGCCAATAAAAACATGACGAGTGTGATAATCATGACTCGTTTTTATTAGTCAGGAATTTTACAGTGAGCGTTCATGTGAATTATCTCACTATAATTAAAAACAACTCGAAGTAATCTGGGATAGATATTATTATTCCATCTTATGGAGAGGTCTGGTGACATCTATAATCACAGAATGGAACGTGGGACTGGGATATGCAACTTCTGATACCTGGTAGATTTTTTAACCATATCACTCTGCTTCCCCGGGAAAATAAACAAAGATGCCATTTGTTTTATTCATGCATGTGTTCAACTAATACTTGAGAGTTTTCTACGTGTGAAGCACTGCGCTGAGTACTGAGAATAGTGTGAACGAGCCAGTCATCACCCCTGCCTTTGTGGAGTGTTAGTGAGGGACAAGGTGGGTAAACTGACAAGTACCAAACAGTGTGGTGAGCGTTATGATAACAGAAGGACAGGGTGTTCTCAGAACTTAGGGAATCAGGGAAAGCTTTCCAAAAGAAGCAACATCTAAACTGAAATCCAAAGAATGACTGGAAATTGGCCAGGCAAAGAGAGAGGGTAAAGTGATTCAAACAAGGGGAATAGCATACGCAAAGTTAGGAAAGTGCTCACGGCACATTCTTGGAACTGAAAGTAATAACCCAAGTTTATAAACTGTTCATACATAGCATGAGTGGGGAGAGGGAAGCTGGAGGCAATGGCAGAAATTTGACCTTACAAGATTTGTAGAATTTGGCCGTTATCTTGAAGGCAATTGGAAGCAACTGAAGTCATCTTAAGCAGGGTCATAACATGGTAAGATGTGCATTTTAGAATGGTGACCCTGGCTGGAATGTGGGAACAGGACTGAGAGAGATGGGAGAATGAGTAGAGGCTGGGAGACAATATAGGTAGCTGTGGCAGTAATTCAGGTAAAGGATGACAATGCCCTGAGACAGGGTAGGTGGCAATAAAGATGAAGAAAAATGAATAGAATTAAAATATGTTTAGGAGATAGACACAAGAATCCTTGGTGTTTAATTAGATATTGGTGAGAGAGGGCTACCCCAGATTGCTGCCTTGGGCAAGTTCGTGAATGGAAATGTCATTCACTGAGATGGGGACACTGGAGAGGAACTGTTTGGGAGGAGGAAATATTAATTCCAGTTTTAGGCATCTCAGATACGATGTTCTTGTGGAATATCCAAAAGGAGTCGTCCAGCTGAGGAAAACAGGGAAGTGAAAATGGGCAAATTTATTCTCTGTGGTCTCTTGGAGGGTTATGGGTACTTTGGCACAACTAGATTCAGCTGTAGCCTGGAAAGATCGTTTAACAGCAATGGTATGAAGCGGGATGTGCCTTTTCTCTTGGTCCACAGGGGTTAGCAATTTGGTAAGCAGCTTCTAGAGGGTTTATACCACAGGATCAGGGCTGGGTATCTGCAATACGTGACAGCAAGCTAGCTATCCTAAATCTTCTAATTTGGCAAACGCCTGGGGGTAAGTGGTATGCCGAGAGCAGAAGTGTTATGTTCTGGTCCCCGAAGGAAGGCAGCTAGGTTAACCCCTGCCTGTCTCCACCACATTCATTGGGATAATCTATAATTTACACTAACTCATTTCATCATTTGCTGTGATATCAGCAAAACAGATATTATTCCCCATCTTACAGGTGAAGGCACTAAAACTCTTAGTAACTTGTCAGGTCCCATAATTAGTAAGTGGCGGAGCTGGGATACTAGCCAGGTCTCCTTTTCTAAATCTAGTATTTTTTTCTGAAAGAATGGAGGGCGGGGGGGGGGAGGGGGGGGTTGGGAATCAACAGTACATAACATATTTGCTAAAGGGAATTAGAAAGATGAGTTAAGATAAATTTATAATTTCCGGTCTGGGAGACTTGAATATTGGTGATGTCTCCAGCCAAAAGTGAAAGCTTGAGGATGGAAAAGAGTTTGTCTGAGAATATGAGTTCAGTTTTGAACTGAAATTGTTGGGCAAAAGGTGACCAGACAAAGTCTCTAACCAGGAGTTCTTGTCCCTCTGTAGCTATAAACCAAGATCCATACTTTGGATAAGCAGAATAGAAGCTGGAGTTTTTCAGGAAATTCCTTCAAATACTCCCACATACACGGTCACTTGATTAAGGGGACAATTAAAAACGGACCATGGTATATTCTAAAGGCAATGTTCAGGTTAATAAAATTAAGAAAATAAAATAAGGACATTACTTAAGAAAGTTAACCCTGGCTCTAAATATGACGCCTAAGGATAAGGATGACTTAAAATACATTTAATTATATTTCCAGGTTACCCGCAAGGAAAAGGGCAATATTTCTACTCACTTACCTGAAAGAAGCATATGTGTCTTAACTGATAAATGTGTTTAGATGAAAGGAGCCAAAAAAGGTTGTTATTTATTAGAAAATACCATAACTAAAGCGTCTCAGGCTATATTTTTTCTTACTACCTATCTGACATTTTCTTTGAAGGTCATGGAGATGACCGAGTGCAAAGAGGTTCACAGTATTTGGGGTTATTTATGCAACTGCTTGTGGACATACAATTTAAGCTTGACCAGTCTGATCACTCTGGAATGAGCCCTGGCCAAGTGTTAGGGATTAATCTGCCAGGAGACAGTCTTCGATAAATTATTTGGTTGGGTGTTTTTTTTCCTTTTCCTGGTTTAAAACATTTTCCTCCAATAAATAATCTAGTGGTACACCGGAAAACGAAAATGACTGACCGCCTCAGAAAGTAAAAGAAAGTCTGAAAATGGAAACTGGAGAGTTTTCCCTTCTAGTATCCACTGAGTAAGAAAATGTACTTATTTATTTGAAATACGGGCAAATGGGCTCCCATGTAATGAAATATTTATTGAAATTGCTTCTTTGGCCCTCTACAGTTGCTGATAGGGTTTAACGAGAGTCAGGTAAGGAAGCCAGAGTGGAGGTATGTCTACTTATTTATTTATGGTTCACACAGCTTCGACCATAAGGCTTACATTGGGAAATCATACAGGAAGGGCCATACATGACTGACAATAATAGATATTTTCCATTTTCGTTGAATCATTTGCCACAGCTCAGGAAAATCAATTTAAAGGATTTCTGTATCTACCTAGTTTAGTATTGAAGCCTTCATTCTGTTGTTAAGATATATCTATCTTAGTTTTAATTAAAGTTTACAATGTTGAGTGACTTATTCAATACTTTTTCAGAATTCTATCATTAATACCTTCATTCTCTTTTTTGTTGTATAGTTTTTGTTTGTTTACCTGCTTGTTTGTTTCACTAGCCTTTCCATACTTTGAGAACCAATTTCATTTCACCAGCGCAAGCTAAGGCCATTTTCCATTCCTTCTCACTACATATCTACTCAAATTAAGACCATGCCTGCTCAAATTGTAACAATGACCCTGCGAAAGCAGTTTCAAAACAATTCTTAAAATAAAACATCTGTATGAGCTATGCTCAGAAAGAATGAGAAGTGTCTAGCATTCTAAAATCTCAGATATACCAAATAAAGACATTCTGGGGAGAAAGGGGGCATCTCTGCTCCTCAGAGAACACCGGGTGAGACTGGGGCTGTGTGAATTTTCATGAAGTTCATCATGATTTATTGAGGGGGCTTGAGAAAGTCACTAACCAGAGATTGCAAGAAATAGTCTCCAGCATTACTTAAAAAGCATTCCAACATGTTTACTTTTGCTATTCCTGGATTTTAGAAAGCTAATAAATTAATAGAAACACAGAACTTTACAGCTTAAAGCAGCCTTAGAGAACATCTTATCAAAGCTCCTTAATTTATGAATAAGGAAAGTGGGATGCAGCAGCATTAAGTGAATTGAACAAAAGCGCATAGATAGTCAGCGGCAGAGAAGGAACTAGAATCCAGGTCTCTCGACTCCTACCTCAGTGTTTTTCAATAACATCAAATAATTACACCATAATCATCTCACACACGCAAGCACATGCATGCTGGGAAAACCAACTATATACATGAGTCTAATAAAGGTTTGCAAAGATCACATATGATTTGAGCAGACTGCTAACTCATGACCTCCATATGTGTTTCAAAAAGTGTAGCGGATGCCATGGATCTGCCCTCCAAGACAAGGCCCTCATTCCCCCAGCCTCTGGGAGCTTTGGTAGTCA
The DNA here is from genome assembly GCF_037783145.1 of Equus przewalskii. Lineage (NCBI taxonomy): Eukaryota > Metazoa > Chordata > Mammalia > Perissodactyla > Equidae > Equus > Equus przewalskii. Next base: position 74,161,537 of record NC_091843.1, on the reverse strand, counting down.
ACACTCTCAACAGTCTCTCTTCTGGACTTGCCTTGGCTGAAGAGGGCCCAAGGTTAGAGCCCTGCATTGAGTAACAAGTCAATACCAAGGTGTAAAAAGCTCAGCTCCCTTACCCTAATTTGGGAGACTTCCTGGCTCCAGAGCTCCTCCTCGGCTCTGTTAAGGCTTTTGTTGCCACTGCTCTGCAGTTCCACTTCTCCTTTCCCCAGTCCTGCTTCCTTCATGCCCCGCCCCCCCAACACACACACAAGTTTTGATCCTGAGCGCTCTTCTCCCCAAAGTTCAGCCTGCATGCAAATCTTCACCTCAGAGTCGGCTTCCCAGAGAATCTAACCAGAGACATACAGTGTTATGGTTAAGCGAGTAGGCTCTAGATTCAGACTGCCTGGATTTGAATCCTGGCCTTGCCACTTTCAAGTTGTGTTCTCTTGGGCAACTTACTCTTTAACTCTCTTTTTGACCAGCTTTTAAAAAATAAGAGTAATAATAGAACCTACCACACAGGGTGGGTATGTTTTATATGAGATAATCCTTGTAGAAGTTGTAGTGTAGTCCTTGGCACAGACTAATTGGCAGTATTGGTCAGGATGCTAAAGGAAACAGATGGCACATTCAAAATAAAGGACTATTTACAGGGGTGTGGGCAGAGCTAAAAGAACCAATAAGAAGTGGCAAGGCATGCAGGGACTAGCAACAGTGGGAAGCCAGTACCAGCTCTAGGCCTGACAGGGCGAGTAGTCAAAACAATGTTACAGATGTACAATGTGATGTATACGACCTGGAGAGAGCTGGAGCTGGGAAAGAGGCAACCCCTGGCAGATGCAAAGCAGGAGAGGAAGTCATCCCTGTCAGACCATGGCAAGGGAGTTAGAGAATGAGGATAAATCCACTGAGTTCTCTCCCTCCCACCCTCTGGTTTCCTGCTGGTCCACCACTGGTCAAACACAACCAGAAGACAGAAGGCAAGAGATGCCAGGGGAATCAATATGTAGAGACGAGCACTCCTCCCCTTCCCCTGCAACATACGCACACACTCCCAAGACCAGGGCAGGGTAAATAGGGCAGAAATGGATCTAGAGCACAAACTGGTAAGAACCAACACATTAGTCTCAATTATTAGCTATTATCCCAATTTCTGCAATTCTTGACATACCCAGTATTTGGAGTCTTGTTGTTTATAAAAACTCAAACTAATCTGAAATTTGATTATAAGATAGAATTGGATTTTTTTTTTTAAATCTACTCATCCAACCAGTCCAACTAGACCATTAGCACAATATCTGGCACATAGCAGATGCTCAATATATGTTAATTGATCAAATGACCAATTGATTTAACATAACATTTTCTTTAAGAGAAAAAGTAAAGAAAATCCTTTGGGAGATATTATTTCACTTTAACATTCTCAATATACTTTCAAATTACTGAAGAATTTTAGAATTATCAGAAATTGTATTCACTGAGTTCCTCAAAAGTAGTTTATCAAATAAATATAAGTTTGGATTGTTATTATTTCTCACCAAGAGAATGAAAGTTTGCAAGCATAAAATTGTTTATAAAACATGATAGATGACAAATAGTACCCCCCCAAATGATTTTATTAAAGGTAATAAAATAAATTCCACTGGAAGGAAATTTTCAACCTTTTTTCACCTAGGTTGAGATCTTCAAAGGATATTTCCAGGAATGGAGAAGAGAATTGCCCTTTCTCCAATATGAGAAGAAGAATAAGACACGGGGGCTAGACAGCCCTGGGGTTCAAACTCTGACTCCACAGGTGCTAGCTGTGTAACTTTGGATATGCCACTTTCCTGTCCTAAAACATAGATGCTGTGTGCCCATGCACCACTGCCAGGGACCCACCTGTCTGCCATCAAGAAAGCTTGGACGTTGCCATTCAAGAGTGACTTGTCACACTTCCACAAGGACAATAAAAAGTCAGAGATTCCAGAAGAGTCCAATTTCCTGATTTCAGACTCAACTCTTCCAAAGTGTGGAGCCCGGGTCTTCTCTAAGGCATTCAACCAGTTCTCGATCTGGGATCCATGCAATCTTTGAATCTCTCGGAAAAAAAGTTGTACGTTCAGGGGAGAGGGTGCACTGATTCCATGCGATCCTCAAAGAAGTACATGACCCAAAGAAAGATCAGGATCCCCAGCCCTAAGAATCAGACCTAAGCACTGCCCCCACCCTCATCCCGACTGCTCGTCCATCCTCACCTGGCCATGGAGGCAGCTAGCGCCCCGCGATTAATCTACACTCGGTATTCCATTCCCAAGGGCAAAGAATGGAGTTTTTATCTGTGAATATTGTTGCTTTACCTCCTGAAGCTTGAATATCAATTCCCATAATTCAGTTTTCAGCATATGTAGTCAGTTCTCACAGTTCAATGTCCCTTTTTATTATTATTTTAGATTTTGCTGAGGCAAATATTTTGACTGCCTGAAGGTTCGCCTGCAAGCTTTATGCAGTGAAAGTTTTAAAACATAGGTTAATATTTATGAAAATCTCAAGTCTATGAATTAAATGCGATAGTTTCACATTTTGAAAACCAATATTGTTTCATTGATAAAGTAGTTCTAAGATTTGTAAAATAATCTAGCATGTTTTTTATTTCAAGCATAGTTAACTGGATGTTTCCATGATCTTGAAAAGCATATTTCATTAGAACTTAAAATTCTTGGTTTGGGATGTCATAGATAGAGAAAGGTGGAATTCTCTTTAATTTGATTAGTGTAATGATAATAACGTTATTTAACTATTTAACTAACACTTACATAGCACTTTTTATGTGCCAGGCACTCTTCCAAGGATTTATAGTTCTTAAGCTTATTTAATCCTCATAACAATCCTATGACATGGGCAATTTTATTATCTACATTTTATAGATGAGGAAACTAAAGCACAGAGATTAAGTACTAAAGCAACCTGCTGAAAGTTACGAGCCAGGATTCAGACAGAAACAGCAATTGCAGCCACAACAAAATTTAGAACAGCTAATAGTTATCGAGTACGTTCTATGTGCCAGCCACCAGGCTAGGTGTTTTTCTTGCATTATGTCATTTAATCCTCACAATGCAATATTATGTAGGTACAAATTTTAGCCGACTTTACAAATGAACAAACAAACCCAGAGACGTTAAGTAATTTGCCCAAGACCACACAGCTAGTAAGTGGCAGAGGCAAGACTCAATCCAGGTCTGCTGACGCCACAGCCTGGGCTCTTAATTACAGGGTTATAGAGAGCTCAGTACAGAGAGATTGTCGGGCTCAGTCAGGCAAAACAGTACGAAAGTTTGATAAGAGAATAAACATCCCATCAATCTGCCAGCTTCCATTCGCTTTTCATACTACATGACAGAAAGGGCCGGTGATACTGGATTCTTTGGCTTACACCCTGGCTCCAGGCTCCCCTTTCCTCCCATATGTTCTCCCAAGCCCACCGTCCTCTTCTAGCTGCCATCCCGGAAGCAGTTTCATGCCTCTCTCCGAGGGACTTCAGAAAGAGTGTTTGGAGGAATCCAATGCGCTGTGCTCAGATATCCTGTCCGTGGGCTGTGGGAATCAGAGGGGACAAGAAGTCACAGGCACAACCTCCCTGGCTCGTTCACAGCAGCTTGAGTCCTCCACCCCCACCTACAGAATCCCCGCAGGTCTTCCTCCTGGAGACTGCTGTTAATCCGGTCTCCTGGCCGCGGGGGATGAGAATCTGGGCCAAGGTATGTGACAACAGAATAGCAGAAGTCAGCAATGCAAATAACAAAAATTCATTTCAAAGCCTTCACGCCTTACAAAGCTGCTTCACATATGTATTCTGTCATTTGGGCACTTCCTATGGGAACTATTAGAAACTGAAACCGGCTCAAAGTAGTATTGGGTACTTCTGAGTTTTTGTATTTACCTTTGGCTTCACTATCATTATGTATTACGTCTCCTATAATGGCTTTAAATTTATATTTGAACTTTTTCTGTTTCCTTAACAAGAGACTGATACTTTCTCAAAACATATTCAATTCTACCAGGATATTTTGAAGGACAAAATTATTATCATCTTGTCACAAATATTGATAGCTTTGCCCTCAGTTTCCATGGAACCACAGGCTTGGCGTAAATATGGTTACAGGACTAAGAACCTGGGGTCATGAGCTTCTCCAACTTGCAGTTTACTGATACATATGTATATAGACTGAATGTTTGTGTCCTCCCCAAATCCACATGTTGAAGCCCTAACCTCCAATGTGATGGTATTTGGAGATGGGGCCTTTGGGAGGTGACTAAATTTAGATGAGGTCATGAGGATGGGACCCTCATGATGGATTAGTGCCCTTGTTAGAAGAGACATCAGAGAGCTTGCTCAGTCTCTCTTCACTTCCAGACAAGGAAGAGGTCATGTAAGTACACAGCAAGATGGCAGGCTTCTCCAAGTCAGGAAGAGAGCTCACTCACCTGAACTCAATCACACTGCACACTGATCATGGACTTCTAGCCTCCAGAACCGTGAGAAAATAAATCTCTGAGGTTTAAGCCACCCATCTATGGAATTTTGTTACAGCAGCCCCAGCTGACTAAGACAGATTTATATAGATAGATATAAACACACAATATAATATATATTATATGTAGACACAAAACATAGACAGATATATTTATAGATAGGTATTGATACAATCAGAAAGTAAAGAAGATACTTGCTATTGCATAAATAGTCAAATAGGTAGATAGATAGATAGATAGATAGATAGATAGATAGATGCAGACACCCAGAAGAGACTATCTAATACCTGAAGGCATTTTAACAATACAAATTTAAAAAAAAATAAATTTCCCAAAGAATAGGTTGTGAGTGAGGCTTTAGAATAAGGTGGAGAGTCTAACTGAATCAACCTTAGAAATAAACTGGATGGAGATGGTGGGAAAGGAAACTGTCCAAGGAGCCATTGATAGTGGCCACAGGAGGATGGCACAGGTGATGGAGGGGAGGAGGATGCCCTCTGCTTAAGGCCTCCACTCTTAAGCAGTGTAAGGAAATGTGTAAGTAACAGGGGGCAGGCTGTTTGTGGAGGGGACTTCTGTGTGCATATGGTTGAGGAGGAAGGGGATCCAAGTTTGCTTTTGAAAACTTGGCCTTTTGTGCCCTTATTGTGGCTGCTCTGCCACTGGAGTGCGTGGTTGGTACGAGAGAGCAGAAGCAAAAGCCCTGGGCTCTAGCAAACTTGGTCTGTCTGATGAGCCCGCGGTGAGTTAAATGGCTCAGTTGAGAGGTATTGTTACTTTCTAAAACAATTATCAATGTTAGAAAAGATAGAGAACAAACCTTCATGAGCCGTTCCAAGAAAAATATTTCTACAGAGCCGTAGAAAATAATGAAAGGGAAATTTGTCAAGAACAAAAGAAGCATTTCATTCCATTATTTTGGTGTTACAGTGCTTAAATAGTGAGATTTTTAAAGAAATGATATTAAATCTTCCAAAGCCTTTTACAAAATTAGTCAGAGATAGTCACTTCAAACTTTCTATACTAGCAGGTGTGAGCAAGAAAAGTGATGGTCCCAGCAAGGAAAGGTTAGAAAGAAAACCTGTGATGCATGTGCTAACTCATCCAACTTTAACAGGGGCAAATATAATTCCAATCTTTAAATTTATGAGGGCTTTCCTACACTTTATCTTTGAGAGCTATTTTTTCATATTTTATCTTAAAGTTTAATAACAAAAATATCAATTCTGTTTTTATCCTAAAATTCAAATTTTCAAGACAAATGTAGCCTACTGAATCCATCAACGCTCAAGAAACTCACAGAATTGCTGATCTTTAGGGTCGCTACGTAAGACTGATTGGTTTGGCTGAGAAGTCAGCTAGACTGCAGAAGAAGACTTCAGATTTTCTGCAGAATGAGTCATTGCCGTTGAGCGATTCAAACACAGGGTGAAATTAAAAACTCAGATCCACATCACCCTAATTTTTTTGCTGTTATATTTGATAAGTTCTCAGCATTCAGCATATTAGATGTTTCTGACTTGAGAAAAATATAAGTGGATTTCTACCTACACAGGTTCAAAGGATGATTTTCTAAAACCCCTTTTTTGTTGGTATTTTCTACTGAGTTGAAATAATTCATGCAAAAGACGTGGCATTTCTGAACTTTAAAAGTTGGGAGTTGGCTTGTATCATGATTTTGGAGCTATTGAATCCAGGAAAGACCTGGGGCCCTTCTCCTGAATGGAGTTTTTTATTAAGTTGGGTGGAGAATGATGAATCAGTGCCACACTGGAAGAAGTTTTCACTAACACACATCTAGTGCCTACTATGTAGCAGACATTTTTCTAAATGTTTGGCCTTACAGGTCCATAATCCCTTTCTCATAATTTGAAAATCCAAGAACCTTTGAAAATCAGATTTTCGGTAACTCAATTGGCAGCAAAACTTGACCAAACTCACTTGGCAGCAAAATCTGATCTGATTTTTAGCTGCAGAAGGTGTTAATGTTTGATTAGTAATCGGTGCCCCAGATTCCACGGGGGGTATTATATAATAAGTGCTATATTACATAACATATAAATACAAATCACATGTACTGTATTACCTTTCCAAACTCTAAAACATTCTAAATTCCAAAACACATCTGGCCCAAATTATTTCAAATAGGAGAGTGTTTCTTTTAAGTCTTACACGATCCTCTAAAGTAAATGCTTTTAATATTCTAAACTTACAGATGGGAAAACTGAGACAAAGAGAGGGTAAACACATTGCCTGGAATGACACATCTAGTAAGTGGTGGATCTGAGATTTGAACCCAGGCAGTCTGGCTCCAGAGTCCATGCTCTTAGTAGCTACTCCTCTGTACCACCTGAGTGACCAGCCAATGGGGCATCTTTTCAATAAATATTCTTTCGTCTTTATTATATATAGATTTGAGAGAGAGAATATATATTATCCTTAGATATAATTGGCAGCCTCCTATGTCTTTATCAGCCAGGGTCCAGCTAGGAAAATAGTGTCCATCACAGGTAATTCACTCAAAGGAATTTAATATGGGGAACCAGTTACAAAAGCAAAGGGAGAATTGAAAGGCCTAAGGGGACTATGAAGCAACCCAGAAATTAGCAAGGCTTAGAAAGCTACCACTACCTCTAGGGCTGAAATAAGAAAGGGAAGAGGTGGCATTACCAAAGGCCAGGAGCCAAGGTCAGCAAGAGTTGTCGACCCTGGGGACTGAGGTGCTGCCTTACAGAAGCAGCAGTCAAGGCCCTGGAGATTGATGCTGGAAGCAAAAATGATGGGGAGAAATATCCTGGCTTTTCCCTTTCTCCTGCCCTCCAATCTCCCTTAAGTATCTCCATTGTCCAAACCTAGCTAGAAGCCAATTAGCAACGGAGCCTGGAAAACATTGTTTTGAGAAGTCAATCCTCTATGCTGCAGAGTGGAGCAGAGCAAAAGAGCATAAATTTGGATCTGAGGGCACATGATCAAATGACTATTACCCATGAGGTTGAGAGTAAAAATGTTGGATAACAGATGAAGGATCAGTCCGAAAAGGTTTAACAGCTGATTGCAATGGTAAACCTTAACAAAATGATTTTTCCACATTTAGTTATTAAACAATCATTTATTAAGGATCTTCTATGTGTCAAATATGATCAGTGAGGAACATAAGCTTCTACAGAGCAGGAAGCATGTTTTGTTTTATTTATTAATGTTTTTCTTTTTAACAAAAATAAAATTCAGGCAACATAAATAAAAGGTCTTGAGCATAAAGAGTCAATTGTACACGAGATGGGAAGAGGGCTATCTTAGCAGCATGTGCAAAAAAGGACTTACAGGTTTTAGTTAACAGCAGGTTCTACGAGTCAACAAGATGCAGGGACTCTCAGAAAAAATTGAATTGAATCTTGGGTGGCATTAGTTGAAGCAAACTATTAAAACATGGTAGGTGGTACTCCCATCAAAAACATCACTGGTCAGATCAGCTTGGAGTGATTTTTGAACTTCTAGCCATCACTTTAAGAGGGATGTAAATCAACTAAACTAGGTACAGAAGAGAGACAAAGCAGTAAAGACGCTCGGAACCACATCCTGTAAGCAACAATTGAAAACCTGAGAGTCTTTAACCCAGAGAGAAAAAGGCTGGGAAGGTACATAAAACAAACTTTAAGTAATTTAAGAAATGTATTCAGGTGTGTCAGCTACTGCCCACCCACTCTATTTGACAGATACTGCCTCCGCCACAGTCCTGCAGCCCAGGTACCCCTGCAGTGCACAACACCGTTCCAATCAGGGGTGACTGGACTGTAGTTGACATATGACTGTGACTCAAAGGCAGCCAGTCCATAAGCCAGCCGCCTATGACAGCACCTGGAGTAAAAAGGAAGCTGGACCTGACCTTCTCTAAATGGGAATTTGTATTGGAAAACACAGCAAGACCAAACCAGTTAGTAATAGAAGCAGAAGCTAAAAGGAAGCCAATAGATAGAGTTGGCCCAGAGCAAACCAACACCATGTGTAACCTGAAATGACGAGAGAGCAAAACAATTTGTAAGCAGACAAGTTCAGCAGCAGAGAGAAGAAAACAGCAAACTTTAGAGGGCAGCCAAGGTGCTGAGAGGGAGACAGGGAGCAAGAAAGAGAGAGGGAGTGAGAGAGAGAGAGAACGAGACCCTGGAGAGCTGGTTCTGTTCCCGCTATCTTCTCTCTTTCCCCTTTTTTCCATTCTACGTGAATTCTCATGAACTCCCTTTTTCTTAAGGTAACACTGTCAGTTTCTGCCCTTGCAAATAAAATAACTAAAATCTAAAACAAGCTATTCTGAGAAAAATGAAGTAGATAAGTTTTCTGCAGTCTTGAGGGGTAGAGTAAACACCAATTGGTGGAAACTCCAGAGAGACTGGTTTCTTTCCAACAGTCCATAAAGGTGAAAGGGCTGCCTCAAGAAACAGAGCTTTGTCTTCCTCAGAGAAGTCCAAGCACAAGCCGCCAGTCCCATGGCCGAGACCCAAGCCCAGTGTGCAGTGCTTGACTGAACAACCTTCAAGGCCATTCCAGATCTGAGACTACGTCCTCTGATTCTAGGTGGGAAAGTCTCTATCTTGAGGTAATCGAGATGGCTTTCACAATCTAAGAAAAGCGTAACTTTCTAAAATAGGATTTTGCCTTTTGTTTTTCAGTTAGAATATTTTTCCACCCAGTCCTCTGCCATCCTGAACTTCTTTTCTTTCCAGTAGGAAATGACAAGCCCAATTACAATTTTAAGTTCAGTAAATAATGTCTTAAGTGTTTTTGGTTTTGAGAAAAGAAACAGGTCATTTTGGCACTGATTTTTTTTCCATTAATTTTTAAATTCACATGTATTTTTCAGTAAATTTAGTTCATGTGATTTTGATTTATTTACACTTAGCTCCCTAAAATGTGTGGTTAGCAATTTGATGACTATGCACCTTCTAATTAGTCTGTCTCAGAACCAGAAAGTCATGTGTTGCCAGCACGACCAAAGGCAAATCCAGCTGACACAAATTTGGATACAAATCGAAAAAGCCATAAAATTCAAGACCACTCTAAACTTGGCGATAAAAGTTGCCTTGTTCCCAAAAGTTACAGACAAAACAAGTTTCGAGAATAAAATACTTAACAAATTTTTCATGCAAACATGTGGTACACAGATATACTGCAGTGGGACGGCTGCCTCTCTCGTTGCTCTGCTACCATGATTACCTTGGAATCAACGTGTGATTAGAGGGGGGCGCTGCTTCGCATGAGGTGTGTCTGCACCCCCAGAGAATCTGGGACAAAGTCAAGAAAGCCAGTCAACCGGTTGTTTAGCAGAGTGTATACCAACCCACTTGCAGTAGATAGAACGTTGCTGAGAATTATCTAATTCAGAATTAGATAATGTTGAGTGTGGAAGGAACCTTAGAAATTATCTTGGCCAATCCTTCACTTTCCTAATGTGTTTTAAATGGTTGTTTTGACATTCTATGTACATAACCTTTAAAATTCAAATGACATCGGTCCAGGCCTGAGTTTAATTATAAAACTCAAAGCACATATGGAGCAGAGAGAACATTTTCTAGGGAAACCTAGAGAATTGTTTTATGGGTTTTTTTTCCCCCTTATTCTTCAGACCCACAACGTGAAAATAGGTTTCCTCCTTAAAATGTGTTAGAAAGAGTGGTAACACTACCGGGGTATATAAAATGTATATTTTATATACAATTTATGTTGATAAAAATTCTAAACCTGCTTCAACATATCTATCTGTGCCAATTTTCTGCAAGCCAACATTTCATAAATCATATTCAAAACAAATACCAAAAATACATAACTTACATAATTAAACACTTATGTATTAAATTTACACACAGGCATAATCTTTCCAATTTAAAGATATTTATTCATGCCAGGGTCTACATATTCAGCAATGGTTGGGGAAAAAAAATAAAACTTTAACCAGAAGTCCTTCTTAATGAGTTCACTGGTTAAAGGTTTGATGCCACTGCCTTCGTGTCACCTTGGGCATCCTGCAACTTAGAGACACAGGCCTAAGGTAGTTCCCCTTGTTGATCTTTCTCTCTCCCAAAAGTCTCTGCTCACCCCACTCCATTTATAAGCTTAAGTCTTTGCTCACTGACTTACTTCTAACTACTGAGATTGAAGATGGCCCTTCAGGCTTGGACAGCCAGTATCCTGACCACAACCCCCAACAAAAATCTTTCATTACCTATGTCACTCATTGTGCTTCTGAGAAATCTGGTTGATCTTCACCATATAACACAGAGGAAGAGCCAATGGTTCTTGAGAGCTCTTCTTTATTGTCTGTGATTTAAAAATGCATTTCCTATTTAAAATCGCCTTCCTTAGGAAATTCCTCATTCTCCCAAAACCACTGGTCTTTCTCTCCATCTACCCAAATTGTACCCCATATTTCAGGACTCTGCTCAAGTCTCACCTACTCCAAGAAGCCTTCCCTGATCCTCCAGCCCTGTGTTCTGTCCCTGCTTTGAACCTCCAACATGCAAACCCTGTACCACCCAGTTGCAGGGCCATCTTGGGTATAATCTTAGATTCACTCGAATTGTCTCATATATTAGTCTTATCTTCCCAACTAGATTAGAGACTCCTATGAGGAAAGAATTATGCTTTCTACTATTTCATATTCCTACAGTGATCAATAGATTGTACAACCCAAAGTCTGGGTCAAAAACATATCAGCTAATAGATTGATAAATATTACAGTTCATGTCCACTTCACAAATGATAATAAAGCAGTATTTGTGCAACTAGCTGGAGCAGATTCATTTCCTCTAAAATTACCATTTATAAAAAGTCATAAACTTTGCAATAAAAATCATTGCTTCTAAAAATACACTAGTTTAGCTAATAAGCATATAAGGTGCCGATCCCTGCCTTCTAGGTGCTCACATTCTCATGAAAAGCTTGTCAATAAATTAATACGCAAAGCGAAAAATGCTCCCAAATAGGCAAGGACTACCATGAAAGGCCAGAAAGAAAGGAGCAATTCCCAGAGGTTTATAATCAAACTCTACAATCTAATGATTAATGTCCCACACAACTTGCTGGATACAAATTCTGAACTAAATTTTTTTCCATTTGTCCTTACTGTATAAAACTAGAGTGCTTTCAAATAATAAGGTTATCATTTGTATTGACATTCATAGTAAAATGGGCAGTGGAGATAAGAAATGCTTAGGAAATTAAAAATCGTAACGTAAATTGTATTTGAAAAATTTAAATTTGGAAAAATATATAATGTAAAATAACACTAATGAAAGTGCATTTAGCTTTTTATTAAAAATGAAAGCCACACTTACCTGCAGCATCTGTCTACTTCAATCATGTTATTTACTGTGGTTTTGCTTTTTCATGCCTGTGCAATTCCTTGTACATATGCCTGGGGACTGGCATAGGTTCAGTTGGCTTTTATTCAGGCCTATCTTTTGGTAAAAATTAGTGTAAGATGGAAAGACTGTCTTTACTTATTTTGCAATCTTAATGTTACATGATAATGTCAAGATCTTGCTGCATATAGTGTACAAATCAAATGCGTGTCTCAAAACACTTTGAGTTTATTGTGAATGCTCTTTTTCATACCTCCCTTTCATATTTTGGGGTTTTATTATCCTTGTTATTTTTGTATAAAAATACAATAATTATATTTCATTTCTTCCAGAAGCAAGTGGAATAGAGCTTTGACATGACTTGCTTTGAAACAAGTCCAGCTGATAAGTGGTGGCTGGTAGCATGGGTAAATGGTAAGACTTACAGATCTGGAAAAAAATTTAGAATAATAACTTTGATAAAGAGTGGCCCAAAGGAGAAGTAGAAACAAATATGAGATCTAGAAGGGAAAAAAAGAAAATGGGTATCATTTCTTCTTCAGTTTTCTAACTTATGGTTGATAGTTGAAGCAAAAGTTATAATGCTACCTGATATGATTCTAAATGTATATAGAGGAAATATTTAATACAATTATATTACAAGGGAAAACAGTAGTGGCTACTGAATATCAGATTAAAGTAGACTTTAGAGGAAAGAAAATTACCAGAGATGAGGGACATTATATAATGATAAAAGGGTAAATCTAACAAAAAGATATAGCAATTCTAAATGTGCATTCACCAAACAACAGAGCTACAAAAAATGTGAAGCAAAAACTGATGGAGCTAAAAGGAAAAATAGACAAATCCACAAACATAATTGAATACTTCAACACCTTTCTTGAACAATTTTGATAGAACTAAGAAAATCAACAGGGATATAGGGGAACTCAACAATACCATTGACCAACAGGATCTAATTGACATTTGTTGAACACTCTGCCCAATAACAGTTAAGCACACATTATTTTCAAATACCTGTGGATTATATATCAAGATAGATCATATCCTGACCTATAAAACAGGCTTCAACAAGTTGAAAAGAAGATAAATCATTTAAAGTGCATTCTCTCACCATAATTCTCTCACTCAAACTAGAAATCAGTAACAGAAAGATAACAAGAAAATCTCCAAACACTTTGAAACTAAACAACACAGTTTCAAATAATCCATGTGTCAAAGAAGTTTCAAGAGAAATTAAAAAATACATTGACTGAATGACAATGAAAATACAACATATCCTTACCTATGGGACACAGCTAAGGCAATGCTGAGAGGGAAATTTATAGCACTAAATTCATGTATCATAAAGAGCAAATGTCTCAAACAATAATAGAAGCTACCACCTCAAGAACTTAGAAAAAGAAGAGAAAAATAAACCCAAATCAAGCAGAAGGAAGGAAACAGTAAGGATAAGAGCAGATAGATGAAATTGAAAAGCAGAAAAACAATGAAGAAAACCAATGAACAAAAGGGCTGTTTCTTAGGAAACATGAATAAAATTGACAACCCTCTAGCAAGATTGACAAAAAAAGACGACACAAATTACCAATATCACTAATGAAACAGGGGATATCACTAAAAACTCTGAAGACATCAAAAGAATAACAAGGGAACACTATAAACAACTCCACACACGTAAATTTGACAATTTAGATGAAACAGCCCAATTCCTCAAAAAACACACACTACCAAAGTTCATCCCGTGAATCAGACAGTTTGAATTGTCTTGTAACTATTAAGGAAATTGAATTTGTAATTTAAAAACTATCTCCATCCTAGCTGGTTTCTCAGGCTCAGATGGTTTCACTGGAGAATTCTACCAAACTTTTAAGAAGAATCAATACTAATTCTATGCAATCTCTTCAAGAAAATAAAAGAAGAGGAACACTTCCTGATTCATTGCATGAAGCTAGTATAACCCTGATACCAAAACCAATAAAGACAATACAAAGAATCTGAAAATCTACTGGCCAGTATCCCTCATGACTATAGATGTAAAAATCCCTCACAAAATATTAGCAAATAGAATTCAGCAATATATAAAAAGAATTATATACCGTGACCAAGTGAAGTTTATTCTAGAGATGCAAGGCTGATCTAATATTTGAAAATCAATCAATGTAATCCACCATATTAACAAACTAAAGAAAAATTCATGTGATCATATCAATCGAGGCAGAAAAATCATTTGACAAAATTTGGCACTCATTTGGGATAAAAACTGTCCAAAAAACAGGAATAGAGGTGAATTTCCTCAACTCGATAAAAAGCATCTACAAAAAAACTACAGCTAACACACTTTATGGTGAAAAAAATAAACAGTTTCTCCCTAAGATTGGGAACAAGGTAAGGATGTCCACTCTCACCATTCTTCTCCAACATAGTGCTGGAAATTCTACCCAGTATAGTAACGCAAGAAAAGGAGCTGCTTCTACCTATAGTCAGTACTCTCCTCAGCGCCAGAAACTCAAAGACATGGCCCTGCCATCATAGTTCAGGTGAGGAGGAGAGTGCTGACTGGGTGGTACGCACTATAATGTTAGAGGAGCTAAGAAACAGGAGCAAGCACTGAGAGAGCACGACAGAGGTGGTGGACACTTAGTGTGTTGTTTTTGTAGTGGATCCTGCAGTGCTCTGCCCAGATCTCCTCCTCAGGACTGATGCACTCATTTCAAGCTGTTGGGAATATCAATATCAAGGGGCTACACCCCTTCCTGGGGGTTGCCTTCAGCTGCAGGGAACTCTCCTGCCCACAGCCAGTGACTGGCTTATTCAGGGAAATGAAGGATCAAGCTCCTTTGCCTCAATTTGAGTCAACTCTGAAGGTCCATGCAGCCTCAGAGCTCCTACAGTGACCAGCTGAGGCCTCACTTGTAACTGCACTGCTATTCGGCTTCTCACTCTACCCACTACTACCTTGCTTTCTTCTTTAGAGGTGTATCTCTCAAGACCACTCTCCAATAAAACTCAGGCACGCAATTCTCCATTTCACAGTCTGGTTCCAGGGAACCCAATCTCTGTTCACACTGTGGAAATAAAAATATAGTTACTTACCTAGTTCTTAGCTGAAATAAAGTTCTGGTTCAGAACACGACCAAACGGATGCCCTATCTCATCTTAACTTCTCCAAAATTCCTGGAGTAGGCAACAATTTTTATCTTCATCTCTACAAAACATGCTGAAGAGTAGAGAGGTAAAATGTCCAAGATCACATACTGAAAGAATAGTGATTCCAGGACTCAAACTCTGACCTTCTCAGTTTCACCCAGTGTTCATCATCCTACACCAAACAGTTTGGGAAGCAGCCTGGTTTTAACAAAATGATGTAGACATCAAAATAGGCAAGGTTGTGTTTTCCTTTTCTATCAGTTATTAACCAGGTGACTTTGAGCAAATTAACCTCTCAGGACTTCAGTTTTTTAGGCAGCTCTGTGTCTACAAAATGGACATAAGAATACCTTCTCATAGCATCATTATAAGGATTAATTGAAACATGGAAGGCACTATTTCCTGTGCTCATGGAAGAGTGATGGCATATAAGATCAAAGAGATTAATGGTATTCAGATTGCGGGGAACTGGGAATGTTTTCCTGATCATCTCACTGAAAGGGAACTCTCCTTTTGATCATCTCTATTGAAAGTGATCTCTTTTTTCTCTGAAATTCCATAGTCTGTTGTTTACATAGTTTACATAGTCTGTTGTTTATTTCTCTGGAATTCCATAGTCCATATGTTTCTTAGAAACATACATATTTTTTATAGTTATAGACCTTATTTGACAGTTATTGGCTTTAATTTGTCAATCAGTGTATAATGCCCTTGACAGCCAGAATAGTCCCAGACATCTTTATATTCCCCTCAGACCCTAGATCACTAAGTGCCACACAGTAAATGCTACATTGATGTATATGGATTTGGTTACTATATCTTGAATAAGCAGATGCTTTGTTGGGCTATGCCTGCCCCAGTAAGTTGTCCCATGAAGGAGAGAAGATAATACATTCACCTTGGGAAGAGGCTACTCTGGAACACATAGAAGAAGAGAAAGCAAAGCGATCGGTAAATTGAAACACCAACCTGCCCAATAAAAGAATGTAGACCTTTGGATTTCAGAGTCTACTTGTACCGACAATCAACCAAATCACTCATCCTCATGGATAAGAGACAGGAATTGAGGGGGAAACAGGAAGTGTTGCTCTAATACTGTTCATTCCTAGGAAACATGGAAACAAGAGGACCAGGAAGAGAGTTACCCACCAGAACACACTTCCAAACATCAATTTCAGTCAAGTCAGAAGTAAAGGCTTTTGCTGAGATGGAGGATGGGGTGGAAATGCTGCTGTAGGAAATGTGATAGGGAGTCAGCAAAAGAATTGTGAGCAGCCATAAAATTAGAAAGCATGACTCTGTACAGACCCAGTCAGAATAGTTTTGTGATTTTTCTACAGCAACATTCAACAGCCCAGCTGTGTGATGAGCAAAATAATTTGGTAAAGATGACCCTGGGTAGAGAAATTCTCTTTTCTTGATTGATTCCTTATGCATGCTTGCAGACTTGAATACATATGGCAAAGCGTCAACTAATTAGAAATATTAGGATATTGTATCCTAGGTCTTGTCCTCCATCAGAGAGAGAGTGTAGCAAAGCTATTAAGAGAAAAAGCTTTACAGATGAATGGCCCTGGGTTTGAATCCAGTCCTTACTCCAATTAGAAATATGTCTTTGGAAGCGTCATTTAACCATACTGTATATATACAATAGTACATGCCCCTTAATTGTGAGAATTAAATAAGATAATGCATAAAGCATTTAACACAGTGCTCATAAGTGCTGAATAAATGTTAGATGATATTAAATAGGGAGGAAGAGAACTGGAAACTCACAAAGATAAGCACTACTTATTTTAGAGGTTATGAGAATTAGATCAAAGTGTATAAAACCAGCACCTATCACAATTTATAATTAAACACAATTTACTTGTTTGTTTGCTCCCCTGCTGGACCACAGATTCCATGAAGGCAGAGATCTTCTCTGTTTTGGCCAATCATTGCCCAAATACAGTACCCAGCACATAGTAAGTATTAATTAACTAATCAGCTAATTAATTACAATGAGCATGGTATTAAGTTAGGACAGTGATCCCAGAAATACTTTATTAGGAACTTCATCTTGTATGTCCAGATCACTGGACAAGTCGCCACACTGATCAAAGAATAAATAACATAAACAATGGGTTAATTAAAGCTTCTTCTTAATTCTTACAGTTAGATGCCTTTCCTTTCCCAAATAGAAGACAAACTGCCATCTTGCTGGTACTGGTAACATTTCAGTGGCTTCTCCCTCATGGGCCTAAAGAAATTTCATCTTGCACTGGCCAGATTAAGAGAATGATAGTTTTCAGAATGTGTGTGTGAATGCTGTTGTGTGGGCACGTGTGTCTTTTCTCACCAGCCTAACACTTTTCCATTGTCAACCAGAGCTGTCTCTCTTCCTGTTTCCATTTCCATTACCCTCATCCCTAATTACTATCCATAATCACCACTTTGATTTCCCTCTACAATTTGACCTCTCTATTAGACTCTTGACTCTTTCTATGACTTTCACCAAACATGTGACCAGGGACATGGAAAGTGTCCATCTTTTATGTTTGTCCTGAAATTGTGATTAGAGTATGTAAACAAGTATTTCTTTGGTTAAGTTATCACTTTTAAAGCAAAACTCCCAAAGCATCTTTTAAAGTAAAAATCATGAAAGGATACTGGAAGTCAGGTAGGCAAAACAGCTGAGATGAAAAGTTACTACCTTCTCTGTCAATTGACACGGTTGTGTCAGTGTTCTCAGCTTTTCAGGGCTCATTTTTGCTGTTTGAATACATGAGAAACAACTAGAGACTTCACATCTGCTTTGGGAAACTCTTGTTTACTGGAAAGAGCTTCTTTAATTTAACATTGGTTGACTGTAAGCAATACTTATTTATTTTCTTATTGCTCTTTCCAATAAATAACAGATCTTACCTAAAAGTGGCTGAAGCCGTCCTAAAGGTTTGTGATTCAAACAGTAAATGACAATCTGCCATGATCTCTGGCCTCCCCAGCACACAGGGAGTCCTTCTCCCGGATCTTCAACCAGAGCCTTCTGATCTGCACAGCTTTGAGAATATTCAGCTGGTGGAATTTAGATCACATTTGCTGTATGTGTCCAGCTATTTTTCTTTCCAGTTTGTTTCTTGAATTTGCCCTTAGGATGCTTTTTGATCTACAGTGGCTTCTGTTTGGGAATTAAGTACTAGGACTCTCAAAGATAAGATTAAAGAAATCCTTTTTGAAAAATAAAGAGATAATTAAAAAGCAAAGAAATTTCAAGAGTGTGATTAAAGAAATCCTATTGCCTGAAATAAATATTTTTATTCATTTATCTTATTAATTTTTGCAAGTTTCTGTTGATACAAAGGAAAAGGTAATTTCTAAACTATTGATTTACATTACTCAGTGAAATTTTTTAAATATTTGTAAAAATTTATTCTAGATGATTTAACACACACAGCCACATGAGTAAGGTGACTTGTCCATTGAGTGACAGAAAAAAACATAAACGCCATCACATCACAGGATCACAACCAGAAGAAACAAGGATGTTCTTGGATGAAGCCTCTCTTGCAGAACTGGGCAAATGAGTCCAATCTCATATGGCAATAGACCTTCAAAGAGGAGTTAATTCAAAGATAGGGAGCAAACACATATTCCTTAGAGAAAGAACTGTATACACAGAGGAAATAATCTTTGGGGAGAGGATGCAGATTCCCAAAAAGATCATGAAGAACTGGCCTAGCTTTTTTGTTTCTTGAAGAACAATTATACACTTTAAAATTGAAGCTCTGATTCTGTCATTATTTCACATCTTTGTAGTGTTTGTTCCTTATCATATACTGTAGATCCTGCCGTAAGTGAGTGAAATAGTTTTCTGGGAGACTGCTGGAGTATGATCAATTCAGCTGGAGCAATAATTGACCCAGGAGAATGCCAGTGATCTCAGTGACGTAAAGCAGCTTCCAAAGTACTATGTGTTCAGAGAAGGGTTTTTTTTTTAAGAAACGACATTCTCAAAACAGTTAAAAATAAGTATCCATGCAAAGTCTACTATGTGCAAAGCATCATATCAGATATTGTAAAGACATCCAGGAACATTACGTTTTCAAAGGGAAAGTAAGAAATGAACACCAGTAACTTTAAAACAAGGCAGAATATGAACGTGTCATATTGGAGCTCTAAACAATCCACCATCGGAGGAAACAAGAAAGATGTATTTAGTTCCAGAGTGGTTGGGGGCTGCGTGTGGTCTTCAGCTAGAGAAAGGACTTCCTTATTATTAGTCATTATTTTAAAGAGTTTCTTTTGTTACAATAAAAGGAAAGGTCATCCAGAAGGTATCATGGACTTGAATAAATGATGAAATAAAACCAAAACCTTAGGCAAGCAACTTCTTTTGGCTTAGAGCCTCAAGGCTCCCGGGCTGACTTGGAGCTAATCCAGCTCTGCTTGTCCAGTCAGTGGTGATGGGGCCCGGCTCATTTTGGCCAGTCGGGTTTGGATCAGCTTTTGGTGGACTGCTCTGGATCTCCTGAGGTAACCCCAAATTCCCACGGCCGTTGGTGACAGACTCCCTTGTGAGTCCTCAACTCCCAATACAAGGTCTGTGAGCCCATACGCAGCACCCATCACTGGAGCCACACATGCCTTTTGTTATGGCTGAATCATCCACCTACTTGCATTTTAAATATTTAGCACACTTTAAAAGTTTATTTCATCCAGGATTTTTTTAATCACATAAACTTTACATGAAAAACTACTATTATAAATATTTAAGGAATAACGCAATGTTGAAAAATCAAAATTTTAGGTTTGTCCCACTACCCATCTCTAATTGCACTGTCATACCCTCCTTTCTTCCTACATAGTAGTGATAATAGTTTACAGAAGAGTTGCTTGTGCACAAGTTTTGAAAATAGTGTCTAAATTGAAAAAAAAAATGAATTCGAGAGAATCAATTGCCTAATATGCCAATAAAAAAACCAACAATTAAATTTCAACAAAGGTCCAACAGCCTTCTCCTGGTCTTTTCCTAAATGCTTAGTGTGCAGTTCTGACTGTAATCTAATAATTGCTTTTCTGATCCAGATAGCAATACTTAATGTTTATCACCAGAATGCCAAGTTAGACGGCCTGGCCACCTCCTCCTAATAAGAAAAAAATGAGCCGAGCACTAGCCAGGCTCCCATGAAGCAGGGAGTGGACCCAACGCAGCCTCCTTCCGCCGGCACAGCAGCCATGTGTTTTCTGTCTCCACTGAACTTCCACAAATTTGTAATTTATTTGGAAGAATATGTTGCAGATAAGCAAAAAAAGGCATCTGGAAGCCTTCTTGCCAAATGGTAACTTTCTGGAAGTTTCCTCATTTAGAAGTAATTTCTGGAAAATTTCTTGATTAATACAAATCCGTGAACAAACTTAAAAATGATGGCTTTGTTATTGCTTTGGCACAATATGTTAACAACACTGTGAGTGCTGCCAAAACTCTGAGAGTTCTTTCATGCGGATTATGGTCTTGTTTACAGATCCAGCTGTACTGAGGCCTTGTCCATGGTGGTAACCTAACAATGTTCCCAGTGGGGGTGCCCATTAGGGGAGGGGAGACTAACTGAAGTTTAGTTTGTTTAAATTGAGCAAGAATGCACAGCGGCACTCAGATCTTGGGGAATGTGTTGGAAGCATACCCTTTCTGGGATCTGTTTTCGTTTATTCAAGGGGGATGTTTGCATTGCTCAAAAATTGCAATACACAAACTTGCCATACAAAATGCCTTCCAAATGCTTGCTGTGATCTGTACAGAAGTGAGTAGAAAACACAAATAATAGTAGATTGAACTAAAATGCTAAATGAAAAAAGTAATTGCTGGCCTCTGACATTTTTATTAATTAAAAATCGACTACTTTCTGTGATGTGTATGTGTGCATATATGTATAAAACATATATTTCCAAGTCTCACCATTTAACTTGGATAGGAAAAATAAACAAAACTCACTGAACAATACCAATTTGAAACTGTGGGAAACTGATTTCCATTAATAGGACACTTATGCAAATATTTCCAACGTATTGGTTTGCATAGATTTGTATACCCGAATTTCATTGGGATTTTATTTTACAGATTCTAATGACAAAATAATAATTGCTTTTTATGCCCCCCCCAAAAAATGTGAGAAACAATAGAATTATATGTTTTCTCACTTTTGACAAAAATTTTAACAAGATTTTAATTGCTGCATATTATTACCAAAAAAGAATCAGGGATATTAATGGCCTCTATGGTAACTTTTGACATTTATGAAGTCTATAAATGAAAATAATCCGTTCAAAGGAACTTTCGCTTCTTCCGCTTTCTATCGTTTCTGGTAATAGATAATCAGGAGGAGATGGAGACCTCAGGCACTGTGCTCCCTTGGCCCAATTCTGGTAGATAAAGACTTCCTCAGAGTTCCTCCCTGACACCAATGGAGGGGTGACCCTGCTTCTGTCATGTGAAAAATGTATCAAGGTTTAAGTCGATCTCTCAAATATCATTCAGGTCAAAATAAAATTCTTCTTGGAAAACTCACAATTCACAGATTTTAATCTGAAGTCAATTTATCAAAGTAATTTTCTTCAGAGGATTTATTTTATACTTTAGTCACAGAATGAAAGTTCAATGAATATTTTTTTAAAAAGTCATGATTTTTACTTCCAAAAAATCCATTTTAATGTGTAATTTCAGTGTTTAATATTATCCTTGATATCAGGAGGCCAATATTTTAATTAAATGTATCATATTCTCTTGTTATAATGCTAAAATCTCACTAATATGCACGAGGAAAAATATAAAGTTGCCCATTTTCCATGAACTGCTCAGTCATTTACTTCTGTGCCTTCAGATTTCACATTCCCACATGTGAACGGCATGCTGTGTAGCCCTGTTCTTGAAGATGCAGTGTACTCTCCACACTGCTACTAAGCTTCAGGGTTAGTGATGGAGGACAGAGGGACGATGCAATGATCCTTGGTTTACAGAGACATCCTCATTTTTCCTATCACTGAATTTTACACTCCTACATTTTTTAAGAAAACAGTTTCTGGGCTGGCCTGGTAGTCTAGTGGTTGAGTTCGTGCACTCCACTTTGGCAGCCTGGGGTTCGCAGGTTTGGTCCCCAGTGCATACTTAATACCGCTCATCAAACCATGCTGTGGTGGCATTCCATATAATGGAGGAAGATTGGCACAAGTGTTGGCTCAGGGATAATCTTCCTCAGCAAAAAGAGGAAGATTGGCAATGGATGTTAGCTCAGGGCCAATCTTCCTCACACACACAAAAAAAAGGTCTCATATCAGCATAGTTTTTGAATCAATATTAACTAGTGTAAGGCAATAAAATAAACTATAAGGGCAAAGAACACAGCATCAAGCTACCTAGGTTTTTATACCAACTCTTCTACTTACCAACTATGTGCCTTTGGACAAGTTATATATCCTGTCTGTGCCTCAGTTTCCTTGCCTATAAAAATGGACCTAATAATGTTAACTTTTCCAGTGCATTGTTTGAGAGTTAAATGACGTAATACATACGTGGCACTCAAAAAAGTGCCTGCCACGTACCAAGCCCTCAATAAATGCAATGTATAAAACTAGGACTGGATGGATAGGCCATTAATTTTAGTTGAGTTAATTTTTAAATTATTTTTAGAATCCTCCATGTTTTAAAGCAGTTAATAGAGACATATTAAAAAATATCAAAGACCTTGTTGACATAGTATTACTAAAAGTATTTCATAATTGTTTTGACAATATCAGACAGCTAAATCTGGAAATATTTAGAAACTATTAAGTTTATGAAAGACAGACCTCACTCAACAACTTAGAAGCAAGTCTCTTGGTATACTATTTTTAAAATGCCCCTAGGAATAATATTGTGAGGTTAAAATAGAAGGAGGATTAGATTGTGACATATTCCTGTGGACTAGTAACTAATAGTAATGAAGATAACTTTCATATCCAAATATTTTCCAGAATATTGTATTCAGTATATTTTTTAAATATAAAAATTTTTCTTTACTGTGAACTATTTTCTTACATTCAAAGTTTAGCATCTTTCCTCTACTGACAACTTATTTTAAAAATACAATATTAAATATACTAAATAAACCCTATTTTAGGAAGACTTGATATCTAGAAGAAACCGTCAAATGTGTCCATACTCTGAGAACTGTTTCCTCAAAGTGTTGTCCATAGGCTTCAGCCAGTCACAACAAGGATGCCATTCTGTTTCTGGGCTGCAAGCTCTCCACGTTTTCAGCACTACCTTAGTTGAGACCAAGGAAGTTTCCTAAATGGGCCAGAGGTGGGGAGCAGTGGGGATGCTTCACTGCCATCTCAGGGTTATTAGTGAAGCAGAAAATATTTCCTAATCCTGTTCATTATTCTTATTTGCTTCCCAAGGACATAAGTGATACAGGGTGTTACAAAAACAAGTAGCTTTTAAAAAACTTTTTGGTGTTTATAATTTAGTGATTGAAATGGATGTTTCAGTTTTCTAGAGATGAATTGTAGAACTTCTTTATTAACTCTCTGAACTAAACTGGTTAATGAGCCACACAAGATATTTCAAAGTACCTGTTAGATACAGCCATACAACCTTTTGAATAATTCACTCTAATTTTGTCCAAATTGGCACCCAATGTTTAGTGATGAGATTGATCAGACTATGACATCTTCCAATGGAAGTGAGAAATTTGGAGGTAAGTTACAGTAGCACACTTGAAAACTATTGAGTACAAACTTTTCTCCTGAAATTGCAGGTTCATGCTAGAACATTGTCAAATCTTTGTACACAATAATTTTATACATGTTTATCGAAATCAGTTTTTTAAAAAAATAATCCTTTCTCTATAATATTCTTTCACTTCTATTTTCTGAGTGTGGAAGTCTAGTCATTGAATCTTTAAGATTCAAATTCATTTTGGAGGAAAAAAGAAAGTATTCTTTACCACAGTAGTGAATTATTCTTTACCACAGTAGCGGAAGGCAGCCTTTGTTCTCAGTCACCGGTAAGACTGCACTTTCATAGCCTAGTGCCTTCTACCACAGCCCCTTGATATATCACATAAATGATGGAAGATGCATGAGACGTGAAGGTGACATGTGCAGTCTCCAGGAGGAAACTGATGCCCTGGTTGCTCGCTAAGGAGCCATCCTGGCGTTAGCTGCATATGCAGCCATCCGGCTGCCCTCCCAGCTGGAAGGAAGGTGTTAAGCAGCAGCTGTCAGCAGAAAGAGATAGGAAAGGGGTGAAGTCTCTCCAATTCACAGAAATAAAAATTGTTAATGAAAATCTCCAGTACCGTACGCTGATAGCTGCCTTCTGTGCAAGACTTCTGCCTTACTTCCTTGAAACTTCTTTAGCCTTCTGGCTTATCAGTTTCAGGGCAATGTATTACTCAGCCACCGCCTGTGAAGTGAACCAGAACAATTTGAGGTTAATTCACCTCTCCCAGCAATCATAAAAGTTTGTTCATTCTTAGACTCAACAATGAAATTGTTACTGATTAGTCCAAGCCAAAAATCTGCACTTTTGTCATTTCAAAACGATTTAATTACCTTTTTCTAATGCAGTATATATGCCCCATTGGCCAAGACAAAAGAGCTATTATTCAACGTGAAAAAAATATTGCTGTAGCAAGCACAGTAACTTTTAATGTTTTCACTGCTGAACTGTCAAAATGTGAGCATTCCCACCCCCTGAAAAAAATGAAAGTATGGAACTATGGTATAACCTTCACTTTTATAGTAAGAGGTTTCTAGAATATGACAAAGAAAACATAGCAATTTCAGCCAGGTCATAATTTAGTATAAAATAAAACAAGACATTTAAACCCGAGGAGGAAAAAAAAATCTGAGAGTGGTCGAACTATCAAACTATGTGTGCAATTTCCTTGTGCTCAAATTGCATTTTCTCCTTTCAGTGTTATACGGAGCAAGGTCTTGCCCTCTAGATTAGAGACTTTTGCATTAGAGGAAACTAGGTTATGTCTTCCACTGTCAGAGACAGAAATTATGAGCTAGAGTGCATTTTATCCAGTCACTCTGAAAAATGTTAGCCCAAGGGGGTAATAATTAGAACTGTTTTTGTCAGGTGAC
Source organism: Equus przewalskii (assembly GCF_037783145.1). Lineage (NCBI taxonomy): Eukaryota > Metazoa > Chordata > Mammalia > Perissodactyla > Equidae > Equus > Equus przewalskii. The sequence goes on along the minus strand of NC_091843.1, from coordinate 74,136,428 downwards.
TGCATTTTAAGCAGCGATGTGTCTGAGAATCTAGCTGTGGGGTTTAATATAAACAAATATTTTTTTCAGTCAGCATTGTGGCTTGATTTTTTTTTTTTTGGCTTTGCTTTTTATTTCAAAAGTAAGCACTTTTCGGGAATTATCAGCTAAAATGTCCTACAATGTAGTATTATGGTGACCTGATAATATAATAGCCAGCAGAAAATGATACTCAAGCAGCCTGAGAACTTCATGCATAAAACTATAAACTAACTCATTGTGAGATTATCATGCATTTATGGACACGAATAACTAGTCTGTATAGATTGCTTATAAAAGTCTAAACACAAATGTATAACAATTTTACTTCCAAATTATTATTTAACTTATTTAAGTAATTATCTAATACAATTTAATATTGTAGTTCTCACAAACATAAATAAAAATATGAGAATGTAATTTACGGGCTTTTGGACTACTTCAGGTGGTGTGGCTCCTCTGTGGTCAGGGTCCCATAGTTGGGTGAGTAGCCTAGGAGTTGTCTTATTATTTATTAACTTGTCCAAATCTGAATATACCCCTTTTTGACAAGAATGGATCATTTTAATATTTGTTCCCATTACAAAAGCATTATGGAAAGATGGCGATGAATGGAAACAATCTTCTCTCCTTTAGCTTATAGACCTTAATAAAGACTATCCTTCTGTTCCTACAATAACCCTATCTTTACAAATAAATGAGTCAATTTAGATTATGAGATTCTCAGAACCAAAGATCATGTTTTCTACAGGTTCTTAAAAATAGCACATAGTCTTTCCCATCATAGTATAAAAAATGAGTAAGTACAAAATAAAACTTTTCTTCTGAAAATTAGCTTTAATTATTTTATATCATATGAAATGAGAAATATCAGCAACTCAAGAGTAACTAATTTTCTGGGACGATCCTATTTTATATATCATGGACGGATTGAAATTTTAAACAGTCTTTCTAAAAAAGTTTTCAGTTGGAAAAATTTTGTTGTCATTAATTATAACCAATTATGAGCATTACATCATTCATAAGATCAGAAACATGACATTTCAAAGAATAGGTTTATGCAGTGTGAATGCATTTCTCCACTGTGTAACTTGGCTCACTCTGCAACACCCATACTGATATCCTCCACTTTGGACTTTAAATGACTACTGAAAAACGCTGCTTTAAACTCTCTATCAAGGCAAATTCTCTCTTCTCAAGGGATCTCACCTCCCTCTCTCTTCCCCAAAATGCTCTCTGAATATAAGAAGATGATCTTATGTCATCATTGTGACAGAAGGACTTTTGGCTTGTGTACTCACATCTGGGTCTTTGCTGGCCTCTCCTCTGCTGATCTGTTCCCTTCTCTATCAAGTTACTAAACGCCCTGTGCTAGTATCCAGTAAGTTGTGTTTTGTACTGCCTGGTGTTTTGGCATTGGCGGAGGGGAGGGTCATAATGGCACCTATTCCCAAAGACCTTAGATCCTGCTGTATCTTGCTGTAGCAAAGCCTCTATGCTCTGTAGCATCCTTGCCCTGGTCCCAAGCTCCTTGTTTTCCAGATTATCTTTGCAATGGAAGGCTCAAGAGTTCACAGAATCCCTAGGTAGCCTCATGGGCCAAGGGAAGCCATGGGCATTATTTAGCCCTCTTGTCTAGATGCTTCCTTCAATTATTCATAATTTACCATCATGTGGTGACACATTGGTGTTGTACTATGACAAACATGGGAATTCATCAAGGAATTTGACATTTTCCCAGGATAGATCCTGAAAAGTGAGTAGCAAGCCTAACCTAACTCCTAATCCATGAATCCCATAATTTTAATTGGGTTTTTTTGCTAGACCTCACTTTGCCCCAACCCAAAGGACTTGAATCCCATGACATATGAATTCAAGGACACTCTCATCTGACCTCTTGCCATTCACAGCCCCTCTGTCTTCTGTCTTCTCCAACCTGCTAATTTTCCTTCCCTTCTGTCAAGAACTGTCACCATGTGACATCCTCCTCCTTCCCTCAGTTTAATTCTCTCTTCCTAATCACCAGCTCAATAGTGGTGGAAGAACTTCAGGAAAATAAACCAGATTATCAAGGAGAGAAAAGAGGTGTGCTGGTGAGTGTACTGTCTCTCAGCTCCTCCTTTGTTCTTCTCTACCCACTTTCATACCACAGGGGCAGGAAGCCTGCAAAGCTATATTTCCCAGACTCCCCTGCCAGCTCCCTTCCTGTTAAGTTTTGCCAGTGGGAGGCACTGGCCGGAAGCTGAAGAAAAGACAAGCCAGTTTTTTTCCAGATTCTAAAGGCAGTTTCAGCGGTGGCAATAGTGACAGGTAAGTACGGCTCCAAGTTGTACTCAGGTGACTCAGTTCCAACATCAGCAGCCTCAGCTGCACACAGACTCTAGGTAACACCATTTCATGCTTCGGGCCTCCGGGCTGGGGTGGTAGTATTTTTACACAAGTATTACTCTCTAGGTGACTTTACCTAATCAGTGCCTCCAGCCCTTCTAATACTTTGTAAGTATATTAAATTAACTTTGTTTGAAATTCCTCAAGTGGATTCCGTTTGTCTGATTAAACACTGACTGATACGAGAAAGACGTCAATCCTGTGATCTCCATTACACTTAAACAAAGTCTACCTATTGAAGTATTATTAGTTGCTTTTTTTTTTTTTTTACCATGGTTGAAAGAATCTGAGCTAGACTCTTGGAGTAATATTTATTAACACTCAAGACTGCCTAAAAAGAAGTTTTACTCTTACAAGGTAATTTTCCCACCAGAGTCTAAATGGTGTCTATAGCAGAGAGCAAGAAACACTAGTTATTATGACTCAGTTTTTGTCAATATGTTTCTATAAATTGTGAGTTGCCTATATTCTTTATAAATCTTCTTTGGGTTTAGAAAAGAATACCAAGTACATTTCTGGAATCTTGTTGCTCTCTCACCTATCTAACCACATATGGAAATGATAATTACAAAATTTTGTCTTTCTTTTCCTACTCCATCTAGCACCACATGTGCTGCCACTCACTTACTTCCAAATTCCTCTTACTTTGAACAAATTGCAGGCCAGTGTGCCAAGATGCCATTAATCACCTGCGGTAATAGGGGAATGCTGTGATCCAAGGACTCCAAAGAGCGAGTAATGTACACACACACAATCAATTACTCATCCATTTTCTTTTCAAGCCAGGGGCTTAAGTGGAGGAAACAGGTTTACTTTTTATCTTTACATCTCCAGGCCTGTTCTACCATAAAGTCGAAAGTCATGTGAACAACTTTTAGGATTTTTATAGACTTAGAACGATAGAATTATAGAAGTAAAAAGAGCTTCAGAAATCACATTGTTCTACCTCCTCATTTACAGATGACTATCCTACTATAACACTCGTCACTCCTATCATAACTTTTTTATCTTCCCAAGGAATCTATGAACTCCTTGAGGGATGTGTCTGTGATTTTTATCTTAACATTTTCTGTGCCTAACAGTGCCTAAAACACAGGAAAAATTCAATAAATGTTATTGGAAAGAAGTTGATGAATGGGTGAATGAGTGAATGGATTAATGAGTGAATGAATTACTAAGAGATTTAATATCTTGTCCAAGAATATACAGCTATAACCAGCCTAAGGAGGATTAAAGACATCTAATGTTATGTTTTCTAATTCTAAGTCCAGTATTCTTTTCACTTAGTCTCTTCTGACTTAACATTTTTAATGCTTTTGCATAAAGCAAGGTGTAGTCCTTTCGCCTTCAGAGCAATGTAGACATATGGGCAAAACAAGGGGAGATGCTGGTGCCGTTGTCAGAGTGGATAAAAGAAAGCAAAGGGCTCAGTACCTAGCATAAGGTTCAGAAGCAACCGTAAAGCCCCCAAGACCACTCAGAGAGTAGAAAAATCAGTCAAGCATGATAGGGAAATAATACTGGACACAACTACACCACAAGCTCAGTTTCCACTGTGGTCACTCCACGTCCTTTTATGGAAAACATGCGACATATAAATAACTGGACGCTCTGAATTTTCAACAAAGTTCTATATTTCTCTACATTATCACTATTATTTTTCCCCAGGAACAGTGCATCCCACTTATACAAATTGTGAAAAAGAATGAAAGACCATAAGATATAAGACTGCTCTTTCAGAATCCAAATGCTCTAGAAGCATCACTAATTTTAATGTATAATATTTAGGCAAATATATTCAATTGGTTGCTCTCTCAACATGTACAATTTTTAAACCAAAAAACCAAATAAAAGCAGAAAATTAAGAGGATAAACAAATGTCACTGAAAAATAAGCACTATTAAAATTCTGTTACAAAAACACTTCAATTCCTTGGTGTTTATTTTAAATCCAACTGCAAATCACAAACCACATCAGCTAAGACCCAAAGCAAACTTGTATACACACACTTACACTCAGCAATTTTGGTGTAACATTAACACACCATAATGCGTAAGAGAAGAGACTAGTATGTCACCATTTGGTTACATGTTTCAGTTTCTCCCAATATGTGATGAAGTAGAAATGTGACATTTGATATTATCACTGATGGTTAATTCTGTGAACATTTTAATATTTTTCAGACATCACAAGATTTATATTTTTCCCTCCTCAAATGAATGTGAGAATTTAAATACCAAGTCTTTCCTTTCTTTTGAAAAAATAAATGCTATAATACACTTCCCAAGGTTAATCTGTGTCCTTGCACCTCCAAAGAATCCATGGCAAGAATGTTTTTTATTGCCCTGCCATATCTAAAATTGCTTAGCCCATACTCTCTTAGACACATCATTTTTCAAACTCAAATTTCTAAGTTTCCTCAGAAAAGAGCACATTACACTAGATGCAAAGTGAATAACTATTTAGGCATGTTCTAAGGATATGTGCCATTCTTCACCAAACAAGCAAGCCTATGTGCTTTAGGTTGAAGAAACAATCTTACAGCAAGCCTTGCTAAGACACCATAGACTTTGAATGATTCTTTGGCAAACTGTAAAGTAATTTTTTCTGGAAATTGTATCATCCATGGAGCCCTAGCCCTCACCAGTTGACTTGTAATGGATATAGTTCCAGATACAGTCTATATTCACTTCCTCAGCTTTCTTATCTCCTCTTAATTCTCAGCCTATTACACTCTGGCTTCTTTCTCCCTATTCCAAAACGTGCTAGGAAGAGAGAAAAGAAGAAGCCTATTATGGGTTTAATTGTGTCCTCCAAAATTTGTATGTTGAAGTCCTAACCCCCAGTACCTCAGAATGTGACATTAGTTAGAAATATGGTCTTGGCAGATGATTGAGTTAAGATGAGCTCATCAGGGTGAGCCCTAATCCAATATGACTGGTGTCCTTATAAATAGGGGAAATTTGGACACAGAGAAAGACACACACACACACACAAGGAGGACACCACATGAAGATGAAGGCAGAGATCCAGGGACGCATCTATAGGCCAAAGTATGCCGCAATTGCCAGCAAAATACCACAAGCTGGCAGAGAGGCCTGCAACAGATTCTCCCCCATAGCTCTGAGAAGGAATCAACCCTGCTGACAGCTTGAGCTTAGACTCTAGCCTCCAGAACTAAAAGACAATAAATTTATGAAATATATGTTATTTAAGCCACTCTGTGGTACTTCGTTACAGGAGTCCAAGAAAATTAACAGAAAGCCTATCTAGAAAAGAACAAAGCTGGCCTCCGAACTCAACTCTTCATCCCATGAAGGCTTTCCCCAAAGTTCCATGCCCGGCCCGGGGACTCTCAGAGATCCCACAGCTTCCACTGTCACCTTGAGGCCAGTTGTTTCCAAATCTATATGTCTAGTCCTAATGTCTCTTCTTTGATCCAAATACATATTTCTAACTGCTTGGCCAATGTCTTCAAGAAACATTCCTGCAGGTACTGCTCTCAAGTTCACCACAAACCTGCTACTGCTTCTGGGTAAACGATATCTTGTCAGTTAATAGCATCACCATCCACCAGGTCAACCAAGCTAGATGTGAATTATATTTAACTCTTTCTTCTTCCTCAGTTCCTACATCAAGTAGTTCCAATTAAATCTACTTGTGAAAATCTCTTGAATCCGTCTCATCCTTTCCAGTCACGCTGCTCCTGCACCAGCTCAAACCCTCATCATTACTTACTCCAACTTCTTCCGGGAGTCTTTGAAGGTTCTCCCTGCCTCTCAGCCATTCTCCACACTTTTTATAAAGTTGTCCTTCAGCAGGTAATCTATTATGTTTAAACTGTAGTTATGTTAAGTCACTGAGATATAGGGGAAGTTGAATGCTGGTGCATAAACTGGCTTATGCTGACTTATATCCATCAGTGACGTCTATACTCCTGTATGCTTTGTTCTGACTCACATGTTAAGGTACGTTTGTTTGATTTCAAATTGCCATTTGAAAGCATGATGTGGTGGCATTTTCAGATTAGTGAGATAGTATGTACTTCGAGAAATTTTAAAATAAAAATCAAAGAATATAATGCATGTTGTAAGGGTCAGTTCAACTGCTTCTCCTTGTGGGTCATCCTAAACTCTGCCTCCTCGCTGATCCCTCACACTCTCTGCCCACTCATAGTGGTTTCTTTTTATCGTTGGCATATCTCTTTATCTTCTAATTACTTGTTCACCTCTTTTCCCTCTAGACATACGTTCTAGCTAAACTGTAATCTGCTTAAGGTCAGGATCTGTACCTGACGCTGTTAGTCTTCCTAAGCACCTCTCACAAAGCGCGAGGCCATTGTCTCTGCTCAGTAAGTGTGGGTTGAATGGGCTCAGTCACAGAAAGTAATAAGTGGATTTTTTTTTTATAAATGCACCATCTCTCTGGAAATCCACAGTGCTCACATTTTGCGTTATGAGCTCATTTTAGAGTGACTGGATGCCTTTTATTGGCTAATGTCTGCCATGTGGTAATGTCTTCATTTGCTGAGTTGATGTTCCAAATCTTACAATTCTTAGTCATAATTATTAGTTTTTCCCCTGAATTTTGTGCTTCATTGAGGTTTTAAAGGGTAAAATTAACCTCCCAGCTTTTCCTCCATAAATTTATAATTTCATTGTGATTTCATTGCTATATTGGCTTCCATTTCAGAGGTTTGTCCAAAGTTTAGGTGATTATGTGTCTGTTGTTTTTCTCATCTCACAAATGCAGTTATTTCCTTACAATCTAACTTGCTCAACTGTACAGCAACAGACACAGCAACGTGATAAGGAATTCTAAATATTATTTACTTAGAAAAGATTGATCTTAAGGGGAATGGAACGTGTTTTTTTACCTGTGTTAAAATCAATCAGAATTTATGAAAATGCTCATTCACCTAATATTCTTCCCTGCTTTGGCATCTGTTTACCTGGACATAAGTCAACATTTTCTGCAGAACACAACACTGTAAAAAGTACATTAACAAGTTCTTAAGGGATATCTTAGGTATAAAATTTGTTTAGCTATTCAACAATATGAAACTTTGATTATTGAACTTGAACTGGAAATATATGGCTCAAATTTCACTGGAATTTGTTTGCTTTTGTATGTTGTACATAATTATGTAGATTAAGAACTGCATTTGAGGATTTATCATTTCTCAGTATTGGGTAAAGCCGTCATAGATGTTAGGCTTATAAACTACTCTACATAATTGCTTATAAATATACACCTTTAAGTACTTTGTAGATGGAAAAAAAACTCATCTAGAGGGTCAGAAAACCGATGTCAGTCTGGAAGCAAAACTAAACTTGGATGAGTCACAAAACTTCTTGAGACCTAATGTTTACCTCAACTTACCGCCGTTTGTCTTTTGTGAAACTCACGCGTAAGAACCTGCTTTACGATCTGCCTTTGAATGCCTCCAATCCCAACACCTGGACCCACCAAGCTACCACCTCTACAAGTATCCCTCCCTCAAACCATGGAACAGGTTACACCCCCATCAGAAGAAGTAAAAGACCCTGGGCCAGTAACTTGGTAGCTCAGCACCAAGTAGGCCTTGTCTCACGTCTTCTAATAACCAGACTTGCCTTTCTGCCTTTAATAAAAACTGCCTCATGCTTTGGTTTTAGTAATAACATTCCATGGCTCCCAAGTCTCTGCTCCAACTTGCATCCCATTAAGCTAGCAAGTTCAGTGGTTCTCAAAGTGTGTTCCACAGACCAGAAGCATCAGCATCACTTGGGAGCTTATTAGAAATGCGAATTAATGTGCCCCACCCTAGACCTACTGAATCAGAAACTGGGAGCAGAGTTCAGTAATTGGTGTTTTAATAAATCCTCCAGGTGATTTTGATGAGTCCTAAAGCTTGAGAACTACTGGGCTGGTTTTTTAGCCTCAGTTCCTCTTATTGCCATGAGGTCCTCTGCTCCCTTCCTCTCTAACTTCTTTTGGAAAATAGAGAAATAGGGGGAGAGATTCTTATGCCAATTTCAAGTGTGTGACTTTGGCAGGAGGGAGAGAGGTTGAAAAGGAACCTAGTACGCTTTGCTGTGCAATATACTGTGGAAAATCTGTAGTAAACGCAGTTATAAGTGAAAAAAAATTGTTCAGGGGAGAGATGTCAAAAGAGAAATTAAAGAAGTCTTACTCAGAGTGAGGACTGTATTGCCCCTGCCCCAGGCATTTTTAGAGGGACACCAATAAAAACTTAAGTTTATTTTTTTGGTAGCCGGGTTATGTTTCTTTGGATTTAACTCTGCAGAGACTGCACCATATGGAGACCAAATTAATATGCAGGTTTTACAAGGAAGTGACCTCCCTGGCTCAGTGTATTATGGGACAAGAACAGCATGGGACAGACAGAAAAGAATCAATAATCTCATTTCATCTCCCTCTGCCTCTTCTGAGATATTGCCCACCCAGTTATCCCCATTCCTTTTTCATCTTTTAGCCTCCCTTCTCCCTTGGTATGTAAACCTGTGAAAACCATCAAGGCATCTTTAAAAAGTCTCTTTTGACCATGCAACCACCCCATGGGCACTACCCTAAATATGCTCTTCTGTTCACATGCAAGTTTCTATAGAAAAGATTCCACCTTCAAAATGTCAACGTAGCAGCTCTTATTTATTCCTTAATGCAGTGTAACACAGTTCTAAGCCTTCCACAGAAAGGAACTTCTAACACCACGTCCATCAGTGACCCACTTACCAAAACCAGTAGGTAGTTTTTAGCCTTTACCAGTAATTATTTGATCTCTTTTGACTATAATTTTGTTGACCAGTCCTTCCTTGAAGCACTGTCATCACATGATTTCCATGACATGAAATTCTCTATTTCTTTCCACCCTCTCTCTACGACTATTTCTTCCCAGCATCCTTCTAAGCTCATTTTCTCCTGTCCTCCTCTTAAGTCTTGAAGCTTCCCAAAATTTAATCCTTGTCCCTCTTCTCTTCTCATCCTATGCATGCTTCCCAGTGTTACCTTCTACTGCCACCCCTCTTCTGTCCCCCCAGCCTAATTTTCCCAGAGCATTATTCTGTCTTCAGACTCGTAAATCTAATTTCCTGGTAGATTACACTCATCTGAAAATGCCAACGGATGGTGACTCATCATCTTTCCCTCAAAACTGTATTCGATCTTCGTGCTCTTCCTCCCACTCATTGCCAAACCAGAAACTTACCATTTAATTATATTTATCCTGTATTTATCCTTCTCCTTTAGCCCTGTACCAAATCAGTTAATAAAAATATCGTTCCCTCTATCCCCACTGCTGCTGCCATTCTTGGTATGCGTTATCTCTTGCCTGAATTATTGCAATAATCTCATAACTTGTGTCTGTCTCTTTCACACTGTCGCAAGTGGCATAACATATAAATGAGAGCAAATTTAACTGCATAAAATTTCTCAATAGTTTCCCATCAAAGACAAGATCGAATCTACTGTTTCTTAAGTGCATTCAAAGTTTTTCATAATTCGGTATATTCCGTACCTAACCAGGCTGACTTCTACCTACCTTCTCCCCATGCTTGTAATTTCAATTATACTTCTAATTTTCTGAATACACGATGTTCTTTCAACTCTTCATGTTTCTTACCGTGAAGCTCTGCGCATAATTCAATCACATCACTCACAGTCTTATTTTATAACCATCTATTTGTGTCTTTCTTCCCAAGCACTCCTTGATATCTAGGACCCTAACTTCATTTTTGTATCCCCAGCACCTACTATAGTGCCTGGCATATAGAAGATGGTCAACAAATGATTATTCAGTAAAATGGATGAGTAACTGAATCAATGCCATTCATTCAGTTTAAGATTCCCTACCTCAACTTGTCCATGTAGAAAACACCTTATTCTCGACATTCCCCTGAAAGTTTACCTCTGTGAAGAAACGTTCTAGTTCCTCGGGTGAAACTTAAGGATCTTTTCCCTGTGATCTTCATGTACACCTCATCTGTAGAAGATACCACCTTTTATTGAAATGCTTCTTTGTATGTTTGACTCTCCAGCAACCTAATTAATACAGCTGGGCAAGAAAAGAAGAAAATAAATTCAGACGATACAAGATAAGAAAAAAACAATTCTCCAAACTTCATCTTACTAAAGAGTTTACCAATTCCTAGTGGATACTAAATTATCTATAAAGTCTCAAAAATTCAGAATATATATACATATATTCTTTTTGTTGAAAAAATATATACGGGGCCGGTCCAGTGGCCCAGCGGATAAGTGCGCACCTTGCACTTGGGTGGCCTGGGATTCGCCAGTTCGGATCTCGGGTGCAGACATAGCACCACACGGCAAGCCATGCTGTGGCAGGCATCCCACATATGAAGTGGAGGAAGATGGTCACGGATATTAGCTCAGGGCCAGTCTTCCTCAGCAAAAAGAGGAGGATTGGCAGCAGATGTTAGCTCGGAGCTAATCTTCCTCAAAAAAAAAATAATATATATACATGGAGACTTCTCCAAATTTGGAGAGTAAATACTGCAGTTATTAAATTATCTATAAAGTCTGTTTTTTTCTTTTATTTAAAAGATTGACACCTGAGCTAACATCTGTTGCCAATCTTCTTTTTGTTTCTTCTTCTTCTTCTTCTTCTCCCCAGAGCCCCCCACTACATAGTTGTAGATTCTAGTTGTATGTCCTTCTGGCTCTGCTATGTGGGACACCACCAGTGTCAGGTCCACGCCCAGGATCCGAACCAGTGAAACCCTGGGCCGCCAAAGCAGAACACACGAACTTAACCACTCAGCCATGGGGCCAGCCCCTCAACTCTCTTTATAGATATGCAATTTAATAGTCCTTTCAAATATTGTTGCAGGTAGATATTTGAGTTAGGTGAATACAAATACTGTTGAAAACAAGGTTCTGATGCCCAAAGTGGCAAGAGAAAAAAGGAAAAGAGTCTCTAAAGAGTTGACCAGTCAGCTCTTAATCCTGACTACATACATTACATGTTACACAAGCACAGCTGGTGCTATATATTTGTTCCCAATGAATGGCTGTAAAGAGAAATTAAAATTATAGCAACCTACCTCTTCAGCCCCTATTCCTACTACCATCTCCTATAGGATGGGGCAGGAAAGGCATACAGAAAATATGGTTTGGACACACCATCATCCACTATTAGAATAAATTATGTACATTTATTCAGCTTTTTATTTAACATGCAGCCTAACATGTTGCCTTTTACTTAGTAAGTGATCCAAGTATTTATAAAGTGACTAAATTAAATCATTTTATAATGCCTCCTGCATATCAGTAGTTATTTGATAAAAAGCATTTTCCTCCTATTACTTTATTACTCTTGCCACTGACGCCCTGAAAACAAGATGGCACAATTCACCATTGATTGGAATTCAACTGTAAGCCAAATGCAGGTGGCCAGCTACCAAGTCCTGAAAAGAACATGTTGAAAACTTCTTACTAAACTAGGAAAGATGTACGGTGTGTATAATAGCAGGTGCAGACTGTTCTACTCATGGATGATACCATGTTGCTCCAGTCATTGTAATGCCCGTCTACCCATTTACAATTTAGTGAGGAAGTAATATATGGGGCTTGAATACAAGGAAAGTGGAGGGAGGAACCGCCTAAGTAGTCCAGCCAACATGGTCAGGGAAGGCTTTGTGGCACTGCAGCTGAACCATTGTTGGTTTGCAAACTGGCCCCTATACAGAGGGCAAAGAGAGACTGAAGAAAGAGGAGGACCGTTCCATACTGGTAAGTGGCAAGGGAACTTAGGAGCCTTGTCTTGGGCGGCTGCAAGACGAGTAGATCTCTGCACCCACCTGCCAGAATCTTACAAGTTTACAGAGAGGGCTTAAGTGGGTGGGAACAGTGGGCAGAGGTACATTCCAAGGGCAAGGGAGAGGGTGATGAGCTCACAGGGTGCAGCTCACGGGTCAACCTGCAGTCAGGTCCTCTGGATGGCCTCCTCCAACAACCATGAGAATGAATGGGCTTTCTTCATGTGGGAAAGCGGCCAGGATGAGAAAGCATAGGGGCATTCCAGGTGGAGTCACAAGGGCACTGTAGGTGGAGTCATTTCCTTGAGCAAGGGCTCAGAGGCTGGGATTCCAAGTCTCTGACTAAAGGACAATCAAGGTTCCTTTCTGGCCCAGTATTTACTGACTACAATATTGAAAAAGGAATCTTAGTTTCCATTTAACTCAGTTGCTTGTACACAGACCCTGGATGATTAGCAGTTGCAGATGCGGAGAGATAAGGAGGGAGACGGTGTGAGTAAAATCCAGTGAAGGCTGCAAGTAAAGTGCAAGATTGGAAGTCTGGGCCTTGGGACTTTGTTTCAGCTCTGATGCTCACCAGCATGTGTCACTGGGACATGTAGCATCTCCAAGCCTCAGTTTCCTAAACTCTAGAATGAGAGAACTAGACCAGAGGAGCCTCTAAGGTCACTTCAGCTCCAAACAGCCCCAACAGGCTAATTACCTGGGTTCTTGCCTCTCCTTGTCTATTACTCATTGGCATCCACACAGAAGCAATAAAAGGAAGTGAAATCTAAGCCAATTTCTCTGCTTATCAGCTCCGGGAAAAGATTTGATGAACCAGGAAGCTAAGGGCTATCTGTTGACTTCAATTATCGACACCTTCCCTGCCCACCATTACACAGATTATCAATATTTTACTTTATTTTTTTTTCTGTTGGAGTTTCCTTTTTAGTGTCTACAAAATTATTTTCATAATCCCTTCTGACATCTCTTTATGGGTCCAAAGGGTTCTAGAGGCCATGACATAATATCTGAATATTCAACACTAGGTACTATGTGATTTGCTAGAATTATCTGAGTTAATTTCAAACTTGAGTTCTGCTCACACAAATCAAGCGTTATTTCCCATCCAAGCTATTGAAATGTGGCTGTTATAATGGACGAGAATAATATTTGTAACATCAAGACTACAGATGATAACTATAGCCTTTTCATGTACAAAATCATACTAATAACGAATATTCATGCTGCATTTATGTGCCAAGCACTGTGGTAAATGCTTTATATGCCAAGGGCTTTATGTTATTGTCCCTCACACACATGGAGGAAGCTCCATGAGGGCAAGGATCACTGCTGATTCCCCCAGGCTCTAAGAAAATGCTCTGCACTATTTGGACACTGAAATCTAGGCAGTGTGTCTCCAGAGCCCACACAATTTACCACCATACCATGACTGATGAAACAGGCGTTGCATCCTCTGTGTGAAGCTATGCTATGAGGGAGGCTCTAGAATCTACTCCCGTCATTTACCACCAGGGTGACCTTGACAAGTTACTTGACTGTTGGATGCCTCTATTTCCTTCACTATGAAATGAGCATAATACTAGCCCTACCTCATGAAGTGGTGAGGATTAATATCTATTGCAGCATAACAAACTACCAAAAACAATGACTTCAAACAATAGCAACCATTTATTTTTGCTCATGAATCTGCAACTTGGGCAAGGCTCAGCAGGGAAAGCTCATTTCTGTTCCAAACAGCATCAAGAGGGGCGACCCAATGGAGGGCAGGATGAAGTGCCCCTGGAGATGGCTCGCTCACGTGGCTGGCAAGTTGGTGCTGACTGTTGGCAGGAAGGGGCCTGGGTTCTTCTCCATGCATCCTGCACTTCCTCACAGCATAGCAGCCGGGTTCTAAAAGGGAGCATCCCCAGAGAAGGAGCCAGGCAGAAACTGTATCATCTCTTTGACTTAGTTTTGGAAACCCCACAGCACCACTGATGCCATACCCTATTAGTCAAAACAGTCACAAAAGCCCACATAGCCTTATGGGGAAGAGACGCAGACTGTGCCTCTTGTTGAGGACATGGCAAAGTTCTGGAAGAACACGCAAGAGAGGAAATACGGTTGAGGTCACTTTGGGAATATACAATCTGCCACAAGCTGTGCCCCCAAATCTGGTTTTCCTCAAAGGAAATTTGTACTTAACTAAAGAATGATTGGAATGTCCAGCTACTCTGTGATTAGGTAAAACTGCCCTATCTAATGACATGGGACATGGGATACTGTTCACTCATGGGTCACAATAATGTGTGAAGGTTGATAATGGGGTTTTCCCATGCCCCTTGGTAGATAGGTAGGGAATTCCCAGGCACTGGGCCATGGAAGCTAGAAGAAAACCAATCCACGTATTAAACTGAAAACGTAAAGTGGAGACAAAACCAAAGAATGGACACTGATCAGCAATGAAGAAAGAAAACAATTATTTTATTGAGTCTCTGCTGTAATGGGTACTTTTCTTAGGTTATAAAATCTTCCTACAACCCTGCCTTTCCACTGACCAAAGGCTTTAAGCCATTATAAAGCTTAAAATTTTCACAATATACCATCTCCTTATTTAATCCTCAAAGCAATCCTCTCAGTATCATTGTCCTGAGAGTATTCAATGAGACTATTCTAACACTAGCTCCCCTTGGAGAGCAAGATGCCTTCAGCTGCAAATGAGGCGCAAACTGTCAGAGAAAGTGTTCTAGCCCAGTGTTCGAAGTCCTTGGATTGGCTGGCTCAGGTCACCTGCCACCCATACATCCGTGACTGTGCCAGAGGACAATAACATGCTGATTGGTGCAAGAAAATAGCAGCACAATGTTTGGACATTCTGTCATGTAAGCTTTCCCCAGGAGTTAATAGAGAGGTTAAATAAAATAGGTTCCATATAGCCTATTCTTTACTTTTTTCCTCCGCAAAAAATGTTCATTTGTTTCTATTTGTTTTCTTCTCCAAATCCATTCCTTATCTATAACAAAGTATCTCTTCTCATCCAGTTCTGTGAATTCCTGAAGCATCCAAAGGATGTTTTTATAAAATGGTTCCATTTACAAGTAATTCTATAGCAAAGCCCCTGAGGATCGCGATGCAGCAACATTATAGTAGAATATTCTCTTGGATGCAATAATTCAGCCATTGTGGCTCATATCATGGAATCATCCTTTGTTTAATGAGAGTTTTGCTGCAAGGCATCCAATATCCATCCAGTGCATTTAAGAAAATCAGGTAAAACAGGTGTTTCCTCAATTAACAATTTAGAGTTTTGTTACATGAAAAATAAGTGAACCAAAATAGAAGATAAAATTCCTAGTAAAACATACCAGTTCTCTACATTTCCTGTTTTCCCAAAGACCTTGACTGTATCATTTCATGTATACATTTTTAAAGTAATTAATTTAATGCATGCTTTGCTGAGAAAAATTTCCCCCAAAAAAATCATTATTCACAGCAACTTCACATTAACCAGCATGTGTTTAATCAAAAAAATCTGTCAGGCAATGAAGTGCAATTTTTAACTTCTAAAGAATTACCATCAGTAAGATGATTAATCGAAATTCCTAATTTTATGAAAAATCTTGCTTAAATATTTAAAAATAAGTAGTGTCCATGTTTACAAATATTTTTAATCATGTTGTTTCTTAAGTTAATTCATTGGCAGTTTCTTTTAACTTTGGCAGAATTGGAACTTCTCCTACATCATGTAAAAATGGAATCCATTGGTCAAATTCTACTTATAATTCATTGTTGATTGCTCTCAGAAGGCTAGCATCTATTCTAATACACTACCCAAGATAATTCTCATGATGGAATAAAGTGAAATTTGATTCCATTCCCAACTCCCTAATTAATTTAAGTAAGTCATATGAAATCCAGTTCCTCAATTATTTTTCTAAATATTACAACTATAAAAGAAAATCTGAAATTGTTTGGCGTCTTAAATTGTTTATCCGAAAACATTTTAAAATATCCTCAGAGAAGGCTGAGGGAAGAAAGACAAAGGACATAATGGCAACAGTTGGAGGAAAGATGAGGCCTAAGTGCATTATCATCTAGGCACAGTTTGCTCAGCTTTTCATGTCCCCTGCCTGCTCGCTCCATCACTTCAGGAAACCGGATTTGAAAACCAAATCAAAACGTTTCCACTTTCATCCTTTATACAAATCTATTTGCTTCAAAGGGAGCTTTGTTTATGGTTAGAGTGACTATATAATTTATCTCCCAAGCCAGGACACTTTTAAGAATAAAAGGGGCTATTATTTATAACTAAGCCTCCTCAACAGACGTAAACTGGGACTGTCCTGGGCACATTGGGACTTCGGCTCACCCTATTGACAGATAATGATAACTTGGTCTATCTAAAAGAAATTAAGTTCAGAGAGAGCAGTTGTTCATGGAAAATGTCATAACATTCTGCACTGTATTAACTGTTTTCTTTTTATTCTTGTTGGTATAATGTCCTAATCCCTGGTCTTGCCTTCTTTATCTTCTTTACTAACATACTGTAGATTCTCCCCAATTTCTTATATACTTACCAGAGCCCTGGTAAAACAGATGACAAATATAATCGAGTCGACACAAACTCTGGACAGACAATAATCACAACCAAACCATTTCTAAAAGTGCATTTTAATATCACCTTCTAAGAACCTGGGGACCGAAATGAGTATGTCTAGAACAGGGTGCGTGGAATTTTATTGACATTTCCCGAGCTAAATTTTCTCCCCCAGCATTGCTCAAAGTTACCTACTTCTATCTTAGCCCCCGTGGAGCCAGAGTTCCCTCATCTGCGAGGCTTATGCTTGGCTATGTACTTACGCCGGAGTCCTCTGATGACCGGGTTGTTGTTGCTAAATTACATGAACCACTCAGAAGGAATCAGATCTTGGGATAGCTCCAAAGGCAGGTTATTTTCCTTTCACTCCCAATTGAGTCAGAAAAATTTATTCATTTACCAGTTAGAAAATAAACTTGATGCATGTTCCTCAGGAGATCCATGGGCTGTACCTTTTTATGGCAAAATGCCACATGTACATCAGAAAGGAATACTTTGTCATGTGGCCCATGGCCACAGCTGCTTGGGCCACAATTCACTCAGAGCTTGTAAGGCAAGCAAGGCTGAGTCCAGAAACTACAGTGGAAAATAGGCCCAGGGGGATGTCATGCTGTGTTCCAGGTTGTGCCTTTCCTTCTGGCTTCACTGAAGGAGTGCCTTCTCCTACGCTGGGGGGTGCTGGGCTGCTGAGACTGGCTCCACAGCAAGAGTTGGGGTGTCCACCAGCAAGCATGGGTGTAGACAAATCTTTCATGACATTTTGCCTGCCTTTATACTCCAAAACTACAATCCTTTGCTCCTCTGCCACTGCCACAACTGGCTTATTCCGACCTTCTCCCAATATTTCCTAATGGTTTTAACTGTGGACAACATAGTCCCCTTTTTGACTAAAAGTGGATGAAGAAACTGACTATTCTTAGCTCAGCCATGACCATTTTCACTGAGGAAATGGTTGGATTTCTTCAGTGGGTGACAAGACTTCTGGTGTCAAAAATAAACAAAACAAAACAAAACAAAGAACCCCTCACTAACTACTTGACCAGAGTGGAAACTTTCCCCTCAGAGTAAATGGTTATCAAAATCAAGCATGTACCTAATTTTTTTTGAGTCAAAGTAATTCCAAATACTGGATGTCCCCAATAACCTACACATATGCCTTGAATCACTGATGGTCTAGGAATTATTTAAATGATAACTAAAAAAAAAGTTGGCAATTAGAGTATTAGGAGAATTAAGATTTCATTCCTCTTACTGGAAAAAATATCACCATTATTTGAAGCTTACCAAAAAAAGATTTTTTATGGACATATTTTAGCCTACCATGCTATAATCAAGCATTTTTATGGAGCCCATTTATAGTAATACGGCAGTAAAGGAGGAAGCTCCAGTTAAAAAACATAAGTAGCAGAAGCCTTAGGAGCCAACGACAAGACGAAAGAGGACCTGGCGTCTCCTGATGCTGCCAGCTACACTGCCTTCATCCCGCTTCCAAATTCCCTTTGCTTCTTTGGTCGATGTGGGAACACCCTGACCCATCTCGAAAAGTACAGCTTGATGGCCTATCCTGTGAATAGCTATTAACATATCCACAGTTGGCCCTGAAACATGCTTTCAAGAATCTAGAAGATTTGCCAACCGCCATTTGAATTTTTCTTCAGAAAAGTGCACTTTTATTAACACCCTCCTCCCTACCATGGATAAAAATGGTCTCAATATTCTCATGGGAAAAAAGAGCATTCTCAAGAGCCTCTGAGATAGAGAAATAGAGTTTCTGGCCAAGAATAAAAACGGGAAAGTCTGAAATGTTTAGTGCTTCTGATTAAACCTTCAGTGGCGTATTTCTCTTAGACAAAGCATTTGTCATAAGTAGCTTGTCTGCCTGAGTATGATTTATGCGGCTGGACTGAAATTGGCTGAATAATTTATGCCATTTATTGTTCTGGAAAGTTTCTTTTCTTAATAAATAAATAAATAATGCTGTGGTAAGAGAAGGGGAAAAATAGTGGCAAGTGTCAGTAGTGTGAGGAGAGAAAAAGCTACTTTTTTTCCATGTTAAAAGCTAATACAATGTATCTAAGAGGAATGGTCCCCACACAGAAGGGCAGGACCCTAATAGGTGAATATTGTCAGCGTTTTCAATGAAACCAATGGGCTAAGAGAAGCTGTCAAATAGGTGTGAAATGAGGTAAAATTACGAGCGATCCACTTTCTTTTAAGGTACTTTGCTTTGTTCCTTACAGTGCCTTGCAGCAAAAAATTTAATTTAAATACTGAAAATGGAATGCAGTTATATTGATTTAAATTTGCTAAGAAAGTCTTGGACTCTATTTCCTGTTTCCTGCATAATCACAGAATGTGTGTGAGTCTGTGTGTGTGCTTGCGCGTGAGTGCTGTCAGCTTTTCTACTATTTATGAGGGAGCCACAGTTTATTAGACCCTACCACAATGTATATTAGTATAAAACACATAACTTGAACTGTCAGTTTATAAAATTTTCAGAATGTATGATTATAGTTCTGTTCTTACTGCAAATTTTTACAGAGCTTCGATGATTTATCCTACCTGCCGAAACACTGGGCTCATATTAGAACTTGGTTGTTTTTTGTTAGGCTTTTTTTTTCCCTTTTGGTTACCATTTTATCACATAATTTTTATTCCTGGAACCTATGCCAAAGACAGAGTTATAGACAAAAGAATGGATGGATTAGTGTGCAGAAATACATGTGGCTCAGTTCAGCTGAAACTGTTTCACAGATAACTCACTGTAAGCTATGACTAAAAATATTTGAAATGTTTACAGGCTGCATAATATATATGTTTGACATATTAAAGGAGACTTCTATCAGCTGCTCAGTAACCATTCCAGAAAAACGCCTTGAAAGAACTCAAGCAAAATCACAGCCCCTCATCTGCAGTGCTGTTTCTAATTTGAAGGCAAATTCATCTCTGACATACAGCAGATTCTGTGCAGGTGGAAGCAAGCCCCTCTCTGCTCCTCTCTCTGCCAGTCAAATTATGTCATCAGTGAAGGATCACTGGTTTTTAATGATACGGTGGCCTCCATACTGAGAAGCAGTCCCAGCAAAGCAGTATGCATAGCCAATAAAATGGCTGTCACCAAATTACAATTGACACTTAACATCACTAAATCTGCAGTGTAATTCCTTGTGACAGTTGTGTAGGTATATTAGAAGAAAATAATTTACTTCAAACCCAGCATGTTAGACACATTTTCCTGAGCGTAATTCATGTCACATTTACAGTAGCCAAGGCAAGCAGTCTCGAGGCAACCTTAATCTGGGAAGAGATCATAGATACTAACATGTTCATTGAAGTATGATTATTTATGCATGCAATAAACAAAGCTAGAGCAGTTGTTCATTGTAGGTTTTAATTGTTATTGGGGGTTTTAATTGTTATTGGGTTTTAAATGAATATTAGCCTCTTTTGCTGTAGGGAATAAGAAAAACCATAAAAAAACAAAGCCACATTTTATATGGAAAACAGGCATCAGCTAAAAAGTCTTAATTTCTTTTTTCAGGAGTAGATGGACATTCGTGTGACCCTCACCCTACTCCAGATCCAGATTGTGTTTGGACTTGAAATTCTGTGCCCGTCACCATATGACAAAAGCATACACATGCAACTTCCAAAATGCAAGTAAACTTAAAACACCGGCAACGGTATTTCTCTCCTCCCAGAGCAATCACACTGGAGAACAAAGGTTTGGGCGGCAGGCGCAGCTTCTTCTGAAACACTATTTTGACACATTCATCCGGAGCCAATCTGCAGAAAGACCCTTTCCTGGCCTTATAAGCATACATAAATATGTGACAGAGTTAAAGGTCTCCACTCTTCAGAATGAAGTGGTTTGAATGTCTGGCGAAATGGGACTGCAAAAAATTCATTCCAACTTTGTCTCTAGGCAATTCACCTTTGGCCCAGTGATGATATGAGTCTTTCTGCTGATGGGGGAGATATAATAAGTCAGGTCAGGCAGTCTCTAGAAGGCAGGGGCCTATTTGTTAGCAGAATGAGGCAGGTGTACTATTCTAGGGGAGATTAGCTCATCCCAGCATGATAATTACCTCCCAGGAAACCCTCAAGGTGACCCATGCAACGCGGGCGCTGCACATCCACTCCTGGAAATGGGCATGCCTGTATCGTTAAGTAGGCTTAATTTAGAAACTCCAAATTTAAAAACACAAATCAGTGAGTGATAATTTCCCTGTCCTTTCATTAAGACATTAAAATGTCTCCAGCTAGCGCGAGCTCACTCAAGAAGGATGAGCTAGATTACAGCTCTGCTGCCAGGCGAGCGAATTATCCTCCCTCCGCGTTTCCTGGTTGATTTTCTTACTGGAGTGGGAAACTGCAAACCAGAAGCCAGAGAGCCCACGTTCTGCCTGCTGAGGTCCCTTTGGCTGTTTGTGCCATTTGCTGAATCCCACCTTTTGGCAAATAAGTTTGAGTGAGTTGTGTATTTTCCAAAAGAGAATCACGGCGTTTCAGTTATAACATCA
The DNA here is from genome assembly GCF_037783145.1 of Equus przewalskii. NCBI lineage: Eukaryota > Metazoa > Chordata > Mammalia > Perissodactyla > Equidae > Equus > Equus przewalskii. The sequence continues at coordinate 74,115,138 of NC_091843.1, read as the reverse complement.
ACAGGCAAAAGGGGAAAATGACAGTTGGGGTTATTTGGGGTTTTTTATGTAAAGTCTAAGAATATAGATTGCTCTTCTGACAATATCCTGACTTTGAGATGGCCGTCCTAACAGGGTCTCGGGCTGCTGAATGCTTTAGCCCTGCTAAGCAGAGTTGTGTCACCGCCGAAAGCCGTAGGCAAAAGCTAGAACCTCTTTGGTTTTCTAGGTCAGTGAAGATGACCTGAGAAATTCTTCAGCATCACTGGTCCCTTGAGCACACTCCTGACAGCACAGGGCTGGGGAGGTGGCAGCGGCTGCATGATGACAGCTGCCAGATTTATCATGTGGGCACCAGGCTGGGGGTTGAGGGGGTGCACCAGGAGAAGCGGCAGAAATAGAAGCAGGAGGGTGGGATAATATAACGAGGAGTCACGGAGTTTCACCAACTCTTCAGTTGGAGGAATATCAAGCTAGGACGTTTCTAAGGATTTCTTGGGTAGAGGCCTGAACTTATCAGAGCTTTATTAGCAATGAAAGTTTTCAGCAGGCATTCTTCAGGATGCGTAATGAGAAAGTATTTCACACACAAAAATCAGAACATGAATATTAATATAGCAATCTTAAGAAAGATCAAAATTAAAAGATATTTGATTTAATTAGTAATGAATGATTTGAGTTTTGTATTTGGTGTCTTTCTAAGGGAAAAGAATCTATCCATTCTATACTGTGAGTGGCATTAAATTTGTTGTTCATTGAGGCTGGAAGAAATCTTGTGGCTCTCCCATATTGTTTAAGGTCTAGTCCCTGGTGAGGCTAACCAGCATGATAACCCCCAGAAGGGTATTTCTCAGAGAGTGAATTTGGACCACCTGTGTGGTGGATCCTTGCAAAAACCACCTTGTCTCCCAAGACCCATGATAGTTCAGGACACCCTGCAGGACAGTCAGGATTTGTCAGACCCCAATCTAGTGGCACCCACTCCCTTGTTGTCAGGATCCCCGCACCAACCCCACCACTTGGCCTCCCAATAGCCTGAGCAAGAAGAGAAATCAAATAAATACATGACTCCTTCTGCAGGAGGAGTGACCTACAGAAATTGTACAAAAACTGTTCACTCACTGATGATGGCAGAAAGCAGCATAAAATCCTGGACACATTTATCAGAAAGTAACTTAATCCCTATTTTGAAAACATTACAATCGTGTTATTATTATATGAACTTGACATAGAAAAATACCTTCACGCAGAAGGAGTAAGTTAACAGAGGGCAGGTGGCATCTAATCTCTTAGTGTTCTGATACTTCCAAACCAGGTCATGTAACTCTCATTGCCAAAGCAAGTCCGATTTATCACAGAATATATGGCCCGTTGCCTCCTTATTAAGGACAGCTGATTGGAAGAAATTATTTTCCAAAATATCAAATTTAGAATAATTCTGTTAAAAAAAGACTTTAAAGATTTCTTTTGGAAATAGTCCCTGCTTTAAAGGATGTTTTTGTCCACTATAAGAAAGAGAGTTGAATGTATACACGTACACACCACAATCACACCCACAGCCATTTTACTGTTTACCCAACCTATTCCCCTACACACCCTTAGACACTGTGGTTCTATTCCCAGGCCTTGTTAAGACTCTTCTATCACACTAAGACTCAGTCTCAATTTTTAAAATGAACACGTCTTTCTGAAATTACATGTTGAATATCAAACAAAGGCCATTTTAATGTTTTCAAGGCCAGACCAATATCACGGATAAGTCTGAAAAGGATGAAAGTCAAATCAGGAACTGTGTATGGCTTTGATAACCAAATAATTTCAGTGATTAAGAAAGCGAAGTGCGCTCTGGAATCACATTTGCACGATGATAAGGAGCAGCACTTATTTTGGGGGCTCTTTTCCATTGACATAAGACATCAGAAAAAGAAAAGAGAAAGTGCTTATTATAAAAACAATTCTTCTTTATTAGCTCCAATGTGCATAAGAATAATTTTTCATATGGAGAATATAGGGAATTTCCAGTTCCATATGAAAAAGCTATTCTATGTTTTGTGAGGTCTCAATTATATTATAAACTAAATCTTAATTTATAGCACTGATAGAAACATAAGACATCAACTGGTGTTCAATACATTATGTTTCTGTTCCAAGAGGGAGATCTAAGGAGGATTATTTTCTCTACATGTCTAGACATTTTAACTTTATAAAATGATCATATAAATAATAGACAAATTATCCCCTTTGAAGCCAAAACACTATCAGTAAAAGAAGAAACATTTCTTTATTACCCACATTTTTCTGCTTATCCCATATTATATAGCACATTGTTTTTATTCAATAAAGTTACAGAATGAAGAGATCTATATATGTAGCACTGTTCCATTTAATTTTAGTGAAAAATACAATATAGTATTTGAAACCCATTTAGCTTATTTTTTAAAAGAGAGCAAAGAATACATTTTAAAAACCACTAAATTCCACGTCTTATGTCATCAGGGAAATGCATGCTAAAACAAAGAGGTACCACTACATACCTGTTCTGATGGCCAGAATCCAGAACATTGAAGACACCAAATGCTGGTGAGGATGTGGAGCAACAAAAGCTCATTCATGCTGGTGGGAATGCGAAATGGTACAGCCACTTTGGAAGACAGTTTGGCAGTTTCTTACACAACTAAACATACTTTTACCTTACAATTCAGCAATTGTACTTCTTGGTATTTAGCCAAAGGAGTTGAAAACATATCCACACAAAAACCTGTGTACAGATGTTTATAGCAGCTTTGTTCATAATTGCCAAAACTACAGGGGAACCAAGATGTCCTTCAGTAGGTGAATGGATAAATAGACTGTGGTACATCCAGACAATGGAATATTATTCAGAGCTAAAAGGAAAAGCGTTATCAAGCCACGAAACAATATGGAGGAAACTTAAATGCACATTACTAACTGAAGGAAGCCAATCTGAAAGGCTATATACTGCGTGATTCCAATCACAGTATATGACATGCTGGAAAAGGCAAAACTATGGACACAGTAGAAGCATCAGTGGTTACCAGGGATTGGGGAAGGGCTGGGATGAATAGGCAGAACACAGAGGCTTTTTAGGGCAGTGAAAATACTCTGTATGATATTATAATGATGGATACATGTCATTATACATTTGTCCAAACCCTTAGAAGGTACAACACCAAGAGTGAACCCTCATGTAGAGTATACATTTTGGGTGATTACGATGTGTCAACATAGGTTCATCAACTGTAATAAATGTACCACTCTGGTGGGGGATGTTGATAATGGGGGAAGCTAGGTATGTGTGGTGTTATGGGGTGTGAGACAAATCTCTGTACCTTACTCTCAATTTTGCTGTGAAAGAAAAACCGTTCTGAAAAAATAAAATCTTTTTTAAAAATTCAACATTTATTCTTTATAAAAGCATTCAGATACATTTTCCTTAATAGTTAAATACGCAAACAGAAGCTTAAATTTGTCCAAGTCAGTCAAGTTAGAAGGTTCTAGACTTTGCCAGAAATTAACTTCGCATGATTTAAGTAAGAATTTTTGAAGAAATCTATGTCATCCTTATATAAGTCTTTAAGATTAAAGTTCCAATCGTCTATTGCAATGTAACAATCTATCCCTAAAACTTCCTTATTTTATTATTTTTCATTTTTTATGGATCAGCAATTAGAGCAGCACTCAGGTTGGGCAATTCTTCTGCTTCACATGGTGTCAACTGGAGTCATTTGGTGATATTCAGCTAGAGAGTGAGCTGATCTGGATTCCTTACTCATGTACTTGGAGCTTGAGATGGGATAGCTCAAACAGCTGGGGACTGGCCACCATTGGTCTCTTCCGCTGTCTCTCCACATGGCTAGCCTGGGCTTCCTCGCAATGGGGCAGTATCAGGATAGTCGTGTTTCTTATATAGTAGATTAGAGCTCCAAGAGTCAGTGTTCCAACAGACAGGAAGTAGACCCTTCTAGTCTCTTAAGGCATAGACCCAGAAACTGGCAGAGCATCACTTCCATTATATTCTATTGGTCAAAGCAGTTGTGACTCACCCAGATTCAAGACTAGGAGGCATAGGTTCACCTCTCAGAAAAAATATCTAAGATTTTATGTCATCTTCAATCTGCTACAACAGAATGTTTCATTTTGAAATTGTGTTGTTAAAAATCTTTTCTACAGGGGCCAGCCCTGTGGCCGAGTGGTTAAGTTCATGCCCTCTGCTTTACCAGGCCAGGGTTTCACCGGTTCAGATCCCGGTCATGGACATGGCACCGCTGGTCAGACCACGCTGAGGCGGCCTCCCACATGCCACAACCAGAAGGACCCACAACTAAAAACATACAACTATGTCCTGGGGGGATTTGGGGAGAAAAAGCAGGGAAAATAAAAAACAAAGATTGGCAACAGTTGTTAGCTCAGGTGGCAATTTAAAAAAAAAAAAAAATTCCTACAAAGAACATACAACATACAAAGAACATTTACCCAATTTTCAGTACCAATTTCAGTGTCCCCAGTAAAATAGAGAGTAACCAACAAAGAAAGCCATAGGAAAGCCTAAAGACATATGGAAATAAACTATGTGTCACATGGAGAATATAGCCTAACAGTCAGTCCAACAGTAAAAGGTAATATTGAATTTAGGGACTTTTGTCTCAGTTAGTTAGTTACTTTGTTTACATTGGATTACGAAGAAGTCATTTGAATGCATAGAAAAGTAAATTAACACATTCAACCCTAAGAGTATAACTGCCATACCGAAAGTTTAGCTTTAAAGAGTTTGTGTCTTACCAAAACCTCAATTTAACTTTGGAAATGGTTTTATAGCATAAATTATATGCTCAGGCCAACAAGACTGATTCCATAAGACATACCCAGTAATCATCTTAATTACTTCACAGTCACTCAGCTCTCAAAATTAATCAAAGTCAAGTATTTTCTTACTGAAAGAATCCTAAGTAAAAAGAATACAATTTTTTCTCTCCTTATGGAATTGGTATGGACTAGTCAAGGTGCCTGTTAGAATAATATCTGTAAATTAAACCTGTGTCCTAATCACCTCTTCCTATAAGGACACTAGTCAGATTGGATTAGGACCCACCCATGTGTCTTCATTGTACCTTAACTTACCTTAGTCACCTCTTTAAAGACGCTATCTCCAAATACAGTCACATTGAGAAGTACTGAGGTTAAAACTTCAACATATGAATTTTGAGGGAAGACAAATCAGCCCACAATAGGCAGCGTACAAAAAGTTATCAGTGTAGGAGTAGGCCAGCAGCAGAATCATAAGAACCCAGGCAGCTACACTCAAATATAGCCCTTGGAAGATCTTGAGAGGACCAAAACAGAAAGTCAGTCTTACAAAAAGTAGATATTTCTAGAAAAACAAACAAAACAATAGAACTATAATTTTAAAAGTTGTTATAAATGTGTTACTATATCTTGAGCAAAAAACAAATTCAAATATTTTGTTTATAACTCTTGTATACAATACTGTAATATATGTTACCTCATATAGTCATGCATCATTCAGCGACAGAGAATGTTCTGAGAAATGCATCATGAGGCGATTTCATTATTGTGTGAACATCAGAGTGGACTGAAGGGGAACAAAATTTGCCACTCCAAAATTTGTCTCTTTAAAATGAGAATTATTTTAGGCTGATTATTTTTAAGAAACAAAAGACTCAGAAAGTTTTTCTTGTTACCTCCCCCCTAACTGCCTAAAAGAATTCGGATAAAAAATCTGTCTCAGGAAGTGAGCTATCACCTTAGCGTAACATGAGCTAGGTGATAGTCAGGGAGGAACCTAGAAAAGCCTGTTTCTCTGTGTACTTCTGTTTCTGTGTGGCCAAACACTTGTTTTCCAAATGTTCACTCCTTTTCAACTACCTCTGAATTGCCTTCCTTTACCTTTGAAGTCCCTGACTCTCCCCACCCCAACATCTCCTTTTGTCTTTAGCTGAGGATGGTATTTAAGGTGAGGGCTTTGGCCATTTTGGCCAGTTACTCAGTTTTCTTGCGTTTCTCCATGTATATATGTTATTAAAATTTGTTTGTTTTTCTGCTATTATCTGTCTTGTGTCAATTTAATGCTTAGACTACCCAGAAGAACTTAGAAGGGTAGAGAAAAATTTCTTCCTCCCCTACAGTACTTACACAAACCTGGACGCTATAGCCTACTACACACCTAGGTTATACTGTACTAATCTTATGGGACCACCATTGTATATGTGGTCTGTCATTGACCGAAATGTTGTGTGGTGCATAACTGTATTATTTTCACAAGACCTCCTTTAGTGCAGGTTCCATTAACTCATTTGAGTATGAGGTTCTAAGAAACTAAGAGGCTTATTCAAGGTCATACAAGTGACAATCAGGGTGTCCTAGGAATCCTGCCATGACACTGCCTTCCTGCATTAGAAAGAAAGGAATATAAACATTGAAAGTCTTGCTGTGATGAATTTTAAAAGTGATAAACTCAGCTTGCCTTGGGTTTTACTTGTGTGATTCTTTTTTCTCTTCCACCAAATGCCAATTAGCATTAGCCACCCTATTGAAACAAACCTATTGCAAATGGTCATAACTAATCCTTCATAATTGTGCAGAGTCCATCGCCATTTACAGATCAGGCAATGTTCTTCAGAATATGGGCAGGTTTCCTCATAGGCTTCAGAAGACATCACTAGCCGTGGCATCTCCCTGTACAGGCACATGCCTCCAAAATGTTAGTAAGTCAGCAAACTTTTCTACCTCAGTTGCTAAGAATGACCTCCCCTTAGTTTATAGCAATGACTATTTTTGCAATGTGTGTTCTGTTTCCTACAATTTGCTTGTAAATTTCCTTTGGCTTGATGCCATGGTTTCCTACCAGTTCTGCAGTGCTGTTGAATACTACTGTTGAGTATATCTTGACATTTCTTCTAGTCACTTTGCTTTCAGTACAAGCCAAATATCACCCTTATAGAAGTGCTGTCAGGACTAAATGAAATAATAGTTCTGAAGGTACTCCATTTCTTTAAAAGTGCAACATTGACTGTCTTCAATACAGGGGTCACAAAGATTGTTATCAAGGAGCTCACAATCCAGTGACAGAAATACACATTATACAAATAGCTATCAATCTCAGCAGAATTTAACCAGGAACAAAATATCATTCTCATAAAGGAAGGAGAATTTGGAAAACATAATGCCTAAGACTGGCATTCCTGGTGGGGAGAGAGGTAAGAAGCTACCAAAGAAAAATGAGCAAAGTGGTAACCAGAGCACAGAGTATGTTAGGAAGGAGAAAGTTTTAATGGAAGCCTAGACTGGGAAAAGAGATTGGGACCATGTCATGATGCACTTCCAAGGCCCAACTTGCAATGAGGATATGGACCTGATTTGAACAGGCAATGGAAAGCCAATAAAGAATTTTGCATGGGAATGAAGAAGGACCAAAGTTAATCCACTCCCAGGGGATTCTGATGAACAGATTCAGTCATTGCTGTGGAGGAAAGAAGGAAGGAAGAAAGTAGGGTTAGAGTCCCAAATTTTGAATCCTGAATCCCACTATGCCAGCTAATGTTGAACTAGATTCAAGAGTGGACACATTAGACATGAGTGTTCACCTTATTGGGTTTTGGTCCCAAATTCCAATCTGGCCTCCCACCCTGGTGAACTAGGTTTGGCCATATATAAACTGGGAGGATTTCTTTTGTTTCTTAACAAAAAACCTATAGACAGGCACAGCTAGGGGCTTCTAAACCACCTTTCCCTGGGCCCATCGCCAGGTCTCCAACCTCTGGGTGTGAGCCTCTGACTCAAAGAGGAGGCACAAAAATGAGAGAGTGCTTTTGCCAAGAGCCTAGAGAAGAATCTCCTCCAGCTAAGAACTTATTCCCTGTGCCCTGTGCCCAAGAGGCCTTCTAAGGGTAAAGGCATTCCCTGGATGGACATGGTCTTAGGTATCACACCAGCCAGAGGAAAGAGAAGAGAGTAATAGTAACACAAAAAGATGGATAAACATGGTGTTCACTCCCCTAGAGTAAGACTCCCCTTCCTTTTCTGAGTCCTGAATCCCTTTCCTAGGATTATTTAATCTCTTGAACACCCTAGAGATATTTTAGATAATTTTTGTGTGCCATTTAATAAAAAGTGATGTATTTTATTTCAGATTAGTAAGTTATTAAATAGCATGTTATATAGTTCATTTAATAGGTTAAAGACAGTTTATACGAATAATTATTTCTTTACATTTAGCAAGAAATTCATGCTATTTAATTAAATCCAATTTATGTAATAAAAAGTATGAAATTCTTGATGAATGCAATTTAAAAGTAGCATGTTTTTGTTTAAGTATTGAAATGTAGATAAAAATTAAACCACACTGCGATAGTCTGGTGTAAATGAAAAGTCAACTGGAAAACTATATTTTCTCTTTCAACACTAGTTTTTGAAATAGTACCTTCAATTTGGTTCCTACACAAGAATTTGCAACAGATGCAACCGTTGAAGAATGTCTGAAGAAAATGCAGAATTGTTATCGTGTCTATGCTCCTCCTTAAACTCATTCTGTTTCAGTATCACTGTTGTATGTTTCTTGTCCTTAAACAATAGTCCACTATAGGTATAATTAAACAATCTATGACTGAGAAAAAAATTTAAACTGGATAATGTTTAACCTTGACAGCAGTTAGCGATATTGACCTGAGATAAATCCCCTGGGTAACTGAGGCATGAGACACTCATCTTATCTCTACATCCTCATTCAATTAAGTTAAATTAGAGATGCCATTACCACCTAGACCACTGGCTCCCAAGTGTGTCCCCTCTACCAGTAGCATCAGCATCCCCTGTGAACTTACTAGAAATTCAGATTCTTAGGTGTCGCCCCAGACTCACTGAATCAGAGACTCCAGGTGAGGCCCATCAATCTGTGTTCTAATAAGCTTTCTGATCTGGATGCATGCTAAAGTTTAACACTGACTTAGAACAAGTTCAAACACCACACACCCTTTCATGAAGCATCCTTTGGGAAAATCTGCCCTGGAGGAATTAGAAGGGCAAACCTCCCAGGTCAGCAGGCAGGCAGCCCGCAGAAGCCCGAGCAAAAGAAACCATCCAATTCAGGTTGCATGATTAACATGGAAGAGCTACTCTAGAGGTGGAAGAGAAGACTTGAAAGAAAACTTTGGTTTGGTCTCATATTTGCGGTGCATTTTTAAAGAGAATATCACTTTGGAGTCTGAATTGAAATGCTGGCCCACTTATAGGCTGCATGACTGGCCTAGGAGGGAAACTGAACACTTCTTCATCCGTAAATGAAGATCATAAACCCGTCTTTGTGGTACGGTGGAGAGATGTGATGACCTATCACATGTAAAGGTAAGCCAAGCACAGGAGCTTTATTTATTTAAATAGTTGGGTGGTGGGATAATTAACCAAGAAATTATTTTGGTTTTATTCTCCCTTTATTTTGTCCTACTCCTCGCTCCTGCCATTTACAGCCAGGGGCCAGGTTTTATACTCTCTTGGCTCTACGACGGTTTACAACAGCGCAGAATGCACAAGCTGTGGAAGACAATTGCTCTCATTGAGAGATTGTGCCGGGTGTCTTGGAGGGAGAGGAGAGAGAGAGAAGAGGTTTTGAGAAGAAGGGCAAAGGGTAAATTTCCCTGTTCCTGAGAGGAGGTCAGAGCCTGCAGGGCTCCTGTGAGGAGTGGGATCCATGCACTATTCCATGGTAGTGTTAGCCAAAGGCCGTAAGACTAAGGTTGATCAGGGAGAGAGGGTTCTGGATGGTTTATGGGACTGGACTGCAAACACAAGGGCTCCTGGGTTTGGCAAAGATTCCTGGTACAGAAGCAAAGCAGCAAAACTTCCTGACCAGAAATGAACATCCAGGCTAAGAGAATGGGTGTCTTAAAGGTACTTAGTTTGAAGGCCAGTGATGGGCAGAGAGTGTGCTGCACTTCTATATAAGTTCCTGGGGCCTTTGCACAATGCAGGAGAGAGAGAGTCCTAAAGCAAGTTGAATTTCTTGTCAGGCCCACAAGAAGCTTTGGAGATGGATGGTAGTTCACTCAAAGCAATTTTTAAAACGTGATATTTCTTGTATATCTGAGTTTTTGGACTGAAAAACATGCCCTCTACTATGTTTATCATTAACAGCCTTTTCGCCTTCAGATTTACACAGATACATTCTATCTAGTTAATGAAGGCAAGGGCCTTCTCATGTGTCGGAGAATGGGAGGGTGTCAGCATTCCTCTTTCATCCTTAGGAAGAAGGGTTATAGCATGCGCCTCAACCAAAAATCTATCAAAAACTTACAAATGTGGGTTTGAGCAAATGCAAGTAGTGACTTCAAACCTCATTTGAGTCTACATTTGTAAAACAAGATTCTGGAACTTAAAATTCTTCTTACAATTAAAGTTATTAATATATTCTTATAAAATTCTTTGTATATAAAAATGGCTCATTGAATTAAGTTCTCTCGTGATACATAAATTTGACTACAAAGACCAATAAGAAACTAGCAGGCCCTTCTCCAGGAGAGTCCCAGACCAACCAGGATGAGGGAAGAAACATGCGCAACTGTGACAATGACAGGAGAGGTCCTAACTTCTCTGGGCACATGCATAATAAATTGCAACATCCACATTACTGTGCAATAGAACAAATAGAAACATTCACACATAAAAAAGGGATAAAATCTGACCTTCACGCTCGATCAGATGACATCAATGGTATGGTGGCCAATGACCTTCTAAAGATGATAAAGCTCTAGAAAAATAGGCTATGTGAACACATTGGCCATTTGAAGTCCTTTCCTGAGGAATTGCTGAACTGCTTCAAACCTAAAATTACAATTCAAGAAAGTACAGTTAAGTACTGGCAAAATATAATTAAATAAACTGGCCAATTCAATATAATTTGCCATTATCTCACTCACAATTTGAGATATGTTATCTGAGGCAATTCTAATATTTGACTGCATTTACACACATTTTGAAATTCTTGGTGATGGCTAAAAAAGTGACTATCAATTAGATCAACACTCCTTTTTTTCTTTTCTTTTCTTTTTTTTTTTTTTGTTTGGCACCTGAGCTAACAACTATTGCCAATCTTCTTTTTTTCGTCTTCTTCTTCTCCCCAAAGTCCCCCAGTACATAGTTGTATATTCTAGTTGTGAGTGCCTCTGGTTGTGCTATGTAGGACGCCACCTCAGCGTGGCCTGACGAGCAGTGCCAAGGATCCGAACCAGCGAAACCCTGGGCCGCTGAAGCTGAGCGCGTGAACTTAACTCGGCCACGGAGCCAGCCCCTCAACTCTCCTTTCTTAATCTCTGGGGCAAAGCGAAACATCCTCTGTATATAAAAGGAATAATCTCTACCCTCCTCCCATTAGACAGAAATTCATTCTCTCATCCCATAAGCCTGTGAATTTTTTCCCTCTGAGAGTTTGACAGCCCCACTTCCAACCCTATAGGTCAAGGTACAGAGCAGAGTGTGACTACTATGATTAACAGGTATTGAATCCTCGAGTTTTGCTAGCTATCATGCAGGGACCAGTGAAAGGAGGCCAAACAAGGAAAAAAGTATGCAAAAATACAAGGGTCAAAAGAGGTACCATAGATTGTTGGTAAAGAGTATGGGACTCTGGGAGCCAACTACCCGCCTGGGTTCAAATCCTCCTCCAACCTTCCTAGGTGTGTAACCTTGGGCATGCTGCACAGCCCCTCCACACATCAGTTTCCTTATCAGTAAAATAACCATAATAACACTGGCTACCTTAGAGAGGGTTAGTGAGGATGAAGTGAATTAATATCTGTAAAGTGCTAGAACGATGCCTACCCATAGTTAGTATGACATAAATGATTGATAACTAAATAAAAAAATCAAGACAAAGAATAGCTAATATTTAGTAGAAACTACCCTGGTAGAGGTGGGTTAGGGTGTCTTCAAATCTTTATTTTATTTCTTTACAACTGATATATTTAGTTTCTAAGAAAATGGAATGAACCATCTAGGAAATGCTATATTTGTGTCAGGGTCCAAGAGTTCATATAAAGTTATAAAAGTTGTCAGAGGAATTTAGTATAGGTAGGTTTTCACTGTACAAGACTTAACTCTGAGGTGGGGGTTGTTTATTTGCTTTTACTCTTGGTAGTTTTGAAGTCTGAGATTGGAGTAACTTTAACACGCCTTGTTGGAAAACTCTAGGCCAAGTTTCCAAAATGAAAGTTTTATTCCAGATTTATTTTTGGCAGCAAATTTTTACATAACAATGCCCAGGTCTTTTGTGGGAGAAAGGGATGTAAAACACAGTACTTGCTCTCCAGGAGCCAAACGAAGAAGACAGACAAACAGATATAAAGTGTTTAAAAATAATTTTAAAGAATCAAATTCAACTAACATCGAAGATCTGATTACATGCCAGTACTTTCACATTTGTTGTCACTGTCCATCTCATGTATTAATATCTCCATTTTATTTAAAAAAAGCAAGACTCAGAGAGGTAAAAATGACTGGCTCCAGGTCTAGAGTGCATTATTGAGACCTGTTCAGGAGCCAAGTTTATCTGACTCCAATCCAAAGTTCTTTCTGTTCTACCAAAGCTGCCAAGATGATCATCCAATCTAAAGATAAGACGTGATTTAGGAGTTCAAAGGAAAGGGAATTCGAAGTGGATGAAAACAAGCAAAAGAATCTTGCAGGGAAGAGGCTGAAAAGTGGTTAGGATTTGGGGAGGTGAATAGGAGAGAAAGGGCCACAGTGGGAAGTTGAGAAGTACAATCAAGGAGAATGCAAAGACAGGCTAGACTAAGGAGCAAGGAGACGCTGGAGTCATGGTAAAGACAAGGGAGACACAGCCAGCAGAGCTTAGGCACAATGTTGGGAGATCAGGAGCCTTCACAGGCTTCTCAGCAGGGGAGTCGATGTCTTATAAGTATTCGTTTAGCAGCAGAATTTGAGAAAGGGAAGAGGTGGCCAGGAACGCTGCTAGAAAGCTGCTGCATTAGTTCAGGCAAGACTTGACAAGTGTCTGCGGTTGTCTGATGACTATGAGATAGAAAGGAAATAACATCAACAGCTCTCAGTCTAAAGGAAAAATTTCAAGAACTTACTCATTACGAAGCATGAAGGAGAGCAATCTGTTAGAAACGCCTTCAGGGCTTTGAACCTGGAGAACTTCGACAATGGTGAAACTGTTAATAACAGGAGACCTGAGCCCAGCAGAAAGAGAGGCACCCAGATCTGGGAAAGACATGGGCAAAGCCTTTGATTTGGAGGGAAGTAAACACCACAAACAGGAGACACTGGGAACCAAACTGAGTTTAATTCTACGTCTGTTGAGCTCCATGTGACACTGGGACATACGAATACCAATGGGCTTTACAAAGTCCCACAATGGGACTAAAACTCTGGTAAGCAGTCAGGATGAAAATATAAATGTAAGAGTTATCAACATAGAAATGTGTAGAAAGTGAATTATCCAACTAAGCAGCATAAAGGACCACTGAGATGTTCTACACTGTCCAGGAGTCACCAAGAAGAGTTGCCATTTGTTCTCTTATTCTTCTGTCTCTTAGTTAACATCACAAAATGTTCAGCATCTGACTTCTGAGGAGCAGGCAGGATATGAGAGGCATTCTCATTTTCTATGCATTTGCTTTCCATTTTTTGAGAGGAGTAGCCACTATTTCCCTGTTGAAACCCCTGAAAAAGGAACACATGAGAGAATTAAATGTGCTAAGAAATTTGAAATGCTAAATATGGCACTTTAGCATTGGCTATATAAGAATTTCAGTGTTCCTGCCAGCTCAGATACAGGCAATTTTATCTTTAATTACCAAAATAAATGTAATTTAAAGTTTTTCCTGCATACCTAAAGTTAGAAAATAAAGTGCTCTCTTAAGTATAATAAAATGTCTTGATCTAAATTGGACAAATTATAGTATCACAGAACCTTAAGTGTTGGAGGGGAGTATCAAAGACGTCTAGTCCAACATCTTTGGACGACATGGTGGAGGTGTTGGCTAGGCCACTGTTGGCGGACAGCTGGCTACATGACTACTTACACATACATCTTGTCAACAGTCCTCAAACGTCACTCAAGAACCTTACCCAGTCTGCAAAGTGACAAGGTTCTGTATCTTGCATTGTCACAGAACATAGCAGTGTCCAGTTCTAACATTAACCTAACTTAGGACAAAAACAGAATCTTGGAAAGTTCTATTTCCTTGGGAAAGTTCGCTATATGAAATGTAAATCTGTTCTCCCGGGTCCACAGGAGAATCATCAGAGGTGGTCAGAGTAACGGAGCTACAGGCAACCACATTCCTCTTCCCCTCACATCTGGTATGGATTTGCAGTGATGAAAAAAAAAGGAATCATTTAAATTAGGTATGTGGATTTGTGCCTTGACCTTGTTAAGTGAAAAGTAGGTGTTACTCCCATGAATTTCTATGAAATTGGTAGTAAATGTGTAAAAGTCAAGGCCCCCCTACAGAATATTAAGAAGCCATGTGTTTGAAAATGTAGAAACACCAAATTCTAGTACATACATGCATGGAATAGATGGACACAACTCAGATGATTTATTAGAGATATGAACTTGGGTTGCCTTTTTTTTTAATGTAGCAAAAATATAAGAAAAAGTTGGAAAATAAGTGAGGATGAAATTAAGGAAGAGCTTCATTGTCAAATATTCAGCGACCAGGTCCACTGTCATTCTGAATATAACATAAAGGAGATGAAGCGTTAAGAATAAATGCTTTTCTTAAGAAGAATTTGCCATGAAGTTTGAGAAATTCTGAGATTATTTTTTTATCCTAGAAAAGATTATTTTATTTCACTCGAGCTTTAAAAATTCAAATTAAACCGCTAGACTTTTTAAATAGTGTCTTGTCATCTTCTTTAGCTCAGGAAGTTAATATTTTCCCCCATTCCCACTTTTGGCCAATCCGGCCCTCCATTTCCACGTTGGATCAGGACTTGGTGTTACAGAGAGTGCCCAGAATGTTTGGTCTTTGACCTCTGCTTCCAGATAGTTTTAGGCAGAAAAGCCCCATGATTATTCCCTTTGCCTTCTGCAGCCTCCCTTTGTCTCCCTGAAGCGTACAGGTTCACAGCCAGGGCCTGGTTCCTATTACAGGTTTTAAGATGAATTCTATACAGTGAAAAGAACTGTTTTTATTTCTTTGGAATTATTGGCTTTCAAAGCCTTTGAATTCCCTGCAGATAATTACTGTTTTGGCCCATGATTTCTCTGATATTTGATGCCTCTGAGTGGAATAAATTACCTTTCTAACAAGGAGGGTTAATTGGTGGTTGTGAGCCAATGTATGTGCCCCCTGTATTATCTTTTAAGTGCCCTGCAAACTCTGACCATCAAAACATCTTATTGTTTTAAACCATCTCCTCCAGTACCACTTGTGGTTTGGATTCGTGACTGCCGGAACCTAAAAGAAATAGGGAGGCATTTTAGTAGCTTCCTGTGTTTTCGATGATGAGGATTCCTCTGTTTTTGTGACATCTGTACCCCCTCAAGGTGACCACATTTCTTTCTAATATTGTGGATAAGAACTGTGTAAACCTAAGATACCTACGCCTAGATCCAATCTCATAAAAATTAGCCAAGTTCAAACTTAGAGCTGAAGTTTCCGTAAAGTTAACTCTATCGGCATTCAGCCTCTCTTAGCCATTTCACAAATTCATCTCTGAGAAACTACGCTTTTTTGTGTCAGCATTTGTCTTATTAAGCCCATGAAACTAAAAATGTCTCAACGAAGTAAAACATTAGCACCAACTTTCACAGTAAATTGTTTTGTGTGAATGAAAGCTTTTCAAGAGTGTAACTCTTGGCAAAATTACCCAAAAGTAGTTTAGTAAATGCCATGAAACATAACATCTGCGTATCAAAAATGCATTCTGTATGCTGCAGGAAAATTGCAGTACTGAAGCAATTTTCTAATATTTACATATTTATAACAAGTGCCTGTCATGCGAAGGCCCGGCTCACCTGCAATACTTTCATGTCACGTAAAATGAAAAATGTCTCATGCTTGGGTGTTCTAATAACCATGATATTATTTTAACAATTACACTATTTAATGCCTTGGATTAGTCCCTCTGATAGTGCTATTAGCTGTCACTATACTCGATAATAGGTGGCTTCATCTTTGTTATGACATGATCTTTCCTACTGTTTGTTGACCTTTCAATACAAGGGGGAGGGGACGCTCCCAGCCCCCCAAACCTTTAAGCAGCTACTGTAAAGCTGCAGTCTAATTCTCAGCTGGAATGTTTAGAAACCCTCGGTGCTAAATACCTCAGTGGCCTGCTTAAACACCAACAACAGCCTTATGGGGCCTTAGCCGACCTTAAACACATCTTTTTTTGTTGAGAATATTGCATTCTGCCACAATTCTGTGGGCTAACCCTGGGCTCACATTAAACATACCAGCCTCATTGAAGCTTACTGAATTGAGTTGAGTTGCTCTTTGTTTCATTCTCTCTCGGCTTCACCCCCGACTGGGACTGGGCAGCCTTTCTTCCAGTGGAGCGTGCTTTAAAGGAACCCAAAGAAGAGAAGGAGGGGGGAGGGGGAGAAAAACCAAAAGGTGCAGCTAAGGCCCATAATTAGTCTTGATCCTCCAAGTCTAAAATATTTTAACGCCAGGTTTCTGATTGCAGTATGGGCAAAGTGGATTTGGGAATGCAGAAAAGTAATTAGGTCTGTGCATTGAAGTGTGGAGAGCATTTAAAAGTGAATGGGTGGTTACTACATTCTTGGCAGGCTGTTTTTTCTCTTTTCAGGCTCTGCTGTTGTTAGAGGTGATGGGTTTATTGCCTTTTTTGCACACTGGAGGTGTCTGTGTTTTTCTTAACCTGGCCTTTTGCTCTCCACCTCAAAACTGAATCCTCATGGTATGAGGAAGAATGAGGAAAGTTTTTTAAAAATAAGAACAAGTCACATTGGCCAAATATTATGCAGTGAAGCAGAATAAGTGGGGGATAAACCTCCATGCTGCAACAGGTCACTTATAAAGATTCTGGGTTTAATTAATGACTCACTGAGCATTGGACCAACTGGAGACAATGGTCACCCCAAGGAGAAGGAAAACAAAATGTGCTATTCTCTAGCCGTGTTCACAGAGCCATCCGATCTATCTGGGGAGAGCTGACATCATTATGCTCCTCCGAATCCTGCTACAGAAGGTCCAGCCCATAAATGTCTGAGTAGTCAAATATGCATGTTTTTGATTACTTCAATCTATAGAACTGCTGCAATTTGCTCAGATCACATGTTCCTTCAGCCTAGAACTTCATGTCTGCCAGTCAAGTTATCATCAGCGCTGGTTTGAAAGTCATAGAGAATCTACGTATTTAAAAAAAAAAAGAAAAAAGGGGGGGCGGGGGTGGATGGGAAGCTGAGGGAAGAGTTGATAGAATTTAAATGGACTCCTTTTGATTTCCGCAACATTTTTTTTCTTCTTTTGCTTCAGGTGAATGATACAAAAAGAGTAGGCTTGTTTCTTTAGCAATATAGACCTTCATGTGAAAAAATTGCATGGGGCGACATGTTCTTTCCAAAAGCATTGATGCAATCTGCTGAATTTGAAAAGGCAGAATCGGATCTAGCCAATGGAGAACCAAATGAAATAAACAAAAGGCAGGTTTGGGGTTTTTCTTTGGGTTGTTGTTGTTATTTGAGGGTTTGGAGTTTTTCTGCTTGTTTTTTGTTTGTGTTTATTTTAGAAATGTGCCTTGGAAAGGCCTGCATCGAAGATAACTGGACCCGTATATTCACGTCCTTGGGCAACTACTTCAACATACTTGAATTTTAGACAAATAAGTTCCTTACTTTTTAACACTTCTTAAAAGTTGTATTCAGTATCTTAACTAAGTGCTATTCTACCATTATCTAGTCTGCTGTATGAGAAGTGTTTTCCCTTAGCCACATAGAACTCTTCACTTGTGTTTATCTCCATTTCTAGTGAACAGGAATGAGCACTTCAGTGTTGCACGTTTTACCATGTTAGCCCTGGCTGGACTCAAAACAGTTCTCTCCCGCCAAGATTTCCCATTAAAAGATTAATACCGCAGGAATATTGCTTAGCTACTTTATGTCTTCTGTCTTCCAGAAGATACAAAAAAAATATGTGATCTGATGCCCTTATAAATAAGATTTGCATCTTAATCATAGCCTGTTTATAACAGAGAAAATTTGGAAACAACATAAATGTCTAGCAATGAGGGATTAGTTAAATAAACAATGATACATCCATACAATGAAATGCTATGGAACCATCAGGAATGATTTTGGGGAAGACTAATGGCCAGAGATTTTCAAAATATGCCAAGTTTAAGTTTAAAAAGCAGATTATAAGGTAATATGCACAGTATAATCCTCTGTGTGTGTATATATAAAATAGGTAGTAAATTATATCCATTTAAATATATAATCAATGTAAAAAAAATTGTAAGCCCACTTTTAAGAAAGAAAAGAATATACCAAAATGTTAAAAAAAAGTTTACCCCTGAGTAGTGGAATTTAGGGTGATTTTATTTTCTACTCTCTGTTTTTCTGCATTTTCAAAAGTTTATTTAATGAACTTAAAATAGGACAAGATAGTTTTATAACAAAGGAACTATTAATAAAAGTCATTTAAAAAGAAATAGCTTACCAAACTATGATATTTAATTCTCCACGCATACTTTCTAAAATACCCTTTATGATCTGTCCCTCTAAGGGCAAAAAGGAAAAGTCAGGAAACAAAAATAAGAAGGTTCTCCCCTCACACACATCCCGTCTTTATTGTGGTACCTGAATATAAGCTTCATTACCCACAGTGTTTCCTGAGGCCCCCTCTCCAGGTGCCTAACAGGCAGAAAAAGACTCCAGCATTCCACAATTAAACTCTATTTTACACTTAGAAAAACCCAAGTGAAAAAATGTGTCTCCCTCTCTCATCTTTCTGCCATGAGGAGGGACGGATCACCACTTGACCTCATTCTGACTGGGCTCTGTCCAGAACGTGCACTTCAGGACTGTGCGCGCTGGCCGGGGCCATCCTCCTCCCTGACCCTATAAAGGGAGGATTAGGACTCAGTGACTTGTATTGAGAAATATTCCTTCTTGGATGCCTGATGTATTCCTCATTATGCAAATGGGAAATAAGCACTAGCATATCCAGGTCAGATGCATAATGTGTATAAATAATTGCTGGGGGAAATATGTGGCTCAGTGAGCTCATCTAAAGTCAAAAGCTTAAGAAGTTTGTGTCCAGCATAGATGCTGACTTGCTGGGAGCCCATGGGAAAAATCACTTAAACTCTCTGTGTTTCATCTTAAAATAGAGACGACAGGAATGTTGACCCAGGCCCCAGGGAATAGCGAAAGATTGTGAAGCACTTCAAAAATTCTTGTATCAAAGTAATAGGTGCTATTTAGGGAAAAGGTCATGAAATAATCAAAGACCTCCTGAAACCTCAATAATAACACTCTGATTTGACAAACTGTGATCGAGGCATAGTTGAAAAGGCATAAGTAAATTCACGGAAGACCAAATTTACAGACATACCTAAAGCATTTGCCATAGTTCGTTTAGGGACTTTATGATCTTTTTTGCAGAAGACTCGTTACTCTCCTGAAGCAGAGCGTACCAATCAGCTGTTTGTGCTGATTCTCTGGCTTCACGTGGTTTAGAAAAGAATCCCACCCTGAGGTCAGTTGCTGAGAAAGTTCTTGAAAGCATCACTTACTACAAACTAAATTGTATTCAGCAGGTAGAAATTAACACGTGGGCTAGACACAACCTTGGATCACAAAAACACACATGGAAGCCGCAGGAGGCTGGAATATGGTGCTGTCCTATAATTATGTGGCTTTTCTGCAACAGTCAATGTAAGCTTCTGTGGTTTCCATTAGGAATACCACTAAGAGTAATTGGCAGAGGGATGTTTCTAGTCTCAATTCCATCTCCCTCTCCCATTGCTGCTGGGCACAACACCTCCTACAATCTCTGATTTGAGACCAGACAATGTCCCAGTTTTAGTTTGTCATGATACTTTCTAGATGGTTTACCAAATTTTCTACATGGTCAAAGAAATAGGGCTGGTGACCCATGATTTGGGTCATAGTCTTAAGTCACCATCTTTTGTTCTGATGTGTACCCACACAGGGGAGATAGTAGAGAAAATTCTGAAAAAGCCAGAGCAGGGACTGGAGCTATCTTTATGCCACCTGGAATTTTTACCCTTAAACAAAATGATTCAAAACCAAACAAAAGAATGATCCCTTCCTCTATGTCTGATAGTCTGTTGTATTAGTTAATCATCATTTCTACCTAGTATGGTGGTTCAAAGAATGGGCTTTGGAATCAGACAGACCTGGGTTCAAAACCCAGCTCTCATTCTTAGCTAAATGGCCTAGAGTAAGTAATTTAATATTTTCTTACCTCAGTCTCCTCATCTATAAAATGGGATTAATAATTGCCACTGCCTAGTGTTGTGAACGGATTTGAGATGAGGCATATAAGCATTTAATAGAATGCCTGGCAAAGAGTAAGTATCCAATTAATGTTAACAGCATTGTTAGCAATACTGCTATTGCTGTGTTAGTAGCTAGTTTCCATATTTGGTAACAGAGAATACTGACACTTGGAAGATTAAGTGGCTGGCAAGCCCAGATTCCAACCCAGGAACTCTGACTGCAAAACACATGCTGTTTCCACTCCCCTTGACTGTTTCTCTCCTTGGGAAAGAGAATCAGAGCAGTTCAGAAGGACATGCTCACAAATCTACTAAGGTAGTCTAACCACCCACATGCAAGGATCTCAAAACGTAAGTCTAGGCATATAGAAATATGTTCTTTTATCCTCAGCAACATTATGATGGCTTCTCTGTGGTGAGTAGTGTGTTTGTCTCAATCCCACAGTAATAATGCTCGCCAGGATACTCTCAATTTCTAAATTTCTCAGCACCAAGGGCAGAAGAGAGAGCAGAAGTGATCATTCCCTTTTTTCTCTCTTTTTTCTTTCTTTCTTTCGGTGGAAAATCCATGACCTCCGTGAACCCTCAACCCAAAACCATTGCCTAAGGCTTGGTATCACTAAGGGTGCAGGGCTGTGGGGAGGGCTGATAATGTTAGAGAAAGACGAACTAGGAGCAGAAACAAAGGCCAGTAAACAGAGTGAAAGAAGCTTAGAAAGGGGGAAGCAGGAGGGGGGTCTGGAAGCGGAGAACACGGCGCAGAAAAAGGACTTGGAGAAAGATTGAATAAATTGTTTGCTTGTGCTGTTTAGCAAAATCAGCTAAACTTGGCTTTCAAAAAGTTTCACACAAAATCGTTTTCACTGATTATTTTTTGGCACAAGAAATTTTGTAAAATTTGGAAATTCACAAAGTGACACAATTTGCTAAAAATGCCATTCAACACAATTTGATGTAAACTACAGAAATGTTATTATAATTCATTAGGAAAACTTAAAAATGTGATAGTGTCCTGAAAACTTGGATTGTTGCCACAAGAATCACTGGCAGCTAAAAACCAGCATAAGAACCAAAATGCTCAGTCTCTATTCACAGGCAAATGTCATGTGTCTTTTATGTGGTTAGCTTTGCTTTAATATCCTGGAGATATTTTGTAGCCATTTTTAGTCTTTCATTTTATTTTTTTCCCAGGAGTCAAATCCTACAGCCCTGACACATGTAGGCAATTCTATATAAAAGCGATTTGACCCATTTACCAGCAAGGAAGCAAAGCTTACTGCTACAACCAAGTTCTGAAGATCTGAGTTTAGATTCTACCGCCCTGTTGTTAGAACTGGCCCATGCCTTGTTTGTTTGTAGTGTGTGTGTGTGTGTGTGTGTGTGTGTGTGTGTTCGTGTTCTGAATAAGATAAAAGTGGCTAGCTTCCTAACAGAATCCAGTGCTCCTAATATAATGCTGGAAGGCATATGTTATACAACAACAACAAAAAATCCTGAGTGAACTTCAGACAGAAGCCCTCCTTCAGGGAAAGAATTTTGTCTTGACCATCCAAGGAAGACCTTGGCAGAGAGTAGGTGCTCACTAAGTTATGGGAAAGAAGGATGGAGGAGAAGAGGAGAGGGGAGAGAGAATGGGAGGGAGGAAGAAAGGAAGGTTCAGTTCACATTCTAACACATGGTAAAGCGAACTCAGACAAATCGCTAACTTTTTAAAACCTGTTTCCTTGTGTATAAATGAGAATGATAATATCTACCACCAGTTTTATTTATAGCCAGGACTTCATGGTTTATCAGAGGTTTTCATATACTTTGTGTTATTAAATCATTATATTATTGTTTTTATTGTTATTCCTATCATCATTGTGTATGCCTATATAATGAAAAATGGTTTATCTTTCCTCAGCACCCCCAACCACTCTTTTGATAATTTTCTCAGTTCTATCCATGCTTTATAGCCACATGTCCTCAGTCTTCCCACTTCCAACTACCAGGTTTCTTGCCAGGTAGTTTCCTTTATAAGTCCTACTTAATAGAATCCCCTTAAGCATCTTCCTGACCCGGACAAAATTTATTGATTTAATGTACCCATTCTTTACTTGCCTGCTTTATGCTTGATGATCTAATAAATTCATACCAAGGTGACTCAAATTGTGTATTAGTTCTTGACATCCATTGCCACCCCTAAACTACCAGCACTGGAAAGAATAAAACTACATTTCCCAGACTCTATTGCAAATGGAGTTCCAGGTACATTCTGGATTTGGCCAAAGAGATGTACTTGTGACAAATTTGATACACAGGAGAAGCTATCTTCCTGTGGCTGTTCCTCTGGACAAGCAAGCTCTGACAGTCACACATGCCGGCAGTGACTGGCGTCCATATTTACCTCACCACTCCTCAGGGTCTTGGGTGAAAGGCAGCCAGAACCGAAGCAGCGGGAGCCTGGGCTACAGCACTTAGCTCAGTTGCAGTGACAATGAGACAAACAGAAACCAGAAGTCAAGGGAAGCTCCCTGACTTCCATTCCTCCAGCCTCTTCCAATGTTTTTGTGACCTCATAATCCCCTGTATTAAATTCCTTTCTGCTTGAAACACCCAGAGTAGTTTCTCTTTTCTGCACTGAACTCTGACTGATACAGTGGTTTAATGACTAATACAGGTTATAGTCAATCATTCCATCCTCCCTACTCCTTATGACTGTGTACACAACTATAGACACACTTCTCCTGCTGTTTTTAGTCTTTATGTACATGTTTATATTTACATCTTCTACTCTATTATATTTTTTTATTTGAACGTCCAACTTTTCTACCTGTGTTGCTAAATTGCAAACTTTTAGAGTAAGATTTCAATGTTGCACTCATTTTTCTATCCCTAGTGCCAATGTCAATGCATAGTGCATAGTAGGCAACTCAATAAACACTTTGAGCCTCTTTGGGACAGCATGCTTGCATTCCTTCTCTCCCTACAGGAAGGGTTGGCCTCACGTATAGATGCATGAGTTACTTGAATGGTGTTATTTATGCTCTAAGAAAAAAAGAGAGCCTTTTAAAAAATCTACATACAAACACACATACAATCTATTCTTCTATCTTTCTATCTAGACTTATCCATAGCTTTGTGTGCAGGCAAAATGACATAAACACTAATGCAATTATCCACGTTATTCAGTCTTTAAAGCAACACTTTTAAGACAAACAACAAACTGGGAAAAAAATATTTGCATTTGCGTATTTACAATACAGGCAAAGAATTAAACTCTCTAATCTATAAAGAGACCATAGAATTCAAAAAGAAAAAAAAAAACCCTATTAGAAAAATGAGTAATAGCTCACAGAAAAGGAAATACAAATGACTCATAAACATATGAGAAGATGCTCAAATCACTCCTACATAGAAAAAAATGCAAATTAAAACTACATTAAGATACCATATTTCACTATCAGGTTGGTAAAAATCCAAAAATTTGACAACCCTTAGGGTTGGCAAGATATAGAGAAACGGGAACAGTGATTCATTGCTGGTGGGAGTGTAAATAGGTATAATCATTCTGGAAGGCAATTTGGCAATATTTATCGAAATTACAAATGCGTATACTCTTTGACTCAGCAGTTCCAATTCTAGGAGTTTATTCTACAGATATATTCACACATGGGCAAAATCATGAATGCGCAGGGTTATTTACTGCAGCATTTCTTGTAACAGCAAAAGATGGTAGCAATCTAAAAGTTCATCAATAGACAACTGTTTAAGTAAATCATGGCACATCCAAATAATGGGATATTGCTCAGCCATAATTTCTGCAAAATTACTCGAATCTTCAGAAAAATTCACAGAATGACGAAGTTCCATAGTACGGATATGTAAAGATATGTAAGATATTTTAACAGGGAAAAAAAAACCAAAGTGTGAATAGTATGCTACATTTGTTTAAAAAGTGGGGAAAGGAGTAGGTGTTAGCATTTGCTCATATAAACATTTTTTTCAATATCTAGAGATCAACACAAGAAACTAAAAACAGAGGCGATCTATTTTGGTGTTGAGGGGGAACCGGCAGAAGGGGCACTGATGAGAAGGAAATTTTCACTGAGTTCATTTTACCCTTATTAACTTTCTAAACCATGTGAATCTATGACTCATTCGAACAATTAAATAAATATTAAAATGTAACTACTATTAAGAAAAAGAAGGGTATCTCAGTCTTATTTATCTGATTTGGTCAATTCCTGGCACCTGAAGGCACAACTCTCCAGCCTTTCTAGAAGTTTATAGGCCAGGAAAGAGAGGCTGCAAAGTTTTAAACGTAAAGTGATTGCTAATTGGGCACAATTTTTTAAAATTTATTGGAAATACATTGACATCACAGTAAGTCAGAGTAGGGGGAAACACCAAGAAGTCTTTTCCTACTTAGAAACATTCCCATATTAATTTTATATTTGTTTGGTTTAATTATCTGCCTTTTCAAAATGTAACACAGGGTCCATTTCATACAAGTATCTTGAAACTTAGTATGCATTATTTATTCTGATAATCTCTTAAAGAATAATCTATATCTGCTGAAGGATGGGCGTTCTCAACTAGAGGGAATATCCAAGCTTGTAAAAAAGGAAAGACTGCATCAAAGTAGCAGGAGGCAGACAGCTCAGCAGCCAGAGGAGAGAGGGGACAAGGTGGGATTTGGAGAGAGAAAGGGGTAAAGAAAGTGAGGTGAGAGGATGACTAATAAAAAGCCCGTTTCCCATTTGCCTAGAAAGTTGCTCATGACAACCACCTGGGTTCCACCGATAATCAGCGCTCCTGCTATCTCTGATACACAGATTCTGCTTTGCAAATGCTCAAGATTATTGAGGAATCATTGCTTTGTTGATCCAACAGGGAATTAGCTCCTATTTAGCCTCATAGTTTTCCTTTTTTATATACACGTAAAAATCTATACATATTTAATGTATACAACTTGATGAGTTTGGAGACAAGTATATACCTGTTAAACCATCACCACAATCTATGCCATAAACTTAGCCATCACCTCTAAAAGTTTCCTTCTGCTTTCTCTCTTTTCTTTGTGATGTGCGTGATAAGAACATTTAACATAAGATCTACTCTCTTAGCAAACTTTTACGTATACAAAATGGTGCTGTTCACTCCATGCCCTGTGCTGTACAGATCTCTAAGACACTCGTGCTGCATAACTGAAACTTTGTGCCCTTTGCCCGTCACCTCCCCATTGCCCCTCCCCCAGCCCGTGGCAACCACCATTCTACTCTCTGTTTCTTTGAGTTTGACTACTTTGGATTCCTCGTCTAAGTGGGCTCATAGGTTTCTAATACATACTATATTTCATTATAAGACCTAGTGCTAAAGAATTCTTTTGTGGTTTTTTTCTTAAACTCTACAGTAAAATGGATAGCTATTTAAAGAGGAGAGAATTAGGTAAGATTTTACATTGTGAAAAATATGTATTTTGGATTTAGGCTTGTTATCACATAGGATGTACATGTGCATAAATATCATTTCTGAACCAGCTGGTTTGCTGGAAAGCCCAGTATCAGAGTGTTCAATACTCCCATTAATAGAAATTGCTTGCCTTGTGACATCTGCTAAATAAAACCAATGATAGTAAATAAAATGCATAAAATCAGCTGTCCTACTATCATCTTACGAATATCATGTATTTCCATTGTATTCTGAAAAAGTCGTTGTGCCTATATTATCCAAATCAATAGTCATGACGGATTAAACTTGTACTTCAATGCTTTAAGAATAAATCGTCAGCTGTGGTGAATAGCACAGGACCCTTTATATTACTCCAGCAGGTGGGTATTCAGCCTGGTAGTAAAGACTGTATGGTGCTGGCAGAGTAGAGGTTCCACTTGCAGTGGTCGCCAAAGTGCTTCATGTGTCTTTCAGCACAGATTCTATCATAACTTTAAAGTGTTTCATATTATAGAAACTCTGTAGTGCATGTGCTATGCATATAGAAATACGTTTCCTACTTAAGATGATATGATGCAGTCATGCTGGAAATGTATTTACGTTCATTCCTGCCAGGTTCCCATAATATTGTTGTTACACAAATACACGTGGTCTGGAATACAGGGTGCTTGGTGGACTGCCAGGCTGAGAAATAGGAGGTGTGTAAAAGAGAGCCCTGATTCATGGAATCCAAGTGTGTTAGAGATGCAAGGGACATAGAGATTATAGAGACCAAACCCAATTTTTGCCAGTGAGGAAACTAAGTCAATAATTAAATTTATAAATGCTGTTTATACGTAAAATATTATCTTTAATCTAATCACCTAACCAAACAGAGCCTGTAGAAAAAATTAAAACTGTGGCTGTATGGATGGAAAAAAACAAAGAAGAAATGGATATTGGATATTTCACAAGGGAAGACAAACGGTTCTGACAACAGGGAGATCAGCGCCATTTTCTAGATTTGGGAGCAAGCAGGCTTCAACTGTTTTCAGGAACAGAAACAGCTATGGAACAACCATTGCTCTGTTCCATGGAGGCAGGCAATGAATGGGCAAAGCTGCCTGCACCCGAGGTCACTTGGTCCCACTTGGGTCAGGATTTTCACTTCGGGATATTGATACCGATCCTCTCTGTGGGCCCAAGCACAGTGTTTGCTGCCACCCTTCAGTCTTCAACCAGGCTGCCTGTGCTTACCATATTCCAGGTGGGATGGCCTGATGAATGGCTGCCTCCACTGATGATTCTTGAATAGATGTGTGTGAATGAGGATTCCCAACTCACGTCCTCAAAGTAATAACTTCCTGCCTTGTAAGATTTTTCTAAAAACAAAAAGTTGTTTGAGAAGAAAAACTTCTAGCATACAATGTTACCAAAAAAAATGAATGTATACTAAAACCAGCATATCAATGAAGAGTTTTAATAGATCTGAATGTATTGTTTGGCACCCCAGCCCTGAATATAGAAATGATGGACTCCCATTTCAGTATATAAAAGGAATTTCTTTCTTATTTGTCATACTGCGACCACATAGTAACTTTATAGTTGCTTTTTTTTTCTTTGGGGGCTCATATATGATAAAGAGCAAATCACTCAGCCTACATCGTGATGCGTTGTAGGGAAGAGGGGCTCCTATTTTCGAGGCTGGACTGTACCTCTAACTTGCTACATGATGTTGGGCAAATAACCTCACCTCTCGGAACCTCAAATTTCTAAAATATAAAATGAGGGGTTAGGTTAAATTCTCTCTTATGTCTTCTGTAGTTTAAAGTCTCTGATGCACTTTGGAGCCAATTCTGTAAACATTTTATAAAATTATCCCTGTGATGACTATTTTCATTATTTCGGTTGAAATCTGAAACCTGGTCGTAGGGCTCGCGCTCAAACGTTTCAATTTGGCAGTGTTCAGCTAGCCTTTAGCGGCTTATCTGGATGGGCACACATGATGGTTAAGACGTCTGAAGAAGTACACAAAGTATTCTGTGGTTGACTTTGATAAGACAAAATGCTTTCTGCAGGGTGTGATTCGGATGAGCACACCAGGACACCCAGCCAAACTCATCTGAACTATCCAAACCCCTTGATTCTGCAAACTGGGTTGCAGATCTTTCAAGAACAGGCTTCTCACAAGATTGCTGGCACTTTCTCTTCCAATCCCAGCCAGAAAAACAGTAAAAACAGCCTTTCTCATATCATTTTGGCATTTCTGGTCTTCGTCCAGGCTGGAAAATTGAAGTGTAAAAGCACTTAACTGAACATTTCAGAAGGTAAAGAAATGTTCAGTTCAAGTTTAGTTCTCAAATGGACAAGTGGTTCTTCTTTTATTCACCTCATTAGAACCCTAGATGCAAGAAATACCATGATTTGCCCTCTGCTTTCAAAGTTATCTACTCTAAGTTCCATGTTAGAAGCAACTAAATTCTTTATGTGCCTCTGTAAAGGGCTACACCAGGCTATGGCTAATGTGTTAGAATATTCATTAGTATTCTCGATTCAGGAATCTCCACTTCAAGCCTTCAGGGAATAAATAATTGAAGAATTTTCACTAGAAAAAGAAAAATGATTAATGATTTGAAATGAAATATATACAACTTACTAAAGTTAACTTAAGCATCAATATATATGCAACTTAGAAATAATATACACTTGTTTTAACTATCCCTTGTCACTCCCATATTAGCAGAACCTTAGGTCGGATTGGTGTCATATTTGCCTTGATTCTAGTTTTGGTTTGCCTCTATTCTCATTTTGTTCTCTGCCATGCACATGTGCAACTCTCACCAGTTCATCTCCAGTGATGGCCCACACTGTTAGATGACAGGCTAGGAATTTTATTTGGTAGAGGTGAAATGCTAATTTTCGTCATTTCTGTTTCCAATAGGGTCACGCATTGCTTAACACTGGGGATATGTCCTGAGAAATGTGTCGTTAGGTGATTTCATCATACGAACATCATAGAGTGTGCTTACACAAACCTAGATGGTATAGCCTACTACATACCGAGGCTGTATGGTACTATTCTTATGGGACCACTGTCATATACGCAGTCTGTCATTGACCGAAATGTCATTATGTGGCACATGACTGTACTGAAATTGTTCAAATCAGTATCTCAGCATATAACCACTAACCATGATTCTACATCTGGCTATTACTTTTGCTATTTATTAATTTTCAGGTTTACATGACCCAGCTCCAGAGTAAATGCCTGTTATAAAATACCTGCTCCAAAATTTCTAAGATAGGAGGAAATTTATGACTTTGGATATGCAATGATTTCTTTAATGGACACAAAAATTCAGTAACCATAAAAGAAAAAGATTAATAAAATAGACTTCATCAAAATTAAAAACTCTTCAAAAGCACCATTAGTAAAATGGAGAGGCAAGCCACAGACTGGGAAAAAATATTTACAAAACACGTATCTGACAAGGTACTTGTATCCAGAGTACATAAATAATTCTTACAACTCAACAGCACAAACAACCCAATTAAAAATGAGCAAAAGTTTTGGACAGGCACTTCATAAAAGAAGACGTAAGAAATGGCCAATAAGCACTTGAAAATATTTTCAACATCTTAAGTCATCAAGGAATTGCAAATTAAAACCACAATGAGAAAGTAATACCTCCCCACTAGAACGGCTAAAATTAAAAAGACCAACAATACCAAACGCTGATGACAATGTGGAGCAACTGGAACTCATATGTTGCTGATGGGAATGCAAACTGGTGCCCCTTTGGAAAATAGTTTGACAATTTCTTAGAAGGTTAAATAGCAGCAATCCCACTCTGAGGTAATTACCCAAGAAAACAAAAGCATATGCCCATGTAGTACACAACTGTACCTGAATGTTCTAGCTGTTTTATTCAGCCAAAAATTTGGGGGGTGGGGGGCTCAAATGTCTTTCAACAGGTGAAAGGATAAACCAATCGAGGCATATCCATACAATGAAATACTACCCAGTAATTAAAAAATATAAAAAGGAATAAACTACTGATGCATACATCATGAATGAATCTCAGAAACATTTTGCTGACTGAAAGAAGCCAGATCCAAAAAAGAAAAGACCCTACCTAATGTATAATTTCATTTATATGAAATTCCAAGGGGAGGAAAGTCTCATTTACAGTACTGGAAAGCAAATCAGACTTTCCTGGGAGCAGGGCATAGGGACGTGCGGAGGGAGGCAGGAGGAGGGGGAGACAAGAGGGTGCAGCAAGGAGGCTGATAAGGGACGTTTGGAAATTTAGGGGGTGTGATGGAGCAGTTCTCTATCTTGGTTTTGGCAGTAGTTTATAGGTGTATATATTTGTTGAAACTCATTGAACTCCACACGTAAAATGGATGCATTTATCATATGTCATTTATACTTCAATAAAGTTGATTTAAAAGATTGCTGAGATCAAACCCAAAAAGCCTACCACAAGTTTGAAAGGTTTAATGGATCTCCCTACTTGGCAGTTTCAACAGGAATAGAAAGACTTCCAATATGTGTGGTACAGAAAATATTTTCTTCCTATTACTTAAAAGGCCTTTACCACATGACTGCTTCCTAGTAGATATCTCTCTGATACTGCATCAACTAGACCTAAAAACTATGCCTGTTTTTCCCTGCTTCAAACTCAGTTTCATGTGAATTACATGTTTTATGAGGTATAGGTACTTAAGCAACTTAAGATCTTTGATCTTTAATTTCCTCACCTGTAAAATGGGAATAATAATATTTAGGTTACATCATCAATGTCTATCCTTCCAATACTACACTAAGCACAGAGAAGATTTAAATAAATTTAGTAATTGTCATGGTTGATACTTGCACTACAGGGTAAGTTTCAAGAACCCGCATTGCCCCCTCAAAAGCTTTGTTCCAAGCAATGATCACGTTAAACAAGGCAAGTAAAGCCCACATTTCGTTACAGCTATGCTGACCTCAGTCGAACTCAGAAGTCTATACAACAGGTCTGCAGTTCTCAAGATGTGTCTAAACACAGTCCCAGTCAAATCTTTTTTTACACAGAATACAAATTATTTTCTTCACGATCTTATCGTTTATTGCTTCACAAACTTCTCTCCAGACTTTCTTCCAAGATAAAGCTATCTAGACCATTGTTTTCCACATATTTTTAAAAATTGTGATAAAAATCACATAACATAAAATGTACCATTTGTGTTAGTTTGCTAGGGCTGCTGTAACAAATACCATGGGTGGGGGAGGGACTTAAACAACAGAAATTTATTTTCTCACAGTTCTGGAGGCTGGAAAGTCCAAGATCAAGAAGTTGGCAGTTTTGGTTTCTCCTGAGACCTCTCTCCTTGACTTGCAGATGTCTGCTTTCTCCCTGTTTCCTCCAAGGTCTTTTCTCCATATGTACGCATTCCTGGTTTCTCTCTGTGCATCCAAATTTCCTCTTCTTATAAGCACACTAGTCAAAGTGGATTAGGGCCCACTCTAATGGCCATGTTTTAGCTTAATCACCTCTTTAAAGGCCCTATGTCCAAATACAGTCACATTCTGAGATACTGGGGGTTAGCACTTCAAAATAATAATTTGGCAGGGGACACAATTCAGCCCATAACACTATATTAACCATTTTTGAGTGTAGAGCTCAGTAGTGATAGGTATTTTCACAACATTGTACAACCAATCTCTAGATTGGTTTTCATCTCACAAGACTGAAACTCTACACCCACCCATTACACAACAATGCCCCCTTGGCCCTTCCTCCTAGCCTCTGGCGACCACCATTCTACTTTCTGTCTCCATGAATTTGACTATTGTAGGTACTACATATAAGTAGAGTCACCCAGTATTTGTCTTTTGGGGACTAGCTTATTTCACTTAGCATAATGTCCTCAAAATTTATCCACGTCTCAGAATTTCCTTACTTTTACGGCTGAATAATATTCCATTGTATGTGTATACCACATTTTGTTGGTCCATTCATCTGTCAATGGACACAGGTTTTGTCTACCTCTTGGCTATTATGAATAATGCTGTTACAAACAGGAATGTGCGACTATCTCTTTGAGATCGTGCTTTAAGTTCTTTTGGGTCTATACCCAGAAGCGGAATTGCTGGATTATAGGGTAGTTCTATTTTTAATTTTTCGAGGAACCACCATACTGTTTTCCATAGTGCTGCACCATTTTACATTGCCAGCAATAGAACATGAGGGTTCCAATTTTCCCACGTCCTCACCAATCCTTGTTATCTGCTGTTTTGTTTTGGTTTTTATAGTAACTATTTGAATAGGTGTAAGGTAATACCTCATGGTGGTTTTGATTTGCATTCCCTTAATGATTAACAATGTTGAGTACTTTTTCGTGTGCTTGTTGGCCATTTGTGCGTCTTCTTGGAAAAATTTCCATTCAAGTCCTTTGCCCATTTTTCAATTGGGCCAAATATTTTTTTCCATGACCCACAGTAAGAAATATTGCTTCAGCCAGTGTGCAGTTAGGCAATCACACACATATACATGCATGCACGTGGACACCCACACATGCACCTTTTCTGCATCAGTTGCACTTTTACATTTTCTCTTCTATTTCTCTTTTAAAATGCTCGTCACCATCCACTAAACTGATTTTACAACTTACTAACATATTGCAACCTACAGCAAAACAAGATAGACCTTATGCTTCTCCCCCTCTAAATAGAGTTATTTCTTTTACACGTGGTGTGCTGGATATCTTCTCTTTGTCTTGTATGTATATCCTCCACTCTTCTCTACCCTACTGTGCTCCCCAGGAGGCTGATCTTCAAGCACCACATTAATGGACTCCCACGACATCTGACTTCCAGCTCGGTTTAGCCAATAGCAGGTACCAGTAGGAGAGCAGAAGGACAGAAAAGTTGGAAAATTTGTTACCCTGGCTCCCTCCCTGCCAGGCTGCCAGGGTTGAAGTGGTCCCTCTACTGAAGGTCAACACCCCTCACAGGCAGCCTCTCTAGGTTTCAATAACTGCTACTTCCTCTTGTGCCTGCAGGCCTAGCCATGGTAAGAGTCCTCATTGTTACTAATTCCATGGTCCTGCACTTTCCCTTATTGGGTCCCCAAACCCTACCCACACTTTCATAAACAAACCCATTCTTAAACCTTCCTCAAAGTCTCCTGTTTGAGTGTGCCATCTCTTTCTTGCTAGGACCCTGACAGGTCACATATATATTGTATATCTCATTATAATGAGCATTGTTGAAGCTGAGTGATAGGTACCAGATGATCACCATACTATCCTCTCTGCTTTCCTTTATATTTGAAATTTTAAAAAATGAAAAGGTAAAAAGAGAGAGAATAGTTGTGAGATGAGGACTCATTCTGAAGTAACTAGGAGTAATGCAGGCACAGTCAATGCTGCACTGAGACCTTGACTCTTTGCTTGGCCACTTGGCTTGCCTCCAACGTGTCATCAGACAATTACAGACATTTGGTAGTCTTCACTTCTTTGTGTGTTTCTCCACTAGGTCTCATCTACCTGTTTATTTTTCCTAAATTCGCTAGCAACTTATATTATTTCTAATAACCAATTTTGATACAGTTCCTTCCTCTATAAAATAGATGCTCCTTCTGACTGTTAGGACTCACTCAACAAAAAATATTAAATGTGATTAATAAAGGGAATATGAATTATACCTTCAGAATGCCTCTTCTTTTTGCCCTTCCACTAATGGTAAAAATTTCTCTTGGTATTAAGTATTTAATTGAAAACAATTTGCTAAATTCCATAAAAAATGAGTGTTATTTGTTTCTAGACATATTCTTTCCATGATCTGACCCAATGGAGACAGAAAAAAAGAATGAGGAATTAAACATGCCATTTTCAAGAACATTTTTATCTTACAAGTTTGAAGTAGATTCATAGTAAAAATAATCTTGCAGCCACCACCTTCCAAACAATGGCTTTTAAAATTCAGTAAAAGGACGGACATCAGTAAGAGGAGTAGCTGTAACAAACACAGGAAGACAAATGGAAACAGAAAGAAAGACTGAGAGAATGACAGAGTTCAGACACTGGTCTTGGAAAAAGCAAGAGAGAGAGAATGGGAATCTGATTTATATTGAAAAGCTTTTCCTAGTTCCTCATAACCAACTCCTTGTCCCTTTTTAAGCCCAGGGTCTTTACAGCACTCTCACATTTTAAAAACTGCCTTGTCTTTTTCTCTTTCCCTATCTCTTCTCTATTAAGCCCTGTAGGGAGGTGGAAAGCCTTGATGCTGACCACACAGCAATAACCTCAGGCAGACTTTGATTACACTAGGGAAGAAATTTCTAATTGTCTCCTTATTGGTTTTTGTTGTTTACAGGAGAGAAGTTTAACTAGTTATACATCTCCTCAGTTCAACACAATACTCCAGTTAATATAAATATTTCCTTAAAATATCCTGCCATGACAGAACATGCAAAATACACAGATGATGAATCTCCTCTTTTTCCTGAAATCTCAGTTCTCGAAAAGTGAAGATTTTCTATGAGGAAATTGAGTTGTCTATGGTGATTACAAATGACCTGCATTATTTCAGGAAATATTTATTGAGCACTTATTATGAGCCAGACACTGTTTTGGATCCTCGAGAGGCAATAGTGAGTAAAATAAAACCCTGACCTCAAGAAACGTATAATCCATCAGCGAAGAGAGTTAAGTAGAGAAGCATTTACCATATAGTGTGATACTTGTCACCACAAAGGTACATGCAGGGTGCCGGGGAAAAACTTTAAAAGAGTCCCTAATATGATGCAGAGGCTCAGGCAAGGATTCTCAGAAAAATGATATCAAGTCAGTTGAAAAATAACAGTCATGGCTGCTAATATTTATTGAGTGTTTACTAGAGACCAGGCATTGTTCCCAATACAACTCATTTAATCTTCATAATAACCCTGAAAAGTAGATACTATTACTAACATCACTGTCACCATCATCATCATCACCATCAAGGCCCTAGGAAAGTTGAGGACTAGGAAATGGGGAGCCAGGATTCCAACCCCGGCAGTCTCATTTCAGAGCCTGTACTCCTAACTATGAAACAAAATAACCTCCCCAAAGAGGAGAAAAAGGAACTATAGGAGCAAAGCCCCAGAGGGAGGAGACAGCATGTTCCATTTGAGGATTTGAAATTAGAGGTTCTGTAAGGCTCAGCAAAGAGCCCAAATGTAATAGGGAGGAGGAGAGAGAGGAGACTGGAGAAACAGTCAGGGGTCAAATTGTGAAGGGCCATGTAAACCTCATTAAAGAGACTGGACTTTACTTGAGGGCATTGGGGAGCCATTAAAGAGTTTCAACAGGGAAATGATAAGGCCAGATTCACACTTTGGAAAATCACTTTAAGGGCAGTTTGAAAAATGAACTGAAGTGAAGCAAGACCTGAGGCAGGAGGATCCATTAGGACATTTTTGCACTAATCCACGAGGAAGATAACAGTAGCCTAAATTAGGAGTGATGGTGATGGGGGCACAGAATAGAGAGATGTTTAAGACGGAGGACTGATAGAAACTGGCCATTCATTGGCTGTGGTTACTGAGAGAGAAGGCAGAGCTGGGATGAATCAGCTCTATCTCTTGGCCACAGGATGGCGCTATTCAGAGAGAGAACACAAACCTCGCAGAGGAGAGGGCCTGAAGCTCATGAGCTAGAGTAGCGGCAGGCTGATTCTGAGTGGCCCTAGGAGAGCCAAGCAGAATGGTCCAATAGATCTTCAGATCTGAACGTCAGGGGTGAGGGCTGGACCAGAGATATTTGTCTGAGAATTGTTGGTCTGTATATGATAACTCAAGTTGTGGGTGAACAGACCCAAGGAGAGTGTGCATAACGAGAGGAGAAGAGGACCTCAAGTAGAACCCAGGTAGCATCATCTTTGAACGGCCATGGAGAGACAGGGGCCTCACAAATGGAGCTGAGAAGCCACCACCAGAAAGGCAGGTGGAAAAATCACAGAACGTGTAGTCACAGAAGCTCAGGAAAGAGAGTCCAGGGGAAAACGTCTGTGAGACATTTTTGTGGGAACTATCACAATGGGCTATAATTTCCTTCCACTCCAATAAAGAAATTTCCTCATGCTCAGAATTTACAGGGATCCACAGGCCTAAAATATTTTATTAAGATATTATATGAATTACATTTGTGGGGCAACTGAAGAGAATATTTGGCTCTAGAAAGACGCTTCTGTTTCCTTAGCGTATGGTGCCTCAGTCTTTGTTAACAAGAACGTTAACTCTTCTGTGTTACCATGACATTCATTCAGTAAACTTAAAAAAATCATCAGTAAGTTCTAGACTTTCTATTTTCATGGTCCTATTTAATTTCAATAATATGAGAGAAATGATCTGTTGCATATTTCAAATAGATTGATTATTATGTTATCCATATGAGACTGAAGAAAAAACATTAATGATTTGTATAGATTTTTTACTTTTCCATTCTATTATCAATGTTATTTTATCTGTTTCAGTCCCAAAGGATGACTGATTAGGTTTGATTATGTAAAGCAAATCTTTGATGCTTTCAAATCTTTTTAAAAATGGAGGTACGGTAGCAGCTGGATAGAGAAGAATGTGGTTGACAATTCTGCCATTAAGTTACTGAACATTAAGACATCCTGTTAAGGTATCTTCTATGCTAAAAATAGAAATATCAAACTGCCTCAATTATACACTCTCATTCTCAACTGCCATTGAATAACCCCCATGACTGTTTCATGGAGAAGGAAGCGAGATGACAAATACCTCTTTTTTTAAGCACTAGAATTATTTTTCATTATTTGAAAAAATAGTTAATGCTTGTATTTTGTAAGTTACAGAGCATAAAAATCATCTTATTCAGGTAACATATATCGAGACAGTTCAGTGTAAACTTATTAATTTGTCAAAATACGTTGAAAACTTGGAAATGGATTGTCAGAGAAGTGTTTTCAATGGTTTACAGCAATTTGCTGGAACATTCTGAGCTGTCCTACAGGAGTCAGGAAGGGATGTGGGAAAAGAAGAAAACGGGAAGATTTGGCTTTTTCTTCTCTTTCTACTTTTTTTTTACTCTCCAGCTGATTTTTTCTTGTCAAAGTTATATGTTTTGTCTGGTTTAACTGCCATACTTTTTAATAACATCCAATCTGTTGTGATGAACAGGAAACTTAATTCCAAACAGCAAAGT
Organism: Equus przewalskii; assembly: GCF_037783145.1. NCBI lineage: Eukaryota > Metazoa > Chordata > Mammalia > Perissodactyla > Equidae > Equus > Equus przewalskii. The sequence goes on along the minus strand of NC_091843.1, from coordinate 74,078,052 downwards.
GGGAAACAGTTGAGATGGACCAGAAACTGCAACTCAGAGAAACCACAGGATGTCTTGTGAAACAGGCAATTTGCGTGCGATAGAGGAGAAATTCCATAGGACAGTGGAATATTACTTGGTCGTGTTATAAAGGATGATTGTGTTAGCTGTAAGTTTAAACCTCTTTTCGTTGAATATTTAAATTGGTGAAACTTTCTGTAACAAAACCACAACACATTTTTCCTTTAGTCCTCTACTTCTTGATCTTCCATCACTCTGACTTTCCTCTTCCAAACTTATGCCTTCTTTTGGCCCTAATCTTCCTGTGACAGCAGCTTGTAAATTTCAAGCTCTCTCCATTCACATTTGCCACCCACCCTGCCATCAACACCTCACTCACTGATCCCTGGGTTCCCAGATCTGACCTGGCATAACCTTGAGGCAGCCTTCCATGATTGACAGCAGTTGCATTTAAAGTATTGTTTCTCAGAGACAGGAAAAGACCAGAAGATTTGCAGTGGCAACTGCCAAGGAATTTTATGTAAAGAATTGTGGGTTATAGGAGATTTTCTGACTTGTACAGGAACCAAAATTCAGGTCATTCCTAATACAGATAAGCCACACAGCATTCTGTGACCTTTCTGGGTTTTGGTTTTTGTTTTTTGATTTTTTTTTTCCCACCTCTTCCTGTCTGTCTGGTATTGTTTGAAGTGGTGGGTGGTGGGTGGTAAGAAGGAGGTTGTGGAGGTATTGGCAGTCTTAACCCCACTCCATTCCTTCACTTCTCCCCTCCACCCAAACTTTCTCTTTCCTTTCCTGTCCTTTTCTCCTCATCTTTTCAAATCCTTCTTTTGTCCTAGATTTCTTTCACCATCTCCCACCCCTATCCAAATACTGAAAGGCAGGGGACAAGGTCAGAGCAAGGAGAGGCTGTTAGACTTTGTGGGGACAAGACCCACATAATTTGTAAAGCTCGAATCTAATTTCATGCAGAAAAAGAAATTTACCTCTTTCTGGCATTGCAACTAGAACAAAAGTCACTGAAATACAACCTTTTTCAAACTCAATTTGTTATCATTAACATTACTAGCAATATCAGTTTAGTTTTAAATATGACTAAACATTACAACCAACCCCATGTGTTTTCAAATATCCTGTTGACAGAATACTGCTGGCCTTTTTGGTAATGCAAAGAACAGAGCCTACATCTGGGTAGTACAAATATTTTAGGTTATTCCCTTTTAAAATAAACATTTGACCCACAGCTCCAATTCTGATAGCATATATGCCTTAAACTCTACTTTAATGCTGACATAAATTTTTAGACTGCTGTTGACTAGACTCGTAGACTCCCATAGTTTCTTATTTTTTTCCTTTCGGATCCAAGGGATCTTTTCAAGTCTACAAAGTATATCCTTCTCTGTGTAAAATCAGAAATAGCAATGATCTCACCCTTAGGCTGAAAGAATGGCTCCTGCTCAGTGATTAATGGATCTCTGAATTAGGAGCTAAGTTCTCCAAGGGGTGCCATTTTGTATTAACAAGGCAAAATGCCAAAGGGAGAGGTAAAACTGTATTTTCTCAGCACCTAAATATATGTCACCTTTGTCCCTATCACAGTCAAGAAAAAGAAAATTATTTTTATTTTTGTGTATGTTTTAAGATTTTTCCCTCAAATTCTAAAGGCTCTCTTTCAGGTATTTGTTGTTTTATCTACCAAGTAAAAAAGAGAAAGAGAAAGAGAGAACAGAGACACATATCAAGAGAGAAGGCAAGCATCACGGGAGGGGCATGCAAAATTAAGAACTCTTTCTTAATGCGTTTTACACAATGCTTTCATGGGTTAAATTGCTCTCACTGCTCCTAGACAATAGTTCCTTTAAAACAAGGATAGTTTGGATTCCTATGTTGGACATACTGTTTTCTCTGAAACATTTATATTTTTTATATTTACATTTCTAAATTTCATCTCTCATCACAAACCACCACAGAACTACATCCTATTATTGTGTTTCTGGAATAGTGAACAACTATTCCATTTCTGTCTAGATCACCTGCATTTTAACAAAAGTCTCTGGAGGGGGGTGAAGCCAACTCACTTGATTTCAAATTTTTCTCCCATTTTCTTTTCTCCTTCTCAGCAACACGTTAGAATCCTCCATTTTGTCCCTCCTATTGGCAATGCACAAGTGTGGCTTGGAATGAAGGGACTGTGTGGTTGCCAGGGTGACCCCAAGGACCAGTTATTGCACATATGGTTCTGCAAATGGAAGTTCCTGAGTCGGACCAATGGCAGGAAAGAAGATTTGCGAACTCGCCCAGGGCAAAGCTGGTGTAAAGTTTTAGATAAATGTTCAGAATTAACCACCTCCTGTTACTCCTAAGGTACAAAAATAACTCCATAAAAATAATTTTCAATTTTTTTATAATCTTACTCGGTGATCTTTCTCTTCTCTTTAAAAAAGAAAAAACACATTCATAAGAGGAAGAACGTTCTTTGCTTAGAGGGGCATTGATAACAGCTTTGATTAATATATGCAGGACGCTATGTAGATGCTTAGCTGCAAGAGGGTTTAAAAGTTCCCATTTTAATTATTAAAGGATCAGAATCAGCAACAAGTTAGCCTGGGGCTCAGGAATTGCTACTTCACATCGGTGACTCACAATACCTTCTGTTAATATTTTGGCTATTTCTACAACTTTAAGTCTCCACAGATACCATGTTTTTAAGCCTCCTTTGGGACAATCACTGGCTGGAAACACCAGAGCAAAAGAGAGGTGAGACCACCATCGTTCAGTGGGCACTCTGGGTCCCATGTTCCCTTTGAAGAATTATGTTTTGCTTTGGTTTTTTTCTGGAATTTTGTGCAGATTCGTTCTGATTCTATATTTCACTAAAGCAGAAGCAAAAAAAAAAAAACCCCAAGTATTTACCAATTAGGATATATTGGGTGTTTTTCACTTTTTATATTTGACAATTAGTATTTTGACTTAAACTGAATGGTTCTTTTAATATTATGTGTTAGAGTTATTTTGGTGATACTTGGGTAAGTAATGCTTCTGCTTAAGAAAAATTTGAAACAGTCTAATCAAATCATTGCATGTTTTTAAACTCAACAAAAGTTTACTTAACATGTCAAGATTTTAAAAAACCAATATGTCCAATTGTTATCTAAAGTGGTAAGCATTTTATATTAAATATAAATCGATTATCAAACATGTTTTTTCAAGGTGTTGACAGTCATAATATCTAATTTGACAGCCGCAATTAAGATTAAATAGAAGAGATACTTCAATTTACCAAGTAATGGCAGGTGTAATAATTTGCTTAGTAGATATATATTTCAACTTCAACTTGACAAACTTTATCCACTATCACAACTGCAAAAAATTATGAAGACAATTTAGAATGTTTAGAAAAAGATTACTATCTAGAACTTCCCAGTCATAATATCTGAACCCAAAAATAGTTGATTCCAAGCTTTATAGCAACTTCAAGAAGTCCAATGTTCCTGGTGTTATATGAAGAATTTTCTTATTGACGTTCTGTCACATTGTGTTTGGGAAAAACTAAAACAGAAAAAATAGCATTAAAAAGTAGAATGAAAATCATTTGACAGATGTTTCTAGTTTCAGTTTGGACAGTTGGTGTTAGAGATAAACATTCATAATCTATCTCATCTTGTTTGACAAATACCAAGATATGTTGCTTTAAATGCCAAATTCCGGTACTTAGGATTTTCAGAAATATGACTGGACCTTTTAGTTCACGTCAGACTAGAAATACATTTGTGCATTCTGTCTACTTCACAGGCAAAATATCGATAGATATCAGATGTAGGATCAAGTTTAACCCCATTCAATATCAGTAATATCATTGTCTTCTTTGCAATATACTTCCTCATGGACTGTACCAGCTACAACTGGGTATCTTGGTAAGCAGAAACTACGACCCTTTTTCCTCCAGGTAACTCCCCAATGTTTAGGGTGGAAACATCTCCCCAAGATGTCCAGATCCTGAAACCATACATACTAGGGGGATGAATTACTTATAAGTTCCTGTCAAATTTCCTGTCCAGGATCACTCCTGATTTCAATGTTACCTTTATGTTTTAATAAATATCTGTATTTCTATTATCTTCCAGAAATGCTAGGTACACTTGGTTATGTTTCCAATTGATCACATTTTAATGTTCTTTCTGAATATGTCTGGTGTCTGGTGTCTTTAAATCCATATCCAGCAGGAGCCTATTTCCAATGCCATGTAATGCCTTCCATATTCTTTAGGGCTACAGAGTAAAATACTGCCAAAGTTTAAGTATTTTCATTATCAATGACAATTATATCTCATAGGGTTTTCTAGGAGGAAGCACCAATAAATGAAAGATTAGGCCCTTGGAGAACATAAAAAATGGTATGTACGTATTTATCAATATAAAGTATAATTATTTGTCATAAACCTGAATCATCTGTCCTCAAGAATTCCTTTTCAAAAATAATTATTAGTAGTTCTGTAAGAATAATGGCCAATTCTCTTAATAATTGCTTATTAGACCTATCGATTTGGAGTTCTTAAAGTTTTTTCTTTTATTTCTTTATCCACCCATAAGAAATGGCTATTTTTGTAATGTCTCCAGTACTTCCTAGTTGACTAAATTCCTATTCTTTATTTTTCTTATTAGAGACAAATTTGTAAAAGGAATTATTTCATTCATTTTTGTCTCCTTCATTTGTAAGTTGATGTATTTTTCTCTACAGAGTCTCTTTTAAATTGATACATTGACCTTGTATGGACCCATCTTTTCCCTCTAGCCCTTTTTCCAGAAGTCACTCTTATTTTTCCATGCTTTTCTCTCTGTATCTAAGACAAATGTATATTTAAAACTTTATCTTTTACAATTCCAGTATACTTTTCCCTCAGATGTAGTTATACATCTTTCTTTTATGAGAACATACTGAATGTTTTCTTTTTTGTGGTATGAGAAATGAGGTCCACAGATGGGCTTCAGGAGTTCATAAACCCCCTGAACATTTATGCAAAACCTGTAAATGTTCATTTGTGGATAAAATCCATCCATTTCAAAAATTCTCAGAGGGTTTTGGGAGACAAAAGAACGTCTAGTGAGGACAGTCCGCAGCACACAAGTACCCTGCGAACACCGGCCCACACAGCTCTACCAGCCCTGGCTGTTCTCCTCTCTCCACGAGCAGCTACCTTTCCCTCCTCTGAGAACTGGGAAAAGATTGACCCAGAAAGACACTTTCTCTCATACAAGCAATGAGGTTCAAGAAGTTACTAGCTTGCAGATGTGTCTAATTCACCCAACTCCTACTGGAACCTGGGCTTTCCATGAACCCCAACCAGCCCCACTTTTACAGCCAGGGCAAGGGGAACAAGTTTTTGGAATTCCAAATTAGAACTCAAATGAGTTTTCTCATTCTAAAAATTACAAAGAAAAAGTGATATGCAGTCGTTTTTATGCTGTGACTGGCGTATGAATCTACCCTTGGTTATTTCCAAGGAAAATATACTACAAGTTTCAACCTGATTTCCACTTGGGTCCTTCCTATGTAGGTCATTCTAAGAAAAGGCAAGGAAATGTTTTATTTTGCTGCTTTTTAGCTTTTCCTCTTAAAGATCATCATTTAGTTATTCCATCTTTATAACTCTAGGCCAAATCTTTCTTCTACTTTCCAGACTCATATATTCAACTCTACAATCTTTCTCAATCTAGATGCCCACAGGCGTTCCTCCTTCTCCCCTTACACCCCTGCCTAGCCCCACTCCACAAGGATAAGAACTCTGTCATTCATATTTGTTTTCCTCTCTAGCCTCGTGGCCAGTCCATATCAGAGGTCTATAAATGTTTGCTGATGCTTAAACAAATGCGACTAATTTTAAAATCAGCTTTTTTCTTCAGCCATTATTTCTTATTAGGTATTATTTTTAAATATGTAACCTGAATTGTTGATAGAGAAATACAAATACAGTCTTAGGGCATCTGATTTTTACTAAACCATACATAATGAGCAGAAAATATGAATATGACCATAAGTTTATTAAATGTCTTAGCTTGGGTCTACTTTATATGCTAGGATGTTAAAAGTGGACTATTTCTATCTTAGTTTCTGATATGGATCTGAGAACGTTGATTGCAGATACTCCTGGCTTCCAAAGTAAAGTGTTGTATCACTTATGCATATAAGCAGTACGCATTTTGACTTGCAAAAAAAAGCTGGCTAAAGCCAAGTTTGAGATTGAAGAGGTCACTAAAGAAAACATCTGGAGAAAGGTGCTGGGGTCCTATGGCATTTCCCTCCCACTCCCTACCAGGAAAAGGCAGAGGATGCTTTCCCCTCACCTCAAGTCAAATGGGAGGAGCTTGGCGTGTCTCTCCTGGAGTTTAGGGATCCAGTGGACTGGTAACTGAATCACATAGAAAAATATTCTACAACAGAAAAATTGGCTGAAGTGGCTGATGGTGGCCCAAGAAAGAAAGCTTTATTGTAAGTAAATTGTGATAACAAACATGAAAGTAGAGGCAAGGATGTGGTGTTTTTTACAAACCAAATATTGGCCACAAAGGAGAGAACCAGCCTGGAACCACTTTAAATTTTGTCTAAGAGGACTAGTACGTGAAAGAGTGATCCGACTCTCCCAGGAGTGAAGGGGATGCCCTGAGGTCAGGGAAAAATTGAAAATAGCCAACTGGAAGACGGAAGACTCATTGCCTATGTCACAGGAAGTTTACTCAGGTGTGACCAACGGGACAATTTTCAGAGACCCATAGAAGTGCCCCTTCAAGAAAGAGTCAGCTTCTAACAAACACTAAGACCAGAGAAGCCCTGTGCCAGAACAAGGTGTTTCCTGCCTGTTCCCTCTCTTCCTTCCCGCTCATAACCCTGGACGAACCAGAGGCAGCCAGATGGGATGGGCAGGGAGAGAAGAAACAAAATACAAGAACATAGAGTTGTTCTCCATACCTGCCTGCCACCACAGACTTCCAGCCAGAACAAGTCCAAGTTGGGGGAGGGAAGAAGCCTCCCTTGATGTGAAGTGTAAAGTTTTGGCATCATATGGGACTTGAAACAAGAATTGGTTTTATGACTAAAGAGACTCGAAGGCTTTTGATTTCCTGGGAGTGACTGGAAATCATGGGACTTGCCCAATATTTCATCCAAACAGCAGATGAGATCTACTCAGAGCAGGTTTGAATGAGCTTAGGGACAGGGGAGCACTTTTCAGTTTTACCATGCATCCTATGGACTCCTGTTATTTTGACAAATAATTACCATCATAATCCAACAGTATTCTTTGGAGTTCAAAATGGTAATGTTAGTAATTTGGTAATGTCAGGATGCTTGAAATATTTTCTCTGAAAAATGATGATCCACTCACATTATCCAAGGTTGCACTTCTAAAGTCTACTTCTCACAGTTACGGAGACAATACCAACAGCTGATGACAGTTATGGAGGCAACTGATGACAATATCTCCATATTCATGCACAAAAATCCCTTTCTTGACTTTAAAAAATATTTTTGCGACCATATAAATAAGTGCCCCCCAAAAATGTTTTTCAATAAAACATCTTAAAACTTGACTATGTTGAAAAGATCTCATTTGAATTTTTTATTATCTAACAGACTGCATTAAATTTATCAGTGGGCACAGGAATGAAACTGTATTCTGAATTATCTTCCATAAGCAGATCTATAATTCAATAGGATAAAATAGATCTTCAACATATTGTGGAAGAACAATTACTAAGCATGTTTAGATGATAATGATGCTTGGCCTATAAATCATTATCTAGTACATGCTGAAAATATAAAGAACCATGAAGAGTTAATTCAAAAATGGCATATGAAAAGGCTTATTTGCTCATACTGTGACTAAACTTAGCCTCACCATCCACGTGGGTGGTCAGACAGACAGATGTAAAATCTGAGAAGATTTCCAAATTCATTCTAAAAAGAATAGGGCACTGAATACATGGGGTGCTTCTAGTCACAACACTTTGCAAAAAATATTCCTGGAATCATATTTAATTCATCAAATGTGATTACATGTCAAAAACCAGGTAGATGGAAAAGGAGAAACTCTTGATTTAGTCTGTTGGTTGATTGCCTTTCTAATCACACCACACTGATCATTAGCTATTTCCAATCTCCCCATCCTCTGGCACCTCTGCGTGTTGGTCATGAGGGAGCCTTTGTTTTTAGTGATCAATGAGCCTTCAGAACCTCTTCCATTTCTCTAAAGCTTAGAGAAGACTTGAATTTCTACAGATGAGGTGATGAAGAATATATGCCAAGTTAAGAAACCAATTATTAGAAATGAGTGGAGAACAGACAAGGTGGGAACATGCCGTACACTGCTGTCCTCTAAGACTTTGGGGAGGGCTGTGGGGACTACCCCAATACTTGCTTGGATTCCCCTTTGGCTACATCTTCTCAGACTACTGCCACAGGGCACTCTCCTGGCCAACTTGCCTCAAAGATCTCATCTCAGTACAACCATCTACCAGCCACACTCCTTCTAGGTTTATGCCAACACAATGCCACCCAGAAACTTCGGTCTTACACTGAAAGCTCCATTGCTGCCATTGAAACATCTAAAGGCTTCTCAGCTTTGACATGATTTGGGTTATTCTTTTAGGCTCTATAACAAAATTTTACAGCAATAATCTGCCCTCCACTTTTACATTTACTCATAGCCCTAGTTTATAGGCCTCTGTTGGGAAATCATACCTATATATATCCTCGAATTCATCTCTTGCACAAACACACATATACATAACACACACACACACACACACACACATTTTTCACAGGTGTATTACTAATAAAACCAATCTAAGCACCATCCCAAATCTTGCCTTGTCCCTCCAGCCACCAGCCCCCAACCCTGGCCTCTGCTATTCTCTTGCTTTCTGCTGATAACTACCTTATCAATGGTGTAGGCCATTTCTGTGGTGGAAAAACCAAGGGAACCTCCATGCACATCACCAATTGACAAGGAGAAATCCTAGCTTTCCCAGCAGCTATCCAGATGTACCCAGGAGTTAATTCCTTTGATTTAGACCAATAAAATACAGGAGGTGGGAAAGAGCTATCAAATAAATGCCCATATCTCTGAAGTAGACTCTTCCAAGATGCAGTGTTCCATACAGCCCCTCTGGAGACATGATACATGACCTAACAACCAAATCTGTCTCCTTCTTTGCAGTTCCACAATGCACCCCATTGGACTTGCTTTTTTCCCTCTCTGTCCCCCTTACCTGCTTCCCTCACTTTTGCTTCACTGAGATTGTACCTTCCAATAAACCATTAGCAGTATCTTTTGTTTTCTAAGGAATATATACAAGGAGAATATAACATAAACTATTTGCTTTGGTCAATTTTTTTTTTATTATTTGACACTTTCTTCTAATGTTTAATGTCTCTATTTTAATCATTAAAGGGAAGGCAATTTTAGCTTCTTATGTGGTTCACTTCATTTATAAGTGTGTGTCCTGAAGATCTCAAGATATCAACATCATCTTTTCTCAATGTAGTTTATATTTTTAATCATTAATTATTTTTCCATGATGACTTAATATCCTTGAACCTGTCTAAATGAGGAAGTTGGTTGGAGGGTCTTCTGAAATAATCAGAATCAAATTAAGGTTGAATTTGCTAGAGCTGATGTCACTTTATACTGTTGGATTTATGTGCATGAGGAATGAACTGGACATTTCTCCTTTTTATGTTGTATTGAGTGTTCTTTAAATTATAGAATTAAATCCTTGAAGATTAAATCTTTTGAGTTACAATGCCCCTGAATCAAATGCTGTAAAGATGAAGTAGCTTTGCTGTTATGTCTGTCAAAACCTTCTAGCTATACTTCACATTTGGTGCCTTTATATTTGTTCTTCTATTTCTATTTTGTTAAATAAAATGTTGGAACATATACCAAGAAACACAGATTGTCCATAGCAGCATGAGACTTGGGCTGTGGTTGGAAATAATTTAAATTAAACATTCCATGAACACTGAAGAAGTTTCCAACTTCCCAATTTAACTTGTGTATAAATTATAACCCACCTCGGAAAAAAAAGAAAATGTAATACAAGAATATTATATTAAAGCATCTAGGTATCTAAATTTATGATAAATGGTCTATATTTGTGTATAAATTATATTGAAAAAGAAATAAAAATTAAATATATCCTCATTTTTAACAAAAAGATTACTAAATTCCACCTGAATAAAGTAGCAAACATAGAAAAGTCCCTAGAACATAAATCTCGTTTGAAAAAATTACCTTACCTAAAATATAAATTATGCTTTTAAAGAGAATTCTTCCTCCAAACATACATCCTATGATCAGATAAAGGGCATTCAATGATAAGGATGTAAATAATCATGCAAATGCTTTTCCAATTGGGCAACTAGAAGTGTTCATTTTATTCCACAGTTCTCCAAAATGCTGTGTTGCTTATCAAGTTTTAAAATAACTGCTTCCGTGTCCACATTTTGGCAGCCACAAACTATGGCGTGACTAGAACTTTGCTCATGTTACTTTGGATTCACAGGCTGTGTCTAAATGCAGCCTCTGAATTGGATTGCTGTATGCAGAATCCAGCCAAATTGGTTGCAGAGATCTTCATCAAATTTTAAGACATCAAAAAGATCCAATTATTAAAGACATTTTAAAACTATAGACCCAAATATAGTCTAGGCTATGGCCCAACATATGCCACAGAATGACAGAAGACGTTTGGAGGCTGCTTAGACAACTCTGACATCTTAGAGTTGGTAACAGATGACCCTGCTTGGAGAGTAGCAGGAAGTAGATTTTCTAAAAACTAGCTCTAACCTAATCACATATTGGGCTACAAGAGAAGTTTCCTAAAGAAAATTATCTCCAGCCCAATTATGATCCTCTCTACAGGGGTGAGACATCAGAAGAGAAAACAGTAGGTACGTCATTAGGAAAATGTAATGAGTAATTTTATGCCCATGAATTTGAAGACTTAGATTAAATGAAGAAATTTGTAGAAAACAATAACTTACTACAACATACTCAAGAAGATATTAACAATCCAAATAGTTCCATAACCATAAAAGACATTGAAGTAGAGTTTAAAATCTTCTGACAAAGAAAACAATGGGCCCAGACAATTTTATAGGCAATTTCTATGAAACTTTCAGGGAACAAATATTTCCAATCTTACACAAACTATTGCAGAGTATAGAAAAATCAGAGAAGAGAGGACAACTCATTTTACATGATTTTATAAAATCTTGATACTAAAACCAAACAAGGACAGTAAGAGAAAGGAAAATTATAGGCCAAACTCATTCATGTACATAGATTCAAAAATCACAAAGAAAACATCAGGAAACTTGACTAATCACTGTATACGAAATACAGTATCATAAATTCCATTTATATCAAGAATATAAAGTTGAGAAGTGGTTTCAGCTCCAAGACATGAAAAGCTTGGAAGTTGTCACTCCCATCCTTACAACAAGTAAAAGCTGGACAAACTGAAAATCAAAAACTTTTCTTGGGTCTATCAGATAACTGAGGTTGCATGACAAATTGCAACCCCAAAACCTGGAAAGAGGCACATCTAGAAAGATACAGCAACCAAGACCTGATTCACTAGAGTAGAAGTGCTGGGACAATACACTGATAGGAACAATTAAATGGTAATTTCAACAATTGCCGAAGGCTGAGTGTAGACTAACATGAGACTGAGAAACTCTGGGGCCATGGTCTTAGAATGATCACCCTACCCTCTCCCACCACCCCCCACCACTTTCTCATGGGCTTTCCCTCCAGGAATTCCTACAGATTTTCACTTGAGGATCTGAGGATTGGAGAAAGATTCCCTTGGGGCCCTGGTAAGGGGAGAGAAAGAATAATCCTTGTGTAATATATCCAGCCACCTCTCCATTAAAAAGGGCAACTCTCTAGGGCAAAACGCTTTGCCTTAGTGAAATTTTGAAAACTTATCCCAGCTAGGGGAAAGGAATTCCTCCCCATTCCAGCCCCTCCACCCTTTCTGTCCCACTCAAGGGAAAAAAACAAAAACCGTAGTGAGCAGGCAACAGGGCTTCGAGGAAATAGATTTGAAGTGCTACTGCTCGGGAAGTATGAAGGGGGAAGGGAATAAAAGCAAACCACTGGAGGAAGGACAGAAATACTTGTGAAGACCACAGTCCCTTAACACATGCTCATTAAAAGAGTTAATCAGAAGATTATAGAGTGGTCCGACTCTCCTGCCTGCCCTTACTAATACATCAACAGGGCTCCAGTGAAGTAAGAGTGGATTATAGGTAAAAGAGCTGTAAGACACAGGCTCTCTCTCAGGAGCAGTGCAGAGGGAAGCTCCAAAGAGAGGAGACAAAAACAAGGATGCTACAGGAATTTGAAGCCTCTGAAACCCTAGCTACAAAAAACATTAAACTCAGCCCAATCCCTAGCAGGATTAACATAAATCCTCAAACTAAAGCCCTATTAAATTAGTCCCTATTACCTGATGCAATATGTCCTGCTTACAACCAAAAAATGACAAGATGTCAAAAGGAAAACACACACACACACACACAATCTGAAAAGATAAAGCAATCATCAGAACCAGACTCAGATTTGACACAGCTGTTGGAATTATCAAACAGAGAATTTAAAATAGCTATGATTAATATGTCAAAGCCTCTAATGGAAAAAAAAAAAGACAATTACAATAGGTAGTGTAAGGAGATGGAAACTTTAAGGAGAAATCAAAAGGAAATGCTTGAAATTACACAGTAAAAGAAATGAAGAATGCCTTTGATGAACTCATCAGTAGACGACACAGATGAGGAAAGAATCAGAGAACTTGAGGAAAATATGTCAATAAAAACTTCTCAAATGGAGATGTAAAGAGAAAACAGAATGAAACAACAGAACAGAACATCCAAGAACTGTGGGACAACTTCAAAAGGTGTTAACGAAGGCATAATTGGAATACCAGAAGGAGGAGAAAGAGAGAACTACAGAGAAGAAATATTTCAGGTAATAATGGCCAAGAACGTTTCATATTAATGACTCAGCAAAACACAGATCCAAGAAGCTTAAAGAACACTAAGCACATTTTTTTTAAACAGCAAAAAAACCCACAAAAAATCAAAAACAAAACCACCTAGGCATATCGTATTCAAGTTACAGAAAACCAAAGGGCAAACAGAAAATCTTGATAGAAGCCAGAAGATGAAGAGTAAGACAAGGCTTCCCAGTGTGATAACTTCTACTTATCATTGTATCAGATGTTTTGTGGAAAAAATAAATGAAAAAGATTTGAAAGAAGAAAGAAAACTATCATGATTCATAGATAATATGATAATGTATATAGGAAATCCAAACTTAATTACAAACTAAGGTTTGCAGTATTCTTGTACTTAAAATTATAAAACTTGATTGGAAAACATCAAAGAAGACCTAGAAGAGTTGAGCGACATGTCATGTTCAAGGATAGAATGACTCAACAGTAGAAAGGTATTGATTCTCCTCAAATTGCTCTATAGGCTGAAGGCAATCATAGCCAAATTTCCAAACGCTTCTGGTGAAACTCAACAAGCTGATTCTAAGCTTTGTGTGGAAGATCAAGGGTTGAAAATAACCAAGTCTCTCTCTTGAAAAAGAACAAGATGGGTGATTTGCCCTATCTTATATCAAGAAATATTATAAAGTTATATTAATATGGTTTAGACCCAGTACATAAGAAAGAAAAATATAAGGCTAGAATATAGAGTCTAGAGGCAGATGCACACCTACATATAAACTTAAGTTATGAAGCAGAAGCTTGTAGATCAGCGAGGAAACATTTCAATAAATGTTATCTGACAATTGCTTATCCACATTGGGAAAAAAACAAAGTTGGACCTCTAGGTCACACAATACACAGAAATTAATTCCAAGTAGATTAAAGACTTAAAGGAGAAAGAAAAAATGATAAAAATTTTAAAAGATAATCAACTGGTAGAGAAGACAGACTTAGAAATAAATACTTTTAATGCAATGTATTAATTAAGTCCAATGATGACATAAAGGGGGGAATCTCCCTGGAGGTGAGGGGAGGGCATTTATTCCAAGCAGAGGAAATAGTGACTGCGAAGGCCCAGGGGTATATATCAGCAGGATTTTCAGGGACTTGTAAGCGGTACCATGTGGATGGCTCCCTCAATGTATGGAGGCAGAAGTAGTGGAAGATTACCCAGAAGAATAGATGGAGATCAAATCGTGAAGAGCCTTGCTTACTCCAAAAAGGAATTTGGACAGTCATGTAGGCAATGAGGAGCCACTGAGGAACTTTCAATAGGAGCAATGTGCCTTCATTTGCATTTTAGAATGATCTGTCTGACATCAAGGTGGATGACAGAATAGAAGGGGGTTAGACCGAAACTAGGGAAATAAGCAGACTAGTGAAGGAATCTGGGCACAACTAATGTTGGCTTGAGTTAAGACAGCAGCAAAGGAGCTGAAGAGGAGCAGAGGGAGAAGAGGGAAGGAAACAGGAGATGAGAAGGAGGTGGAATCCGCAGGGCTTAGTGACTGTGGGGAGCAGGACATAAGGATGACTCTCAGGCTTCCAGAATGGGTGACTGAATGGACGGTGATGTAAACTAATATACAGAAAGAGGAAACAATTTGGGGGTTGGGGCGGGGAGTAAGATGAGTTCAGTTTCGAACATATTGAGTTTGGATACTATAGTCATATCCAGGCAGAGATGCACAACAGGCATGAAAGACATCAGAGACAGTAAAAGAACAAAACCAGCCATTTTCGTAGTAAAGAGACAAAATCAGAATATACACTTACATTGCTAGGAAAAGCTTGGTGTCACTAATTATGATGGTCAGAGGCACTACCTAGAAAATGTGCTGCCTAGAAAAAAAGTCTGAAAAACAAATTACCACTAAATTTTAGTCTTCATTAAAAATAAAATAGCACTTACCGGTGTCAAATAGTGAGATCCAAATAAGCTCGGAAACCTAAATTTGGAAAGATATTTTTTTAAAATTTAAATTGTTGTGCCTGCCCTTTCGGACTCCAAAGAATGTTTCTCTTGAATACACAGAATGCATACAAAACAAATTGTTCAAGTGGATAACCTAGGATCTCTCACTAAAAAAAATTCTTCCTTCAAAACCAGAATGATCCAAACAATAGCCACAACAGCCCTAGATGTAGTGGAAAATTGCAGTCCGATACGCGAGGACAGATTAAAACAGCCCCACAGCGATGGCACCTGCGCTTGAGAGCCCTCTGCAAGCTCCCAGTGAACTAGAGTGACAAAGACCAAATGAACACTGCAAGCTGCTTTAGCTTCTCAGACTCTTTCAGAGCATCATATAAGAAATCATTGCCTTGGTGACTTGGAAAAGTTTATATATTCGTAGAGGTGAGCGAAGAGATTTATCTCAATAAATATAACAAACAGCATGAGACAGCTGCCAAAGTCTCAAAAATGGGCTTTTAAATAACACAATTATAGGACTGATATAGCGGGATTTTTGTTTTCCTGCTTTGACTTTTTTATGTCTCCAAAAAAGCAACATGCTTTTAAGTGTCATAGGCAGTCTCCTTGGCACCTTTTGACGTTAGCCATTGTCCTTTCTAATTCTCTAAGTTTGCTCTCCTTTTGAAATTTACACTTGTCACTTCTCTTTTTACTGCTTCCTCTGAATCGTGTGCAGAGGTGGAGAGCCTTTAAAACCAGAAAGACCTAAAGATGTGCCCGTGTCACTAAACACAGTGCATTGTATTCTATTTTTCTTTAGTTACAGTCTCCAAGAAAATGCTCAAAACACTTACGCTTCACCTTATATAATAAAAAGTAGCTTTCTGTATTACATTGCTGCACATGTTGGTAAAAGGTGTTGGTTTTTTACTAATATTTTTCTTGAACATGTATCTCTGACTGAAACTCTGAACTTTACTCCCAAGATATCAAAAATTAGCTCTTTTTGCTTTTCTCATTTGCTTTCCTAAACATTATCAGTTCATTTCTAGTTGCTAGAGGTTGCTAGAGGGTCTGGAATTTAGGAAATCAGGTGCTGCTATTTCATTTCTTATGCTTCCCTAAAAGTTTAAAGTTTAAAAACATAATAACAATCTTGGCTGATGGAAGCTGTCCTTTGACTCAAACATCTATTTTAGCACCAAAGATTTACAGGCATCATATTTATATAGATAGGATGTATGCTCTGAGATTAGGAATAAACGACATCCTATGATGTGGACCCATCAAATTAAATATTCAAATTAGTAGTTTTATAGTTTTGCATACTTTACCGTGTATAATTTTAAAGGTTAAGCTACCACATGGAAATCACTTTATTTTTCCTATTCTCATAGTAATTGACTGATTCTAATTTTATTTGGTATATTAACCTTTGCCACGATAATCCTAAACCCTGCTGATTTTTGCTTTCCATAATTTTTTAGTGATTCTCAACCCACCACACTTTTACGAATGAGTCTACAAAAAGGTCACACCCTTCTATGAAAGGCTTTTGATTCACTTTCAGTAGGGAAAACGTAAGCAGAAAGGATAAAGAGGAAAAAGTTGGCGTCAGGAAAACAGCTTTATTTGCAGCAAAGTGATCAGAGCTGCCGTACGATTGCTTCAGGCTTCTACTCAGCACTCCTTGTCCACACTTGAGGGCTTGCTCTGATCTCTTCCCAGAATCGACTACCAGATAATTACCTGTCCCTGAGCGATTGGGGCTGAGAACTAAGACTCCGAATATCAATAAACACCTCTGTTAATTATTAAGGTAATGTATTAGCCCTCTATGGCAACTGTAACAAATTGCCACAAATGTAGTGGCTTAAAACATCACAAATGTATTACCTCATAGTTTTGGGAGTCAGAAGTCTAAAATGAGTGTCACTGGGCTAACACAAAGGTGTCAGCAGAGCTGTGTTCCTTCTGCAGGCTGTAAGGGAGAATCCATTTTCTTGCCGTCTTAGTCCATTTGGGCTGCTATAATAAAATACTACAGACTGGATAGCTTATAAACAACAGAAATTGATTTCTCACAGTTCTGAAGGCTGGAAGTCCAAGATCAGAGTGCCAGCGTGGTCGAGTGAGGGCTCCTTCTAGGTTGCAAACTTCTCTCATATACTCACATGGTGGAAGGGCTGAGGGACAACATGGGGTCTCTTTTATGAGGGCACTAATCCTATTCATGAGGGCTCCACCCTCATGACCTAAGCACCTCCCAAAGGCCACATCTCCCAATACCATCACATAGGGCATTAGGATTTCAACATATGAATTTTGAGGGGACACATTCAGACCATAGCAAGCTCCTAGAGGCCACCACTTTCCTTGGCTCACGGCCCCTTCCTCCATCTCCAAAGCCAGCAACGTTTAGTTCTTCTTGCACTGCTACCTCTTTGCTTCTCTCTTCCCACTCCCTCTTCTACTCTTAAGGATGCATGTGATTACTTTGGGCCCACCTGGGTAACCCAGGATTATCCTTCCACCTTAAGGTCAGCTGATTAGCAACACTAATTCCATCTGCAACCCCAATTTCCCTTTACCATGTAACTTTACATATTCACAGATTCTTTGAGTTGGGACCTGGACAACTTTTAGGAGGCATTATCCTGCCCACCACAGGCAGAAAACTATTCCTACCATCATTTTGACAACAAGAGCTGTGATGCTCCCTCGAAAGCAATATAAGTCCCAAGAGACACCCAACTCCAGGAACCCTCTTAACATTAGCATTAATGATCCCACAGAGATATGCACCCCTGAGGAAGGCCCCTTAGCCACCACTGCAACACTAGGCCAGGCTCTCCCACTCACACTTTAGCCACAAAGTTGGTCCCATGAGTACCTCAGCACTGTGAGCTGGCACTGACCCACCTGAGAAGGCTGGGGAGGGTGTGGTAATCATGAAAGCTTGAAGGCCAAGACAGAGGATCTTCAGGAAGAGGCAGAGCTCAGCACCTGCGTCTCCCAGTAGTTTGTGCCTCAGATTTCTTGTTCTGGACGTCCTCCATGCCTGTTTTCTGAAGCTACCTGGAAACCAGTGACTATCCCAACAAAAAATGTCTAAAATCCTCCTGTATTACTTAGGGTAAAAACTAACCCCAAATTGCAGCTTGTTTCTAATAATACGATAGTGTAGGCCTCTCTGACATAACAGTCCACCTAATCTCAGCTGGTGGGACAGCTCTGACCACAGGACCGTTCATCAGCCCCAACCCCTTCCATCCTGATGTTGCTGCACCATCATTGTCTTTATCTGCATGGTCAATGTGGGGTTACCTCCAAATCTGTTTCTATCCCACAGGAATAAGAAACAGGGGAAGTTTAAGGTGAATAACTTTTTTCAGCAAGGGAGGCAGTGATTGCACAAATCATTTCCCCTCACATTCAGAACTTTTAACCACGTGGACACACCTAGCTACAAGGGAAGCTAGGAAATATAGTCTCTAGCTCGGCAGTTCTTAACATTTATTTAGGGCCTGCTTTGTGCCAAATTCTTTATGCACGTTACTCGTATGTCTTGTTTATAAGCAAATGAAGCAACTGGGGCTGAAAGAAGCTAAGTCACTTGCTGATGATTACCCAGAACACCTGGAGCTGAACCCCCGTCTCTTGGGCCCCAAAACCATGGTCTTTCCACAGCACCGTGCTGTCTCAGAGCTGCACCTTCTGCCTTGTTTGCAGAACTTTTTCTTCAGGTTATTGAAAAACAATGGGGTTGGATCTGCCTCTTTTCTGAGTTCTTCATTTCCCTATCTAAACATCCCCTGTACAGTCTCTTTCCTTTCACTGGCCAAACATAGTCTTGAAATTTATTTTATCCTTTGTCATATGTATTCAGTAAAGTGCAGTGTACATTTATTAAGTAGAGACCTTAATTTGAAAAGCAGACAATAGATCATTTTATTATTCTCTTATTTTCAAAGAGCTTAATTCAAATTCATTTCACTTTTTCTTTTGCAGCCTTTAAAGGTGTTTGATTTCTTCCCCCACCGTGGCCCACCTGCACAGGAGTTCCTCTTTGAGGGCAACAAGCATGGAGGCTGAGAGTTAATGATTAGACCCACATTCTTGCACAAAAGGAAACCAAATCAGAACCAGACTAACCAGAGGAGGCTGAAGAAAATTAATAGGTGGCAGAAAACCTTATAAAAAGAAAACAAGGGAACTTTGCTGCAGAACAACAGCCCTTCGAATGTCCGAGTGGGAAGAGACAGAGAGCATCCTGTCCAACCCCTCCTGTATTGAAGTATTCATTCTTCCTTTCTCTGCTGTCTCATAAGCATTTATATCAGCTTTCACAAGCTTTCAGCTCCAATTTAGAAGGTAGCTCCTCAAAGTCAGAGTGACGATCTCCAATTTCTTCTTCATCTTCTACAGCACTCTGCACATGGCTGGCGTTCAATAAATGTTTTTAGAACTCAAATGTAAGAGGTATGAGTAAAAACCTTGAACAAGATATGTTTTTTCCTTTTTCCTAGAGCCGAAACAGAAAATGACCGTCTGTTGGTTACAGATCTGAGGATAAGCCCCGCCAAGGACGCCGGATGTGTGCTCACGGACTGTCTGGGCCCGCTGCATCGAAGGCTTCCCCACCTGGGATTCCCTCTCAGGTGCTTAAAACCGTGGCTCCTGCCACCACCCTCACAAAGAGGCCAACAGCAGTGCCTGTGCTTGTACGCCTAAAGTGCTTTTTCTCAAAGCTGCATATCTTGTCAAAATTGTTTGCCCACATCACTGCAATCTGTGTGCAGGGAAGCCTGAAACAAGTCCGCGTTTGGAAAGCAATGGAAAGTACAAGAGGTTCTGAAATTCATAAGCCTGGGAAAGCAATGATTCAGAGAGAAGCTGTCTTCTCAGTTCTTCCAAATTGAAAGCACTCAAGGCCATAGAGCAGCTGCTGCTTGCCTAGGCTGGTTCCTATTGACCTGACTTGACCTTGTGCCTCGTGTTTGAATTGGGCCCCCAGCCAGGAAACCACAGCCCCCCTCCAAGACCAAGTCTGACCTACACACCTCTCCTCCTCCCTGCGGAAGGACAGCAGGGGAGCCAGGCCGCAGAGAGAGGGCTGAAAGTTGGGTCAAAGGAGTTGCTTTGTTAAAGGGTTAACACCAACGCAGTTATCTGGGCCTCCTGCCTTCCCTTTCCGCTAATCTGCTGGCTTCTCATCCTTTACATTTTATAGTTTTTAGTTCCAATTACAGGTGATTAATAATTAAATGATTGCTAATTCTTTTCGATCCCCTGGAAGTCACGACAATCTAAGCAATGGTGGTACAATCGTGGCCTGAGAGGGAGATTGAGACAGACAGACCGAAATTACAATGTTTTCTTTCCTGTGTAAAAATTATAACATTTACAAATGAAGTGGGTTGTAGTTCATAGTCTTCAATCTATAAACAAACATTTTATTCTTTTTGAATTATGTTTTTCCTCTCTTATTTCCCAAGTAATCTACATGTTCTCAAGACATGGGGAGGAGAAGAAAAGCAACCTTATCATTCAGGGATTACGACCTTCCTTGGCTCCAACGATTCAACTTTAAATATTTACTTGGCAGCTGATTCAAATTCAAATAAACTTGCAGTTATTGGGTGAAATAAAGTGTGCCCCATACTCAAAGCACTTATAATGTGTGGAAATTTTTCAACTGTCCTAATATTTATGTTTCCAGTTTGACCCAGAGTAAGTTGCGTCACTTATTACAGAATGACATGAGGTTACGGCCAACCCCAAAGATCTCAGTCAAGGAATCTTCTCTGATGCTGCATTTGACTTCCCAGAGTCTGCAAAACTAAGTCCTTCCTGAAAAACAGTGAATCTATATGATATGTGTGTGCGTACAGCTTGGTGACGAATGCCAGGCGTATTTCTAACATTTCAGAACAACTCAAAGAACTAGCAACTAGAGAAACCTTCACGTAACCACCTCCACTTCATATTAATTCTTCTCTTCGTCCTCCCTCAAAGTGATTGGACTATGTTATCCTATTCTTCTTGCGTTCCCCACTTTCCCTAGCATAGATTTTATATCTACAGAAGCTGGACTTTAACCGCTTTAGAGGGAGGAGCCCTTTACTTACAGCAGATACTCAGCAGATATTTGGGAAGGAACAAATGAACAAATGGATGAATGAGTGATTACCTGATTCAGACAAAGTCCCTTTGCTAACGAGGTCTTCTTGCTACCTATCTCCTTCACTCCTAGCTCCAATATTCTTTGGAATTCCAAGGTTCTGCATGCGTGGGAGAGTATTTGGGTTTGGGGAGACATCCAAGAACACTACCCACAGCAAGGATCAGGCACACTTGCACGGTACTATCCCTTCATGGCGAATTGACTAGTGGTCAGTGACAAATGAATGCCGAGCATGTATCCGTATCAGAGATACTCATAGCACTTGTGTAAAGTTTGCAGCGCTTCTCATCTGACGCATTGATGATGAGGTTTATGAACAAACAGATATTGTACTATTAATGATTCCGCTTTGAAACAACCGTTTTCTATTAGTTCTCTCAAGCTCCTGAATCAGTTTCATTGAAGAGTATCCTGAGATTGCAAGGCAAACTATTCCTGTGTGGACCAATATTTTCTTGATACAGTATCAGGCAAGCAAAATAGAAGACAGAAATAAATTGGATTTGAGGCTGCTTATGGCTGCAGCTGTCATTCAGAGTCCTGGATTTCAAATTTTTGCTTCGTCACATAACGGTTTCATTGTTACCATTGATAATCATAAAATAAGGGAAAGTTACATATTTGAACTTATTAATTAAAAATATTTCCATTTATATGTCCAAGGTTTATATAAGATTTCATTTTTTAAAGTTTTAAACCACTAAAATAAAGCATCGGTAGTGAGGGTAATGAGATCTATCAAGAACTCACAGGGTTTTTAAGCAACTTACACACTTCATTCATTTGCAGTCATTCAACAAATATTTCCCAGCACCTGAACAATGCCGGGGCTGTTCTAAGTGCTGGGAAAATCGCTGTGAATAAGACAATCAAATTCCTGCCCATGGTCTAGAGAACTGGTATAGGTTTATCGTATTTGCTTTTTAACTTCTTAAAATAACTGTGATAAGAGTGCTTCGCCTCATATTTCAAATGTGCCATGGAACACCCGGAAAATGAACCTTGTGAACCAAAATATTTCATAAATCAATTTCCTCCTCCATAAAAGATCACACCAATTACAATATTACTAATGCAGGTGAAAGCTTCTCTTTCTGAGGTAAATATTCCCAGGACCTTCCACTGTTCCCGTGGTTTCCAGACCCTCATGGGCCTGGTTCCCATCTTCCTGCTGCTCTCTAATTTGTGGGTGCCCATGTAAGATGCCTGACAGTGCTGGGAGAGAAAAAAACTCCAGAACTGGTTTAACCACTGTGGTCAGAAGCCACAGACAACTAGATCCCAACCAAATAAATCCAGAATAAAGACTGGCCTCCTACCCTGCCCAGTGCTATTGTCCAGATTAGCTGTACACTGGCCAAACTCTGGAATCTGATGCTCTCCAAGTGGCCAGAGGAGCAGAGCATAGCCCACATTGGAGCTTCGTACTGTGGGAGAAAGCTGGCCTTCTCAAATTCTTCCCTGGAGTGCAGAATGCAGAGAGGACACGCCATTCGATTTAACTCAATCATCCAGCGAGTATAGAATTAGGACCTTTAACCAAACCTGGATCCTCTTCTCAAGAAACTTACCCTTAATAGGATGGTTTACAGAGCTTGCTGAGATGTCAGTCTTGACTCTATCTGATAAAAACCAGAGGGGAATACCAAAGCCAGCCTGAGTGCCACCGGGCAGCAGGACAGCACAGTGGTACCCAGCAAGGACTCTAGACCAGAATGCCTGGGTTCATGACCCTCCACCTTGGCACATTCCTTAACCTTTCAGAGCATCCATCTGAAAATGCGGAAGACAAAACAATGCTTCCTCACAGGGCTGTTGTGAGAATTAAATGAGTTAGGACATGCGCACTGGTTAGCACAGAGCCTGGTGCAAAGCCCTGGCTAAGTCGTAGCTATGATCCTGGGACACATCGCACAGGTGCCTGGGTACTCCGAGCAGGGGACAGTGGCCCACTGCTGTTTGCTTATTTCTGTCCACGTGACTTTCCCCAAACAAACATTAAGAAACACATTAAGCTGTGGGAGAGAAAAAAAATGTTTATGAATGATGCCAAACACTAGGTTCATACTAAAATTTTGACAATTAATTTCTTTTCCTCAATCACCAGTACCAGTCTATCAATCGAGGGGAGAAACTCATTCAGGTTATTGGACTGTCTCAGGACATATGTGGGCTTCGTCTGTTTTACAAATCCCCCAAAATTCTTTTCTAAAATGGATGAGACTATAACTCATTTTTAATGTGCAGAAGAATTGTAAGAAATGCAAGAGTCTCTTAGGTTATATAAAAATTGAAAATGCTCCATAAAAAGAACCCGCTTAAATGTCTGACTTGTAAAAGTAAATGTCGTTTTAAAATTTTTCATTTGTCACACTCCATGAGGTCTCTCCTGCTTGCCATGCCCATGCAAGTCCCTCCCTGTGCTCTCTGGAGAGCTGGGAGAGCATGGCTAACGCTGCTTCTGCTGGCGGCCGCTGGATGTGTGCGAATCTGCCTTGCGCCTGGACTCCGTTCCCACTTCCTCGAACTGGTTACTCTAAGAAGCTTTTGTCCATCTGTTGTATTTTACAGCTACCCAGGGAGGGACACAGCCAAGCACACACGTCCAGTTAGATGCCAAGCAAGCACCAGACTCCTGCTTCCTTAGGACTCCTAGTCCAGTGCTCATTGCACAAGACTAGGCTTGCACTGAGATGCACCAGAGAGAACGTCCCAGTGCTGACTTCTAGCCTTAAATTCATAGATCAGAATCCTGGAAAGCCTTGTGGGTTTTGTTGGATATAATTTTGGTCCCAGCACCTCTGGAACCTCTTTGGGAATATCCTCCACTCTGCAACTCTAGCAAGCCTCAGTCCAGGACTCCTGAAATAATACCAAGCCCTGACAGCCAGAATATCTCCAAGAGCCAGTGCTGCCCCTGGTGGGAGAAGATGGCTTCTTGCTCAGCCAGGCCGACCAGTTCTCTTGGAATTTCAGTTACCGCCAACCCGAGGAGGAAGGGAGCAGGCTGCAGGCACTGCAGGCTGGGATTTTGGCTCCGGAAGTTCGTGTCACACGCTGAGCTGCCTTCACTTAAGGGCTGCCAAAGTTCTTCAAAGTATTTGCATAAAAATCTTCATAAGATAAACACCGAAATCCATTACTAGCAGTCACCAAACGCTGGCACCTTGATGAATGGCCAACCTGCAGGCATCCGGGAAATGTGCTGTGCTGACATGTGACTGTTGCAAAGGAGCCCCTTCCTTAAATGAGGGTGTACCCACCACAGCAGACCATGTGAGGAAGTTTGAGG
Source organism: Equus przewalskii (assembly GCF_037783145.1). Taxonomy (NCBI): domain Eukaryota; kingdom Metazoa; phylum Chordata; class Mammalia; order Perissodactyla; family Equidae; genus Equus; species Equus przewalskii. The sequence continues at coordinate 74,053,597 of NC_091843.1, read as the reverse complement.
ATCCATGAGGCTGCTAATTAAAGCAAAGCAACAATCCCCTGTGTTTAGAATGCATTTAGAGATCCAGCGCTGTCAGCTCACTCGAGCTCTCCGAATCCATGATTGTAAAAAAGTGTCAAGTTTTGCTGCCGACGTTGGACTGACTTGGCCCCCTGAGGTGCTGCTGGGAGGGGAGAGGTGGCCAGGCCTAAGCTGGGGAGGGGGTGTGCCCAGGGTTCTTAGGGCTGTTTACCTCACCCAGCCAGGTGCCCACACAGCGATTCCCTGAAATGCAAGGGAGGTTAGTTCACCGGGTATCAGAACGGGTTCATAAAGACTGAACTCTGCCGCCCAAAATGCAGGAGTGGAATCTGAAGCTATTGCCTAAAGAGATTAGGATGAGGAGTCTCACTAATAATAAAAATCTTTGGCAACATGGGCTGAAATTCTGCAGAAAGCCTCAAGGGTATTTTAAGAAAAAAAGGGTTTGTTTGTTTTTTTTTTGAGGAAGACTGTCCCTGAGCTAACATCCATGCCCACCTTCCTCTACTTTATATGTGGGATGCCTACCACAGCATGGTGTGCCAAGTGGTGCCATGTCCACACTCTGGATCCGAACCAGCCAACCCAGGGCCACCGAAGTGCAACCTGCGCACTTAACCACTGCACCACCAGGCCAGCCCCAAGAAGAAAAGATTTTTAATAATGATTTTTATTGAAAGCCACATTCCCCCCAATCCACTTCTCCATAAGACACCCAAACTAATGCCCTCAGCAAGTTTTCGTATCTTTTTATATTTCTCCTTTTATTCACACTTTTAGTTTTAATGTTTTTATTAAAACAAAGAGTAGTCAGACAACCTTTTGTTTCCAGGTGAATTTAGAAACAAACCTTTGCGCCACTGGCTTATCTATGTATATATAGAATACGTTATATATATTTATATTAAATGTACATAAAATTCATTACATTTATATATAAAACATATATAAGCTATAAATATTATATGTTATAGTATTATAATATGTTATATGTGCAATATAATATATAATTTTATGCATTATATTATATTTATATATAATATGTAATTTTATAATTTACAATACAAAATTGTATTATATATTTATAGAAATATATACATTTCTATATAATATTTATATATGCAAATTTTATTTTTTATATATATATTCCATTGTCTTCACAGTGCGAGGACATTTCTGTTTTCTATCACCTTTGAAGAAATATCAGGAGCCCAGAGCAATGAGATGTATTCCCTAGTCTTCAATCTTCGTATTAGTAGATGGGTTTGAGTAGTTAGGAGTTTGCAAAGCATAAACCTATAATCCCCACCTGGTCCTGCAGGGGAAAGTGTAGTTAACTCCCAGGCACAGGCCTCCCTCTGTGGGAGAAGTGGTGTTTTAGAGCGTGTTGATGACTAATATTTCAAGGACATTTTGCAGACTCATTTTCCCAGCATTCTGTTGTTTCAGCTGAACCATTCATGCCACAATATTTTTATAGGCTCTAAGGCTGAGAAACATTCCCGTCCAGCCAGGATATATGAACCTCTTAGTTTTCTGATGCAAAAGTAGCATTTCAGATTACCCTCTTTCAAAAGAAAACCACACACCTTATGCTGGCAGGTGAATGGGAGAGTGGAGATTTGAACAAGGATATGAAATATAGGTAATACTTCTCTATTGCCTTATGTTGCAGCATATGTACGGCAGCTGCCTTGATGCTCTGCTGAGATTAAATCAGTGTTTCCAACCTGGGGGTGTGGCATTGGAGGCATCCAGGAGAATTACAGACAAAGAGCTCCACGTCCCCATTAGGTGACCACAGTCTTGTAAGGACCATATTTCATACTAAGCATGGTGGATAAGAAGAGCTGGTGGTCTGGAAACAGAGATCTGGGGTTGAATCCCAGTCCCGTTACCTGTGCAGCCACAGGCAAGTTACCTAAGCTCAAGCAGCCATAGCTTTCTTATAAATAGAATGGGGATAACACTACTTTTGAATCCTGGCTCTGCCACTTACCAATTGCATAACCTTGAACAAGTTTTTTGGCCTCTCTGGGCCTCAATATCCTGTCGTATCAAATGGGAGTGTTAACAGTTCTGTTCTTACAGGCGAGGATTAAATAGTTAAGAGCAGCACATAAAAAAGTTTATTTTGTATGCTTTAGAAAATCCGAGTTTGAGAAAGTCCTCTAGGAAAAGATGAAGAGGGGGAAGAAAGAAGCAAAAATTGGGACAAAGAGAGGAAACAATGAGCAAACACCGCTGCCCTTGCTTTTGAAAGTGTTTGGTCATATTGGCTTCTGTGAGCCCTAATCTTGGTGCCTCTGCTTCTAAATGGAAGCTGCTGCACAGCGTGACTGTGTCCCCAGGAACTGACAACTGCTATGGTTACACAGCTGTTTCTTCAATTAACTACTTGAGAGACCCCAAGCAAAGAACTTTTCTATAGACATTGACATAGAGAAAAAGAAGAAAGAGAACTGACTGAGATTGAATGCTATCAAAAAATAATTTTTAAACATTTAAGATTAATCAGTGGTAACAGAAAGAACGTCCTAATTTTTATTAGCTTCCAGAAAGTTCTCCCATAAGAAGAATTCAAGAACTAGTCATTGTATATAAATGCTGGATTAGCATGTGACTGTGGGAGCTATTTAAGCTCAGACTCTGAGAGCTTCTCTTAAATGGCTAAAATTCTCTATCTTGCTAAGTTCAAAGGTAAGGGAAAACCATGGAAAACCCAAAGAAAAACAAACCACCCCATCTCATTAATGCTCTCTGACCTCATCTGGGAGATGGGGACAGAGCACCTACAACTGAGTCTGCCAAAGGGATGGGCTATCAGAGCAGTGGCCAAAGGTTCCAATCTAAAAAGTGCACTAAATCTCCTTGATATTTGCAACTTTCAGAAAATATAAGTAGAAGGAGAAACATAGATACAGAACCCCCTCCATGAAGAGTGTCACATTTAGTTGAAATACATTATTTGATAAACCTACAGCAGGGAATAGTTAATATCTAATGTCCATTTTTCCCTCCTTTCATGTGGCCAGGCTGAGAAGGCTACAGTTTCTCAATGTGGTCATGTGAGTAGGTTTTGGCCAATGGAGTGTGAGCAGAAATAATATGTGGAGCTACCAAATCCTGCCCATAAAGAGAAGGGGAGTGGCCTCTCCTTCCCCTGTCCCTTTGCTCCTTCCCAGTGGATGGAACATGGCCATGGTAGGAAGTCATCTTGGACCATGAATAGGAAAATCCTGCTCTGGGGCTGGCATAGCAACAAGCTAGAGGGAGTCTGAATCCCTAATACCATGGACCTACCATACCAGCCCTGGGCTGCTTGCATGCTGGACTGTTGTGTAACAAACTTCCGTTTTGCTGTTTTGAGTCTCTGTGGCACTAGCTTCACCTATGTTCTAACACAGTTCCATTTGAGGTGGCAAGGTGGGGTGAGATCATAAGAGGTGTTCTCGAGTTATAATAACTGAGCATAAACTGCCTTCAAAGGAGGAAAGGTCTAGGTAATGCAGGGTTTGCTTTGCTTGTTGCAACCAGAGCTGAATTGTCATGAACAATAAGGAGGAGGCTGAGCCTGTGCCACGTCCTCCTTCTCAGCTCTTCCCACAGGCAGTGCCCAGCCTAGTCTTAATATAAATGTGACTAAATATTTAGAGAACATTGACTTGAAGGCAGAGGCCCTGGGTGTATATCTCAATCTAGTCTTGCCTCCCAGGCAAAGTTGTTTTGAGATATGGGATGTTTGTGAAAGCACTTAGGAGAGAGCTTGCCAAGTATTTGGGCTCAGTAAATGTCAGTTTCCTTTCTTCTTGACAGCTGCCTCCTTTTTCTCATAATGTGTGTGAGATTTCTGATAGAAGACCTCAGTTGATATTCACAAATGCTTTGTAAGTTCCCTACCTATAAATGCATATCTTATAAAAGATATAAACATAGCCCCAATCACCTGTGAATTACTGAGAAGCCAAGTAAAAATGTTTTTCCCACTTAACAAAGTATGAGTGAGGCTTTCTGAAAATTTTGTTTGGGAACTAATGGGTGAAAGTTTAATCCCACACCAGGAAACAAAATTTTCACTGGGGACTCCTAATTTAATTATGTGACACTATTCTCCAAAAATTTCTTCCCTTACTATAGAATTGAAAGGAATGGTCTGAGTTAATGAGGCCTAAAGTCCAAATTGAAACTAGAAAATAAATAAAATATGACATAGAAAAGCACCTTTCATTCGTTTTGAAACTCATCTTGCTCTAACTTCATTGATTCACGCCGCAGTCTTCTCGTCATGAGTCCCACAATTCGTCCAACAGACATTCATCAGTGCTTCCTGGGATCCAGGCCCTGTGCCATGCTTCAAGGACACCAAGGCAAAGTCCTTGAAGAGTTTCAATCCACTGGGGGGTCGAGCTAGAAACAGAAACTAAGCGCAGCACAGGCACAAATGAGGGGCAACCAATTTCTCCTCCACAGGGAACAGTTCGACATTCCAGCTGGGTCTGGAAGATTTGGAAGGGCTCTGTGAAGGGCAAAAGGAATTCTTGACAGTGATTGATTACAGATCACTTTAGGGCGGCATGAGCATTGAAGAGGACTAGGGGCAGAAAGACAAGTCAGAAGACTACTATAATCAAGAAGGCAAGAATATAGGCCTAGGTTAAGGGGGTGGTAATAAGGATGTGGAAGACACAGAATTTAAGGACTAATTAGATGTGAAAAGAAAGAGAAAGAAAGGAGATAACTCCATGGTTCTTGTTTTCCTGTATTAGATAGATGGTGTCCAAATAAAACAAGACAAATAAGGGAAGAGACAATACAAAAAGAAAAGAAGGCACCAAGTCCTGCTTGGAGATGATGAGTTTGCAGTTCTGTATGGTGTATCCAGAGGGAGATATCAAGGAAGCTGTTGGAAGTAAAGGCCTCGAACTCAGGAGAGAGGTCAGGCTTCAGGTTTGGACTGGGAAGTCTTCAGAAGATTCATGGTAGCTGAAACAATGGAAGTAGATGAGAGGACTCAGGGAGAAGGTGTGCAGAAAAAAGAGGCGAGAACTAGAGACAGAACCCTCAGTATTCTAACATGTAAGGAATGGAAAAGGAATGAAAAAAAGACGCAGAAAGGAGACATAGAATTGGGGATTTCAAAAAGTAGAGGGTAATCGATATTCTCAAATACCACAGAGAAGTCACTGAGAATAAAAACTGAAAATAGGTCCCATAGACTTGGCAACAAGAAGGCACTGGTGACCTCTGAGAGCAGTTCTAGCGGAGCAATGGGAGTGGAACCCTAACTGTAATGAGAGGAGAAATGAGTTGGAATGGAGGGAGTAAATCTGGCAAGACTAAATTAGTCCTTCAAGAAATTTGGTAGTAAATTGAAGGAGAGAATTGAATAATAGCATGATGGGGAAATTGTGCCAAAAGAAGATAAAATTAAAGATAGAGGAAGATTTAAACAACTTTTCAGGATGATTACACAGGACCAGAGCAGAATGAGGACTCGATGATACCAGAAGAAAGTAACTGATGGAACAAGATCTGGAGCAAGTGAGAATGGATGGGATGTCAGGCCCTCATTTGATTTCTATCTCTATCTTTTACCAAGCATGAGCCTTGTATTCCTAAGTTCTTCTTTAGACTGACTGCTGTCCATAATAATAACAAAAAACTGACCTAGATTTGATCCTAGCTTGAAAGGTACCATCCTAGGATATCTAGAAATTCTAGTCACCTTCTAACTCTGCAAGATTATGACTCCGACTTTAGAAGCTAACACTATCTCCCACCTCTATCTATGCTGATCTCTTCTTAGCATTATTCACCACCTTAGCTAGTACTGAGCCTCACCCTCCACTCTTCATTCTTGTCTACTAGATAAAACATAGGCTCTGAGTTTGAATCCAAGTCTTACTCTTTGTGTGATTATAGGCAAATTACGTAATCTCACTGTGCCTTGGTCTCCTCATCTGTAGAAAAGAGACGCTTTCCTGCCTCAAAGCTGGATCTTCTTAGTAATTTTTCCTTCTTATGGCAATTGATTTATAATTATAAAAATACTTTTATTTCCTAAATTCCTGCAGGAGAAACAACTATGTTTTTGTGATTCAGAAATTTTCTGTTTCTCTTATTCAAACAATTGAAAACAATTGTTTTTATAATGTAAATTTTTACAAAAGCAAAAATTAGGGTGGAACCCACTCTAAATACAGCATGACTCACACCCTACGAGTCTTAGAAAAGGGTAGAAGATCATTGTGGTATGAACAGGGGCCCCCTAAAATATCCATCCAGATCCTAATCCCTGGGACCTGTGAATGTTACTTTGTATGGCAGAAAGGGATTTTGCAGATTTCACTAGATTAAGAATTTTGAGGTGGAAAGATCATCCTGGATTATCCTAACAGACATGTAAAATGTCATCACAAATGTCCTTATAAGAAGAAGGCAGGGAGAGATTTGGTCACAGAAGAGAAGAAGGCTATGTGACAGAAGCTCACAGAAGTAGAGGGAAGCAAAGTTGAGAAAAAGATGCTAGTCGGCGGCTTTGAGGATGGAGGAAGGGGCCATAAGCCAAGAAATTCAAGGAATGCAACTCCAGAAGCTGGAAAAGTCAAAGAACTGGAAATTCCGCTAGAGCATTGCCTTGCTGACACCTTGATTTTAGCCCAGTAAAGCAGACTTCCACCTTCTGATCTCCAGAACCATAAGAGAATAAATTTGTGTTGTTTTAAGTCAATAAGTTTGTGGTCATTTGCTACAGCAACCACAGGAAACTAATACAAATATTTTCTTCTTTCTGCTACTTAGAAGCTAAGTTATCAAGACCTCTGCCTTTGAGAGAAGAAGGCAGAAATCAAGTTATCGACCCTCTTTGGTTTCTGCAACACAGTGAGGGATCCTCTGAAAGGACCTGCCAATAATTTACCCCAACCCAGAGTAGCCTCAGACTGCGATGGAGGGCTGTCCATCCTCCTCCAATCAAGAGCCAAAGAGGAGCTTCATGTGCTGGGGAGAACAGACTTGTGTTTTTTTAATCAAAGGAAATTAAAATAATCTTCTCAAGTTTTACATACAATAAAAAGGTAATCAGACTAAGTTAAGATTCCCCTTTTTATTACCCCAAGAAGCAGGGAATTCAAGCTTATTTTTAAGTACTAATAAAACCTGCAGCGTAAGGAAGTGGTTTCCAAACACAACCCATAAAATAAGGATGTATTTAAAATGCTGTTATTAGATAATTGCCATTCCCACAAACTTCCCCTCATGCATCCTGGCAGCCGATCACACTCTGAAGCAAAAGGAAGAAATGGTTTTACAAATAGTATTTTTCTTATTACATTTTAGTGAACAGTAAGATTATGACACCCAGAAAAACCTGCTCCCAGAAAGAAAAAAGCAATTAAGTTTTGATAGGTAGCCCTAAAGGAACTGAGGAAAAATGTACTTCTTCCAGGAAGGTGTCTGGATGCCTTAAAGGTGGGACCAGACACAACAGTCTGGTAATCTCTATCTTTTCCAGTCCACCTTCCTCTTGAGCAGTAAGTAAATGGCATTTTCTGACTTGTCATGAAGTGTGATTCATGTGCCCAGATAAATGTCTATGTCTGTTTGCCCCTGATCACACTTGGAAGAAAGATATAACTTGGGTTTAATGTATCCTCATTCAGCATCCCAGAGACAGTTAGTGGAAATTCATTTTAAACACTACTTATATAATTCTCTATAGTTGAAAATCTACGTTGAACAGGGAGATTGGCCTCATAAGAAACATCTAAATCCAATTTTCAATATGATATATCAAACAAATGTTGAGCCCCTACTGTGTGCAAGAAAATAAGCTAGATGCTGAAATTTAGGGATGAAACTCAATAATCAATGAGTCACCTGCCTTGATTGAGCTTAAAAGCAAGCTTTTTTAAAATAATGATAGAAGAAAGCGTGCAGTCAATAATATTCAATTCAAAGGCCAATTTTCCATGGGTGTGTTATAGGTTGTACAGTACATCTGTTGTTTCCCTTTGCCTTAGCCTCTAGTCCCCTTCTTCTAGTAAGAGTTATGGTAACAATTTAGGAGATTCAATTTTTAGGGCTCTTCCTAAATTTGAAATTCCCACGGAATACTATATTTTAATTGCGCCAGACTCACTCTGTTTTCAATACCATAAATAACTGAAGGCTAGCCTATATTTTTGAAGTGTGTTGAAAAGCGGTTTTTAATTCTTTGGGATCACAGTTCAGAAGTTATACATATCAAGAAATAGAAATCAAGTCTATAAATGATCTGCTCAAATGCAGGAAGAATAACCCTAAGACCAATGTTCTTCTTTTAAAAAAAAATACAAATAAAAATTATAGAGTCATCATCCCTTTCCAGAGGGCACCAATAACCAGGTGAATCAAATTCTAGTTGTGTTGGTGTGGCCCGGTGGTTAAGAACCACATTCTCAATTCCAAAATCCAACAACAATGACTTTAAGGGTCTCCATGAAATGCTAGGCAATCCTTCCCGGACACTGAGACACAAAAATGCAGCTGCCTTTTCTTCTGTGCTTTCACTGGATTCCAGGTTTCCTTCAGTAGTCCTTTCTTCTGGTGGATCTGTATAACTTGTTCCTCAATTCCTAGTGTCGTTGAGGAACTTGTTCTTCTTTTTCCCTTGTGCTCATGCTCATATCCCCAGCCTCACTAGAAAGTAGCCATTCTTTTTCTCCCTTCTCACTTGGGTCATTCCTTTTGTCACACAGGTAGTTTGTGACAAAGCCAGGTCTGCACTGTATCTCCAGGGCTCCAGTGTACCTGCTTGTCTGATAGCCAAATATGTCTCCGCCTTTAAAAAAGATTGTCCGTTCAAATGCTATCTTTCTTGGTTCTTTAAATTTAGAGAACATATAGATAATACTAATAGCCAGGCTTCTATGGTGGTGAGAGAACCATGGTCAAGATTTCTATTATACTTTATTTGTCACCAATTGCTCCTGACAAGAGAGGAGAAATACGTCAAGCTTTTAAGACTTTGTGAGTTGTTGCATAAGCAATGCTATGCACCAGCAAAGAAAACAACTTGTAGAAACATTTTCGAAGAGCCAAATGAAATTAAACTTAACTAAAAATTATCCCAAAGAGAGGAAATAAAGCAACAGTTAGTCACGTATCATTCCCAGGGTTTTATATACTGATGCAAGCTTTTAGAACAGTATGACCCAGTATTGTAAATCTAGATACACGTAAAACAACCTTCGAGAGAATTTGTTATAGAGAAGCATTAAAGTAAAATTAGATTTGGTGAATTTTATGACATATGAAAATACATACTTACTGGTCATTTTTTGTGCTCTTTCGCAATAAACGAATTTACATGTAAATATTATTTTTGGTAATAATTTTGGGAAGAGACCCCAACATTACTCTCATCTGATCAAACTAGAAGTCTAATTTGGATCTCTGTACTAAAAAGTACATGTTATTTTTATTTGCCTATGGTCTGTATAAATGCCTGGTTTTCTGAACAATTTTATTCTAGGAAGAAGGTTATGGAATGCTCAAGAACTAAAAGAAAACACAAATTAGAGTGTGATGGTAACTACTCACAGAATGGAATGGAGTGGGGTACTATGCAATGTGGTATTGCGTGTGGATCCGTACACTACTTAATAAGCTTAATCATCTTTTAAACTTGTTTTTCAGGGACTCCATGAAAAAGGTCAAGAAAAGAGGTCAAGAAGATCTTACGTATAAAGGAGGTATACGACTTGATTTTATAGCCTACTAAACTACAGATATTAACATTGCAAAATAATATAATCCAGGAAATTAATAAAATATGCTGGTATCATGGCCCTCTGACAAATATACAAAACATACTGGACCCAGAGAGATAAACAATTGAGGTTATAATTCTCACCCCACCCAATACATCCCACTATATCTGAGTCAACAGAAAACTGAGTGATAACACAAATATCACAGGGGGGATATCTGTGTGCGTAGCTGCAGAATGCCTTTCCTTCCTTTTCCTGTTTATGTTGTCAATTGCGAAATGCTGAGTTAGAATGTTCTCATATTTAAGACCTGTTCAGCGTTTTCTCTTTTTCCTCACATTTATGTTAGCCTTTTCCTTTAATTATCTTGATGTTGTTATTCTTGGCAAGGCTGCCCTCTCCATTATGATGTGTTTACCTTCCAAACAGTCCCTACTTCCTCCTTATCTTTGTGAGCTTATTAAAATTTCCAGCTCCAACTGCTCGCTTCCCCTCTTCAGCATATCCTCACCTTCACAGCTCACTTCTCTTTCTCTCTTTTCAACCCTTCTTTCAACTCTCACCCCAACCCTCTCACACCTTTGGAATAACAAGTTATTTCCTCTTTCATTTCCTCTTACAGAAGATGTTTTTGGACTCATTCCCGAAAATCTTTGGCATGAAACTATACCCATGCCGTTCTGTGTTTCCACTGGGCACATTTCCAGAGGTGTTTCATCGGACTGCAGCCCTTGGCCTTCACACCAAGTTAGGCCTGGCTTTGTCAATCATGTTTATCATCGTCCAGCATTCCAGGCAAGCTGTGGTTGTGGTAACAGGACTGGTGGGTCTTTCTCCCTCTGGCAACAGGCTCTTGTTTTCATATCATTTGCAAAAAGTCTGTGTGAAGTATGAAAATCTGGACTTCTCTTTTTATTGCAAGTGAAAAGGCAATTAGATGAAGGGAGGGAATGCTGAGTCGGCAATATTTGCCCAGCTGAGACATGTTTCTCCATTTATGGAATAAGTGTATTATCCAATTACTTTTCATTCTTTATAGGTCAACTCAGAAGTAAGTTTGATGGTCGCATCCAAGCTGCAGGAAAAACTTGTTAAACAAAAACTCTACCTAAAATTAAATGTTTTCTATTTTAGGGTAAAAAAATTGAGAGTGGGTGAGTCATATTAATTTGTCCCTTAATGGGGAATAGAGTGTTATTACTTGGAATGAATATATTAAACAGACAGAACGCTTTACCATTCCTTACTTGATAGTGTGTTGAAGTGAACAATTTCATAGCACATTTTGATATTTGTTCCAAATATTTATGTATCACGAATATGACATATTTGAGAGCTAGAGGACACTGTCTTGAGATGAAAGCTTTTCTCGTGTACTGAGACACAAAGACAAGAAACCACAACGATGTCCTGAGTCATGTAACCCTAAGCAGGCTCCTCCACGTTCAATATCTAGTGCTCTGGCAACCAAGTAAGTAAATATGCACAAAAGCATGCATTCAAACTTACGGCTTTGCAATCTGGTATCCATAAACAGACACACTAAAAGTGAACAAATAAGTTACGTCCTTCAGTTCAAAACATTCTAGATTCAGCATACAAACAGTCTTTTTTTGTGAAGTTTGATTGGTTTGGTTTAGTTTGGTTCAAAGGGCAAACGGCAGAGACAGAAGAGAAAAGGCTGTGAATTTTCATCTAATTTTTAATATTGTTTAGTAAATAAGGCCATTGACTAGGCCAAGTTATAAACATTTTCTAAGTTACTCCAGTACATTTCTGTTAAGAAAATTAAAAAGCAAAGTCAAAGAGACTTCCAATTCAAAATGGTATTTGCCAAGCATCTTGAACATAGCGTCTCCCTTCAATCTGATAAAAATATTGGTGCAGGCCCAGAAAATACCACATTGCTTGTAAGGCATTCGCTCAGCACGCAAACAAACTTGCAGGAGGAGGAGGAAGAGGGAACGTTTGTAGATCAGATGGCCACTAGTGAGCAACTGTTTGAAGGAGGATGACTCCATGCTCATTAATCTACCTCACAGCCTAGGGCTAAAGAGGAGATCAGACCCCACACAAAGGACGGAGCGCAGGGCCAAGGGCAATCTGCTCGTCCTCTCCACTAACAATGTCCAGTCTGCAGAGCTCGCTTCTTGTGTGAGGCTGAACAAAAAGGGGTGGAAAAAATACTGCAGAACAGGGCAAAGGGAGCAGCTTCCTGAAGAATCAGAGAAAGAGCAAGATGGGTTTGAGTTTTTCGCCTGCTGGCCACCTGAACTTGGACAAGGTACTTAAACTGCCTAATGTTCACTTTTTGAGAGAATTAAATAATGTATAAAAAGCAAAAAATGTTGTGCCTAAGATACGGTCAGTACTCAATAAACGTTGATTAGTATAATGATTATGATTACCAGATAGTATAAGATGCGCTATCAAGCTATCATTCACTCAGCGAATATTATTGAATGCCTATTCTATTCTGATATTAAAAAGGAAATACCATGTTCCCTTTCCGATTATCACATTGCTTGTATTCTAGTATAATAATAATTCCGTTCCAAAAATGATAATCTAAATGGAGAGCAATATGGTAATATTATCGGTTAAGTTCTGGGAGAAAGGGTCATGGAAATCTCAAATTCATACATAATTACTATGGTATCCAAAAACATAAAAACAGTTTAGGTGCAACAGTCTGTGAACACAGATACCACATACATATGGTACTTGTATGGAGCTTAATTGATTTGCTACACAAAAGCAGAGCATCAATACAATAATATGAATTCTAAGTTAATAGTAATCCTGATGTTTTAATAGTCATGATATCAGAACTGCTTTATCTTCTCGCATGCTTAACTCTAATTTTACTAGCAGAGGTCTTTGCCACTTCATTTAAGGTTATCAAATTTGTTCTTTTACAATAATTCTGCTAACATTGATATATATGTAGATCTTCTTGGGGGAAATCACAATAAGAACACAATTTTTAAACCGACTTTTGGAATATGGTTTAAATTGATTGATCCTCTTCGTCTGCGTCAGGGATGAGAAGTAAGTTACGTCCCGAAGATGGTCTGCGTTTACCTCCAAGTCAAGCCATTCTTGAGGTTGCTTACAATGTTGTATGCTGCCATTTCCGTTCCTGACTAATTTAACATAACTAACTGATTTTTTCATAAAAATCCTTGAAGGTGCTTCTTTTGCTCTGTGTTTCCTGGCTCCTCAAGCAGAGAGCCATCCTACTAGTGTGCACTGGCATCTTGCAATCAAAGTGTTCTGGAGGTAGGTCTGCTAATAAACTCAGGTTCTCATCCCCACTAGCTTATTTGACAGGAAAAATTGGGGATTTACCTAATTGTGAACATTGAAACTGTATGATTTTACATCCTCTCACAAGTTCTGACCAAATAGATATTCATTGAAACACATCAAAATATATAACAATTTCCAAGCCTTATACCGCCTGAGATGCTGAAATAGAGTTCTCCTTTGTTTCCTAAGATGATCTCTCTATCCTTATTTAGAGAAGCCAAAAAAAGAAAAATAACTTCTTGCCCCACACTAAGTACCTTTAAAGTCATGAAATGCAAGGCCCCCTTGGACCATCTCCTATCTTTCTAGCTCTCTATCCGCCAGTAAAGGCTTTTAAAAAATGGAGAGGAATATCTTTATGTTCTTCCTAACTGTTCCCCACTGCCTCCTTCTTTTTGATGGGTAGGTTGGTGCTACCGTCAGCAGTCCAATTCTCTATCAGCACATTTTAAACTACTCTGAAAAAAGAAAAAGGAGAGAGTAAGTACATCAGAATCCAGAGAGCGGGCCACACCAGCATGAACTTTGCTAATTGAAACATGACTCCCTGGAGGCATTGGTCCACAACTTTCATGTCCATAATTGTGTCTGAAGAGTTTGGAGAAAGAAAAACAGTGGGAAAGGAAATACCAAATATTCAGATACAAGTAGCTGACCACAAAAGGTTTCCAGAACAATACCAGCCAACTGATGTATAGAGTGGCAGGCAAAAACAGTCTTTGGAAGCAAACAGTGCTGTGCTGTAATCATGGCTGTGTCCCTGGACAAGTTGCTTAGCTTCTCTGAGCCTGTTTGCTCAACCACAGAATATGGATGATAATACCTTTCTATTTCTGTTGTTATATAGATTAAATTAAAATAAAATGTGGGAAGTACTTAGAAGAGTAACCTACCCACAGTTAAGTACTCAATATTAGCTGTTAGTATCATCATCATCATCATTTCTTTTACTTGTCTCTTTGTTTCCCATTTCTCATTTCCCCCAATCATGTCAGTCACTTCAATAAATATGTTTAAGTCCATGCCATGTTCCGGAAAAGCACAGTTAGAGGGGTTTGTGATACAAAGAATAACTAACATATGGACTTTCTGGCTAAAGAAGCTCACATCTAGGGGATGAGACAGAGATACAAATACACAAGCTTGTGAACACAGCACTATCTTGCCCTTATTTCCGCGTATGTCTGCATTTGCTAACAAACTACCTACCCCTCAATGTCAAAGCCTATATCTTAGTCTTCTCTGTCTCTCCAGAACCTCATTTAGCCCATGATCACATGTTCAACAGATGTGTGCACAATGAACAAATGAGTAAAGGAAAGCTTTACATTCGGAGCCAAGAGAACTTACTCCACCTGGAGAAAATGGAGTAGCCTCATCAAGAAGTCACATTTGAGTGGGTCTTAAATAATAAATTGAAGTTCAATAGGTAGAGCACGAAAGGGCTTTCTGGGAAAAAGGAACTGTATGAAAATTCAATTATAAATTCTTTGAAGGTTAGAGCACTAATTTTAAATTCCCTTATAACAGCACATAGGACCTTGAAGAGTTCCAGACAAGAAAAGTTATCCATAGGTTACTGAATAGCAACAATAACTAACATTTGCTGAGCACTTAAACGTGCTGGTCATGTTTAAATGTTGTAAACGTTCTACAGTATACACTTATTTAATCCTCACAACAATCTTATGAGGTAGGGACTCATTTTACTTAGGCACAGAGAGGTTAGGTGATTTGATCAAGGTCACACAGCCAAGAACTAGCAGAGCCAGCTTTCAAACCTAGAGAGTCTGGATCAAGAGCCTAGAGGATTACTCACAGGCTCTCTCACCTCTCTGCTCACTCACTCCATCATTCAATAAATATCTATTATCTACTTTGTGCAAGGTGCAGTTCTAGGTACAGGAGTAGTACTTACCCTTGCAAAGCTTGCATTCTAGTGTGAAGCAACAAACAATAAACTGAAAAAAAAAGCAAACAGTATGAAAATATGAAGAGGTGATAGTGCTATGGAAAAAACACTGAAGAGAGAAGGGGAATAAGGACGGTCAGATAAGGGGAGATATTCAATTTTAACTACAGAGGTCGGGGAAGGCCTCGCCAACAAGATGACATTTGAGTGAAGACTGGAAAGAGGTGAAAGAGTGAGCCCTCTGGTCAACTGGAAGAAGGGAATTTGAGGCAAAGGGCAGAGCAGATGCAAAGGCCCTGAGGTAAGAGCATGGCTGGCCTGGTGATGCCAATGTGGTTGAGTAGAGTGAGCAAGGAGGAGAGTAGAAGAAGAGGTCAGAAAGAGAAGACATAGCCAGATCCTGTAGAGTTTTCTAAGCCACTGGCTTTTACTCACTAGGGAAAATGTCATAGTGGATGATTTTCTTTGTGTCAATACCCACCCAGCCTTCTTCCCTGGCCTGGGCCAAGCAATGGGACAGATTTTATGAGTGGCCTCCACCCATTCTTTTCTTTACACCCAAAGAGAGCAAGTTCACTTTGTAGTGCTCACAGACCTATCTCACCTTCTTTGGATTCCTTATTGCACACAATAAAATAGAACCATGGACAACACAGAATCATTACTGACCTGGAAAAAGTCCCTGGACCTTTGAATAAGATTGCTGATCTAATAGACCAGAAGATTAGGGGTGAGATGGGAGAAGGATGCTTGTATTAAATGGCTGCTCTGAGCTTGTAACCATGTTTGGATGACAACTTCCATGACTTCACCTCACCATCTACACAGCGCTGTGGGTAGTAAGGTTCACTTAGCTAAGACAATTTTTTTCACGTATTTTACAAATTTTTCAAATAAATGTCAACTTTTTAGCTCCAGAACTTAGATTATTTTGTTTTATCTCAGCTATCAATTTATAATTCGATACCAGAGTCCCATTTTGGGTGAAAATACTCTCCAATGAAGAACCACATTCATCTCTCAAACAAAACCACAAAGATTAAATTTGACAGGAAACTTGATGATAAGATACAAGCCGATGTTAGTAACCAAGAAATTAATAGTCTTTAAAATGTATTTTCTTAATAATTGTTATTTATGAGAAATCTGAAATCTTTGAATCAATGAAATTTTTAATTGTTTTTATTTAGGTAAAATGAATCAATGAAATCATTTATTCAGGTAAAATGAAACAATGAAATCATAAGTGTGTAGTTCAATAAGTAAACACTGTAGTTCAATAAGTAACCAACAACTAAGTAAAGATAGAGAAAATTTCCATCTCCTCACAAAGTTTTCTCTTACATTCTCCTAGTCAATCTCCTTATCCCAAGACAACCACTGTTCTGATTTCAAAATTTCACAATAGATTACTTTTATCATTTCTTGAACTTCACATAAATGGAATCATACAGTATGCACTCTTTCGAGTCTGTTGTCTTTTGCTCGACATATTGAGATTCATTCATGTTTTTTAGCATCACTAATTCATTCATTTTTATTGCTAAGTAGTATTCCATTGTGTGATTATACCAAAGTTTGTTTATTCATTCTTCTGTTGATAGACTTTGGGTCATTTCCAATTTGTTGCTATTATAAATAAAGCCGCCAAGAACATTCGAGTACAAGTCTTTCGTGGACATGAGTTTTCATTTCTCTTGGGTAAAAAACATTGGGGTGTAACTGTGCAGATGTGGGGACTATTCACATTTAACTTTATAAGAAAGCACCAAACACTTTCCCAAACTTGCTAGACCACTTGCTCCTCCCACCGGTATTGCATGGGAGACCCAATTTCTACATATCTCACAAACTTTTGCTGTTTTGAGCCTTTTTTAACAAAAGCCATTCCAGTCACTCTGAAAGACTATCTCATTGTGATTTTAATTTGCATTTCCCTGATGACAAATGATTTTGAGGCCATTTTCACATGCTTCGTGGCCATTTGTCTGTTTTCTTTTTGAAGTGCCCGATCTAGTCTTTTGCCCATATTTATAAAGTTTCTTGTCTGTTTTTATTGATATATAGGAGTTCTTTATATCTTCTTGATAAAAATCACTTGGCAGACATATTTTTTAAATAATTATTCCAGCCTGTTGTGTGCCTTTTCTTTTTTTAATGGTGTTTTTTGATTCTTAGAAGTTTTTAATTTCAATAAAGTATAATTTAATCATTTTTAAAATTTTGTGGTTCATGCTTTTTGCATTCTAAGAAATCTTTGCCTGTCCCAATATCACAGTGATATTCTAGGTTTTCTTCTAGAAGCTTTATACTTTTAAGTTTATACTCCATCTTAAATTAATCTGTATATAGTGTGAAGAAGACATTAAGATTCATTTTTTCTCCATACATTTATCCATTTACTCCAGCACCATTTGTTGAAAATATTTTCTATTCCCCCATTGAATTGCAGTGGCATCTTGGTCAAAAATTAATTGACCATATATATGTGTCCCTATTTCTAGACTCTCTATTCTGTACCATTGATTTATTTTTCTATCTTTCTGCCAAAAAAATATCGTTTTGATTACTGTAGTTTTAGTAAGTATTGAAATCAGGTAGTTTAATTCCTCCAACTTTGCTCTTTTCTAAAATTGTTTTGACTCTTCTAGGCCCTTCTCACTTCCATGCAAATTACAGAATCAGTTGTTTTCTTCAAAAGGAGAGGGGGATATTGTAATTTTGATTGGAATTGTGTTGACTCTATTTATAGATCAATTTGGGCAGAAGTGACATTTTAACAATAGAGTCTTCTGTCCATGAACAAGGTGTAATTCTTCTTTATTTAGTTACTATCAGCATTGCTTTGAAATTTTCAGTATAAAAATCTTAAACATCTTTTACTAAATTTACTCCTATGTATTTTATGGATTTTGATACTAACTGTTATTGTTTTCTTAAATTTTATTTTCAACTTATTTCTTGCTTTAACATGGAAATATAAATAATTTTATCTATTGACCTTGTATCCTGTGACTTTACTAAATCATGTATTAGTTCTAGTAGTTTTTATGTAATCTTCTGAAAATTTTCTACACACGCTATTATAGCATCTGCAAACAACTTTTTTCATTTCAATCTTTATGCCTTTCATTTCTTTTTATTTCTTTTTTTCTTTTTTTTTCCTTTTTTTTTAGCCTTATTGTACTAGCTGAGGCCTCCAGTGCAATGCTGAATGGAATATGTGAAAGTGGACATCTATAAGAGTGGACATCCTTGCCGTTTTCCTCATCTTAGAGTAAACCTGTTCAGTTTTTTCAACTTTAAGTGTGATGTTAGCTGTAGTGTTTTTTGAAGATGCTATTTATCACATTGAGGAATTTTTCTTTCATTCTTTTGTCATTTCTTCCAGTATGGATCTGTTGATAATGAAGTTTCTCAAGTTTCATTTATCTAAAAATATCTTATTTCAGTCCCATTTTTTTTTTGAGAGAGATTAGCCCTGAGCTAACATCTACTGCCAATCCTCCTCTTTTTGCTGAGGAAGATTGGCCCTAAACTAACATCTATGCCCATCTTCCTCTACTTTATATGTGGGACGCCTGCCACAGCATGGCTTGACAAGTGGTGTGCAGGTCCATACCTGAGATCCAAACTGGCGAACCCCAGGCTACTGAAGCGGAACATGCAAACTTAACTGCTGCACCACAGGGCCAGTCCTTTGGTCCCATTTTTTAAGGATATTTTCACTACATATTGAATTCAAAGTTGACAGGTTAATTTTTTTCTTTCTGAACTTTAAAGTCATCATTTCATTGTCTTCTGACTTCCATTCTTTCTGAGGAGAAGTCAGTCATCATTCTTCTCTTGTTCCCTATCATGTAATGACTTTATTTCTTTCTTTCATTCATTCTTTCTTCCTTTTTCTTTCTTTCTTCCTTTCTTTCTTTCTTCTTTCCTTTCTTTCTTCCTTTCTTTCTTTCATTCAATCATTCTTTCTCTCTCTCTCTCTCTTTCTTTCTTTCTCTCTCTTCCTTCCTTCATTCCTTCCTCCCTTCCTTCCTTTCATTTTTCCCCCTCTGGTTGTCTTCAAAATTTCCTCTTTATCTCTGGTTTCCAGCAAGTTGATTATTATGTGTTTAAGTATAATTTTCTTTATATTTACCCTGTTTGAATTAGATCTATAAATGGATATTTTTTACCTACTTTAAGAAATTTGGGACCATTGTCTCTTTAAACAGTTTTTCTACCCCATTCTCTTCCTCCTTTCCTTCAGAAACTCTAGTTCCATGTATCTTAGGCTACTCAGTATTTTCCCACAGATCACTAAGGTTCTGTTCTCTCCCTGTCCCTCATTTTTCTCTATGTTCTTTAGTTTGAGTAATTTCTGTTGACTTTTCTTGAAGTTTGCTGACTCTTTCTTCTGCACGTCTAATATGCTGTTAATTCCACTCAGTGAAGTTTTTATTTCAGATATTTTATTTTGCAGTACTAGAACTTCCATTTGGTCCTTTTTCATATTTTCCATTTCAGTCCTAATCTGCTTATTCATTTTGTCCATATTTTCCTTTAAATTTTTAAAGACATTTACAATTGCTGTTACAAAATTCTTGTCTGCTAATTCCAACATCTTGGTAATTTCAGAGTTTATTTTGATTGACTGCTTTTCTTTTGCTTGTGGTTTGTAGCTTATTACTTCATCATATATTTAATAATAATTTTTTAAAAGATTGACACCTGAGCTAACAGCTGTTGCCAAGCTTCTTTTTTTTTTCTTTCTGCTTTTTCTCCCCAAATCCCCCAGTACATAGTTGTATACTTTAGTTGTGGGTCTTTCTAGTTGTGGTACACAGGATGCTGCCTCAACGTGGCCTGATAAGTGGTACCATGTCCACACCCAGGATCCGAGCCAGTGAAACCCTGGGCCACTGCAGCGGAGCACACAAACTTAACCACTTGGCCATGAGGCTGGCCCCTATTTAATGATAATTTTTATATGTTGGACATTGTGAATAATACATTGTAGGGAGTTTGGATTATATTGTCTTCCTTTAAAGTATGTTGAGTGTAATTCTGGCAGTCAAATAATTTACTGACACATCCTCTTAACTCAATCAGACTTGGTTTTAAGCTTTGTTAAGGTGGTTCTATTTCAGTGTATTCTCTAATTAAGAATATGGTCCTTATTCTAATTTGTGGTCCTTACTCCTAAAGTGTGGCCTTTTGAAGTTCTCAATCGAATGTTAGCCCACTTTGGCTGGGCTAGAACTTCAATATCTTTCAGCATTGCATGACCTATGGGAACTGCATTCAGCTTTCTGACCCCAGTAGTCTCTCTATGCTAGGCCTTACACAGTCTTACTCTACACATGCATAGCCCAACCCTTGGCACAGAACCCAAAGGGAACTATACACAGATTTCTGGGTCTCAACCCTCCAGAATCCTCCTTTCTGGGACCCTGACCTGCATGTTCCAGCTACCTTAGCAGACCTGAACTCTGATCTCTGCCTTCTCAGCCAAGCAAGACTGACATTCCCCATTTTGGCCTCACCTCCCTGAACCACAGTCTGGAAAGTGCTACCAATCAGAAAGCTGGAGTAAACATAAAGCTTACCTCTTATCTTTCCTTTCAAGAATCACAGCCTTGTGCTGTCTATTCCAATGCCTGAAAAACTATATCCTCATAAAGTTTGTACAGTTTAAGAATTATTTACAGCAGGAGGTTAACTGTTATACCAGTTACACTAATGTGTCCAGAAGTAGAAGTCTGATCAACTGATAATTCATCAGTTTATGATCTTGAGCCAGACTTCATTCCTTCAGCCTTAGTGTCCTCATTTTATGAAATTATGGGTTGTCTGTAAGGGGTCTACTTCTTCTAAGATCCTAAGATTTAATAATCTCTTGCCTCAGAAGTTAGAGAATATCTTGGGCATAGCCTCATTCCTTATAAATGAGTAAATGGATTTATTTAGTGCCAGCATTTAGACTGCCACCTTGACACTTTCCATTCAGCATTCAGGTATGGTATGATTTTCTGAAAGCTAAAAAATAAATAAATAAATCATCTGTGTTTCTTTAAAGGCATTATAGTTAGCAGCATTCTTACACATCTGGGGTAGAAATAAAAATGGTCCCAATTGTTCCTATTTAAAACGAAAAGTTGGCACCAATTTAATAGAGAATTGCATAGGTTAATGACTAGAATATTGGGAATGCGCCCAGAGTTTCCTGAGTGAGAAGGCCCCATAGATATAAAAGAGAATTTTCCCAACTCAAGAACTGTAATACTCCATATATGAGTTATGGGGTAGAATGAAGAGGAAAAAAAGGAAAATAGTTAATCACCTGGCATACTTTCAAATGTTCCAAGAACACACACACACACACACACACACACACAGAGAGATAAAATACCTATCATAGGCTTTTCATGAAATGATAGAACAAAGTTACTGGTCTTTCAAAAGACTAGGATTTATAAGCTACCTAACAAACATCTATTTTCCTAATTTCCCTTTTTCTTTTTTTCCTTTTCTTACAGACACTGATATTTACACCTAAAAGTACGTTTAAAGGATTTTTAGGCAAAAAAGCTTTTGCACCTATAAAACCCTTTATTTAAAAGCTTTAACCTTTCTTTTGTTTAAGAGCACTTGAAGGTTGTCTTGGTAAACATCATGTGTGGAAAACACAACTTTTTCTTGCATTAAGCATTTTTGGGGAAATATTTTTAAACTTCATGTAGTCATTTCAGATGATCTAAAAGAACCCCAGAGACAATAAAAGACGAGCACATCTGTTATCCTCTCTGTTAATATAAGTGTCTGATTGTTTCATGTCCCACAAGGCAGATTCCCACATAAAACATGACAGGGAGAATGAGTAGTAATGACTTGTGTGCAGTGACTGGGTTTGTGAACATCCCACACAATGACCATAGGGCCACTTACGAGATGATGTGCTAACAATACCAAAAATGAGCAATGGCAACCACACAGGGCTATTAAACAACAGAGAGGGTCACTGGACACTGAAGGCTTGTTGGAGAAAAGGCATTTACTAATCCTGCTCCTAGGACTCCCCAGGCCTCAGAGCGCAGTTCACAGTGCATTTCTCTCTTTCTCTGTCTACAGGGCGAGAACAACAATTTCAGGGCAGCTCTTGACCTTAAGAGCAGCGTAAGAATTTTTAGGTGTGCCGTTTTCGGGGATAGAGATATTTTGAGGTTGTTTTTAAATAGGCAGATAAAGGAACATTTCTGTATACAGATAGTGCTCACATTGCATGGTAGTGTGGAACGACAGAAATGACCATGCAAGCTGAAACTATGCAAGTCATCCTAATAATCAATGGAGAAAATTATGATTTTTTGTGTGACCTCTAAAATTTTTGTCAAAACAATAAATCATCTCTTACTGTCATTATAAATATACAGGGAAATTAAAACATAGAAAAATTAGTATTTATTTTGTACGCTGTAATTTAAAACATTTCATTGAAAATTAATGTGTTTATTTTTGTAAAAATCTTATTTAAAGTAGATTAAACAGTGCTTGCCTTCTTATTGTATAACAGGACACGGAGCAAATATCTTTTCTGTCACACTGAATTGTCGTACTCTTGCCTAAGTACGGGTCAGCTCCTAAGATTTTGTTTTTTGTGATTTAAATATTGTGTAATATCTCCAAGAGTTGTTTAATGTGAAGGTTTTTTTTCTTTTTTGCCAATATCACTTCCTCTAGGGCATTTTCATCCTTTTCTCCACAACCACTTTCCAATTTCACTTCAGAGTCATTACTTTTTGTTTCTTTGCTTCACTTTCATCTTTCTTGGCCAATTCCCTGTTTCTATTATCTATTTTCATAAAATATCATGTGGGTTTATCACTGGGAGACAAAGACACAATACCACTATGAACTGTGCTGTCTGTGCATGAACTGAATAACAGGTGTGCAGCAACCAATCACCGACAGGCATTGAATAAAGTGCTGTGACTGGTCACTGATCATCATGTGCATCTGTTTGTTACTTCATGATTTGTGAACAGGATTGCTAATGGCAAAATTTGTACTTTAGATAATTACTCATAGTGAATACATCATGGTAACTGAAATTGGAACCATTTTGTTGGGGGACTGGTGTTATCTAACTAAGCTGTGGTAACTGAAACTCATGCCTATCTGAACCATGCAAAGCGAGGACTTGCCTGTATTTAGAGAATTGGCTTTCCCATTGATTTGATTTGGCCTCAATTTAGTCACTGGGTATTTTCTTTCTGCCTTAACAGATTTTATAAAACTTCTAAGCAAAGGGCTAGGTGGGCTCTTTGGAGCATAGAAGGAATAAATCTCAGGCAAAACTTGGGTGTATAGGAGAACATAGAACTGTTCCACATTTTATAGAGCTTAATTTCTATTTCAAACCCCTATTTCATCAAGTGGCAAATTTAATATCGGTCAATTCAGAATTCCCCTTAAAGAATATCTGTCTGGGGCTTGTGTCTGAATTTAAGAGGCTTATATATTGCCAGGACGTGTGTGAGATGGTGGGGTAAGGGGGGGTTTTGATCTCAGGTCATCAGCTTCTCTCAACACCAGCGTATGGTGAGCTACCGTCTTCCTGCCTGGACTTCGCTCTCCTAGACTCACGACATCTTCCCCTTCTCCTCTCGGCTGCATAGCTCTTCTGGTGCCCTGCTTCTTTGGGCAGGTCTAGTAGCTTTCTGTGATCTAGAAAAACATTCTGTGGATCTCCAAGCCAGACTGGGATGCTCAGGGTCTCTGCAGGAGACCTGCAGGAGGTTCAGATATCCCATTCAAGAGGCCCTCTATCATGGAAAAAAAAGCAGAATCTTGCTGCTTTTCCGAACTCTTTCTGAAAAGAAGACACAGGCTTCTTCTTGGCTCTCCAAATCAATTTGGGTATTCTATCAATGGCTCTCACCCCTGAACCAGGACTCAATCCAAGAAGCTCCTTCTCAGGACCTACCAATATCCCTCCAGCTCCAGCCTGACTGCCTGCTTCACCAGCAAACATTACAAGAGTTGGAGGATCCTGCCTCTGATAATGAAGTATCCTTAGCATCCTTCCAAATCATCTTATTGGATGGCCGGATCTTTCTGAAACTGAAAAACCAAGAATTTGACTCATTTCCCATGGCTACAGTGAGGGGTCCCACTACAATAACCACTTCCCAAGCAGCAGATGCTACAAGATTCCAACCTGACTGGGAGAAGGACCATGGGATAAAAAGAAATGGAAGAAAACACATAAGCTAATGTGTTTCCTAAATTTTATCCCACAGCAAGGGAAGAAACACAGTGAGGGGTGGTGCTTATGAGCTTGAACAAAGATCTGTCTGCTTTCTGAGTTTAAACCAAGGCATCACTGCTAAATGTTACTTTCTCTCTTTGGGCCTCAGTTTCATCATCTGTAAAACTGAGATAGATAACAATGGTACAAACCTCTTAAGATTTTTGTGGAAATTTAATCAAGATTTTCATGAAAAACTTTTAGCATAGTGCCTGGCAAATAGCAACTGCTCAATAAATGTTAACCCTTGTTACTAAGGGAAACAGCCACCAGTGGATGATGGAAATGCAAATTTTTGAGGTTATATATCCCCAAAATACCCTTAGAATTATGCCACTTATTCTCAGCTGGGCTGTGATTGCCACGAGGTTTGCAAAAGACAATTAGCCCACAATTCTGTTTTAAGCTAAAAAACGAAAACTTGCTTAGAATTTTCTTTACACAAAATTAAAAGAAGAGGATTTGCTGCTTGTTAAGAAGGATTCTATGTGATTACACATTGCATGCATCCTGTGGACTAGGATAGGGTAATTAAGTGTATGAAATGCATTTTTTCTTGATCATCAACAACAGAGTCAAACCTTTAGAAGGCTGCCAGCAGGGCCAGTCATGCCAAATCCATGTGAACTAATCAACTGAGAGTGAAGGTCAAGAGTCATAAAAATTCAAATATTTCCCTCCTACCCTTTGATGATTAATACGCCCAGGGCACCTGGGAAATAGTCCTAACTGTCATTGCCTTCCATCATTTCCACCATGTGTCTAGAACTGCTTCCCAGAAACATGTGCATGTTTGTGAGGACAAAGGTTGAGGGCAAGGAGAAAGAAATGGTTATGAAATGACCAAATAGGATAGTATTTATTGAAGCATTAAACAGGGTATTGACAGTTTTCCTTAGTTTTCCTTACAAGTGTGGCCATTCTTCTCAAATAATAAAATAATCAGCATCTCCTCAGCAACTGTACTCACTGAGAAAAGAAACATTTGTTAAAGCTGCACATCTGAGCAGCACAGGTAGAGAGCATTGTGTCAGGACAAGACCAGCAACCAAATCAGAGACTCAAATCTATCCTGCGATGGAAGGAACTGGGGAAGAACCATCTTCTCAGGCCCCGCTCCTTCTCTCCAACTTTGTACATCCATTTCTCTTGCCAGCTTGACCTCTCCCCTCCTTCTTCTGCTGGCAGCACCTCAATTTTGCTTCAGGGAACTACCGTTCCCCCAAGGCATGAAGTCTTCAGTAGACAAAGCATGTCCCTCTATCTTTAGCTAAGGACACTCTTTCTTTTGCAGGAGTTTAAACTAGAGCAGGATGATGCAAGGGAGGAAGTTAGCTGGGCATTTGTTCCAGCAGTGATGCCAGGAGACATTCCCAAACCCCTAGAGCTCCCCTGGGCCTATCGTTTTCCAAGCTTGGATTTCCAGACTTTCTGTTCAGCCTGTGTGTTCTTTCATATTTTTCCTATAAATTCCCTCCAATTGCTCAAATCAGTAGAGTCAGCTCTGTTGCTTTCAGCTAAAGAACCCTAGGTCATAGCCCACCTCAGCCTGTCTTCTGCCTAGACCCTGCTTAAAATTGGGATGAAGAGAGAGTCTGTGATTACTCCCTCCAGAGTTCCATGCCTCAATTAGGGACAATGCCACCAAGAGAAGAAGGAGGTTAAGCTTCCATTGCAGAGGTCAACCAAGCATTGAAGTCAGAGAGAAATAGGAGGTGAACTCATACGGTCACAAATATGTATAAACGAAAATGTTTAGTAAAGATAACACAAATACTAACTTTCATCTAACAAATTTAGGTCATGAAATAATTTAAAATCAATTCTCAAAGGTTGGGTTTGTTACTTTCTGGTCTTTAAATATTGCCTACTATAGATTGAATGTTTGTGTCCCCAAATACATATGTCAAAGCCTAATCTCCAAGGTGATGGCATTTGGAGGTGGGGTCTTTGAGAGGTGATTAGGTCACGAGGGTGGAGCCTTCATGAATGGGATTCATGCCCTTATAAAAGAGACCTCAGAGACCTCTCTCCTCTCTTCTGCCACATGAGGACAGAGCAAGAAGATAACTGTCTATCAACCAGGAAAGGGGCCCTTACTGAATCTGCTGGCACCTTGATCTTGGACTTCTCAGCCTCCAGAACTGTAAGAAATAAATGTTCATTGTTTAAGTTGCCCAGTCTGTGGTATTTTTGTTATATCAGCACAAGATGACATTACCAAACAGTTAATGCTCTAATATTACGCTTCCTTAAGAAAAAAACTTAGATTTTTCTCCACATTAAAACAAACAAACAAAAAATAAAAGCAATAACAGAAAACATGGCTCATCTAGAGAGTCATGGTTTGTAGCAACTTGGTCAACCATCTTGGACTAAGGAGCTGCCACAGCAGTTTTGGACTAGTACTCACTAGTAGGAAGAAAAGGCAGGCCTTGAGGGTCCCTTGACACTTGTCATAGTTTCCCAGACAGATGTCCCTCTGTGCCTCTTTTTGCATAGACACACTTCTTTATTGCTTTCACATGGCTTGACTACCAGCAGCTCCCTTTCAACTGGCCAAATAACATTGTAAGACAATCTTCCACCAACCCACCGTGAGCAGCCCAGCATGCTGTGAAAAACCAGAGCAGCCTCTCTTTCAACCAGCAAGAGGAGCCCTGGACAATAAGTTTTCAATCATTCCAGAGCCCTTTGAAGCTCTAAAAGTTACTATTATTCCCATAATAGTAAAGATTACTAATTAACTTTCCTGGAAATTTCTTTTACTCCTTTTAAAGGGGCTATATCTTTTCTCTAAACTTTAAACAAAACTGAACCAAGCAAACATTGTATTTTCTCTTTTGTTTTGTTTTGTTTTTAAAGAGAGTTATGCAGTGGTTTCCTCACATTTTCCAGGGTTACTGCCTTTGGTAACTGATTCTGATACTTAATAACTCTTGGCTTGGTTTCTCTCTTCAACATCAAGGACAGTGTGGGCTGGTATTTAACTAACTTTTTAAACCACAACAAACCCCAAAACCTACTGGGTGAGAAGTAAGGCACCATGCCAACCCACTGCTTTCCTGACAGGCATAATGCTATCCCTCTTAATGTACAGACCTCAGACCCTCATTCAGAATTGCTCCCTAGTGCAAAAGATCATTCTTACACCAATGTGGAAGTCAGCAATTAAATTCTGTATTAAACACCTCCTGTCTGCCTGACACTGCTTTAGGCACTCTGGTGCATATGAAAATAGTAGAAGATAATGTTTGCAGGTAAACATTGCAGTGATCCCATCACATATCAAGGCCTGTACCTACTTTCCTGTGAAAACCACATCTTTCTCTTTCCCTGAGCTCAGAACCTCCTTGGATCACCAGCTTTTGCAGACTGCATTGTCTTCCCATCCTTCGTAAAAAAAAAAAAAAAAAAGACATAGAAATGGCAAAGGCAAAATAATAGTAATAGTGATAGTGAATAATGAGCCATGAAAGAAAGGAACCACAATGCAAAGAGTTGACTCCAACCCACTTGCTGTCTAGAGATATCATAAACTATAGTGACCAAAGTTTTTATTCTGAGACTCACATTTACCTATGGAATCATTTATTTCATCATCTCCTTTAACTGACTTCAGTTACTCCCCACTTTACGGATACAGAAAACCCCGTAGAGTTTCTGAGATGGGTAGAAGTCACAAAGAAAAGAGGAAGTCCAGTCTTACTACTCAAAGTGTGGTCCAGGACCAGCAGTGTTAGCATCACCTGAGACCTGTTAGAAATGCAAATTCTTGGGTTCCACCCCAGACTTAGTAAATCAGAATCTGCATTCTAACAAGATCCACTAGGTGATTCCTCTGCACGTGAAAGCTTACAAAGCTCTGGCCTATAGCATTTGATAATTTGAAAGAGCTTTCAAAACTACCTGGAGTTCCTGGTTGCAATTTCTAGAATGTGAAAGAGAGAATTTGTAATGCATGTACACGTCTTCTCTGCAGTACAGCACAAAGCCTTCTGATTTGTGACTGAAATAAGACATCTTATAAGATCTGTCTCTGCTGATATGAATCGTCCAACAGTGAAATTTTTCATGCCATATACACATTCACTGAAAGAAAAGAATTTATGTGCTTATCAAATTTAAAATAGTTACATTTATTTTAATAACACTTAACATGAACATGAATTATGCAACCACATTAAGGAAAGAATACAGAAAATAAAACCAGTTCCTATAAAACAACTTTGTCCAAATGTTCTTAAAACAAAATCTTGAACCAACGTGACTTTTTCTCTTTTCCAAAATATCCCATTAAATAGATTTAACTTTGTCTTTCAGGCAAACTGCCCTTGCCAAAGAGTGATTTTGTGACATGCTTAAATCTATATGGCTCATTCCATTATAAAACGGCCAGGCAAAATGAAGGAAAAGAACACAGATTTCTTCTGAAGAACTTATTTGAGGTGCCAAAATAGATTAAAATGAGGCTATTGTAAGGGTTAAACCTACATTCCATGTCCTCCAAAAATCTAATGAAATTTGGGCCTTCTGGGAAGGATGGAGAAAATTTTATAGAAAATGAAGACTCTAAGGAAAACAATCTCCATGGGTAGTTCAAGAGGAATGAGAACCTATCTATAGCATTCAGGATTTAGGTTAAAAATGAGGAAAAGTTTTCTGACAATTAAGATTATTAAAGGCATAAATTAGCATTATATGGAAAGTTAAGAGGATACAATGTTAATAGAGCTTGTTTCCTTGAAGTCATGGAGTTGATTTATTCTTATTGGGGCTCTTGTTTTAACAATAATAATAATTATTATTATTATAATTATTATTATGGCATCAATGCCAATTGAACCCTAAAAATGTGCCAGGCCCTGTGCTTTGTATTTTACATACATTGTAGGTGCTACTTTATACTCATTTTACAACTCGAAAGAACTGAGTCTATGAGAGGTGAAATAACTTATCCAAGGTCACAAAGGTGGTAGGACCAGGATTCACACACAAGCCGCTTCCCTCCAGAGCCAGCACACGGAACCACTCTCCTATACTACACTGCCTCCTGATCCCCATGCATAGTGACAAGCCAGATAGGGCCCCCAAAGTTGGGTTAACTTGGTTTTCTGTGGCATATAGACTTAAAGTGAGACTGTAGTCAATATCGGGAAAGGCATTAAGGAGTATTAAGATAACATCCAGTTAACCAGGTGGTTGAAACATCATATTTGCTCCTTGTCTGTTCAATGTGTCATCAGTCACCAGGCACAGCCCACCAAGCTGAGAGCTGATCTAGGCTGCCTCCAGTTTCCATATGCCAACCACATGGCCCTCACCATATTAACACCAGAAACAAAGCAGTTCTGGAGACATTCTGACCCTCACTCTCCATTGCACTAACCAACCATGATCTGTCAACATGCAGCACAACTAGAAGAACAAACATCCTTTCTCTCTTGATTACACAAAAACCAAATCACAAAAATTTTCATCAGCAGGTACCTGCAGAAGAGCCTGAAACTGAACTGACGCTATCATAATATAAATGCAGTGGATTTAACGTTTCTAGTACCTAGATCAAATAAGATAACATGTGGAAGGCCCAGCCAGTGCGCAGTACATCAGAGGTACTCAGCAAATGTCAGTCTTTTCCTCTGCCCCCTCTTTAATCATGTGGCCCTCACATATTTTATTTTATTTCTGAATCAGAGAGTGGAAAGGCATGGTCCATTTAGAAAAAGCCAAGTGATAACCCATTGTGGAGGAAACAGATTGGCATTAGGAATGACAGGGCAGCAATGGAGATATTTATAAGGTGTCTCCACTTTATAAAAGGTAGCTCAGTTCCACAAGAGAAAAGAAAGGTGTGTACACGTCAAGACTTAACACAAGATAGCAGAAAAGAGCTGAGACCTAACACAGAAATTTGACACTTGACTATTATAAAACTGCCTTGTGCTGGAAGAAGCCATGAATCATTGGAAGACACTGAATGTCTGGACTTTACTGGACTATTACCAGTAGCTTATAACAAACAGAAAATACCAAACTGACCAAAAGCCATGAGAATGACCCAAGTGTTCACAGGAAGGTCCAAATAGACTAAGGATTAAAACGGGTTCAGATAGGGGCCGGCCCCCACGGCCAAGTGGCTAAGTTTGCGCACTCCACTTCAGTGGCCCAGGGTTTCCCCAGTTCGGATCCTGAACACGGACTGGCACTGATCGTCAGGCCATGCTGGGGCGGCGTCCAGCATGGCACACCTGGAGGGGCACACAGCTAAGAATACACAGCTGTGTCCCGAGGGGGTTTGGGGAGAAAAAGGAAAAATAAAATCTTTAAAAAAAATTTTTAAATGGGTTCAGACAACATTTTACCTTAGTCAGAAGGTACATTACTAGTCCCTAGAGGTTTTTAAATGGATTTCTTGATTACAGGGAAAACTACTAATTTATTTATTAATTTTTTAATTATATTTTATAAAAGTATTACTGTAGTAAGTGAAGTACCCTGTTTTTCTCCGTGATCCGTCCTAGAAGCAAGTCTAACATCTATGCCTCTGTGCTCTAGTGAATGACTGGAAGGCAATCTAAAAGGAATGAGAAGTTCTCTCTAGCAAGGTGTTCTTCACATTTTTGAAACTCACGTCCTCCTTTGATATGTATCAAAATCTCATGTTCTATAAAATTTAGAGCAAAATGAGTATTGTTATTTGCATTGAATCAAAGCAATGGAACAAAGTAATGCTTTCTTTTCAAACCACACAGTCCTCTGCCTCCATTATGATACTGGAGGTGGCAGTAAGCGGGAGTAATGTGCCCCTACTCACTTCTGCTTGAAGAATCATTCCTCTCATACTCATCCCAAATACTGCTGGCTTGTACATAAAAGAAATATTCTCATTGACCAAATCTCAGAGTTCCAATCTGGTTCACTCTCACTGAATACCTGTGGTCTTAACAGAAGCCTAATTAAGGTAGGGAGAGAAATATGTAAATGCTTTAAATTTAAAAATAATTAAATCTTAGCAATTGCATCTGCGACTTTTGCAAGGTATCTGTTAGCCGTCCTAACTCTGGTGAAGCTTTTCTAACATCACTCATATTTTACATGTTGTTGGAACATTTTTTGGTTGTCATTTTCTGTCATCATCTGGATTTAGGGGTTTTTTTGTCTTGGAACACAACACATTAATGCCTCTTCCAAGCTACCATCGTTTGTTTACATTGAGTGAGAAGACAGCACGGTATTGTGGAAGGTTCCAAAGGCTTTGACAGTCAGATCCACCCACATTCAAATCTTGAATCTGCTGACTATCAGGGTGACCTTAAATACATCTCTTAACCTCTCGGAGCCTCAGTTTCCACATCTGCAAAATGAGCTTAATAATTCCCCTCTCTCAGGACTATTGTGAGAATTAAAGAATATATTTAGAGCCTCTTAAACAGTACCTGACACATAGTAGGTACTTAGTGTAACTTTCGAGTATCTATCAAGCTTAGGGAAAAGATTTTGTCATTAACATTATGATTTTTAGTACACATGATATTGGGTATTCCTTTAAGAAGGAGAAAAGATGTTGCGTTTTTAAAATGAAGAGTACTATGTGTCTAGATTTAATGAAATTTGATCTTTACTATCATAGTACTGATCATTCTGAATAAAATTGAAATATTGTTACCTAGGCAATACTCAAAAGCTAATTCCCCAAGACAGAGCGAAAGGATATGCAAAAATTACTTCGATAATTACCAATTTGTTTCCAAATGCTAGTTTTCTTGTCACATTATATAAATTAACCGTACTGTGCCTGCCACCAGTGTATAAATCTTTGTATTTTCCAATATACCAACCAAAGTTAATTTAGAGCAGCTATCTAATATTATCAAGACACCACCAGCTTCAGGAACTCTAATTGTTTTCATTTTAGCTCCTCCACTCACATGGGTTGGTCTCTCATTGGTCAGGAGGAACCTAATTCTTCTAGCATGAATCCTTCCCTTCCTACCGGCAGGCAGCCATCTCTGCTCCAGCGCAGGGTGGGAACTTGCCCTTGAAGGAGCAGGGCTGTGCAATTGCTGCTTACCACAGCCTAAAGTGCTAGAAACACACAGAGCATTGCAAAAGTAGAATCTAATTGCTTTAACCAGTGAGAAAATTTTAAGTGACAATGTTGAAACATTTTCCCATCAACCCAGATAAACTATGATTAAGCTCATGTTTACATATCGCCAAAATGTCCAGAGGAAAAATGACGAATTCAATCATGTTGACATTTTACTATAGGAAATTAACCATTGTATGGCATACAAACACAAAAATTTTTCATTCTACACCATGCTAAGAGATTAACCATCTGAGGAATAGGAAATAGGCTAACATCTGATTAAAACATAATGGGAAAATAAATATCAGCACAATTTCCCTTAGAATTTGACATATGTGAAAGGTTCTGGCATAGTATCTACCCAATATAATTACCTAACAGATAATACTTGAATACCAACCCAAACTTATTTCAAACTGCTATCCTATGTCTGATGTATTAATTTGTTTGATTAATCTTATAGCTATCTAAATAGTTTCTTTAATAGTCTAGTAAGGGCCTATCCACATTTTTGTGCTCTGAAAAGAAAAGAACTCTCAGAACAGGAATACACTGAGGTTTTCACTTTCCAGTATAAACCAGTAATAGATATGCAATTTCTTATGACTGTTTATGGAACCAGGAGAGCACTGGGTGCACTGAACTCCATCTCAGTATAGTGGTTTATGCAAATAAAAATCTAAGTATATAAAGCACTAAAAAATTTTTACTGTAGGTCTGGAGTCAGTAGCACAGGCGAATTGCATTACATAATATGCAGCATGAGCTACTTCCTTAAAAATCCTAACATACCCCAAAGTTACTCATAAAGGCAGCTGTCCTCTCCGCTCCTTTCTCTCCACAAATTCCACCCAACTACTTCCCCATCTCACCCCTGTGCTAATTCTCTTCACCTCCTTGATTCTCTCTCCCCTTCTCTACCCTCTTTAGAAGAGAACAAAAGAGGAAGGATTGCAAACAGTGGTCTGAGCTCCCTTGTCTGAAATCCTCGGGATTAGATATCTTCAGAACTCAGAATTTTTCAGATTTCAAAGTTAATATAACACATCTGCTACATAATATATTCAGGATCTGGAGAAGCACCTTGAAATTAAGCACATTAATATGTAGGCAGTAAAATATATGAATATTCATATTAAGTGAGATAAACAAATATTATACATAGACTAAATCAGCTCAGGTCAGGTTTTGGACCAAATGAATTTGCCAGAAAAGACGAGAATTTTTTGTTTTTCGGAGCTTCAGTGGTTTCAAAATTGCAGAAGAGATTGTAAATATATACTTCTAAATTAATATTTTTTCTTTCATTCTATCAAATTTAATTTTATTAATAGTCAACTAAGGTTATTAAGAATGATGGAATTGCGTTGTCAAAGGGATGAGTGATTCACTGAGCATCTACTATGTGCTGGGCACTATTCTGGGCTCTCATGGAGTCTAGACTTTCTCAGGAAAGTCCTGCTCTCATGGAGCTTGCTTACATTCCAGGGGAGATGGGGGGAGAGGGGACAGACAGTAAACAAACAATCAAATGAAAATATAATCTAGGATCCCATAGTTAAAGGGGCAATGAAAAATAAATAAAGCAAAGAAAAGGCATAAAGAGTGACAGAGGGTGTGAGGGTGGAGGGTGGTCAAGAAAACCCTCTCTGGGGAGGTCGGATTTGCATGGAGACTTGAAAGGCATGCCAGAGTGAGCCTTTCGAGTTTCTGGAGGAAGAGTATTCTAGGCGAGGAGACAGCAAGCGCAAAGTTGGGCGAGTGTTGGGTAAGGGAAGTGGAGGTGCTGTTTGCGGTAGAGTGCCTTCAGGATATAGGAGAGACAAGGCAAGTGAGGTCAGGTCAGAAGAAAAACATGGGATCTAGGCATGGATCATAAAATGGGAGAATGAGCGGATGGGGCTGGTGACTGGAGCCATCGCTGACTACAGGTGATGGTAGTAAGACAGCCAGATATTGATTGTGGATGAGAGGTACAAGTCAGGCAGGGAGGAGAATGACGTTGGCAACGGGACATCACGCTCCACCAGGGAGGCCCTGCTGAGTCTCTAAACAAGCACAGTGGAGCAATGCAGGAAGGAGGAGCACAGGCAGCAGAGGGCAGAGCCCCTGTCCTGAGAAGGATGCAAGGGAGGGAGAGAGTGAAGAGACTCCACTTACAGAGCTGTGGAACAAGGAGGAGAAATAAACAAATGAAACTACACCAAACTAAAAAGCTTCTGCACGGCAAAAGAAATGATCAACAAAATGAAAAGGCAACCTACAAATGGAAGAAAATATTTGAAAATCAAGCATCTGATAAGGGGTTAATATTCAAAATACAGAAAGAATTCATACAACTCAATAGCAAAAAAACAAATAATCCAATTTAAAAATGGGCAGAGGATCTGAACAGACATTTTTCCAAATAAGATATGCGAATGGTCAACAGGTACATGAAAAGGTGCTCAAGATCACTAATCATTAGAGAAATGCAAATCTAAACCTCAATGAGACA
Source organism: Equus przewalskii (assembly GCF_037783145.1). Taxonomy (NCBI): domain Eukaryota; kingdom Metazoa; phylum Chordata; class Mammalia; order Perissodactyla; family Equidae; genus Equus; species Equus przewalskii. The sequence goes on along the minus strand of NC_091843.1, from coordinate 74,018,713 downwards.
TCACCTCACATCTGTTAGAATGGCGATCATCAAAAAGATGAGAGATGACAAGTGTTGGCGAGGATGCGGAGGAAAGGGAACACGTGTTCACTGTTGGTGGGAATGTAAATTGGTGCAGCCACTGTGGAAAACAGTATGGGAGGTTCCTCAAAAAATTAAAAATAGAACTACCATGTGATCCAGCAATTCCACTTCTGGGTATTTATCCAAAGGAAATGAAAACACTATCCCAAAGAGATCCCCGCACCCTCGTGTTCACTGCAACTTTATTTACAACAGCCAAGACATGGAAACAACCTAAGTGTGTACTAACAGATGAATGGATAAAGAAAATCCAGTATATTTGGAATGGAATATTATTCAGCCATAAAAAGATACTTCTGCCATTTGTGACAACATGGATTGACCTTGAGGGCATTATGTTAAGTGAAATAAGTCAGACAGAGACAGACAAACACCATATGATCTTTCTTATATGTGGAATCTAAACAAACTGAACTCATAAATAGGGAGAACAGATTAGTGGTGGCCAGAGGCAGCGGATGTCTGTGGGGAATTTAGTAAAGGTGATCAAAACGTACAAACTTCCAGTTAAAAGATAAAAAGTTCTGGGGATGTAATGTACAGTGTACAGCTAACAATACTGTATTGTACATTTGAAAGTTGCTAAGAGAATAAATCTTAAAAGTTCTCATACAAGAAAAGATATGTGTAACTATATGAAGTGATGGATGTTAACTAAATTTATTGTGGCAATCATTTCACAATATATATGTATATCAAATCATTATTTTGTACACCTGAAACTTATACGTTATATGTCAATTATATCTCAATAAAATTGGAAAAAATAACTTAAAAATAAGTTAACTTATGTTTTTCAGTTCTTACAAAGGTAATAAAGGATCACTTACAGAATACAAGTAATAAAAGAAAAGAAAATGAATAACAGCTCTAACCACCCATAGCCTTTGTGCGTATCATGGTATAGAGCCTTCCTGCCTTTATATGAGCTTTCCCGTCAGAGAAAAGGCCTGAACCAGGCTATTACTGGGAAATTTCTGAGGGAGTTGGAGGACAAGAACTGTCAGGCAGACAGGAACCAGGACCCAGAGAATGAAACTAGATAGTAGTTCCTGCAGACTCCTGAGACACACCAATCCTCAACATCTGCCTGCCAGAAGTCAGCTCTCCCCTGGGCAAGGCCAGCATCTGAGGCCCTCCCCTGTTTGCTCCACCTGGGTATCTGACTGAGGTCCCTCCCTTCCTTGGCACCTGAATTCAGAAAGCTGTCTCATCCATCATAGTCCTTTCTGTTGCCGAGGCCTCATACCTGTGCGCCTGCCTGTTGGGTCATTCCTCTTCAGCTCCCCAGGGGGCTCACTGCTGGCAATTGCATGGTTTTTGGCTACTTCTTCATTTGGACATCTGGAACTGGAGGCTCCCTTTTTCTTAAATGTCTACCTAGCTTCCAGCTCACTGCTTGCTCTCATCCTCATTCTTTTGTTGCTTCTACGGATAATTTTAACACCTGGCTTTCAGAACTAGGACATTCCCATTCCAGCCTACTGACCTCTCAAAACCAGGTTTTACCCAGAACCTAACCCATCCCCACACCTAGCATCTATCCACACTCTTATCCAGGCCTGGATTTCACAGTCCCAATGCCCATTCAATGTCCACAATCAATAGCTATCGATGTCCCGAGACTGACACCAGTCTTTACCACTTCTCCCAATAGTCTGGTTAGAAACTAAGGATTGAAGACATTTCCAAACACATATATCTTATACAGTAATTTGTTCTCATTGAGGAGTGGCATCTGTAGCCTATCGCCAGGAGTAGAAGTCAGACTATTCCTGTTCACTGCATCTTGGTATCAGAGTCACCAAGGAAAACAAAACTCAGTCAGGCACTGGATGGAACAATACTTGACTCACATAAAGAAGAGACAGAGCAAGATCAGCTTCAGTAGTGGGAATCTGTCCCTCGTGGCCAGGGGTCACTCCCAGCAGCAGCAGCACTGTTGGCCTGCACGTACCCCTCTTATGCCAAAAGATGAGGGACCTCATCCTCTTCCCGCAGGGAACAGATATAGCACTGGGGTTGGCCAGGTGCCACATGACACATGTGCTTAAGCACAACAAAGGAGCACATACTGAGTCAAACAGGGAAAGATGTGCCCATACAAGGTGAACAGGCCAGCACAGGCTGTGAGGGCTCCATCTCTTGGGAAGGAAGGTTTCAGGCCCAAGGCCCATTCTTACGGGGATGAGTGCAGGTTGAAAGACTCCACAGCCAAGACCACCTTTCCCAACAGTTCTACTTTCAGTTACTCTACTTAGAAATAGTATTTGTATTATGTCAATAAATGTGTTATCATTCCTCTTCCAATAGCAATATAAATATATCTCAGTGAGTGGAATATTTTTATGAGTAATGGAGTTAAAGAATGCTTTTTCTGAATTTGTTTTCAGCACCAACTCTGTAAGACACAGATTCTCTTAAACTTACCTGAGGCCATGTCTTCCCTCTTCCTGAAAATAAATCATAGACTCGGCATGAGACCATAACCCAAGTGCTTTGGACTGTCACTTACAAGGTTAGGAACACTAAATGAATAAATCTTAATGGACAAATTAGAATGGTTATATTAGAATCAAATCAATCAATTAAGTTAAAATTACCAATTTGAAAAATTAGCTATAAAAAAATGTTCATCAGTGCCTGCATTTGGAACTTGACTAAAATGTCTACAAGTTTTCTAGAAAGAACAGAAAGAATTGGTCCCTAAGCCCACACCATGACTATGCTCAGTGTTATTGCTAAGGCAATGAAGAAGTCTGCTGTTGGGCATTTCTAGCTAGAAGCAGACAGGGAGCCAATGCACAAAACTGCTCTCCCCCTTATGAGATGTTTCCATCCTGATCACAAGGGAGATTGGACCACGGGATCTGGATCCAAGTGGAGGAAAGGGGATGAGTCTTGACTTCCCTCACTGTCCAAATGTTCAGTTCAGGTGGCTTTGGGATGTGTACCAAAGATCTTAAGGAACTTGGAAAAAATCATCAGACCACTTGGATGCACTCTATTTTAAATTCAACCTTGAAATCACTTCTTGGACTACACTAAATAGGAGCACCTTCAAACCTGATGTATACAAATGCATATAATTAGGTAGCAACAGATTTTCTCAGACTGTAGCAGAATACATGAATAACGTGATTTTACTGACTTAGCACATGCTTAATAAAGCTTTGGTCCCTGAAACATCACCAGTAGGATGACCATCTCCATGGTCTCAGTCTTAGAAAGGAGCTAAAAATACAAGTTTCTGAAACCAGTGAAGAATCAAAGATCTTTGAAACCTAGCAGGAGGTTAATTTGTCCTCAGGCACTATTGAATCAAGCTGAAGAAGGACCTCGAGGGATATGTTTATCACTATTGCAGAGTTCTTTAAACACAAAGCCCCTGACCCAAGAGATGGACAGAGTGGAGCTCTAGAAAATCATATTGTCTTCCCGGTCAGGACAGTGGCCCCTGCCTCATTACCTAACACCAACGGCACCATATTCCCCCACATAGTAGGGACTGATATACAAAAAGAGGCTTTTCTTTGTGGCTCAAAAAAAAAATAGATCCACTTTTCTTTTTCTCTGTTCAGATGTGTGGGGTTTTATAGCACAGTGCTAGACCAGCTCAATACCTGATTGAAAAAACCTAAGAGGAGGATACAGAGGGAAGGCTGGGTTCAGAATGCTCTGTGAAAGTACATCTGTTTTATATGAGACACACAATCTGTCTCATTCCAACCTGCATTTCTGGGTCACTTGAGACATTTAAACCGCACTTATAATTAACAGCTATTTTTAAACAGCGAAAAAATAGAGCACTGGTAAGGTACAAAAGCATTAAAATTGCCCCAGTTTCGCTTTTCAATAGGACACACCACCGCAATATGCTTCAAGATCAAAGAGAGCTCAGAAAAAGAGAGAGCGAGAGAGAGACGGAGAGAGACAGGCCGATCAGTGGGGATAAATTGTTCCCATTATGATGGTGTAAGAATAGGGTTCTTTCAATTGAAACAATTTAATAACCACATTCATTACATTGGTGTCCACTTGGTTTTATCTGAGCAGTTTTTGCATAACTGGGGAGCAAGTTCAATTGAGCTTATTCTCTAGAAATTAAGATGTGCAGGGTTTGACATTCAGAAATTAAGCACTAATAGTCGAGCAAGCAGTTGTCTGGAGATTCCCCCTGGATGCAGTCAGATCTGCCTACCACTAATTATGTCAGACGCAAACTCATTCTCTAAAAGACCTGCCCCAAATTTTCATTAGCTCATTTGAAGGCAGTTAGGGTGATATTAGGGTTACAAGGGGTTACCAGAGCCTCTTCTTTGGAATATGTTTATAGAATCACTTTGCAGAGCTTCGCTAGCATTGCTTAAGTATAGCATTGCCATCTGTAAACTTGTTTTTCCCTCAGCTATCAACAGAGGAAATCTTTCAGAGCACTCTTCTAATATTCTGTGAGATCAAGAGAACCAAAAAGAATCACGACAAACACTGGAAGTGCAGATGTGACAAACAAGGGGATCATTGATTCAGGAGGGAAAAAAAAATCACTAATTTTCCAGAGTTGACTTCCGCTGTAGATATCTATATACCAGAAAAAGAGTGGGATTTTTTTGCCAACCAGCTTTCCTGACAATGGTTACATTTGCCAGTTCTCAACTGCACTATGGAGCATAATGTGTCATTTGAAGTGTAGTTTATCCTAAAGTGCTATTTTAAAAAGATATTAGGAATGGAGCTGTAGAAATGTATACAGAAGAAAATCCGGGGTTTACATATGATGTATTAGACATACACAATCCATTCCTGTCTGCTACCCTCACTAGGAGCTAAATCATGTACAGGAACATTTAAAAGACATTTCCCAGTGTACACTAAATCCTTCTTTGTTTTCTCATTGCTGCCAAACAAGTGGAGAGTAAAGAATTGTTGGAACACACATTGGGTGGCAACTTCATAATAGCTGCACTTCTTCTTTCCTTCTTTTTTCCAGAAGACAAAGTGTAAAAACAGAGAAGTTACCCTTCCCTCTACAAAAGCTTTTAAATAATGGCTTTTCCAGGAGCAACTGCACTTCTCTCACTAGACCATTTCCCCAGATGGGATTTGCAATATAAAACCACCATAGATTGGCTTATTGAGGAAAGGGGATAGACTTGTACAAATCACTGGAAAGATAAATAAGCTATAGAGATCAATAAATAAAAGCCAGGCAGAAAAAAAAATCAAACTCCGGCATTCCAGACCAATTAAGATGTTATTTACTGCCCATGCGATTGTCACTTCGATGCTCTCCTTCCTCGTTTTCACACCGTACGCATTTGTTTTGTTGAGAGTAAGATATATAACTGATGTGTAAATAGAAAATGATATAGATAGATTTTATGTCCCATAAAACTGTTAATCTGTGCTCTACATTAAATATAAAGTACATTTTTTATTTAGACACTGCACTGGTATAATTAAAATAAAGTATGCTTGCTTGATTTTTTCAGTAAGTCATTTCCAACCATAGAGATCAAATAACAGTGCAACAGCAGCATGAAATGTGGTTATAATAGCCTGAGACCACATTTCCTGAAACTAAAACATGGGAGATAATAGTGTGAAGGTACAAATTAAATGCAAATAAAACAGATTCCCTATTGTTGCTAATCCCTGGATTGGGTATTCGCGGGGAAATTTAGCTGTAACGTTTAACTTCTTTGTACAGTAACCATTGACATATTATCAGTCACATTTTGAGGTCATTGACGGAAACTATCAGCGAAGGACTTAAGAAGACTACCTGTGCACCTTTCAGGAAGGGAATGGAAGTGGCCTGGGGCAAATCAAATAAAAATATACTGCCCAGACTGCCTCCGGGACACTTACGGCAGTTGGCAAATACTCATTGACTTGTTTCCTAATTGATGTACATTTTTGTGGCAACTTACTTCCATTCGCCAGCAGAAGCTCTTTTTGATTTCAGAGGTGTGTCAGCATGTCTCAGCAAGATCCCATTTTTGAGGGTGACTGCTCTGAAAACATCTCAAATTTTAACACAAGAGGACTTAAACAGTAGGCTTGTGTTATAATTTCTGCTTTTCCTATGCTGTAAGAAGCCCATACGCCATGGAGATGGAGTGTGGCTGGTGTAATATAGATGTTTTTAAAGTTGAAAAATAGGATTTAAAGTGAACTTAGCAGAATGACCTTTCATCTCAACTAATTTTCACACAGACCTTGCCACTAGTGTTTAAAATGGTCATTGAGCAATCAGTTTCTCGGGATTTCCAAGTGCACTGATCTGAGTAGATGTTCTAATGAGATATGGCCTTATTCGAGACAAGTAACTAACTCATGTTTTGGAGCTTTCTGGTAAACAATCTCTTTCTAGTCTTTTATAAGATGGCATTTGTCTTACGATTCTATAATTTGCAGCTCTCGACTTTCAGGAAAGTTTTGGGCATGTTACATTCTGTATTGTCACACTTTATAACAGCAAACGGCAGTAATAGTGTAAGTGAAGCAAATAACTAACTTTCTTCCTCACTTCCAAAACTATCAGAGACTACCAAAAAGTTTCTGCAGTCCCTTCCTCACCTTGAAGCCTTATATATCTGAAAGAATAAAGAGCCACGTTTACACAAGTTAATCCAAACTTCATCCTTTTTCCATCTCCAAAATAAGGTGCACATAGCCCTAGGGGCACACGAGATGATGCACAGGGGTGCAAAGAATCCTTTAGAAAGTCTGCTTTTATTTATTTATATATTAAAAGAAATGAAGCTTTACTACTAAAATATATACTATTAATGTAGATAATAGCATAGTTTAGAAGGAAATGTACATATGTTGGGGTGCATACTCAAATTTTAAAACTATTTTCATGCATGATTTTTAACGTTTGGAGACTACTAGGCTAGTGTCTGCTATTAATTCTTAAAATATTGGTATGAGAAAGAACTCTCAGAGACTCCATGTGGTAGGCAGACTAATGTCTCCCCTACAAAGATGCCCCCAGTCTTCTTCTCCAGAACCTGCGAATATGATTTCTTACATGGCAAGAGACTTTGTATATGTGACTCAGGATATGGACCTTGAGACAGAGATTATACTGCATCATCTGGGTGGGCCCAATCTAATCACGTGAGTCTTCAAAGGTGGAGAACATTTTTCGGCTACAGTCAGAGAGAGAGAGAGAGATGTGACAATGGAAAAGGGTCAGATGGATGCCATGTGAGAAAGATTCCACTTGCCAGGGCTAGTCTTGAAGATGGAGGAAGGGGCCACTAGCTAAGGAAGGTAGATGTTCTCTAGAAGCTAGGAAAGGCAAGGAAAATGATTCCCCCCAGAGCATCCAGAAGGAATGCAGCTCTGTCAACAAGTGATTTTAGCCCAGTGAGACCTCTAACCTACAGAAGTGTAAGATAATAAATTTGTGTTCTTTTAAGCCACTAAATTTGTGGTAATTTGTTATGGCAGCAATAGGAAACTTGTACACTCCATCTGCCCTAACTAATTTTGAATCCTGGAGTATTAGGACAGATTTAAGTACTACACCAAATGGACTCCAGTTGCAATCAGTTAAACATTTTTTGGTTAACATCTCTTGAGTTTACATCACTAGGGGAACAAATAGCAGCAAAGTATGACAAGATAAGTTGAAGAAATATTATTTGCAAAAATAGAAATAGAATAGGAACAAGACTTTTGGTCAAGAAGAGGTGAGAGTTTTCAGATGTGATCTTTGCCCATTATCTGAACATTATCTGCAGTGCCCAAATCTAAGGCACCTAGAGAACTGTAAAACTCATTCCTCAATATTTGAACTTCAGAAGGTAAAATTTCTAGGAATGACAGTATCGTGCTGGAAACATTAATGTGCCAGCATGAAATAATATCATTCTGTAGGAGGTAATAAAGGCATGAATTATGTCAAACTGTATTTGGTTCATGGATGTTACTGTGTTTCTTATGGGCAGATACAGCTAACAGGCACAAGAACACCTGCCTGCCTCCCTCAGAAAATTAAAGTTGTGTGCACAAACATCAGTCTAAGAAATTAGGGGACCGTTTGTGGCAAAATGAAAATGTGCCATGTTATAGACACACATCCTAAGGATATGGAATATCTCTCGTTACAGCAGAACATAATTTTTCTCCTTGTCTTACTCATCGTAGAAAGAACCATTAAGCCATTTACATTACAAGCGGTGGCTTCCACTCCTGTTAGGTAATATAATATGCTAAGTGAACTTGCTGCTATGCCAAATAGTGCTCCGTTATGGACTCTAGCCATTAATTGGTTTGGGGTCATTGGCCGTCTCAGTTAATGTGAGGGATCTATTCTTCTTTAAGTAAAATGTTCAATAGCATCTCCTATTGAAATGGGTCAGATTCAAACGATATGAGTCATTATGCATGTGCCAATGTACATGTGTACGGGTTTTCCTGTATTTATTTACTTAACGGTAAGAAAACAGAGTCCATTCTGCTAAGTTTAAAGAAAGTATTTACAGGTGCCATTGTGTACCAAAGTTGTTTAAAAGTCTGAGGAAAACGTGGCACAAGGAAAATGAAAAACTATAAGCCTCATTGTGATTTGACCCTCTTGGAGCTAAAGCACTAAGGGGGAAAAGCTGCCTTTCTCTTCTTTGCTCCTGTCTGCAGATGCATACAGATGACACTGCAAAGAGAACCATCACTTCTGCTCCGACCTGGATAATAATGTACTCAGTTAATCTACACCACACAGAGTCATCCTCTCAAAAAGTAATTCACTTCTTTAAAAACTGGAAGGAAAATAAATATGGTGCAGTAAAATTGTTGAGTAGAGGAATCTATCTGGACATTTCACAAAACATTTCATTATGCTGACAATTCCCAGAAGTACTCTCAAGAGTGCTCTAAGCTGAGGATTACTGCACTGGAGCTGATGGACTTTTTTTGTAGCCCCTTTAAAAGGCAGTGAACCGTTTTTCTATTTTATTTAAATAATGCCCCTTAAAATGGATTTTTAGAGGTATAATAACTCCTTAAGAGTCAGTTATGCTAAACAGTTTCTCTTGATAGAAATGTTGTAAAACTCGTTAACTGCACAATTTCAGATGCCGGCTTGGTGAACACTAACTGACATGTGAATGACCAGAGTTTGTAAAATAAATTGCAATAGTTGTTGTATCACACAGCTCGCATTGCACAAGCTGGAGGCCATGAGGGGCTCCAACCTGACAGAAAATTACTTCAAGATGAATGAAAAGTGCTTGTTTCTCTTTATTAGTTTTTAGAGAACAATGAAAATGTTGAATTGTTTACAGAGGGCTGATTAAATGTGGTCAGTGGGGCCATGTCCCGGCTGCTAACTGCTGGCCTTCCCCTCCCGCTGGCCCCCAACCTCCACACTCACATGCCATCCCGCGCCGAGCGCCCAGCCCCCACCCCTTGCTCCCTGCCACATGCATCTTCTTATAGGCTATTATGGCTGCACATCTGTGTGTGAAATGTGCTCGTTCTGACATTCCACTGCTGCTCGGCGCTGCAGAGGCCTTTGTTAGGTAAAACACTGTTGTCAAGCCTAACAAGCAGGTCATGCAATTTGCTGGACACTGCGACAGAGAATAGCCCAGGATGAATTGCTTTGGCCTCAGACAATGCTCAGTTCCATATTGGAATACATATGTATTTCCTTCATTGTGCAGCTCTACAAAAAGTCATGACATTTTGTTTTTTTCAGGCTTTGATTTAAAAAAAAATATGTTGCTAGGGCTAGACTACCACAAAATAGCCTGTTTGTTGTATTTACTTAGGATAACTACTGTCTTATGGCTAAAGGAAAAAGGCATGAAGTGCTTTAATTGGTCATTTGCGGTTTAAATCCCATTTACGTTTTACCAGAAAGCACAGTGAGAGGAAAGGCACGAGCTACGGCTCCAGCTGGCTCTTTGGTGTATTTAAAGGGGTGGTCAAAACCAGGGCATTTAGGAGGATGTTGCGGAGAAGGATTCTCACTTTTTAGTTCCACAAAGTAAACAGCCCTTGATGGAAAGAAATATGAGAACTCATTAATAAGCATATGCCAGGCAGGAAGAAAACAGTCTTTTTACCAGACCACACTAAATGAATCAGATCCAGAAGATGTTTTGGTAAACTAAAAAATTAAGCAAAAGCCAACCACTGCCATTTCAGCTCAACAAACAGCCTTCCACAGCCCATTCCCTTCCGCCTTCTAACCTCTCCCTTACACACACTCACACACATGAATACGTGCACATGCACATGCACACACGCACGTGTGCATGAGTACACACACACGTCGGGGTAATCAGCAGTCTTTGGGAGCAGTTCAAATGCTACTTGTGACATTGTGACACAATACATAGCACACACCCCTAATGTGCAGGCAGGATTCTCTTCCCCTCTGTGCAGAACATGCATTCTGAGCCTATTATGTGTATAGACAATGGCATGTGTAATTACCTTTCTAGGGTGGCAATTATTCCTCAGAATCAACAACCAGAGTTAAAGCATGTTCCCCCAAAAGACGTTGGGGGATCAATTCTGGGTCAATTACGTCAGGCTTTGATTTATCACATGGTATCACATGTTAAAAATAAAAAAGAAAGTTTTAAAAAAAAGAGCACTATAAGGTAAAGGCTAAAGGTTTGACTCAAATTGGTCTGTTTCCAACTTTCCCTTCTCCCAATTGCTCTGCCCCTCCCCCATTCTCAGAACAACTGTGATTTGCTGGGTTTTATCTCTGAGACAGTTTGCTGTTCAGGAATACTAAATGCAGTGAATCTGGACTAGATTCAGATCTGATCTGCCCCTCTCCCAGGCACTGGGACTTTCTCCTGGGATGCAGCAGAGGGTAGGGGTCAATAGTTCAGCCTTTTGAATCTGAGAGATCTAGATTTAGACCCCTATGACTTCACCAAGACACACGCCTCTGCAGTGGATAACACCTTCTTCAATGGTTGTCGTGAGGTGTAAATGAGATAATTCAGTGAGAGGATGCAGGTAAAGCACTTAGCCCAGCAGCTGGCACATCATGTCGTGAGCACCCAGTAAACAGAGTGATTGATCTGTTGACGGACAAGCCAGAGGAGGAAGAGCGGAGCAGCCCTTCCAAGGCCCAACCCTTGTGTAGAACGGGGCCAGGGCCAAGGGAGGCAGAGTGGAGGAGGGAACAAATCACAGGGCTGAAGTGGTTAAGTCCAAGTCACCAAGGAAGAGGCCCAGTGGACTAGACTGTCTATGAAGAATCCAGTTGATCTGCACTCCTTCTAAGTAGATTGACTATAAACTGCAAAGCAATAAAGGTGTTACTCTGTTGGCAAGACCCCCTCTGTCTTTATAGAGCCTTAAGAACCCTAGAAGCAAACAGCTACTTTACACACCTTGATCACCAAATGCTTACTGAACACACACCCACTATGGACCAGGCACCATGCTAGGCACCAGGAATAGAGATGGTCCCACCTAAAAATCTCCCAAAACAGGAAATAAATATCTACAATTAGTACAACACAGGTTCATAACTCAGATTTCCTGGCAGCAATTTCACACAAACTGAAAGTGACATAACAAATATCCAATACCACCATCAGAAGTTTGAAGGTGGGTCAATTCATTCTATTAAGGATGAATCATATAGCTAAACTCATTGGTCAAATTAGAGCTATTCCTTACTGAGGAGCAAAATAACAGTTTTTAGAAATTAAATTAAAAGGGATGGTATGAGAATTCTCACCAAATTCTTTAGGGAACAATATAACACCCCATTCAAAGAACACTTTAAACTTGTTTTTTATGGAGAAACATTGTTTATCAATAAGAGGGAAACAGTACTTACACAATTCATTTCTCAAATGGCACACAGTGCTATTGGCAGTATGTATTGGCAGCTTAATTAAGAAGTCTGTTGATGATGCTGAAAAAAACGCTGGCACATTTTCAATTCAGATGGACACTACTCAAGACAAAGATATGTTTTTGGTTGGCTCATACATACTAAAATGTGTCACAGACACTACATAAAATGTCTAGTGTCTACAGTCATGTTAGTGTCAACACTGAAAAAATCATGACCTGTACTTATTTCAGACCAGAAATAATTTTTCAGAAAAATTGTATAGTCATTCAACTTATGGAACACAGAGGACAACACAGTCAACACTGACATAGTTAGCCAAATGTTCACACAGAGCCATTACCCAGGTCTGTTTGGCTCCTTCCCTGTCCTCTCTTGGGTCCACAAGCAATACCCCCAAGATTGATCCAAATCTTCCCCTTCTCCATGCTAATAACTCACCCAGAATGGCAGGCCCCCAGGGCATGGAAGGTAGGGCCTATACAGACAACAGATGTAATTTGCCTCCCCACTCCTCAAGAAATGTACAAACACAAAATATTTTTGCAACAGCCAACTACACCTAAGTGGGAAAAAAGATTTAAGTCAAATTAACTCCAACTATAATGTGTTAATATCTCTAAAGTCTATTGAATATGGAATCAATAAAATGAACCCTACCTATTGGAAGTCCAAAAAAAAAGGAATTAAGACGTCCTGAGTTGCCCACATTAGGAGGTTTTTTTTGTCTTGTTTTGTTTTTTATTAAAAGGAATACTTACTGAATACACTTTTCCATTCATTTGTTTCCTGTCTTAGGGACACATTTAATTAAGAGCAGAAGACAAAAAAACAAATGTGCCCTAAAACTAATTGTAAATACATTGAACACAGGAACCACAACTTATGTGTCTCCCTCATTTTCTCTCCTCTCTTTTGTTCAGTGATTCACACATAGTAAGTACTCAGTTAAGTTGAAAAGGCCATGCACATTTCAGTTCACATTAATTTGGAGGGGTTGCACTGATTTAAGGAGCAGCTGAGACAAAAAGAATAGGTTTGATCTCTGATTTCTGGCTAGTGAGGCACACTGTCTTGAAAACTTCCTTTGCTGAAGCTTGCATAACACTGGCATCATTAACTGCTGGCCGCCGTGGCATTCTTAATGTTTTGATCTGTTTCCATTTTTGCTGACGGTAACAAGATAATTCTCCAATGGTTGTCTTTCCAACAAGAAAATGTGAAAGGTGATTTGAAGCAGGTATTCAGTGAAGCAGGGAGTACTCAGTCTAACCCCGTCCTATAGACAGTACATCTGTGAACAAAATGGAAACAAATTATTAACCCAAGCCTTTCTAAGAACAACTTTTCAGAAGTACAACGGTTGGTCTTTTGCTGATGACTAAAATTATTTAGCTCAACATTTCAAAAATACAACCAGGATCTTTTATGGTGATAATTCTGTTAAAGTTTTCATTCCTTACCTTAAATAACAACTTTTAAATCCATGCCACCCCCAGGAGCAGAGCCAAGCCTAATAAAATCAGAAACACCACATATCTATGCATTGGGAAAACAAAGTTTCCCTACCCAGGTAAGGATTCTGTATTTTCTTTCCTTGTCTTGATAAACAGGAATGAAACCCCTCCTGAGGTTCCAAGCCCCATTACTGCATGAACAGTGAAGTCCCCGCCTGTGTCCCATCATGGAGCACCAGAGTGGAGGACTGGGAAGCAAGGGCTGCAGATGGAGAAGCCTGTTGTGCAGCAATCCGGCCGGGCAGGAGCGCACTTTCCTCAGCAAAGGCTCTGAAGGAAACAGGTGGGTAAAAGAGGCATGCACGAACACTTCAAACATCGGCTGCCGCAGCAAAAGCCCACGAAAGCAGCATGGAAGGATCCAGATAGGTCCCACCTAAGGCTTCTTAGTCATACTCATACACATGTATATTGTAACACTATCCAAGACCAGGAGAGACAGATTTCTTTGCAAGAAACATTTCTATTTAGTCTCAGGCTCAAGGGCCACCGTCTCTCTGAAATGTCCCCCTGCAGACCCACATAGTAAGGTGTAGAGCCAGTGAACACAGGAGTAAGCTTAGCCTGAACACAATTTATTTACTAACTTACTTTATTTATTTGGGTTTTCTAAAATAGGCCAAAAGTGATTGTATCTGTATTTAAAACACCCTTCAGCTCACAAGCAAAAATGTCATACTACATGAACATTTAAAATCCACCTGGAATCATTTTAGGTTCTTACTTTAACCATTATATCAAATTTGTCACTGAAGCCGGTTACTTCTTAATTTGAAACGTCTTTTGCAGTCCCCTTTCCATCTGAATTTCTCCTAAATCCTCCCCGCTTTGTCAGGCCCTGTTGTCCACAGCCGGGACTGTGACAGCCTCTGAACCATGCCTCGGTCTCCTCTGCTGTAGTCTCAACTCCTTCCAAGTGATGCTGCCTCCACAGGGCCTCCACTGCAGCCACTCGTTCGTAGATGTCTCTGAGCCAGGGCCCCTGAAGTCTCCACTTGAGAGGCTCAGCACAGCTATGACCTTCAATTCATCCTCACCAGGCAGGCAAAAGAGAAGCAACCCCACCAACCAGGTAGTGGGACTGGAATTCCTTTTGTGGCCACAAATGCACTGAGTTTACTCTGCACTGCTTCATCATCCGTTCTCCCTGTGTTTCCCTACCAATTCCAGACGTGCTGGCCCAATCTTCAAAACTGGCTTCTGCACTGACTAGCTTTCCTATTTCCTACAATGCCTGTGACTTGCCCCGAACCTGAATCTACTTGACCAGGGCCTGATATAACCCTTCCCCAGATTCTCTTCCAGGACTCCAGCTGCTGGCTGGGATCCAGCTGTGATTCGATTTCCCACTGCCATGACACCACCATTCCTGACTCTGAATCTCACCTGCTATCTACCTGCTATCTGGTTGCCCAAACTGCCTGCTAAATTGAATCTCCTCAGATCCAAGATCTTCCCTGAATCAGTCTCAAGATCATCACATCCTCTTGGTCACTGAGAATTGGATTGCTGGCTAACCCTTGTGCAGCCAGGCTCCCAGTCTCTGATACACCTAGTCTTGACTTCCTCCTGCTCCCTGCAACCTATGTTGCTGAGATCCTGCATAGGCAACACCCATTCCCAGCCTAGAAAAATTCTAACACTATAATGTTCTTGTACTATCTTTTATTTATTCATTCATTCAATGTCAGTCATTTATTAATTTATCCTCATGTCATTCCATAAAAAATTAAAGAGGTAAACATTAACTTAGTTTTAAAAAAAATCTTACATGACTACCTATAGCCTAAACCCTGCCTGATGTTTGAAGTATTCCACTTTCCTATTCCACTTGACTTCCTAGTCTCCAACAAGAAGTCTCTGCTTCAGGCACACAGGTCTACTGACCTCTGAGCTCATTCTGACTCTTTGTTCATGCCCTCTTTTCTGTCTTCTTAATTAATTCCTTTTTTCCTTCAGCACCTTGCTCATGACATGATCTAAGTAGCCTTCCCCAAGAAACAAATCCACATTGACTTATCCCTTATCTGGATTCCTCTGGAATAATCAATATCACACAGTTTAAGTACTTGGTTTTCACTAAATGTTTCATATTATATATTAGCTCCCCAAACAGACTGTTAGTTCTTTGAGAACTGAGATAAAGGCCATGTCCTGTACTTGTTACAGTGCCTCCAAAGTACTTGATGTTGACCCCTAGTGGGAGAGCATAGTTCCACTTCCATCTTCTCCCTACCCTTACCCCACTGCCCAGCCCCACCTCCATGCAGGAAAAGAGACAAGATGACTGAATCAAGTTACTGGACTCAACTGAACCTCGTAAAAGGCCTGGAGCTTCTGGTCTATTGAGAGAAAAGGTTAACATTTTGACTTCTGTAGGCTGTGGTCTCTTTGGAGTTGGTCTCTTAAGGTTCTCACTCTCTTCGGATTGCTCCTCTCTACTTCCATGTGGCCAGTGAGGTGAAACAGGTCTGGAACCGCCCGCCACCTGGGAGATCCTCCCCAACATGCACCACCTCCCTCCACCAGATAAGGCCTAGGGCAGACTACTTAGACCAACTCTAACTTAAACCTTTTATTTTTCTTTCTTGTTTTTCTCCTGCCTCATCTAACCGCTAGTGAAGTAGGATCTAAAGAGCTAGACCCAGGAGAAAAGGACCAACGTGGCCTATCTGTATGCAAGACACAACATTTCCAAGCAGCTCTGCATGGATTACTAAACTCATCAGAAATTGCTTTAGGTTTGGGGCAGGGGGACCGGGAGGATACAGCACCCAGGTAACTAATAAGAATAGATGTGTATATACTTGAAGTCTATCTGGTCTGGTGCTTATCTCCTCCAAGCACCTGTGGCCCCAGAAGATACCCAAGTAAGGATCTGTGGGTCCATCTCAACATAATTACTAAGTATATTCTCAATAAATACTTAATTGATTTTCCTTAGTAAATGTCTAAACTTTATCAGAATAGACCAAGAATTCTAAGAAACTTTGAAGTTCTGGGTCAGAGTTGTTTATGATTTCTGTATTGAATATACACCTCACTCAAACCTTAACTTTATTTCTATAAAGCCATTTCTCTAAGAAAATATCTCTTACAACATAGATCTTTGAGTTTGAGACCATTTTCGCAAGTGAGGATGCAAGCAAGACAAATCCTGTGGGTTTTGTAAGCCTTTCTGCCAAAGACTAAAGCCAGTGAGCTTCTTCTATTGTGAAATTTTAAATTAGCATTTGCAGATGACCATAGTCCACTGTAGAATCATGTAATATTCATGATATCTCACATACTTTGAATATTTAAATATGCCATGCACACACTATATACATGCATATATACATAACCTTGACACTTGGAAAGAAATGGATAATAGATGTAGGCATATCCCAAAGTCATGAGATCATTTGCCACTTGTCCAAGTCTGTGGCCAAAACTCCACTTTGAAATAATGCTCTTAATTAGCATGTGATGTAGAGACTGCCTAATACCCATTCTCTCCTTTTTCCTGAATTTTGAGAGGTACATGATCACCAAGACTAAACTTTCAGGTCACCCTGGCAGCTAGGTATGACTAGTGGGATGTGAGTAGAAGTTAGGAGTGCAACATCTAGGGAATGCCTTTAAAGAGAATGCTTATTTATCTTCAGACATATGAATGACGCCAACCCCAGGGATAGCAGAGTAGTAAGATAAAAGTTTATTTCTTCCTTATCCAACAGTCTAAGCATAAGCAGTCCATAGGTGATACAGCAGCTCCACTGTGTCTAAGCTTGTTTAAGCCACTATATTTCGGAGTCTCTTAACCAGTATACAAGTTAGGTTGTTGTGACAAATACAACACTATAATGCTAGCTCTGCTACTTCCTAGCTGTCCAACCTTGGACAGATTACTTAAACTCTATGAACTTGTTTCTTTCTCTGTACCGACCTCATAGGTAGCTGTTAGCAACCTGAGACTGTCTTTTTTTTTTTTGCTTCCCATTATATCCTCAGCTTCTAGCACAGTGTCTGCATATAGTAAGCATTCAATAAAAACTCGTTATTATTGGTTTTCCTGTTGATATGCCCAATCTAGACAAATAATGCCATACCTTACAACTAACCATTAGGTACTTCCAATAAAGATCTGACATAATACAACTAATTAACATGGTGTGCATTAGAATGATCACATTTTCTGACCCAAATCTTAGAAAACATGGTCTGACAAAAGCTTTTTTTTTGACTTGTGAATTTATTTATACAAAAATTCTTATACGTTAAACCATAGGTTGTCAACTTAATGAACCGACTTTACTTTTAAAAATTATCTGCTTAAATTGAGGAATCCTGGAAAGTCAAAGGCACAGAGTCCCTATAGCATTGGTTCTGTTCCCTTTACTTTTTATTACAAGCTTCCACTGTACATGCATATGTTGAAAAAATAAACTGATTTTTATAACATATTTATGGTTGTCAATTTGAATAGTAATAGTTCAGAATCTCAAGAAAAATAATTCTTATGTTTTCCCAAAGGAAGATAGGCTCTTCTTGCTTCTAAAAAAATAGCTTGGATGCGAGTTTTCAGTAAAACACATTTCTCCTATTGAAGAGCTCTTAATAAACATACACACCTGGCTGCTTTCATTTCACCACAAGTGGCACCCATTTGCCAGTCATCGGAGTAATTCAGCCTGATCTGTGGAGGTGATGGATTCAGACAAACTGTGTCAGCCTGTCATTAAGGGGAGGATAGATTACTGTATAGACTCTATGCAGGACGTTATAGTGCTTACATTTCTCATCCATACAGCCTATGAAATGTAAGGGAAAGCAAGAAGATGAAAATAAAGTTGAGCATGGACTTACTGCTTCTCTCTCCAATGAGTGATACGAGCTGGTCACCAGTCTACACTTTCTACTACTTATATATAAAGTTCCATTTCTTTCAGGCTAATATAAAGACCTTTCACAAATGACACAAAGATTGTGCACAAAATTGACCATTCAGTCTAATTTGAGGCCTTGTGCTTCCACTTTTAAAATATTATTCTTTCCTCCTTCACCATACCTACCTATATAGCCATTTTTGCTTCTGTATAATTATTTATTTACATACGTA
Source organism: Equus przewalskii (assembly GCF_037783145.1). Taxonomy (NCBI): domain Eukaryota; kingdom Metazoa; phylum Chordata; class Mammalia; order Perissodactyla; family Equidae; genus Equus; species Equus przewalskii. The sequence continues at coordinate 74,000,160 of NC_091843.1, read as the reverse complement.
AAATTCTCATCTAAAATGGAGATTATATATCTAGACTAAAGTTCATTAATTTGGTGGACTGAAGACGACAAGTCTGAATTAATGAAAAGTCTAAACTATGGACTATTGTCAAAAAGATCATAATAGCAGCAACAGCTGATGTTTGAGAGTTGAGTACATGAAAATCACTGCACTGAACACTTCACATGCATTTAGTCCTCATGACAGTCCTGGGGCAGGTATCATCATCCCATTTTTATGAATTAGAAAATAAAGAGAAGATAAGTAACTTGCCTAAAGCCGTGTAGCTAACGAGTGGCAGAACTACTTCCAAACCTGAGTTCGTCCGTCTCCGAGGCTCATGTTATTTACCACCACACCAAACTACTGAGTTTTTCCTTCAATCAATAATAATAATAAAGCAATATCTCACATTAGGTTAACAAAACTCTAAAGTGCCCAAGAATCCTGCTTTGGTGAAAAAATGAGAAGCATTTGAAATTAACTCACCAATTATTTTAGGTGGGTAATAATTACCTGCCATTTACAAAGCACCTACTGCACACCAGGCACTTTCTATACATTAAATCTAACCCTCACAGCAACCTTATAAATTAGATAGCTATCTCCATCTTACAGATGAGAGAAAAGATACTCAGAGAAGCTAAGTAATTTGTCCAAGGTCACATAGCTAGTAAGTGGTACAGTCTTGCACTATGCCATTCTGCCACACTACCTCATTACCTCTCTTGCAAGGCCTTTCTATAAAGTGCTTGAAAAGGCTGCTTTTTAAAGTAATAGTGCCATCCCCCGTAATTGTATTTATACTAGTTATTAGCTCAGCAAAGCTTTAGTTCAGAGACAATGCAAAAGTAAACTTTAACCCAGGCCCTGCCCCCATTATCATAAATTCCAAATTTAGTGAGGTCCATGTTAACGGGTTTTATTGTGTATAAAAAAGAGTTTAACAGTCACTTAGCCCTGCTCTATCTCCATTAACAAATCTAAAAAGCCATACAAAGGTGAAGAAAGGAAGAACAGTGACCTCAAAACTAAAACAGATAAGAAGTGCCTATAATTTGTACTCAAGCAAAAAAGCCATAACACACAACATATGCCAATGCAACAATACAGTACGCATGACAATATGTAACAACAAGTTCAACCCTACAAGTTTAAGCACTCTATTCATCAATTAAAGAAAATTAATCCTAATCAGATGTTCATATTAAGGAATATAGCCATAGAAAATCAGCAATAATAATTAAAAGTCCATTTCAAATCTCTTCGGTGAGCAGTGAAATGATCTAACAGAGCCAGGCTGCCTGGTCCTTTCTGCAGTGTTGTATAAATGTGCACATTATGTGAAAATTCCTGGCTGTTTAACATGGTTGTCCTTGCTACTCATGCTGCACTTGTTTCTAATGAAGACATGCTTCCATGTGCACCGTGAGTGGGAAAAATGTACAACCTGTGACAGTCAAGCACATGTCTGCTCTGAAAGCCAAGTCCATCATACAAAGGGTTTTCCCACACAGGTCATCAGTGTTGCAGATTCCAGACAAATCCTACCTGCTGTGGAACGGGCTACCGGAAGCAGGCAGCAACCCACAGCTCTGTCGTGTGGCATCATGTTTACTTTCTTTTCTTTAGGTCAGCTTGCACATGAGCTGCCCCGGGCCTCTCTGCAAGGGAAATAGCCTTGGAACACAAGCAAAACGCTCTCGGTAAAGGGCAGTCCAGCTATTCTTTCAGGCCTGATGCACTGTGGGGTAGGTGGTGGAACCAGATTTGAGATCATCTGAAGTTTGGCTATACTCTTAATACTTCACCTGCTTCCTGGTGATAGAGTCAAGGCTTAAAAGGGACCAGTTTGCTGAGAGCCAGCTTTGCGGTCTTGGACACTCAGAATGAACTAATCTCCCATTGCTACTCAACATGAAGTATAAAGGGATAAACTTCCCTACTTTATGAATGTAAATTAATCCAAATGTCTGAGACCACCATAACGCTCATAATCCTGTGTCTTGTGTTGCTTGATTGGCTTGCAAACCTGACTCACCAAAGTACTACCTGAGGATTCAGTCTTTACTTTCACTTCCAACCCACTTGGCCAGAGCAGCATAACTACTACCATTTCTTTTACAGTCCATTTCAATTTCAAGTCATTGGAAGGCATTACTGAAAAAGAATATGAAGTCTCATCCTCTGAACTTTTCAAAGTCAGAGAAAGAAGAAAATACCCTTCCTGGGAGTGTGGGATAAACTCTGAGCTCTCTCAGAATCCTTCCCAACCTATGAGTCTCTGATTGCTATTAATCAACTCAATCTTATGAGATACCCAGCAATTCCACTTTGAGGAAGCTTTCCTATAGAAATACTAGCACAAGTTCACAAAAGAAAAAAAAAAAAACACTACCCTGTTCACTGTAGCATTGTTTGTAACTGCAAAAATGTGAAACAATCTAAATGACCAACAGTTGAAGAATGATTTATTAAGGACCATTTGAACCGTAGAACACCATTCAGTCATTAAAAAGTATAAAATAGGTCTCTACTGACATGAAAATGTGTTCGGTAAAAAAAGGAAAATGAAGAACAAAATGTACAGTGTGTTACCATTTTTGGAAAAATACAACTGTGTATGTATATAAATAAATGTATACAGAGCAAGATTATATGAAACAAAAATATCTGTTTTAGAGAAATATAAGTGTAAATATATAGCTATCTATGCTTCTGTGGTGTGATATTTAGGTAAACATATTTATATTATATACTTATATATACATACATTTGGATATGCATAGAAAAATCAGGAAGAATTAGTCAGCTCTGACTGCTATAACAAAATACCATAGACTGGGTGACTAAAACAACAGACTTTTATTTCTCACAGTTTCGGAGGATAGGAAGTCCTATCAAGGTGCTGTCTGATTTGGTTCTTGGTAAGGGCCCACTTCCTGGCTTACAGACAGCCACCTTTGTGCAGTATCTTCACAAGGAGGAGAGAAAGACAGAGAGAGGAACCAAGCCTCTGGAAAGTGAGATTGGGAAGGAAGGACTTTAACTTTTTGTTTGTACACACTAGTGCATTTATTTAGGTTTCTGCGCAATTCCCAAAAATTGAGACACCTTTCCCCTCCTGTGTTCTGAACAAGAAGTAACACAAAAATAAAACAGATGAGAGGCTAGAATATAATCTTTATTACTGATTGAGGTCAGGGTTGGCGAGGTAGCTGAGTGTGAAAGGCAAAAGAAGCCTGGCTGTCTAAACTACAGAATTAGTCCACCTCCACAAGCCAGGCCAGTGCTGGGCTAGCATGGGCTCCCAGCCTCAGGGAGAATGTAGGCTCTTGGTAGGCAGGCCCTTCTTCAGGTAGAAGAAGGGTAGAAAATAACTGAGCTGGCCCACTTATTCACTCCAAATTCACCAATTATGTAAGCCACTCTCCCTCTAGGGCAGTGAGAAAAGTGGTCTGTCAAGTAGGAGTATAGTCTTTGTCTGCGAAAGTAGTATCAGTGGTGGCTGATTCTACATTGTAACAGGTTAAAGGGCGAATGGTGAGAAGGCAGAAGCAAGAAAGTAGACAAGTCACAAAGAACTGAAAGAAAGGAAACTGGGAGTATGGAATTTAGGAAAGGATTTTTTTTTTAAGGAAAAAGCCAACAAAATGTCAAATGTGGAAAGTGGAAGAGACCAAATAATTTATAGCAAGAGTCTACACACAGTGATGGAATCATGGACACAAGCAAAGGTAGATGCCTCTTACTGAGACATGAATAAAAGGGAAAGAAAAGGAAAAGCCAAAGTGATTTGAGGAAGAGATGAAGGAGGGGAGCTGAGTTCGTATCACAGGATCAGTTTTGTAAAAATGTGAATAGATTCTAGGAAAAAAGCCAGACAACAAAAATTAAACTTGCGAACTGCCACAGGGCTGGCTGTGCTAAAGTCATGACAAAAGTCAGCAAAACCAAGACCTACTTGTAAATGTTTTATCATACTGTGAAACTTTTGAGAAATTATGTGATTTATTATTTATAAGACATTGCTTAGATTAGTATTGATGCATCTATACTCTATCACTCAACATCGTTCATCATAATATTAGTTGATTCACATGCCCCTTTGGCTCTGGAAACCCTAAGGAATAAAGTTTTTCATAAACAACAGTAGTTTAAGCTTGACTGGCCCTGTGCAATTTTTCCTTGCAATTCTGGCTACCATTACACCATATTGTCCAAATCACAATGCAGTACAAGTAAAATCAAACAGACCAAAGAAATTAGTGGAAAGATTCATAATCTAAAAACCCAGCTCCATACTTTTAACTAATAGAGACTAAAGTTTCTGCACTGGAAATGTTTCTGTACTTCCACTGATCTATTTTCATGCATGGTTTCAACGGTCACAGAAGTTCTGGTAAACAGATTATCTTGAGTTAAAAAAAAAAAAAAGAGGGAAAAGCTTCATATCTTTCAATAGTCTCCAAAGTTATATCCTTGATCAGGTCTTAAAGTTATGTTCCAAGTCTCCATTCCTCCGTGTGGCTTAGCTTTACAACCAGCTGCCCCCTCTTAACTAGCAGTTTTTGACAACATTCAGATTTTGCAAAATGTGTGCTACAGCCCCTTCTCAGACTGCTCAGCAGCTGGTAAAGTCATACTGCATTGGGTTAAGTGTGGAGGCTGGCACCAGAGAGGATCCATAATGGTGATTATCATGCAAATCAGCCTCCTGCAAGTCCGGCTCCTCCAAGAGGCCTTCCAGCTCTGCTTTCCCGATGTCGCTTCATTGTCCCCAGGATAAAGGCAACTATCTTCGCTGCTGACACTGGACGTGACTGAGATTGGTTCTCCCGACAGAGATTAGTGGGCAGCAATGAATCTTTCACTTGGGGTAGAAATATGATTTTATTTAAGAAAATAACCATACATAATTGGGCTTCTGTCACTTTAAATTTTAATGGTGAGAGTAATATGGAGGCTTCTGGAACTTTAAATTACAGCTTTCAGAAGCTTCACACTGAATCTTTCAATTATTCTCTGTAAGTACTTTCTCAAAGCATGTGCCACCATGACATTGATATCACAATTCAAATCTAAATTCAAAACTGACTGCAAGGCTATGAGCTATGTGCTGGCGTGCCGGCTGCCTCATTTTATCTTTGAACATCTGACGAGGAGAATCAAGAGACGCTCTCCCAGAGCCCAGCCAGCTGTTTGCCAAATATTCAAATACGCTGGCATGCAAAAGAACCCTTCAGATTTCCCCAAAATCAAAATTAGCAACGACCCTCTATTTTGTCCATTAATTCCTGGCTCACCGACAACCTTTCACACAGGTCCATCTGACTCACTCAGCTAAGTGTTGGCTCTGGCTTGCTCGCTCACCTCTTGGGCTCCCCCACTCCAGCAATTGGATCCAGTGTGTGCTGCAGAATGGCAGCCAGTTCAGACAAACTGTGGGGGAGAGTTTTCAAGTCTGTTTCCTTGAAGTGGATCTGAAACAGGGGCTGAGCTGATATTTGTAGTAGTAAGATGACAGAGTGCGTGAATTCATTAGGCTGGAGCAAAAAAACGGAATTGTGAAGACTAGCAAGGGAAGAGTGAAAAGGCTTTCCTCTTACTTTTATTTTGGTGCCTTAACTTACTTGTTATGTACTTATTTCTTTAATCATTTTAATATTTTTATCTTCATAGTAAAATAAGTGGAAATGAATATATGTAATTATTTATAGGTTTAGCTTTAGATTGCTTCAATTATTTTAAACTGAGCCCCCTACCTCAGTAAATACAGTGCCAAATTTACAACTGTAAATAACTAAATCCAGCTGCGCTAAGGAATCTACAGTGAAAGACAACCCTTATTTCACATTTAGAGGTCCTGAAGCAATTTTCCTCAGCTGGATGACTCAGAACAGAGGCTATGGACAGCATGTGGGGAGTTTAAAGGAGAAAGGGACTAAGGTGCCACAAGACAACAGCATCTACGCAAATGGCCAAATTTCCTGAAGCTGGATACCAAAATCCGGGTTTCCAGCTGGGTGAGGGGTTCTTGATTCCTTCCAGAAAAGCTGGGTCTTTCCTTGCTCATTTCCTGTGATGTGCTCACACTTAGACAGAAGGAGCACAGCAGGGATGCTTTCAGAGCAGGTCTATGAGGATGCCAGTCTCCCAGGAGTTGTGAATGCCAGATGTCAAACCACCACCATGTGCTGCTGAGCAGGCTCTGAGCAGGATGCATGGGCAGTAAATCATGGTCTGAGGAAACTCTGCTGTCCTGATCTAGGGCTTTTCCTTGGCTTCAGGCAAAACCTAGTAGAAATTTATGTCATTTTAATAATAATACTAACAAAAGAAGCTGCTAATATGAGTGTAAAAATTACCTGAGAACCAGAAAGGCTGATAGATTCCAGTTCTGCCAGTCAAGTATATTCATTCCATCAACCCAAACAATCATAAGGCAAATAACTTACTTCCAGGAACCACGGGTGGCAAAGATTACGAGGCCTATGTATGGCCATAGGATGTTGACTGACATTATTTCCTCAATACAGCCTCAAACACTGCTTTGCACTGAGATCAGAAATAGGGTGCCCAACTAGGCACTCTTCTAAGACACTGACCATGGACAGAGAATTGAAATTTTTAAAACCCACATTGATTTTGGAGCCCCAAAGCAGTACAATTACAAATCCTGTCCGATTTGAATACTTAAGGCTTGCTAAGTGTTTCAAACACAAAGCAGTTCTACATACATCATTCACCCAAACATTTACTATCATCCTATTATATGCCAAGTACTATACTTTGATAAGCCAGTTTTGATTAAAGAATAATCCTCAAACTACTGGATTCTTCTGCAGAACTTAGTCCCATGGCTCGCCCCTTCATGTGAGAGTTCATTCACTTCTGTAGAAGTGCTCTCCCTCTTAGAGAGGTCCAGCTCTTGGACCACTGTCCCTTTTTACTAATTCCTCTTCCACAGCCCTGTCCTCATTTCACTCTCAATCAACAAGAGGAGAAAGGCAGTATATCAAGATCACCTGGGGGACATTTTTTTCAAACTACACAGATACTTTCCACCCACATTTGAGAATCATTACCAAATGAACCATTCACTATTTCTCACGGGAGTAAATCACATTGTTTAAGAATTCAGGAATGAAAAAAAAAAAAAAAGCTGAAGATCTCGGTACTAAACATTTCCTCTTGATGATATTATCTCCCTCTGTGATTTCAACTACTTGTCACCCATACACTGATTATTTCAAAACTAACATTTTAAGCAGACTCACATATGCAAACGTCTAGTGGACAGCTGTTTTCAAGTGACCTACTAACTCAAACTCAAGCGCAACACCAGATCTGTTATTTTTTTTTTCTCTTCTCTTTCTTAATAGTGTCCACTCAGTGGATACTTCACACCCCTCATTCCCACCTCACATACATCAAATCTGTCCCCAGGTCCTTTCTCTTCTTCCTCAAGAACACATCTTAAGTCTGTCTACCATGTGCCATATTCCACCTGGACCTCTGAGGTAGCCTCCTCACTCCTCCCTACTGGCAGCCTCTCCACTTCAAATTGTTCTCCACATGCTCCTGATTCCTACTGAGGAAAGCATGAAATCCTAGAATGCAGCACTCATAATATACAAGCTGATTTTTGATAGCACACAGACCAACATTTAGACATTTATATATTTTAATAGGTTTAGAAAAGTAGAATTAACACATCAAACTTGAATTTTAAGCTATTATTGTTTGCTTTTAAAATAAATTTTGGTCTAAAAATTGGACAATTTAGGTAAAAATTAATCTAATTCAGGTAGTATGCAGATATTTTTTAAAAGATAAAAGTGGTACATTAGTCAGTGAAATTTGGGAAGTTTGGTCTTACAAACTAGGTCTAAACTTCTTAACATGATATTGCAAATGCTACACATCCTCTTCATCTTCAGCCACTGCCTCTTCTCACATTCCCTGCACTCTACTCAGACCCTCTATGTATCAGCTTTGCTGCATAACAAAACACCCCAAACCTAGTGGCTAAAATAGCATTTTATTTAGGTCATAATTGGGGAAATCAGTTGGGCTGTTCTGTCTGGGCTGACGACAGATTTCCCCCAGACTCTCCAATGTGTCTGTGGTCAAATGGTGGATCAGCTGGTAATCAGATGATCCAAGATGGTCTCACTTACATGTCTAGTGGTTAGCAGACTGCCAGCCAGAGCCTCTGTTCTCCTGCAGGTGGCCACTTATCCTCCAGCAGGATAACCTGGGCTCATTCACAACACGGCCTCAGGGTTCCAAGCACAGAAGCCCCAGTAGATAAGTAGTTTTCAAGCCTCTGCTGGTTTCACATTTGCTAATATCCGCTGGCCAAAGCAAGTCACATGGTCAACCCAAATTCAGTGATGGGAAAATAGATTCCACTTCTTAATGAAAGGATCTTCAATATCACATTGCCAGGAGTTGGAGGCAGGAAAGGGAAGAATTTGTGACCATTGCTACAATCTACCACACTTACCATATCCTAAACATGTGATCATGCTCACCTGAAACGAATTATAACCTCCTTATGTCCTTCAGGCAAATTCTTATTTCTTGTCCTTCAAGGTTCTACTCATATAGCATTCCCAGACTTCTCCCCTCAAATTAATTATTCCTTCACATGTTCCCATGATCCCTTGCATATGCTTTTATTATGGCATTCAGTGAATTGTATCATAGTTATTTATAATGTCTCCCTAAATAGACTGTCTTTGTACCACCAGCATCTAGCACAGTGCCTGGCAAAGAACAGGCATTCAATAAATATTCACTAAATTGAATTTAATTGAAGAAATTCAAACAAAGCTTAAAGTCTCCTTCAAATAAGCCTACATTTAAAAGACTTAAGGTGCAACTATACAAAACCGGCCTTATGAGTTAGTAGGACTAATTAGGTCCACCTCATCTAATTTGAAGGGTACCAGGGCAATGCTTGCAGCCAAAAGCGTTTTTCCTGGGGGACTGGCACAAAGCCTGAACTTCCAGCATAGATTTGTCTAGGTCTTAAAATGTTTCGCTGTAGTGCAAATAGCACAGGTTTCTAAGTCTGAAACACTACCACTCAAAACCTAGTTACTTGTGATCCTGACAATTTGCTTAACACATTTCTCTGTACCACTCTTTTTTACCAGCATTACAGTTATCTGTGGTGCAAGAACATGTAAAACACCTCACACAGCGCCGCCACACACCTAACACACATCAAATCCCAGAGTCTCCGACGGGAAAAGCAGACAACCTGGGAGGGGTAACCTCAAGCCTTTATCATTCACATCTGAGGAGAGTGGGAGAAGGGTATGAAGAGTGTGAAAGTAAAGTAAGGGCTATAGTTAAGCAACTTCACAATTTTACTGAGAGCCAGGCCTGTGGCTAGTGATTAAACAGATCAGTTTTCAGGGACCCAATCAAGGAATGGGTACACCCAGGGTACGCCATGACTCTAATGATACAGGCAGGACTTATGAATCTCTGCATAACTTTGCTGGGCCTCAATATGGAATCAATATTTATACACACACTTAGGCAGGAATATTGGGGAGAGAGTTAAAGAAGGAAGGAGGTTGTTTAAAATGATATTACTCTAATCTTTTTAATGCATATTCCCCCACTCTCTTCCCTTTTACATTTAAGAGGGGTAGTTCTGGTAAACAAGTCTTTTTCTCTCTACCTAAGGATACAAATATGTGAGAAAAATGAAAAGCACATTACAAGCACAATTCTAAACTTCAAATTGTATCACCTCTAAAGGAAATGTTACCATTGAAATCAATATAAAGCGAGTTTTAGACACACTGAAGTCCTGTTTCAAAGTAAAGCCAAAATTAATCCATTTTAATAAAATTTTTAAACTTCCAAAATCCAAGTAGGAACCAACAGAATCTTCTACACTTGTTCCTCCTAAAGCTGTTCTCAGATCTCAACGGCATCCCTGGTATACTTCTGCACTTAATGTACACTAAATCATCTACATCTGTTGATACCTAGCCCTCTAAATGAATCCCCATCATTTCCTCTGTAATCTTTCACCCCAGCTATACTGTAAACTTCCTAGTATTCAGGATTCTGCTTTCCGTATTTTCTTAATCCACCTCTCCCCAATCCCAGCACCCTGATAGTACTCAATATATGTTAATTATGGCTGACAAGGAAATGTATAAGTAGCATTTGCTGATGGTAAATTGACTGGTATTCAGGTTCAGATCAAAACTTCCAGAGACACTAAAGTTTGAAAAATTATGGTGCCCCACCCCATCCACATGTAAATCAAAATAAAAATAATACTAAAACATAAAGCACAAAACTTGCATATATGTTCAAATTAAAATACCTTCTGCTGGCAAAATTTTAGGCAAGTTCATCAAAGACTGAACTCTCTCATTCTCTCCCCTCCCCATTGTGAGGTAAGTGTACATGTATGAGTGTGTGTGTGATGAGGGAGAGAGACAGAGAGAGAAAGAGAGAGAGAGGGCGTCAGCTTCTGGGTCTGCTATAGAATACTCTAATTCTTGGTCTGCTTCATAAAACTGACAGAATATTAATTACGGGTATGTATGCTACAGAGTGTAGAAAGAGGAATCAAAATAATTGCCTAAATCCATATGTATATTTGTTGTTCTCTTACAAGTGTCCAAACTCAATTGCAGGTATGTAGCAGGACAGCTTAACATAATATGAATAGAAACAATGTAACATTGCTTTGTCTGCTGTTACAATCGTATTGTGATTGTATATAGGAAAGGAGGTGCAATAAACGATTGTCAGCAAAGCACTCAGAAACACAAGTTCTTTGCATTTTATTTCATTAGACTTTAATATTTGATAAAAGCAGCAAGCACCAAATTATGTTTGGATAAACCTTCCATAAATAATGTTTTCACAGCAGTCACAAAGTCTAGAATGCAGATGCTAATAACAGAGCCAAATCAAAACTACCATAGTTGCAATTAAAACTAAAATATTTTCACTTATAATGTGATCCTCATACTCATAGTAAGCGATGCTTAATATTTCCATTAAATTTGAATACTTTATGCTTGTTTCAGCTGATCTGTTTCTTCTATATTTTAAAATCTGAGTGTGTTCATTCTGAAGTAAATACTTAAATATTTTGACATACCCCAGTAGACCTTTGCCTTACAATAAAAAAAAAGTTTGGATACCTAGGAAAACAGCACAGAGAGATCAGAAAATTCTTGTGATTATAAAGGTACTTTACTTCTGATTACATAGGTACTTTAAAACAGTAAGTTTTTTAAACCCTATACTGACAGTGAAGTGCAATAAGAATGCAAATTTAGGAATAAAATTGAATAATTTAGTAGCTTGTTATGTGATCAGATCTGATTGGTCCTCTCTAAGATGTGTTCAATTTAAAAAAAGAAAAAGATTTCCCTTGGTGGCTTTGGTCTAGGAGTGGAGGGTGCATTATATCCATTAAACAGGAAGCCAAGGATTACTCAAACAAATAATATTACAGCTCTGTAGAATGACTGATGGTCTTTGCAAAGGCCCAGACTGGTTTCATCTTTCTTGAGATTCTTATCACTGATTTGTTCTTAGTCATGTGCAGTCACTAAGGCCAGCAGAGGTAACAAGTGTTTGATGTATGATATTTGAGCCACTTTTGTCAGACTGCATTTATTTTAAGCTCTACTCACACTCGGTACTCTTACATGTACATGTTCTAGGACTTTAGTTTTTTCTTGTTTCTAGTGATGGGTCAAACAGATATGACAATTATAACAACACTCCCCTCTAAAGCTCTACAAAAATAACATATATCTGCTTCCCTTGCAAGTGACGCCTTTCCCACCGCAGATTAAATAAATGGCTATAGAGCAAGCACCTCAATATAAGGACTTTCTCTTTGTTCATTGCCTTATTTGCACAGCTTACAACATATCCCTTACCTTTTAGCATATATTATCCATTTCAATTCAATCCATCCTTTACAATCTGCAGCAAGCCACAGAAGTCCTCTTTTAGTTGAAAGGAAATATCAAGGGAGGAGGGGTGTGGAAAAACACATTTAATTTATCCTATTGAAAAGGGACCATTCTAAATGGCTTCTGAGCACTTTTGCATCTTCTTACACACTGCAAATCAGCTCAGATATCTCAATCAGTGGCTAGAAACATATCCTTATCAGTAACATATTCATGAAAGATGGTATGTGTATGAGATGCAAAATGTTTGGCAGAGACCCAGGAATAAAAAAGAAAGAAAGAATATGGTAAAGAGTTGATGGAATAGCTTTGTGTTTCAACCCTATTCATTTTGTGAATTTTCTATCATCTCTATTTGTTCTGTTTGGACGGACAATAGACAAACCAACAGCATGTCAGATTTCTATGAGTTGATTTCATCTATATATAGATACACTTACTGTACAAGGATCCAGGATGGAAGCATATCTATACACCGTGGTGTATATAAGAACATATATACAGTCTCATGTCTCTTTCTAGATTTTTCTATTCATGATATTATCTTATGCAAAGTTTAGCTCTTTTCTGTTTTGACAATCTAAGCACCATCTAAACATTATTTCACAAAATCAAAAGTAGTTCTTGGTAATTAATTTCTGTAGTCAATGGTCTTCTCAAACTGGGCAACTCCCCTTGGAACCTAGGAGCCACAACAGCAGACTGTGTGCTGTGTGCGTGAAAGAGCAAGGCAATTCATTAGCCGATTCTGCAGCAACTCAGAGTGGTGGGGGATGTCAGCCCCTGCTCTGGCGCTTCAATACTAATGAGAGTCATTGCATATTCATAACCCCAAATACAGTCAGCTTCTTGTAAAAACTTTTGTCACCCAGGCTTCATGGCAAGAGCAAAGCACTGCACAATGCGTGTCGTGGCACTTCCGCCAAGCGAGTGCAAGAGCAAGATTGATTGTTTTGCAACGTACCCTGACGGGAACTAAAAAATGCTGCCCCAAGGGTCCTAAAAGTCTGCTTGGTTTGATTGCAAAGCCCCAAATAATCAAAGAAACATAAAGGAGGCAGTGGCAGTGAATGTGTACATCTTTATATACACATATCCACATATACACCATACATAAAAATATATAAAGAATACTTCAAACAAGGAATTTAACTTACGGAATGTTCAGAGTAATTACCTGCTAGGAATGTAAAGCCACTCACATCGGTTCCTATCACACTGAAGGAAGGCTGGTGTGCCCCAGTAAACTTGTTCTCACGTTGCAGAAACACCATGGCATATCTTAATAGAAACAGATTTCTAAACCTGTCTGAAGTTTCCCGTCATTATCAATACCAAAGCTTAGTGAACTGAACCTGTCAGCTCTGCCAAATCTAGAGCTACCTGGAATCCAATTCCTCAGGCGGCTTTTTATGTTTTGTCACTGCCTCCCTTGCTTTATCATCATCATCATTATGATTAGTTTCCAGAAATGAGCCATTCAGTGTGCTTGCCAGGAAATCCTAAGGGGCCGGCACCATACCACTTGACCCCAAAATACCTGTTTGTTTGGGGTAGCTACCAGCATCCCCTGGAGTCAGAGAAAGGAAATGTATGTTTCAGCACCCACTTTGAAAAAGCCTTGAGCATTTTTTCACTCGTAATGATGTCTTCAGCTGGAATGCCAGCACACTTCTACATTTTTCTGACAGGCATTGAGTCTATAAACTACCCATAAAAATTAAATAAAACAGGACAGCGAAAGAAAAGTTTCTAAATTTGATCACACTTGAGTTGTTAAAAGTTATTTCCAGATGCATAATGTGTATAAATATCCGCATAGCTAAAGACAAGTCAGGAATATTGGGAGGAGTGGGGGATAGATGATGAGGTGTTGTGGGGGAAGGGGCTCACCAAACTGTTTTCTATCTGAGTCACAGACACACAAGCTTCAAAAATAGAAGGATTTGTGTTTATGATTGATTGAGGTAACTGATTATCCACAGATATTTTAAGTGTTGAGACATTAAATTGTCAGCTCTATCAGTTTGATTGCAGTAAAACATGAAAACATTGACTTTTGTCTAGTTAGAGAAATTTATTTTTCCCAGAATGACAATCCTTTAAGTAGAAGCCAGGCAGCTTGCCAGCTTTCCATGTCATACACTGAAGTTTGCAAATGCAACCCATATTTTCAAGTGTTTCTCAAGGTTCAATGAATGGTGCATAGGTCTTTTGAAAATAGTCTTGTAATAAACAGATTCCTGTAGTATTCTTCATTCTTTAAGCCTGAGAAAAGTATTTACTCATTTTGAAGAAAAAAACATTGTAGCTTTGTATTCGTAGAGAATGTTACCAGTGCTCTTCAGTTATTTAAAGTATGTCTCAAAAATAAAATAACCCTCTTTGGACCACGAGGCTGTGAACAAGTTTGATTAATATGTTTTATAAGCCTGAATTAAATGCTCATCATAACTGTCAGTAAGCTGGCAGCTTTCAAAAGTCTTTGTTCCCAGAATGAGTAATTTGTCTGATCTCCTTAAGATATCATATTCCAGCCTAAAAGGAAGATGTTACAATCAAGTAAATTCTACTAAAATTTGATTGCCGTTAAATCAGCCTTGTATTCTGGATCCTTGCATGTACTATATGTGTGCACGCTATTTTAGAAAACAAAAATACCACATCTTATTTGTTTCTATTGCTTGTCAGAACACCTGTGCTTTTCATCGGGCAGAACTGTGGTTCCAGTATTTAAAACCTAGTCCATTATAAGAATCAAAAATGTCAGATGTTATATATAGTCCATCCTTTCAATAAAATCTGTGACTGGAAAGTCATCACTAGGCCTGAGGATTTAAATGAAAACTCCAATCAAATGACAGATGTGGTCATTAATTCTACTGAAACACCAACATTTCTATGTTTGCTGCACATTTTCCAAGCATTTGTCAAGATCATTAAAATATAGGATGTTCTAAAGACCAGCAGACCATTGAGCAGTCCATGTCTGAGTTCTGCAGACAGTCATAGATAATACCTGGGGCAAAGAGGGTACCTGAGCAGCTATCAAAGGCTACACCAACCAGAACAACTTCTTCCTGACTCCTTTAGCCAACCACCTTGTGTCCTGGAGGCCCAGTTTGGTTGCTCTTCTTATCCTAGCTTAGAGAGTAATAACTATTGTAAGTGGTCATTAAATCATTCATTCTCCAACTTCCTTATTCCAATTACCACTGATGCTTCGTTGCCATTCTATCGCAGAACTTTACAAAGCACCCTCTCTATACACTGCCTACAGTTATGGTTCCTTTTGTCAACATGCTTTCCTCCTTGATTTAGTTCTACCTACTTTCACACCATGTCCACAAAGATTAAAATTACAGATCATTTTCCATTTAACATCTCTTTTTTTAATTTATATTTTTCTTAATCTCTAAGAAAGGGGCATTTTTATAACAATAGAGCTTTTTACTCCTATATCACTTTTGTCATAAGAAGTCATTTTTCATTTTACTATTTCCCAAACTGCCAAGAAAGCACAGGCTCTGTACACGCAATCACTGGTGCACTATAAGCATTACTGCTCGTCTTCTTCATTGTGATATAAGTACTATTCAACTTTTAGTGAAGTTTATTTTCACTCTTTCTTTATCTGCTCTCTATGCCATAACTACCCCTTTTATTTTCTGACATATTGTGGCAGTTCTGAAAACTATGTTTTTTCATGTATTATATAAAAATTTCCCCACTTTTCTTATATCTCATCTCTTACAAGGTTTTACTATTTAACTCATAAATTATCAAAAGAAGTTGACTTATGTTATTCCCCTTTGTCAGTTTTTTCCTTTAAGGAAACTAGAGTTCCCTTGCAGTCAAACTAAAACAATCTATATGCTATTCACGTGCTTATAATAATTCCCTAATTTCAGAAGTAGTCCACAATGTGTTCTAGACCTTCAAATTCCGCTCTTCTTGAAGCACTATATTGCACAGGGATTATGTTGTTAACTCTAGGAAACACAGGGAAATGACGCCTGCCTGAGGTCAGGATCCTCTTTTTGATATTATAGGTGCTATTTCCAGGAAGTCCGTAGAGGGCGCTGACTCCGTACAGCAGCTCAAGTGTGATGCTTTTTTAAAACGTTGCTCCTTTGACTGCTCTCTTGTCCATCCTCAATCATTTTTTTCATCATCTGTCTTCTAGCTTTTAAAGTTCACTATAACCTTGTCATACTAGTGATAGCAACCACCCATATCATGATTATAAACTTAAACTAGAATTTCCACGCTTCTCTTTCCCACACCTCATTCTAGTTGCAAATATAAACCTAAAGAAAAAGTAAATTTTACTGCAGCTACCTACATAAGTTTCTTTCTAACTACCTACAGGAACTCTTACAATTGCTTGAACCCTTGGGCCAAATATAGACTTTACCCTAGTGGCTAATTATTTTCCATATGCTTTTTCTTTTAGGTGTCTATCAATATTTACCAACAGTAGCTACACATTAGCAATATTTAAAAGGACCAGTAGTTTGTTCTCATAGCTAGTGAAATATTAGATATACCCTTTCCTATATAAACTCATTATTACATGCAAAATTATTTGCTTTCTTCCCTTTCACTGCTGGAAGGAATAATCACTCTAGTGCAGTGAGTTTCAAACTGTATTTGAGGTGCCTCAGGGGTCCTTCTGAAAAGAAAATGAGTAAACGAGGGGACAACAAATAAAAGGTGCTCCAGGCCCATTTCATCCAGCACACCATCACTTTTTCTTTACAGCTTTTTATTTTGAAATAATTTTAAACTTATAAAAAAGTTGCAAGCATAGCATAAAGAACTCCTGCATGTGCTTGACCCAGATTAACATTTTGTCACAACTGCTTTATCATTCTTTCCCCCCTCCCCTCCTCTCTTTTCCTCTTCTTCTTTCTCTCTTTATTTAAGTATCTTTTATTTTCTGAATTATTTTAAGTTATAAATGTCATGTTCCATTACCTCTCAATACTTCAGTGCGGATTTCCCAGGAACAAGAATATTCACTTATATTAACATAGTACAATAACCAAAATCAGGAAATTTAATACTGACATAATGCTATTTTCTAATCTATGGAATTTATTTAAATTTTGCCAATTGTCCCCAAAATGCCCTTTATAGCAATTTTTGTTTTCCTGGTCCAGAATCAGCCTTTCTTAGTCTTTCACAACATTGACGTTTATGAATAGTACATGCAATTTCCTTTGTAAAAATCCCTCAGTTTGGGTTTGTATAATATTTCCTCATAATTAAACTTAAGTTATATATTTTTGGCAGGAATACTATATAAATGATGTTGTGTTCTTCTCAACACATTAGGAAGCATATGATATTAGTTTGCCCAATTATTGGCAATATTAACTTTGATTAATTACTTAAGTGGTTAAGGTGGTGTCTACCAGGTTACTTCACAGTAAAGTTCCTGTTTTTCTTTTGCTATTAAAGAATAATTCATGGAGAGATATTTTTAAGATTTTGCAAATACTCTAGTCCTCATCAAATTTTTACCCACTGGTTTTAGCATCCACTGATGATTCTTGTCTGATAGTTAAAATGGTTGCAAAACTGGTGATTTTCTAACACCATCATTCCTCCTACATTTATTAGTTGGTATCCTACTTCCTTATTTATTTGTTTGTTTGTTTGTTTATTATAAGTATGGACTCAAGGATTTTTTTTATTTAATGTATTAAAACTCATTAATCTCATTATTTTGAAGCTCAAATTCTCAGATTTAGCCAGTGGGAACCCCTCTGATCTGATTCTCAAGGCTTTTTGACATGTCCCTATCATTTTGGGGGCAGCAACATCACTTTCTTTTATTTTATATTTTGGGATTTACTTCCAAACAATGTTTTTAAGAGTTTGGAACCCAATGTTCTGTTGTAACATTTTTTTTCTCCAATTTTCCCTATCTCAAGTCAGGTTTGTACAAAAAGTACCTAGCATATAGAGAAGACTGAGAACAAATGATGGTAACACCCCTGTTTCTGTGGCCACACTGGCCACCACGCTGCCACTCTAACCTTCCAGGTATGCTCCTCCATTAGGGGCTTGGCATCCACTGTGTCCTTTGCCTCCCCATGCACCTGCAGGGCTCGCTCACTCATTTCCTTCAAACCATAGCTCAAACATTCTCTTCTCAGGATTTTCAAACTTTTTAAGGCACTATTTGAAAACCTTTTGATGGTAACCCCTTCATTCCCAAAGCTTCATTTCAAAGCAAGATATAAAATAGGTTTAACCCATGAATGGTTGTCAGAAGCATGATCTTAACCCTTACTGGTTTATTTCACCCTAGTGGATTGACAAGTGTTTACCGGTGTACACATAGTCTTCCTGGGTCATGGAAAACAAAGTAGATGTTACTCACCCGGCTGCTTCTGAATTCCTTTTTCGATTCTTTACGCACTTCACTTCCTTATTATACACAGCACATCCACTTCTCTATCACTTTTCTATAAATTAATCTATTTTTTAAAGCTGTTTGCTCCTAAATAAAAGCATCAATAAACAAGAATAACATAGAACTAGTTGTCTTTTCCTATGGAACACTCTCTAAAAGAAAACTTTAACTATATTAACACTTACCATGGCTTTTCCCAAGTGCTAAGTCTTTAAAAAACAAACAAAAAATCCTCAACAAAGACTCACAGATGATAATCAACATTGAAGAGATAGCCACAGGCTTTACAAGTAATCAAGTGCTTTCACTCACATTCAGCAAAGAAACTCACTACACCTTGAGCACATCACATCAATATGCAATTCAACGCAACTGCATATCATAGATTAGGGTTAAAGGTGTCCTTGCTAAAAGACACAGCAAATTCCATGACTTATTGGGCTCACCAAGAGCAAACTCAGTAAGTCATTACTATGTATCATCAGTTTCTTAGAAGGTCTTCAGTTTTTCAAACTAGTTAACTAGTCTTTTTCTAAAACTACTAACATACATCAGCCCTTTAAAAGTACATTATTTCCAATTGCTATATTGAGAGCATATAGGGTGGCTGAATTTCAATGTCTGTTTTTCATTAAATTACATAACAGAAATCTTCTGGGTTTTCAAGATGTGTCAACATAGCACAATCAACAAATTTGTTAATACGACAAATAAGTAAATGTTTACAAGCCACAAAATGATAAGGCACCTCATTATATAAGATAATAGAACAAATTCTACCAAGATGTAATTTATTCTCCAAGGTAAGTGACATACATTGAACTTTAAATCTCCTGCCTACCCAGTCATTTAGTGAAATCTTTGAGTGTTTTACCAACAATACACCCTAAAGACCTAACTCACTTTCCAAGGTGTCTATTTTAGGCACTGTAAGATCTACTTATCTAAGCTGAAACTCATGATCTCCTCAAAAAAAAAACCAAGTAAATTCAGTGGTCACTTGTTTTTAATTGTAGTTATCCTGCAGTTTTCAATCATCTAAGATAAAAAGCATACCATTGTGTTTTATCTTCTAACATACAAAGAAGAACTGTATTCATCACATATGATGAAATATAACTTCTTGTTCTTGAGCTCTAGACATGAGCTGGCCAATATGGTAGCCAGTAGCTACATGTGTCTATTGAGTATTCATAATTTACCTAGTCCAAATTGAGACATATCATAAGTGTAAGATACACATCAGATTTCAAAGATTTAGTATGAAAAAAATGTAAAATATCTCACTAATAATTTTATGTTGATTACATGTTGAAATACTATTTTTGAGGTATTGGATTAAATAAAACACATTAATCACACCTGTTTCCTCTTCATTTTTTTAATGTGGCTATTAGAAAATTTTAAATTACATATGTGGCTCACATTTAATTTCTATTGGAGAGGGCTGGTCTAGATTAAATTGAGCAAAAGTCACAATTATAAGGTGAGTTCCATAGTCTATCATAAATATCCTGCCACCACACTACTTTCTAATTTTTTGAGGTTGTTAGCAGATCATCAAACCTCATGAGCAACAGAAGACTAAGCCTAGGTGAATTCAGTCTATAATAGATAAAATAATAAGTCTTACACATATTAATGATATCATAGCGGTTAATTAGGCAACTTGGTAACCACTGCTGTGACTGTCTTACAAATGACTATCAACATTATTATTTTGACATAGCCAGTTTGTAGATTCTATTTTTTATTATCTCATTTCCATAAACACTATCCTGAATATTCTTATAGTTTACTCTCTACTGAATATCTTTATTTAGATACAATGAGCATTTTAAATTTAATATGTCAAAACTGAAATCATTACCTTGCTGTTAGGAGGCAATTTTCCATGGTGTTTCCGTGTGTCTCAGACTAGAAATAGTGTATCCCTCTCGCTTAGAGGGCATAAGGTTTCCTGATGAGGATAATAAAGATAATGTCACCCCCTCAAGACAAAGGCTGGGCAGGTTTGCTGGCAACCCCTTAGAAGATTGGGAGCACAGAGATCCACTGTGTGCACAGTGTCTACCTGGGCCCCATTCTATATTACAGGACTTGGGGAACATATACGAACATGAAAATCATGCTGTCTACTTTGCCTTGAGAAATAATCTAAATCTATCTGGGTTTACTGTTTCCTCATCACAGGAATCTATAGAAGTGGAGTGAGCCAACCTAGTGACTGACTGTTGCGTGGGAACTCCTTAACACTCCTCCTTTTATGTTCTCAATCGTCATACAAGCACCACTATCTACTACGTTGCCCTGACCATCAATCTTGACTCCTGCCCCTCATTCACCAGCCCCATCATATTCAGTCAGTCACCAAGTCCTATTTATTCTATCATCTAAATTTCTCTCAAATCACCTACTTCTCTCTCCATTCCCACGGCCTTTATCCTACTTGAGGTCATTATCCGCTCTCATCAAGGTGCCTAATTTGTGTCACTGCCTCCAGTTTGCCCTACTTCACCCATTCTTCACACTGCAGCTGGAATGACCTGTTTATGTCATTTCTTTGCCCTCAGGATAAAGTCCAAACTTCTTAGGATTACAAGGTATTTCAAGGTCAGAACTTACATAAAATGTTTCTTGAAATTCCATTTGTGATTATATCACCTAAGAGAGGCAGGAAAGGGAAGGAGAAAGTGAGAGATTAGCCCACTTCTAACATAAAAGACTGTGGGGCAAAGCATAAGTAGGGTGTGGTGGACCTTAGTGGATTTGTCATAGTTTCTCTTATCCTTATTCATGAAGATTTGAGCCCAACTTAACTCAATGACTTCCTCTGTTAGAACTGGTAACCAAAAAAGGGGCCCAAATAGTCAAAAAGGGCCGCTATCATTTTATTCATTGCCAGCCACATTTACACTGATGAAGAGAATGTTCAGGCTATAAGCAAATATTGCCTTCTTGAGACTAGACTTGGGATGAGAGATTGATGTCAAATCTATCTCCTCTTTTTGGTTCATGGCACTCAATAAGGAGACCTCTTTTCTTTTTAAATGCTCAGTGTTAGGCATGCTTAATTCAGATGAATCACGTTGATTCAGCTGGAGAAAATTCAGATGAGATTCACCCTGGCTTGTTGTCTGGTTTAGTTCCTCTTCTTCATGACTTAGCTTAGATTTTATCTCTTCCAGAAAGCCTTCTCTGACTCCCAAAGTAGGGTTATATGTCTTTCCTATATGCTTTCTCATGTTTTAGCATTTAATACACAGTATTAAAATTATCTATAAATTTGCTTCTCTCTCCAACTAGAACGTAACCTCTTTTAAGACAGTAGGTCTAACTCAATATATCCTCAATGCTAGCATCATGCCTGGCACATAGGAGGTACCAAAAAAATAATTGTGCAGAATAAATAAATAATCTGATCAGGCTTTTAAAAATCAGAAGGGACTTACAATCTTGAGGGGAAAAAAAAGGAAGAGGAGAGGGATTTAGGTTGTAGAGCTTTTCTTATCTCCTACCACATGCTCACACATACATAGACACACTGACATGACATATCACTGATGTTTTCCCTAATTTCAACAGCCCTCTCACTCCTAGGTTTAGAGTTTCAGGGATACCAGAAGCTTTCATGAGAAAAGAGAAAATGCATTTTTTTTCAAAGATTTGTTCATGTAAGGCAGAGTTTAATGTAATCTCTACATAAATCAAGTTTGTTTCAAGGCCAGGAGCACTAAGATGGTGAAGGTAAGATGACAGCTTAATTAGATAATTTCTTTATCAATTTTTTAGGATCAAAGATCCTCATCGTTGCCCACTATCCTCTCCAAATTGCTGAGGTATTTCTGGCCTCTGGTTCTGAATTTTGAGAGGAGAAGCTTAGAATGCTGCTAAGCTTTCTTCCAAGAACTTACCCAGAGCAGCCAACATAGTTCCTCTACAAAGTCAAAAAAGAGAACTTTCAGGCAACTGGTGCCATGGAAGGTCTCAAAAATGCCTATGATCACAGCAGTGTAAATAGCTTAGGGAGACACTAGTGCCCTGGAAGTCCCTAGTTGGTTACCCCAATTTAAATTTTCAGAGTTTTCTTTGGCCAATGGTTCCATCAGCTATGAAATGATTTCTGGTAGGATCACTGTAGCTCGACTTTATAATTTTACAACCTAGTTCTTTTAGAATATAGAAAGCAAAGTTCTTAAACTCACAGAATGTTTTCCTTCATGTAAAGAATAAATATATCATCACCTTTGAAGATAAATCTTGGTTCCAGTAATGACTCTGCAACTTGCTATGTGACCTTGGAGTAATAACTTAAAACCTTCTGAGCCTCAGCTTCCTCTTTGATGTGAGGATTAATTAAATAACAATGCAATATGCCTATAACATTACCCACTATGCTATTGATGCTCAATAAATGGTAGCTATAATTTTGTAAGATTCTTTATAACAGGGGTTAGCAAACCTCAGGCGGCAGGTCAATTCTGCCCAACACCTGTTTTATTGGAACACACTTTATTATATACAAAGTTTTATTGGAACAAAGCCACAATCATTTGTTTACGGACTGTCTATGACTGCTTCTCCACTACAATGACAGAGTTGCGTGGCAGACAGAGTAAGGACAGAGTTATAACAGACCAGATGGCCCACAAAACCTAAAACATTTACTATATAGCCCTTTACAGAAAAAGTTTGCTGACCCCCCTACTTATAACACAGATTTCACTACAACTTCTAAAATATTATCTCTTTTTAGACCATTAATAAACCCAATAAGCTTTCCTCGCTTTCTGTTCATAGGGCCCCAAATCACCTGACTAGATAGATGAAAATTGTTTTGATAATGTGAAAAAAATTGAAAGACATTTTAATAGTTGTTAGCATCCTCAAAACTTTGTCATTAAATGCAGTATATTCAGCCTCACAAAGATAATGGCTGATCTCATGGATCTTTTGCTTCAGTGACTGGATGTGGCTGAAAAATCTGATAGGGATGTCTACACAAAGTATTATACAAAATCCAACTCTTTGTAACAACCCAATTGCTTAATTATACTACTTTCATAGCTCTAGTCTAGGCTTAAAGAAAAAGACAGGAAGGCAGGTGTATTAGTCAGGGCTCTCTAGAGAAACAGAACCAAGAGGAGAGAGATATAAATAAAGATATTTAATATAATGAATTGACTCATGGGATTATGGAGACAGAATTCCAAGATCTGCAGTTGGCCAGCTGCAGACTCAAGGGAGTCAGTGGTGTAGTTCCAGTCCAAGTCCAAGGGCCTGAGAACCATGAACACTGATGGTCGTTGGTCTAGTTTGAAACTGAAGGCCTGAGAACCAGGAGAGCCGATGGTGCAAGTTCTAGTCTGAAAGTCAGCAGGCTCAAGATCCAAGAAGAGCCAATTTCTCAGTTCCAGTCCAAAAACGAAAAGGTCTATGTGCCAGTTCAAGCCGTCAGGCAGAAGGAGCTCCTTCTCACTCATCCTTTTTGTTCTATTCATATCTTCAACTGATTGCAGGAGGCCCACCCACATTAGGGAGGACAATCTTCTTTATTCAGCCTACCAATTCAAATATTAATCTCATCCAGAAAAACCTTCACAGACATACCCAGAATAATATTTGACCAAATATCTGGGCACCTCATGGCCCAATGAAGTTGACACATAATATTAACCACCACAGCAGGCAGGCAGCTGAGAAGCAAACATTTCTATCAAGTAGAAAATATAGGACTCTCATATACACAAGCAAGATTCTGTGAAGACTTTTTTATTGCTACTACATGAATGCATGTAAAAACTAGGGTTTTAAAAACTACTTAAGCAAAATATCTAAGGGAGCAATTCTACACACTAGAAAACTAAGATCCTATGTTAGAATTAGCACTTCCTGAAGCTACAAACACAAATACGTAAACAAGCATATGTATGACAGAGGGTAAAATTTATCAGGGCTTTTTTAAAACAACGGGTTATATGCTAGATTACACTCTTTTCTTGAAGGCATCATGAAGTAGACCACACCAAAAACTTTCATTAGATTTCAACAGTCATATTTACCAAAATATGCTTTTTCTTTCAACTAACACTTCAAACACTTTATATAATTGTTAAGACCTAGACATGGGTACTGTGTAGATCATCTTACTTTTCTCCTTTACTACAAAAACTCAATAGGAAAACATGTTTTAACCTTGTAAAATATCAACACCAAACCATTCATTAACTATATTTTCTTAATATTTACCTTCTAATGTGCTTATTAAGCCAAATATTTCTTCATCTTTGAATACTTTAGAGATAATAGCAAGGTACTATAATTACAGAAATTAATCAATTATAGACAATTTATTGTAAATCTTATCACTTCATTTAAAAATCCTATTGTAAATCTTCCTCCTTTACAAAAAGCAAAAGCAAGTGTTTTTCAGAATTACAATATTTTCTGCTCTACTGCTTTGCATCCAATAGAGTAAACACAAGCTAAGAAATTCTATTTCCGGAGGCCTGTTGACATCACTGATTATGGTTTTGCATAAACAAGGAAATATCAATTAGAGCTGTGTACTAAGACCAAATATCAAACAGTTGGAATAGGAGGCAACTAATGGAAACAACAACTTTTTAAAGACCTTTGTGCCTCAAAATCACTAATTCAGTTTGAACAGAGTCTACACTTAGCAAAATATTTCCATACTCTCAACTAACTTTTTTTCAAGTTAGAGTTATATAACTCTATAGGTCTGGATATAGCTACAAGGTAACTAAAGGATATATAACACCATCATCTAGGCAGTATTTCCAAAACAGTGTTATATGAAAGACTAATGTCTCAAGAGATGTCAAGAGGTGTTCATGGGTAGAATGTGCTTAGGAGTGGTAGTCAAGCAAGTGTGGGAAATGCTGAGTTAAACAAAATCAAACAGGTTTCTTTATTGTAAGCTTTCTCAGTACCTTTATGCATAATGAATATTCAAGAGAAAGATATAGGAAGCAATGTTTCCCAAACTTATTTAAGAATGGGATGCTTTTTTATTTATTTATTTTTTTTTAGGAAGATTGGCCCTGAGCTAACATCCATGCCCATCTTCCTCTACTTTATATGCGGGACGCCTACCACAGCGTGGCTTTTGCCAAGCGCTGCCATGTCTGCACCAGGGATCCGAGCCGGCGAAACCCGGGCCGCAGAAAAGCGGAATGTGTGAACTTAACCGCTGCGCCACAGGGCCAGCCCCAACAATGGGATGCTTTTAACAAATCTCTTAACATATTGTGGGACATTAATGTTCCGTAAAACAATTTTAAAAGGGATCTATGTGATCTCCAACAATAAGGAGGTGATTGTATTTATGATCTTCCACCTGTATCTGTCACTGTCAACATGATAACCTAGCAAACATTTTCAGAAAGATGATAGCCCAGTTATTTAAAAAATACTCCTAGTAAAGGCAGAATTACTAATAACTCCATTTTAATAAGATAGGAACAAATTGGAAATCTGAGTTTTGATTAACATAATGATGGCAATCATATTGAAAGAACTCCTCTGCCTGACGGCTTGAACTGGCACATAGGCCTTTTCCTTTTGGGACTGGAACTGAGAAATTGGCTCTTCTTGGATCTTGAGCTTACTGACTTTCAGACTAGAACTTGCACCATCGGCTCTCCTGGTTCTCAGGCCTTCAGTTTCAAACTAGACCAACGACCATCAGTGTTCATGGTTCTCAGGCCCTTGGACTTGGACTGGAACTACACCACTGACTCCCTTGAGTCTGCAGCTGGCCAACTGCAGATCTTGGAATTCTAAGGCTGTACAGTCATATGAGTCAATCCATTATATTAAATCTCTTTATTTATATCTCTCTCTCCTATCAGTTCTATTCATATCAATATTAGTTGGATACAGCTAAAGTAGTAGTTATAGGGAAATTTATAGGTTTAAGTTGTTATTTTAGAAAAAAATTACTCAATCCACTAAGCTTCCACTTTAAGAAACAACGGGAAAAAAGGACAAGAAGGCCCTTACACCTGAAAAAAAAAAAAGAAAGAAAGGGTTTACAAAGCCTTGAGCAAGGAGATAAATAGGCAGACAAAATCAGAAAATTGCAGCTTAAGGTAGAATTATTTCTACCTTAAGTGTTTGGTAGAAATCATCAGTGAAGCCATCTGGACCTAGACTTTTCTTTGTGGCAAGGTATTAAAAGATATAGGACTATTCAGCTTTGGTAATTTGTATCTTTCAGGAAATTTATTCATTTCATCTAAGTGGTCAAACTTATTGGCATAATTTCTCTTCTTATTTTAATGTCTAAAATATATATGGTGATTTCCCCTTTTCTATTCGGTTATTGATAATTGTATCCTCTCTTTTTTTCTTCAGCAGTCTAGCTAGTTTATCAATTTTTTCAATCTTTTCAAAGACCTAGCTTTTTATTTCATTGAATTTTCTCTACTGTTAACCCTTATTCTATTTTACTGCTTTCTAGTGTTTCTACTCTTATTTTCTTCCTTTTTCTAATTTTGGATTTAACTTGTCCTGCAATTGCAGCTCTCTATCAGAACAGGTTAGAAAACACTTAATTATAACACTAAACATAAAGGGAAGGAAAACATCAAAAATAACTATAATCACTTCATTTTAACCACAAACTCACCACGCAAAATAAGTAAGTTGTGACAATAACTTAGGGAAGAGGAAAGGGATGCAAACTGCTTAGACTAAGGAAATAAGAGGATATCAGAAAATGGACTATCTCATCTATGAGATCTTTTATACAACCATCATGGTAACCACTAAACAAAAAATCAAACAGAGATACAAATGATAAATAAAGAGAAAACCATCATAGAGAGCCACCAAACTGAATTGGCAGTCTGAAATACATGGGATGAGAAAAAAGGGAAATACAGAACAACCAGAAAACAAGTGATAAAAATGGTAGCATTAAGCCCTCATATATTAATAATCACTCTAAATGTAAATGGATTGAACTCTCTGATCAAAAGACATAGAATGGCTGGATGGATTAAAAAACAAGACCCAACAATATTCTGCCTCCAGGAAACACATCTCCACTCTAAAGAAAAACACAGGCTCAGAGTGAAGGGATGGAATATGACACTCCAAGCAAACAGCAAACAAAAGAAAGCAGGTGTTAACATACTTATATTAGACAAAGTAGACTTCAAGAAAAAAATGCAATGAGAGACAAAGATGGGCAGTATATAATGATAAAAGGGACACTCCACCAAGAGGACATAACACATAAATATATATGTACCTAACACAGGAGCACCAAAGTACATAAAACAACTATTAACAGACCTAAAAGGGGATATTAATAGCAACACAATAATAGTAGGGGACCTTAACACCCCACTTACGTCAACAGATAGATCATCCAGACAGAAAGTCAACAAGGAAATAGTGGAATTAATGAAAAACTAGATCAGATGGACTTAATAGACATATATATAGAACACTCCATCCATAAACAGCCAAATACACATTCTTCTCAAGTGCACATGGAACATTCTCAAAGATAGATCATATGGTTGGAAATAAGGGAAGCCTCAATAAATTTAAGAAGATTAAAATCATATCAAGCATCTCTTCCAACCATAATGCTTTGAAACTAGAAATCAACTACAAGAAAAAAGCTGGGAAAGTGACAAATATGTGGAGACTAAACAACAAGCTACTGAACAACCAATGAATCACTGAAGAAATCAAAGGAGAAATCAAAAAATATCTGGAGACAAATGAAAATGAAAATAAATACACCATACCAATTCACAAGGGATGCAGCAAAAGCAGAACTAAGAGGGAAATTCATAGCAATGCAGGCCCAACTTAACAAACAAGAAAAATATCAAATAAGCAATTTTAAACTACACCTAACCGAAGTAGAAAAAAGAAGAACAAACAAAGCCCAAAATCAGCACAAGGAGGGAACAATAAAAATTAGAGCAGAAATAAATGAAATTGAAACCAAAAAACAGTGGAAAGAATCAATGAAACTAAAAGCTAGTTCTCTGATAAGATAAACAAAATTGACAAACCTTTAGCCAGACTCACTAGGAAAAGAAGAGAGAAGACTCAAATAAATAAAATTAGAAATGAAAGAAGAGAAATTACAATGGATACCACAGAAATACAAAGGATTATAGGAGAATACTATGAAAAACCATATGCCAACAAATCGGAGAACCTAGGAGAAATGGATAAATTCTTAGACTCACAAAACCTCCCAAAACTGAATCAAGAAGAAATAGAGAGTCTGAATAGACAAATCACAAGTAAAGAGACTGAAATGGCAATCAAAAACCTCCCAAAAAATAAAAGTCCAGGACCAGATGGCTTCTCTGAAGAATCCTACCAAACATTCAAAGAAGATTTAGTACCTATCTTCCTCAAACTATTCCAAAAAATTGAAGAAGATGGAATACTTCCTAAGACATTTTACAAGGCCAACATCGCCCTGACCCCAAAGCCAGACAAGGACAACACAAACAAGGAAAATTACAGGTCAGTATCGCTGATGAACATAGATGCAAAAATCCTCAACAAAATATTGGCAAACTGAATACAGCAATACATTAAAACGATCATATACCATGATCAACTGGGATTTATACCAGGGACACAGGGATGGTTCAAAATCTGCAAATCAATCAATGTGATACACCACATCAACAAAATGAGGGATAAAGACCACACAATCCTCTCAATAGATGCAGAGAAAGTATTTGACAAGACCTAACATTCATTTATGATAAAAAAATAAAACTCTCAATAAAGTGGGTGTAGAAGGAAAGTGCCTTAACACAATAACAGCCATATATGACAAACCCACAGCCAACATCATATTCAATGGGGAAAAACTAAAAGCCATCCCTCTGGGAACAGGAACAAGACAAGGGTGCCCACTCTTTGTCACTCTTATTCAACATAGTACTGGAGGTTTTGGCTAGAGCAATTAGGCAAGAAAAAGAAATAAAAAATATCCAAATTGGCAATGAAGAAGTGAAACTTTCGCTGTTGCAGATGACATGATTTTATACATAGAACACCCTAAAGAACCCATCAGAAAACTATTAGAAATAATCAACTACAGCAAAGTTGCAGCATACAAAATCAACTTACAAAAATCACTTGCATTTCTATACACTAATAATGAACCAACAGAAAGAGAACTCAAGAATACAATCCCATTTACAATCGCAACAAAAAGAACAAAATATTTAGGAATAAGCTTAACCAAGGAGGTGAAAAACCTATACAATGAAAACTATAAGACGTTATTGAAAGAAATCGATAAAGATACAAAGAAATGGAAAGACATTCCAAGCACATGGATTAGAAGAGTAAACAGTCAAAATGTCCACATTACCTAAAGCAATGTACAGATTAAATGCAATCCCAATCAGAATCCCAATAACATTCTTCACAGAAACATAACAAAGAATCCTAAATTTTATATGGGGCAACAAAAGCCCCTGAACAACTAAAGCAAACCTGAGAAAAAAGAACAAAGGTGGAGGCATCACAATCCCAGACTTCAAAATATACTACAAAGCTATAGTAATCAAAACAGCATGCTACTGATACAAAAACAGGCACACAGATCAATGGATCAGAATTGAAAGCCAAGAAATAAAACCACACATCTATGGACAGCTTATCTTTGACAAAGCAGGTAAGAACATACAATTAAGAAAGGAAAAGTGAATACATAGTGTGGGGAAAACTGCACAGCCACATGTAAAAGAATGAAAGTAGACTATTATCTTTCAGCATACACAAAAAGTAAATCAAAATGGACTAAAGACAAAAGTAAGCCGTGAAACCATAAAACTCCTAGAAGAAAATATAGGCAGTACACTCTTTGACATCGGTCTTGGAAGGATCTTTTCGAATACCATCTCTACTTGGGCAATGGAAACAAAAGAAAAAATAAACAAGTGGGACTTCACCAGACAAAAGAGCTCCTGCAAGGCAAAGGAAACCAGGAACAAAACAAAAAGACAACCCATCAATTGGGAGAAAATATTTGCAAATCATAAATCTGACAGGGAGTTAATCTCCAAAATATATAAAGAACTCACACAATTCAACAACAAAAAAAAAAACAACCTGATCAAAAGATGGGCAGAGGATATAAAAAGACATTTTTCCAAAGAAGATATACAGATGGCCAATAGGCATATGAAAAGATGTTCAACATCACTAATCATCAAGGAAATGCAAATCAAAACCACACTGAGATATCACCTTACACCCGTTAGAATGGCTATAATCACCAAGACAAAAAATAACAAATGTTGGAGAGGATGTAGAGAAAAGGGAACCCTCATACACTGCTGATGGGAATGCAAACTGGTGCAGCCACTATGAAAAACAGTATAGAGATTTCTCAAAAAGTTAAAACTAGAAATACCATACAACCCAGCCATCCCACTGCTGGGCATTTATCCAAAGAACTTGAAATCAACAATTTCAAGAGACTTATGCACCCCTATGTTCACTGCAGCATTATTCGCAATAGCCAAAATGTGGAAGCAATCCAAGTGCCCATCGACTGATGAATAGACAAAGAAGATATGGTGTATATGTATATACATACAACGGAATACTACTCAGCCATAAAAAAAGACAAAATGGTCCCATTCTCAACAACATGGATGGAACTTGAGAGTATTAGATTAAGCAAAATAAGCCAGACAGAGAAAGACAAATAGTGTATGATTTCACTCATATGTGAAAGATAAACAAATACATAGACAAAGAGAACAGATTAGTGGTTATCAGAGGGAAAGGGGGTTGTGGGTGGGCATAATGGGTAAAGGAGCACATATATACGGTGACAGACAAACAATAATGTACAACTGAAATTTCACAATTTTATAAACTATTATGACCTCAATAAAATTTAAAAGAAAATGGGAGAAAATACTTACCAAAGTTTTATCTGATAAAGTATTTGTATCCATAATACGTAAGAGCTCACAGAACTCAAAGTAAGGAAACAACTCAATTTTTTTAAATAGACAAAAGATTTAAACAGATACTTCTCAAAAAAATATACAAATGGAAAATAAACACATGAAAAGATGCTCAACATCATTAGTCACTAGGAAAATGCAAATTAAAACCACAATGAGATGTAACTAGATACAACGAAGCACCAGAGTGACTAAAATTAAAATGTTAATAACACTCAATGATAACAAGACTGTGGAGCAATTCAACTTTCGCACATTCCTAGTGGGAATATAAAATGATACAATCACTTTGGAAAACAATTTGAATTATACATGTAAAATTGGTAAACTTTATGTAATTTATACCTCAATAAAGCTGAATTTAAAAAATCAACTTGACAAAATATTTTTAAATTAGTAAGATAAAATTCTGATAACATCCTGTAGTTGTTTAACATTTTTGAAATACTAGACAATTTTTTCCTCTATTGTACTTAGATTCTTCCTCCATTCAAGCTTCACTTCACCTCAGGGAAAGCAGTGACAATAGAAAACAGAAACAAGGGTCTTTTTCCTGACCTATAAATTTCAAAATCCTGGGCCTTGAGAATAATGGAAAGGACTTGGAACTTAGGCTTACCCAAGCCAGGCAGGTGTATAATATAAAACAAAAGGGAATGTGGGGACTGGAGCGAGCAAACCCTGCAAGGAGCCGCTATGCAGCTCCAGGTGATTGTCACATATGGAAATATGAGTCCAGTGCTGCCAGATCATTACCCACTCCCCCAAAAGAAATCTGGAGATTCAGATTTTTATGCGAATTTTCCCAATTTTTGAAATACTTCCCAAGCAAAAAGCACTTCCGTGGATCAAATTCAGCCTGTGGATTTGCAACATCTGGCATGGAAAACAGATTGAGAACACCTTAAAAATGAAACAAAACAAAGAAGAACACAACTTCTTCACCCTCCAGACTTGATGAAAATTCCCTGGAACAGAGGGAAAAAAAAGTCAAAGGAACAATGGATGCAGACATTGTTCTTACAAGGGAACAGAGGCAATCTGTGTCCCATTTCCTAGGTACAGACTCAGGGAGACAGGAAGATTCCACAGAACTGGACAGGTGATGTGAGGGGCAAACAGGCATTAGCCTCATAGGGTTTCCCAAACCCCACTCAGCCCAGGAGGCTAAGGCAAGCAGCAGTCTCAGGGAATTCTCCACATCTTAGCGGAGTTTGGGGACCACAGAAAGATTACAATATTATCAATAGCATGAAAGTTGCAGGAAGAGCTGCTTTTACCAGCTAAAACCTTGTGGATGGGAATGAGGAATGAGTCAGCAGCAACCCGTGAGGACCAACTAACTTGAGAAACAAGATGAAGAATGAACATTTCTACAGATGTCACCACTGCGGAAAGATGAAGATGTCTAGTAAGACCCTCCACCCCTACCCAACAATTAGCAGAACACCAGGAAAAGGTAAGCAACCCCCAATTAACATTAAAATTTCAGCCACCTGGGCAGACTAGGGGCTCAAAATAGAAACTGTTACAAAAAAATAAAAAGTATATTCCTTGAACATGTGATGCCGTAGACTGAGATGTACTTCTACAGCCTGCTGTAAGCAAAGCGGTTATCAAGGAAAGGGGGGAGCTTTTTATTTTGTTTGCTTTCTTCAGATGAATTATGCCAAATAAATGTTGGATTTGGTAATATGCTCTACAGATAGGCCACCATAGCACGAGACTTCGAATCACTACTACTCAACAAAGTACAGCCTAAGCTCTTAGATGACCTCTGTCACAATTTTACTAGACAAACTGAGTTATCAAACATATTTACTAAGCTTCCCAAATTCATTTCCAAGTAATAAATTATCTTAGAGCAAGTCTAAATGATTGGTAACACTGGACAAAGTGAGTAAAACTCACTTATTCTGCAACTATTTAAATAAATACAATAATAATACCACCAGAATCCATTAGTTTACACTGGGAAAAGTGTTGGTCTGAGGCATTAACAAGGAAGAAGCAGAGAGGTTGTCACAATGTGTGTGTGTGTGTGTGTGTGTGTGTGTGTGTGTGTGTCTGTATAAAAAACTGTATTTTCAGAGGCCTGCCCAGTAGCATAGTGATTAAGTTCACATGCTCTGCTTTGGCGGCCTGGGGTATGCAAGTGTGGATCCTGGGCATAGACCTACACACCACTCATTGAGCCACGCTGTGGCAGTGTCCCACATACAAAACAGTGGAAGACTGACACAGATGTTAGCTCAGGGACAATCTTCCTCAAGCAAAAAGAGGAAGATTGGAACAGATTTTAGGTCAAGGCCGATTTTCCTCACCAAAAAAAATTTGTATTTTCTAATTTTTCTAAAATGACCACATAGTCTTTTAATTTCCAGAAAATAATTAGGAAGTATGTGTTTTAAAATAGAAGACAAGCCTTTTAATCACCCCTTTAATATATTCTTAGAAATTTAACAACACATTGCCTGTTAAACATGATTATTACCCAGATTACACTGTTCCAATCACCTAAGTAATTCAGGCAAAGAGCCTATTTTAGTGTGAATATTCAGATTATTAACCAAGTACTTACAGCAGCTGTGGCACAACAGGACTTCTGAGCTTCAGTTTTCTACTCTATAAAATGGGGACAAATCCCTGCACAGCCTAACATTTGCAAAAGCATCTAGTACAGTATCTGACACATAACAAGCCCACAAAAATATTTACTGAATTAGCCACCACTGACTTTACTTCTGCTGGCCTCTGAAAGAACAATTCAATGAAATCTTTCTAGGAAAACAGTCACCTGTTCCATCATGGTACTCTTCCAAAGGTAAAACAGACCTTCAGTAGAGTCACCCAGTGCAAGCTGTTCCTGAACAACCAGTTCCCATTCCTATCATGGTATTTATATTGATAAATGCAGCTGAGTAAGTGCCTAAGAATTCTCCTGATACCTTGCAGCTCTGCTTTCATCTGAGAAAACATTCCTAGAGAGAAGTGAGCCCACGTTGCCTCCCTGTTCTCAACACTCTAAGTGTGCTGACTTGCCATGACACTTAGAATAAAATCCAAGGAGTTTACTGTGGCCTATCAGCCTTTTCATGATCTGCCTGTGCCTAACTCTTAACCTCAATTCCTAACACTCTCCCCTCCATCCACTGTACTTCTTGCTGATCCTTGAACACACCAAATATTAGCCTTTGCACTTGACTCATCCCGCTGCCAGGTACACACTGCGCTGAAACTCAGACAGCTTGTTCCCTCACTTCATTCAAATTCCTGCTTAAGTATCACCTCCACAGAGAAAACTTCCTTGACTACCCTTTCTAAAGTAGCATAATCTGTTATTCTCTATCCCCTTAATCTGATGTTTTTTCCACATAACAAATCAAATACATATTTATTCATCTGTTGTAACGTAAGTTCCATGAGGATAAAGACTTCACCTCATTAACTATTATATCACCAGAGCCCAGAATACTGCCCGGTATAAAGTGAGATTAAATTATCATTGACAGTGAATCTGTTGAATTAAGTAAGTAGGCAGATTTGAATATTCAAGTAAGCTTTCCTCGACTGACAGTGGAATGAGGAGTAAGATCAGTGACGTTATATTGGCCATGGGAACACAGAACACTTGTGGATGGAAAGGGTAAAAGGCTAGAGGAACTGGATTAGCACCAGAATTAGAGTAAGATTTTTAATAACTGCAGGATGGAAGCAAAAGGAAGAAGGCCAGGCCTCAGATGGTTGAGGCCTGAGCAGCAGAATAGAGAAAAATCTCCCTTTTTTTCATCCCACCCACTCTCCCTCCTCATCTACCCACTTTTGCCTTCTCTTTTCTTCTGCCTCTTTTGCTTCCTCTATCATAAATGGGTTGCACATGCCATATTATTAACTATAGGGACTGTGTTTTACAACAGACAATCAACATCTTTGACTTCTATTCTCACATTCCATTAAAAAAAATTATGACACATCCACTAAAGTATATTTGCTAAAATCCTAAGCCTGGCATTACCTTTTTTTATTAAGCTGATTCTGCTGCTTATTCAAGTTAAAATACATGAAAACTGGCAAGCAGTCCCATCGGGCTTATAAATAATTGTTTGTGCATATATGCCTCTCCTCACTCCTCACCAAATGACACTGGGCTTGGTGTTCAACTGGACTCTTTAAGGAATAATTTCTAGTACATTAGCAGTAGCCAACATAATATCTATTAATTTTAGTCAAGTACCTCTCAAAATATAATTCCCCAGAAAGTCAACTTACTGATTTTGAAATCCTTTCATAAGAGGTTACAGTAGAATATGATCTCCGTAATTCAAAATGAATCTTGAGAAAGTAAACTGTAAATCAAATTTTTAGGAGAAATTCATAGTGAAGTTCACATTTGCCCATAAATTCTAGAAAACAAAGAAAAATCAAAGTAAGGAGAAATGGGGTTTTTTTTTAACATCAGGCATATTTACAAGTGGCACGCATTAAGATTTAGAGACTACATGATGACTGACTTAGAGCTAATCAATGTACTCAATAACAGACAAGATACCCAGTCTTAAATAATTTATTCCATTATTTTGTAACTACACTTAAATTAATTCCAATTACAACCCTAAGTTCAAGACTTAAGAGAAAGAGAAGTTAATTCTACAAATTAAAACTCAAAAGAATAGAGCATTAATCTCCTCTGTATCTGCCTGTTTCATCTGTCCAATTCCCCACACCCACACTCCCTGTCTCTGTCATTGTACATTCAAGTCTAGAGTACTATCTAGTCTGATAGGGTTACTGTAAAATACAGATAGCTAGCAGCGTGACTTACTATTTGCTTTTCTTAGTTCCAAGAAAGAAGGATGCCGATACCAATGCAAAAGGGTGATCATTTTTGTATATATGTCTCTCCTCACCCCTCACCAAAGCTGTATCTTCACTGACATATATTCAATGGAAAATGTGACAAGTGCAGAATGTAACAACTGTTTGTATTTGTCTGTATTAGTACCACAACATATTTACCAATGGTGAAGGGATAGGTTCAAATTTATTTATTTATTTGTGTGTTGGTTTGTTTGTTTTATTTATTTTAAAGATTGGCACCTGAGCTAACATCCGTTGCCAATTTTTTTTTCTTCTTCTCCCCAAAGCCCCCCCAGTACACAGTTATATATTCTAGTTGTAGGTCCTTCTGCCTCTGATGTGTAGGACGTCACCTCAGCATGGCCCAATGAATTGTGCTAGGTCCGTACCCAGGATACGAACCAGCAAAATCCTGGAGTGCCAAAACAGAGGCGAACTTAACCATTCGGCCATGTAGCCAGCCCCAGGGAAAGGTCCAAATTCAGATTAGCAGCCTATCTGGCTTAAAACAAAATACATCTCCCTAAAGCGATTCTATATTGAAATAACTCATAACCATAAAAGGTAAGTATTTACAGGAGAGAAATCTAGAACAATAGTAATAGAAGCAAAATATTCCGCTTTTCATGTTCACTAACTTGGTGTTAACTTAAAGAAATGTGACATTGCTATCAGTGTAGTACAATGAACATGAAAAGGTACCCCATGTACAAAGAAAATATGAAAATCCCTAAAGACAACAGCAAAAACAAAAATTATGTTTTCTCTTTTCCTTTCGCATGCCCTTCATGTTAGCTTGAGAGAATATGACCTTGTTATCTACATACTATAATAAAAATAAAATTGTTTGCCAGTGTGCCTAGATGGAGGCTTCAAAAACAACTAAGTAAAACTGCATTTCTCTGTGCCTCATAGAAGATCCACCATACAGGACCCAGTTCTCATTTCCCTATGTCAGAAGCTGTACTAAATGCAGCTAAACAAGAAAAATATCTAAATAACTCTCAGAAGTAGCATACACAGATATTACATCTGTGTTGAAATCTCAAATCTTACATTATCTAAAGATTTAAACCACCTTTAGAACAGAATTTATTAAAATTCTAAATTTATATTGTGCTTATCTTTTTTGTAAGTGGATATATTCCTAGTAACATGTGTATATGTGAAATTACTCATATAAATAAAAGAATATAGTCATTTCAGGAATTAATAGAAAAACAGACATCTGCATGGAACATTTCCCTCATTAGATATTATCCTTTTAGCATATTTTTCCTATTTCTGATTTTACTACAAAATAAAATGAGCTGATTTTTACCCTTAAATTTCCCTATAATGTATACTGCCAATAATGCAAATACTTTAATTGCACATTAGAAGAATCTCATTTTCCTCTAAAAACTGCTATAGAAATTAGCCTCAAAGAGACCTCATAATACATAGAAAAACCAAGATAGGACAATGTCAAGTTGGCACACCAGTTAATACTAATTTAAAGATTACTTTTAAATGAAAAGCTAGCTTTTCAAAAATCCCAGGCAAGATCACATGGGTCACTAGAATGTTATTTGGCCACTTTCTAAATTAGTGCCAAACTGAATCAATTAGACAAGAATCAATTAGCAAAAAACTATACACTAATCAACTGACTTAACAACTAGCCAAATTGTATTTTCAAAAAAACAATTCACTCTTTTCTCAGAATAGTCACATTTGGGGCTAGTGGGAGTATAAATTGGCACTTTTCTAGAAAGCAATTTGGCGTAATATATCAAATGTTGGTGTTCATTTTATTTGACCAGTAATCCTACTCCTAAGAACCATCCTAAGCAAATAAACAT
This sequence comes from Equus przewalskii, assembly GCF_037783145.1. Lineage (NCBI taxonomy): Eukaryota > Metazoa > Chordata > Mammalia > Perissodactyla > Equidae > Equus > Equus przewalskii. Next base: position 73,962,044 of record NC_091843.1, on the reverse strand, counting down.
AAATGCAAATAAAGTTTTTATATATAAAGATGTGCATTCCAACATTACTTATTGGAGCAGAAGGGAAAAAATGCAAACCTCCAAAGAGATTAGTTTTTAAAATGAATATTATGCAGCCATTTAAATTACAATTATGAATAAAATATAATGACCTAATAAAATTCTTACAACATATATACAAATTGCACCAAAATATTTACAGTGATTACCTTTGGTTGGTATAATTATAGGTTATTTTTATATGTCTTTTTCACATTTTTAGGAGCCAATACTGCTATTCAAGAAGCATTGAATATTCTACAGTGAACTATTATAAATAAAGGATTTTGGTTAGAAGCCATTTCATTGAGCGACAGTCATAAAAGATTTCACATGTATAGTGAAGAAAGGATTGCTGGTCATAAGTGGACGATTGTCATCAGCTGGCTTCTCCTGAAGCACCAAGGACAGTGGTACAGTTCCCCTGTTAATGTCTAACAACAGTCAAATTAGTAGACCGTTCATCTTAACAATTTGTATTTTCATCTAAACGTGAGTTTATTTAACAAATGGCTGCACTTCTCAGTAGGGACACTTAGGACAACAAAACTGTTTGAAAAAGGGATAGGAATCAATATTTATTGTGTATGTGATACACATGATGCTAAGCCCTCTACATATTTCATTTAATCCTTACAACTCTATAAGGTAGGTATTATTATCCCCATTTTTCAAAGGGAACTGAAGCTCAGAGAGGTTAGGGAACTTATCTAATTTCACAAAGCTAGCAAATAGACACAGTGGAATTTGAATCCAGCTTCTCCATATGCAGAACCCCTAATGGTATTAGTGAAGAAAATTAATAACTAGAATGATGGAATTGTTCATATTGCATAAGATAATAGTCTTGAAAATATTTCAACTGTAAAGCACAAAATAAATAATTTTGAAAAATGCAGTTGCTAATTTACTGGTCATTAATAGTTTTTAATGGATTCCACACAGTCAAGAGAAAGGCAAATAAATATGTTAACTAATGTTCAATGAGATAATACCTAATATTAACTGTTTCTGGAAATAATAGGTGTTTAATAAACACTTGGGGTATTGAACCAAACTAACCTGAGACTGGCTGATGAAAATAAAAATAGAAACAAATAAATGAATATCTCCCTGTCACTTTCCAAAAGATACACGAACACACTCTCACTCAAGATATAAAAAATTAAACTGATTAAATTATAATATGTAAATAATATGTTAAAACAACTGTTGATCATTAGATAGAAAATGTGGGGGAGAGGTAATTACATACATACAGAGTAAACAAATCCCACACACAAGGTAATGCATTTAGTCCCTCGTAAAATCAATACTATAAGGATCTAGGAGCTGATAAAATAATTAAGAAGTTTCCATTTTAACTCTTAAAATCCAACAATTAAAAATTTAATCTGAAAGTTACTTCCCTTTAAATAAAGCATTCCAGTGATTTCTAAAATTTTCCTATTTGGATAAAATTATTTGAAATCATAGCTCCTAACAATTTAAATAATCTCTTAAAATGCTGCCAACCAAGTCAGAGTTAAATGGCTATGGTTTTGATTCACAAAGATCTGATCTAAATAATTTTTGTCTATTTTTACCTATATATAAAACCTGCACCATCTATACTATTAAGATGATTAAACCAAGTTAAGGCCCACGTGTCCTGTAAATTTCCAAAGGTAAAAAATTTTTGTTGCTGGCAAATGCACCAGGGTCAACTTTTCATAAGCTAAAACAGACAAGCCAATTTAAACTGTTACAATCAAGGAGCAAAGTAGGACTAAAACACACACTCTAAGTCTATAAGTATGCTTAAGTGTATACATATTTAACAATGCTTAATCTACTCTTAAATACCAAACACACAAATATACAAAATAAAAACAAAACTACCCCTTTTAACATACAAAGGAATTAACACTATCTGGTACAATAACAGACTTTAGGTGTGTTGATATTCTGGATGGCAGACCCAGCTCAGCCACTGTTCAAATTTAAACCCCATTAAAGCATGGATAACCCATTCATTGATATTCAAGAAATTAATTAGCACCCCCCCAGATCATTTTCACAGTTTATTTTGAGTTTAAATGAGACTAATTTATAAAAATTATATCAGTATGCCCTATGTCTTCTTTATAATTATAAATCATATAATTTAAATGAATAAACAGAACCAAAAGATGGATCAAAATTAGAGATTATTGACCAAAAGAGAGTTATAAATAAGATGGAAAGGATTAGCAAAATCTATTGAGCTGTACTTATAAAATTAATCTCCTCTAATGTTTCAATAATTATATTTTTCAGGCAATTTTTGCGTAAAATTGTCAATCATCACATTTATAGCTTGTATAAGATTTGTAAATATAGATCAAATTTTAACCAGTTCAGAGAGTAAAAAATGTTTTAAAAAAAAGAATCATATAGTAATTTCTGAAAACGTGTTAACAATTTGTCACAGTGACTCAGATGCTAAGGTTGCTCATCCTACTCATTGTTACATTCCCAGAACAAGCATAGTGCCTGCAACACTCCAAGTAGTCACTCATATCAAACTGAGGTTTCATCCTTCAGCGGGCTGTGCCAAATTATTTTTTAAGTTAAGACATCCCGAACACTCTAGTGCATGTATGCCTATATGGAATTTTCTGGGAAGAGGATTAATACCTTTCATCACAGACTCAGATCACTATATGACACCAAAAAAGTTAAAAGCTACAGATCTAAAGAAAATATGGACATGCTGAATGTAGTCTGTGTCTCAAACACAGAGTAGAGAGCTAAGGCACCTCTAGAAACAGTTCAGAAGAGAAAGGTCAACTCTGGAAGAAAAATAAAGCGGTTTTTTTGGTTGCATTTTTCTCATCTGTTTGTTTGTTGCCCTTTTTGTTTTGCATATGTTAACCAAAATTAGAAGATTATTCAATTCTTCATTTAATGCAACAGGCACAAATGAGGCCACTGATAAAGTAACAGTAGAGCACACTTTAGAAAGGAACACTACTGTTATCATTAAGGATGCCTACAACAAGAAGAACAAGTATGAGGATGCATAAAATACCTTACTAGATAATTCTCCTTAGAATCCAGAGTTAGCTTATTAAATATTCTTTTTATTAATTTCTGTAGTCCCTGCTTGCTATAACTCAGTAAAATAGTGGCTAAACTTCACATGATAAAGGAAGCTAAATTTCACATCAATTCTCCCTCTACATATCTCTTAAAATCTTCTTTTAATTTTGAGCATCCTTATTTTGTAGGTAAACACCATACAGCCCTACCCCACCAAGCTCACTATATGTGCCCATCCTCATGCCAACTGTAACTAAAATGCTATAATTCCATATCATTAAATTAAGCAAGAGCCAAGTTTCAGACTTTACACTGTCTGATTACTAAGATCACATTAGCTCACTACTAGTGGTTTAGTCACTGTATCAACTATTGGTATTAAATCTTTGGATGCAATGAAAGTTAACAATGCAATTTTTATGTCACAAAAAAATCATTCAGTCTGTTTTCCCTCTTTGATTACAGTTCATTTAAGGGAAAAATGTTGCTGTATGGCTTGACAATGTTTTATGTGTCCTCGGCTGATAGAACACACAAAACGTTTGAATAGGCCCATTTATTTGAGCAGACATATTAAATAATACTTTAAATGTGAACATGCATGTCATAAATTTTGTAGTCTCTTTAAAGTAGGATAAATCTGGTACTTAAAATAGTCTTTGTTCAAAGCCATTTTTTTTCTAACAGTCATAAAGGGACTCTGATTTGTGCTGCATGAACAATGCCAGCATCATCATTTTAATGTTATCCATATGGGCTTCTAATAATAGATAAGAGTCTACATTTGTATTATATGTCTTAGAGACATTTAAAATCTAGATAAGGAAAGGCTGATTTCATTGGCCCCATAGTTAAAGGAAAGCAGACCCTAATTAAAAGAATTCTGTTCTGAATTAACTAGTTTGACATGTGCTAATTGACAGTTCCTGTGAAATGGTTCTAATTAAAGTCAATATGTCTTTTTCAATTAAAAGGAAATTAAGAATATACTAATATACATTAACAACTTAATCTGCCTTCAATATCCCATACATCAGCTGCTTTTTCTCCCCCCTAACGTTATTGGAGAACCATCTGACATGAATCATCTACTGTTTGCTTATGGTATCTCATTATTACTTCACACGAGCACAGCAGTAGTATATGTCCCCTTGAGGAAGAGGATAACCTACACATGCTTCAATTTTCAGAGCTCTCAACTCTTAGTTCATTAAAAAATAAGCCCACCTTTTTTAATTTAAAAAAATGGGCATTCTTAGAATCTTTGCTAACTGAAAACAAAGGCAAGTGTTCTCAATTAGTTGGTCTTTTTACTATAGGCTTTAGAGGTAATTGCATTCTGCTGGAAAGAAGGCTGGACTATGTTTTCATCATTTGGCTTGATTCAAAGTAAAGCTTGATTTGAGCAATATACAACAAAAAACATCTTTCAAATCATGTTCTGTTTCCCAAGTGAAACTTTGGGGAAATCTCAGGTGGGAATAATTCACATCGTATATATAACAGGAAAATAGAAAGCAAGATTGCTTAAATGCCAGCTCTAACAGAAGGCCCATCATATTCATAGAAAATGTAGCATTAGAGAAGCTGTTTATAGCAACATAACTAAATATTCAAATGTGCATTACTAAGGCTATGATGTTAGCAATTTTAATGCTAGAGAAAATATTAAACTCAAGCATCAATACTAAAGTACAGAGCATTAACATCAATGAAGAACTATAGAAAAGATTAAAACTATTTGTTTCTTATTAGATGATTATAATTTAGATATTTTAATTATAATATATTTTTAAAGAAAGTTTTTATAATAGCAAGATACTATATGCAGTTCTTTCATATGATATAGCTTATATTTTGATAGGAATTCCATCACAACCCTCTTTTACCAGAGTTTAAAATTCAACCATAAAATGTGGCTACTTATAGAATGAGGAAATTATTTTACTTAATTTCACCAAAACTAGCTTATTCACATTTAACACAGACAAAGAACAAAGGTAAACAAGTCATTTCCACTTCTGCACTTTTATTCACTTACATTTTTAAAAGATAAAATTTGCTATCACCTGTAGCATTCTGAGTATGTGTGGGACAGGCGGAAAGACAGTAAGCCAGCCAGTCAACCCAAGATCTCTCATTGAATGTGTTTTTTCCCTAAATGTACTCTATTATTCTCTTCTGAGTAGTTGCAAAAAACTTTAATAAGAATAATCTTAAGTGGGACTCTAAAAACAGTTGAAGTCTAATGAATTTCCAGAATGAGTAAATACACATTAACACATGTTCAAAACAGCACCTCCTTACAATTATAAATAAAATCAGACTCAATAGTCAAAATGCAGTGCTATTTATCACCCTGTAGAGCCTCCAGTTTGATTTTCAGTCCTAGGATCTTGCTCCTCAAGCTGGCATAGACTGGAAATGTGCAGTAACAGCATGTACTCAGCTTTTTGAAATGGGAGAGAAGCCAATGCAGCAACTTTTCTGCCCGATTAAAGATCATTGTCTATAGCAGGTCTACACAACATAAGGCCTACAGACTTCACACGGCCATGAAGCAATTGTTCATGACCCACCCACATATTTGAGAAGGAGGAGCAAGTAGAAAAGACAGGTAATATGGCACCCAAGTCAGCAACAAGAGATAGAACAAGGCTGTTCTACAGACTCCACCTCTCATTTCACAGTTTACAATTACAATCCCCATATCTAAACCCAGGATAAAAATCAGTGTGATGTGTCAACCCTTCCAACAAAGGCATTCCCTGTGCTAACACTAGACTAGTATAAAAACTTCCTAGAGGGCAGGAACTGTATTGAACTAAACTAGGAAAACCCTATAGCATTCACCTGACAGCTTATACTCTGAGCTGCCAGCAAGTATTTCTTGATGATCCTCATGGTTTATATTTTCTTTAAGAACTTGTTTTCATCTATTTCTCATGCTCCTGTCATTTAATCACCAACGGGTGACCATAAAACTTACTGTCCAAACTGGAACACTTTTAAGAATGAACATGGAGGGGAGTGATGTCACAGAAGACGGCAGAGCAGGAAGCTCTAGAATCAGTCCCTCCACCTAAACAACTACTGAACTAGTAAGAACCATTAGAATCAACTATTTCAGAACTCTGAAGTCTAGTTGAACACTTGTAGCATCCAGGGGAGTGGAATGCTTGATGAAGAAAGAGACTGGTAAATTTTGGTGAATTTCATCATTACACGTAACAGCTACAATCCTCAAGCCCCAATGAAAGTAACCATGAGCATGATGGCCTGAATTCCTGAAGCAGCTCTGGCATCAGGGTGGACAATAGGGTCCTTCTCCTCCAAACACCAAGGTTTTGTGTTTTGATCTGCCTGGTAGTTCACTGAGGGGCTGGCACAGAAGCTATTCATTGGTTCAACCCTCATGGGTTGAAGCATATTCCCTGGCATTGCTGAAGGAAGTGAAAGTGATAGAATACTCTTTTAAATTTTTGTTCTCTTGTTGGATCCAAGCATTTAAGGAAATCTCTATCAGGTCACTGGTTGACCACAGAGATAACAGAACATAGACTTCAGTGACCACACGTGACAAGGAATGTACTCTTTGCAAAAACAATTCGAAAGTCACTAAACAAATGAACACCTGCAGCCTTCATCAAGCAACAACAGCAATTCATGGTGTATAGGGGAGAATATGATTTCCAGAATTACATTAACATATTCAAAATGTCTAGACCTCAACAAGAAATTACAAAGCACACAAAGAAATAGAAAAATATGACTCATTCAAAGGAAAAGAAAAGAAATTGACAGAAACCATCCTAAGGAAGCCCAGACATTGAACTTACTAGACAAACACTTTAAGCTTACTGTCTTAAATATGCTCAAAGAGCTGAAGAAAACTATGGACAAAGAACTAAAGGAAATTAGGAAAACGATATATTAGCAAGTAAGCTATATCAACAAAGAGACAGAAATTATTAAAAAGATCAAAACAGAAATTATGGAGCTGAAAAGTACAATAGACAAAATAAAAACTTCACAAGAGGCATTCAACAGCAGATATGAGCAGGCAAAAGAAAGATCATCAAATCTGAAGGCAGTGCAATCTTAACCGCCCAGTCTGAGGAGCAGAATGAAAACAAAGAAAAATGAGCAGGGCCTGAGAGACTTACTGGACACCATTAAACATATCAACATATTCATTATGGGAGTCCCAGAGGAGAAGAGAAGGAAAAAGAGGCAGAAAAAAAACTTGAGGAAATATTGTCCAAAAACTTCCCAAATTTGATGACAGACATGAATATACACATCCAAGAATCTCAAAAAATTCCAAGCAGGACAAACTCAAAGAAATCCACACTGTCATCAAACTGCTGAAAGACAAAGACAGAGAGAATCTTGAAAGCAACAAGAAGGAAATGATTCATCACTTACAAGCCATTCTCAAAAAGACTAATAGTCTATTTATCATCAGAAACTATGGAGACCAAACAGCAGTAGGAAGTTATATTTAAAGAATTGAAAGAAAAATGTCAACCCAGAATTCTGTATTTGGCAAAATGATCCTTCAAAAATGAAGAAGAAATTATGACATTGCCAGATACATAAAAGCTAAGGGAATTCCTTACTAGTAGATCTTCTCTATAAGAAATACTAAAGGGAGTCTCTCAGGTTGAAATAAAACAATACTAGACAGTAACTCAAAGCAATACAAAGAAAGGAAGATCACTGGTAAAGGTAACTACACAGGAAAATGTAAAATCTAGTATTATTGTATTTTTGGTATGTAACTCCTATTTTTATTTTTTAAATCATTTAAAAAGACAAATCCATAAAAAATAATTAAGAATCTATGTTAATGTGCAGACAATGCAAAAAGATACAATTTGTGACCATAAAACATAAAGGAGTGGATGAAATTAGATAGGAGTAAAGTTAATGTATGCTATTTAAGCTAAATTGGTATGAATTCAACAGGTTTTTATAAGTTCAGGATGTTAACTGTAATCCCCATGGTAACCACTAAGAAAATAACTAAAAATATACACAAAAAGAAATGAAGAGGGAATCAAAATGGTATACTAGAAAAAAATCAATCAAACACAAAGAAGGCAGTATTGGAAGAACTGAGGAACAAAAAAGACATAACACATAGAAAACAAAGAGCAGAATGGCAGAAATAAGTCCTTCCTTAGCAGTAACCACTTTAAATGTAAGTGGCTTAAACTCACCAATTAAAAGACAGATACTGGCAGACTGAACTTTTTGAAAAAACATGCTACAACTGTGTGCTGCCTATAGGAGACTCACTTTAGACACAAAGATACAGACAGGTTGAAAGTACAAGTATGGAAAAAGATATTCCATGCAAATAGTAACCAAAGGGGAGCCAACCTGGCTATACTAATATCAGACAAAATGGATTTTACTGCAAAAACTACTGCAAGAGACAAAGAAAGACATTTTATAGTGATAAAAGAATCAATTCATCAAGAAGATATAACAATTATAAACATATACACACCAAAAAACAGTCTCAAAATATATGAAGCAAACAATGACAGAACAGAAGGGAGAAACAGACAGTCTACAATACTACTTGGAAACTTCAACAGCCCACTTTCAATAATGGATAGAACATGTAGAGAGAAGGTCAGTATGGAAATAGATGACTTGAACAACACTATAAACCGACTAGACCTAACAGACATATACAAAATGCTCCACCCAACAATGGCAGAATATATAATCTTCTCAACAGCATGTGAAACATTCCTCAGAATAGACCATATGTTAGGCCAAAAAACAATTCTCAAATGTAAAAATCCTTAAATTATACAAAGTATCATATCTGACCACAAGGAAATGAAGCTAAAAATCAATACCAGAAGGAAAAGTGGACAACTCTCAAATACACAGAAATCAAATAACACACTCTTAAGCAACCAATAGATCAAGGAAAGAATCAGTAGGAAAACTAGAAAATAGCTTTAGATAAATGCAAATAAAAACACAACACACCAAAACTCAGGGGATACAGCAAAAGCAGTGCTCTCAGGGAAATTTATAGCTGTAAATATCTACATTAAAAAGAAAAAGATCTCAGGGGTCAGCCCCATGGCCAAGTGGTTAAGTTCGCGCGCTCCACTTTGGCAGCCCAGGGTTTCACTGGTTCGGATCCTGGGCACAGACATGGCACCACTCATCAGGCTACATTGAGGCAGTGTCCCACAAGCCACAACTAGAAGGACCCACAACTAAAATATACAACTATGTACTGGAGGGATTTGGGGGGGAAAAAGCAAAAAAAAACAAAAAAAGATTGGCAACAGTTGTTAGATCAGGTGCCAATCTTTGGGGAAAAAAAAAAGAAAAAGACCTCAAGTCAACAACCCAACTTCACACCTTAAGGAAATAGAAAAAGAGCAAATTAAACCCAAAACCAGCAGAGGGAAGGAAATAATAAAGATTATAGCAGAGATAAACAAAATAGAGAAAAGCAATACAATCAATGAAACCAAAAGTTGGTTCTTTGGGGAAAAAAATCAATAAAAATGACAAATCTTTAGATAGACTCACTAAAAAAAAGGAGAGAGAGAAGATGCAAATAACTAAAATAAGAGAATGAAAGCAGAGTCATTACTACTGACCTTACAGAAATCAAAAGAATTATAAGAAATTACCATGAACAATTTTATACCAACAAATTAGAAAATCTAAATGAAATGGGCAAATTCCTAGAAACATGCAAATTACCAAAATGACTCAAGAAGAAGTAGGGAATCTTAACAGACCTATATCAAGTAAAGAAAATGAATCAGATAATAAAAATCTCCCAATAAAGAAAAATCAGGACCATATGGCTTCAGTGGTGAATTCTATCAAATATTTAAAGAATAATTATAACATATGTACCCCTATGTTCATTGTAGCACTATTCACATTAGCCAAGACAGGGAGACAATCCAAGTGCCCATCATCTAATGATTGGATAAAAAAGATGTGGTATATATATATATATATATAATGGAATACTACTCAGCCATAAAAAAGACAAAAATCATCCCATTTACAACAACATGGATGGATCTGGAGGGTATTATGCTAAGCAAAATAAGCCAGACTGAGAAAGACAAACACCATATGATTTCACTCATATGTGGAATATAAACAAACACATGGACAAAGGAAATAGTTCAGTGGTTACCAGGGGACGGGGGATGGAGGGGGGGAACAGGGGGTGAAGGGGAGCACTTGTGTGGTGACAGACAAGAAATATGTACAACTGAAATTTCACAATGATGTAAACTATTATGAACTCAATAAAAAAATGAAAATAAAAGAAAGAATAATTAACACCATTCCTTCTCAAACTCTTCCAAAAAATCAGAGGGAAAACTTTCTAACACATTTTACAACCTTAGCGTTAACCAAATACCAAAGCCAGACAAAGACATCATAAGAAAACTACAGACCAATATCTCTTATGAATAAACACACAAAATTCCTTAACAAAACACCAGCAAACCAAATCCAACAGTACATTAAAAAAATTATATACCATGATCAAGTGGGATTTAATTCAGGAACGCAAAGGTGGTTCAACAAATGAAAAGAAATCTATGTAATACACACCACAATAACAGAATGAAGAAAAAAACTACATGATCATCTCAATACATGCAGAAGGAGCATTTGACAAAATTCTATACCCTCTCATGACAAAAACACAAACTAGGATAGACGGGAACTTCCTTAACATGATAAGGAGCATTATGAAAAACCCACAGTCAATATCATACTCCATAATGAAAGAATAAAAGCTTTCCCTCTAAGATCAGGAACAAGACAAAGATGCCCACTTTCACCACTGCTATTCAACATTGTACTGGAAGTTCTAGCCAGAGTTATTAATCAAGAAAAAGAAATAAAATGCATCTAAATTGATGATGCCTCCTAAAGGTAAAAAGAAGTAAAACTATCTGTTTGTAGATGACAGGATTCTATATATACAAAATGCCTAATAATCCACAAAAAAGACTACAAGAGCTATAAACAAATTAATTAAAGTTGCAGGGTACGAGATCAACACATAAAAGTCAGTTGTGTTTCTTTACAGCAGGAATGAACAATCTGATAAGGAAATTAAGAAATCAATTCCATCTAGAATAGCATTCAAAAGAATAAAATACCCAGGAATAAACTTAACCAAGAAAGTGAAAGACTTATACATTGAAAACTACAAAACATTGCTGAAAGAAATTAAAGAAGACCTGAACAAATGAAAATACACCCCATGTTCATGAACTGGAAGACTTAACATTGTCAAGATGACAATAATGCACATTGTAAACAACAGTTCCTCAAATTTACATGAAACTGCAAGGGACCTCAAACAGCCAAAACAATATTGAAAAAATAAAACACTGTTGGAAGACTCACACTTCCCAATTTCAAAACGTACTATAAAATAAAACTACAGTAAACAAAACAGTGTGGTACTGACATAAGGATAGGTACAGAGACCAAGAGAATAGAATTAAGAGTTCAGAAAGAAACCCAACCATGTATGGCAAATTGATTTTTGACAAGACCATTCAACAGGGCAAGAATAGTCTCTTCAAGGGGCTGGCCCTGTGGCCGAGTGGTTAAGTTCGCGCGCTCCGCTGCAGGGAGCTCAGTGTTTCGTCAGTTTGAATCCTGGGCGCGAACATGGTACGGCTTGTCAAGCCACGCTGAAGTGGCGTCCCACATGCCACAACTAGAAGGACCCACAAAGAAGAATATACAACTATGTACCGGGGGGCTTGGGGAGAAAAAGGAAAAAATAAAATCTTTAAAAAAAAAAATAAGGAATAGTCTCTTCAACAAATGGTGCAGGGACAAATAGATAACCACAGACAAATAATGAAATTGGACCCAGACTTTACTTATTATACAAAAATTAACTCAAAATAAATCGCTGACCTAAATATAAGAGCTAAAACAATAAAACTAAAGAAGAAAACACTAAAAATTATCAGAAGAAAACACAGGAGTAATCTTCATAACCTCAGATTTGGCAATGGATTCTTAGATTTGACACCAAAAGCATAAGCAATAAAAGTAAAAATAGACAAATTGGATTTTATAAAAATCAAAATCTTTTGTACATTAAAGAACATTATCAAGAATGTGAAGGGACAACCTACAGAATGGAGGAAAATTTTTGCAGATCATATATCTGTTAAAGGTTAATATCCAGAATATATAAAGAACCCTTATAACTCAACAAATAGACAAACAACCCAAATTAAAAAATGGGCAAAGGACTTGAATAGACGTTTCTCCAAAGAAGACACAAATAGCCAACAAGCACATGAAAAGATTTTCAACATTATTGGTCATTAAGGAAACACATGATGAGAAAATACTTCACACCCACTAGGATAGATTTAATAAAAAAATAATAATAAATCACAAGTGTTGGGAAGGATGTAGAGAAATAGGAACCCTTGTACATTACTAGTGGGCAGGTAAAATGGTACAGCTGCTGTGGAAAACAGTTTGGCTGTTCCTCAAAAAGCTAAACACAGAATTACCATATAACTCAGAAATTCTGCTCCTAGGTATATACCTAAGAGAAATAAAAACATAGGTCCACACAAAAACTTGTACATGATTGTTTATAGTAGCATTATTCATAATAGTCAAAAGATAGAAACAGTCCAAATGCCCATCAGTGGATAAATGGATAAACAAATTGGGGTATGTAGGTGTGTGTGTGTGCCTGTGTATGTTTGTGTGTGTGTGTACAATGGAACATTATTCAGCCATAAAAAGGAATGAAGTACTGACACATGCTACAACTTAGATGAGCCTGAAAAACATTATGCTAAGTGAAAGAAAGCAGACACAAAAGGTCACATATTGTGTGGTCTACTTAAATAACTGCTTACAAGCTTTTGTATGGTTTTCTTTCAAACACCATGCATTTTTCCAATAGTGATATTATATTTACATGGATTTAAGCTAGAATCTCCGCAGGGTTTCATATATGTGGCTCTTCTTTTCGGGACTTCAGTCTCTTCTATTTCAATCTCTTCTCTAATGCTTGACTTTTGTCTTATGAAGAAAAAGAAAAGTACAATTATCCATCCAAATCTAGCATTAAACTACAATTATTTTAAAGTGAGAAAATACGACCAAGTGCATGAGGAAAAGGCAAATAAAGTGAGAACCTCTCCAAAATTCTAAGATGTGAGCCTTAGAAGTGCACAATTTCTATAATGAAATTTACATGTTTACAAAGTTTTCACCAAGAGACAGAAGAACCCAGGTTTGGTTAAGATCATGTAATGGAGGTAAATTAAGAATCCTAAAATAATACCTACCTTTTTATGCTATTTGGAAAAAATAATTTATTCCAAATTTTTTACTCTTTAATATATAAATACACTTACTATATAAAACTTTGTAATAAATTATATTTGTATATACAAATATGGCTATTATTGGGCATCTAAGTTTTAAGAGAAAAATTTATTTCAAAACACTACTAACTCAACTAGCTATGAATTATTTTGGAAATGCTCTCCTCAAACAAATTTTCTGAATCTGTTTTACAACTTTATAACTAGGAAAAGAATGTTTTGGGGATACTATAAACTAAATACAGTATACGTTTCTCAAAATTGTTGTAAAAGATAGAGGGTATTATTGTTAAACACCATGACTATAGTGTGAACAAGAAGAAAAAACTCAACATCCCCACGCCGAAAGATTAGAAGAGGAAAAAAATGAATGAATTACTTCTTCAAGACTAAGTATCCATTTTTCAAATATCATTATTAGCTATCCCTGAAAGTTAATAAAATCAAAGTTAAACAAATAAAAAGAAACTCTGAATTCCTTTATTCATTCATAGACAGTAATATAAAATAAACACAAAACCCACATTTCATCTTTATCTTTACATAAATAATTAGCAAAGCATTCTGTTTATGTCTTGCTCTGATCAAGCATGCTTGTCTGTGAGGAAAAGACTAACTCACAGCTAACAGTTAACTAATTAACTGTTAAAGCTAACTAAGCCCATCCTATGAATTCTAGAGACCAGGGAAAAGGCTTTTTTTTTTTTTAAGATTTTATTTTTTTCATTTTTCTCCCCAAAGCCCCCCAGTACATAGTTGCATATTCTTCGTTGTGGGCCCTTCTAGTTGTGGCATGTGGGACGCTGCCTCAGCGTGGTTTGATGAGCAGTGCCATGTCCACACGCAGGATTCGAACCAACAAAACACTGGGTCACCTGCAGCGGAGCGTGCGAACTTAACCACTCGGCCACGGGGCCAACCCCCAGGGAAAAGGTATTTTTGCAAGAAGTCTATTCAATTCAAATCAGAATTGGGGACATGGCATGGCTTGGTCTTGGTGGGAGGAATCCTCCTCTTAGTCAGAATCACTTTTATTCAAGTACCTCTGCTGTTATTCCCTTCTCTCTCTATCATGTCTACCTACCTTGAGACTTCCGAAATAGTTAAACATCCTCTTTTAATATATTCATTATGGAAAATGTTTGTTTGTACTGTTAAACAGATCAATATGTTTTCTACATTTATTTGTGCATGAGTTGAAAACAAGGTGTTTTTAATGTCTTTCTGGCTTTGCCACGTAAAGTAATTGCTCCCAGGCATTCTTAATTTACATACCATGACTTTTGTCATATTTTTCTCTTGTTGTTCTTGTTAATTGAATATTCATCTTTGGTATCTCAAAGCACAAGGTTTCTCCTGATTCTGATCCCTTTATAGGATTAACCTCCCGAGGTGCATGGTAAAGAGACAGTTACTTCCTTGCCAGCAAAAGAAAAATATCCTATACGCAGGTACATAGGTCACTAAGCATTTGCTTTAGTTAGCTTCCTCTTTACAGTGAATACACATATCTACATGAAATGGTGCCAATTTTCAATAGGGCAGCTTAGATACAGAGAAAACTACATGAGAAGAAATCCAGTGACAGAAATACCCTGTCCAAATGAGTGGACTTCTAAAATGTAGCCCTTTCTTAAATTTTTGCAAGACACTCAGTAGACTCCTTTTTCCGTTTTAAGATATAGTTCTTCCACATGCCTCAGTGATTAGTAGCTTTATCTAGTCATCCCCATAGACTGTGATAGATACCAAGTAACTCAAAGCCCAGCCTTCTGGCTGAGTTTCTATTAATGCAATGTGTAGGACGTGCATGACGACTGCTGAAGCAGGAGGTGACTTGGATAGCAGTGCAGATATTATGCTGTATTTGTTTAAGTTGCTGAGTGAAAGGCAAATCTTCCCACTCTCCTCATCACCAGAGCCGTGATTAAAACTCTGGCTGCCTGACACCAAATATAAGGTTGTGTTCTCTTCACCCAGCTGTTAATCTTTCAACTAATTGGTTTACAGGTTCTGAGAAAAGACATGCTCCTGTTCTAAATATATGGATGAAAGAGCCTGATTTGGTATATTCAATTAGATAGAAAATTGAGCTTTCTCTCTTAATTCCACATCACTGTAGAACAGTGACAACTAGAGGATCTTGGATTGTTAACTTGTTGAAACCTGTTTTTACTTATTAATTGACGTGTGTTTTATTGTCTCCTAAAAATTCATACTTAAACACATATACTATATTCAAGTACATTTAAAGTAATACATATTTATAAGTCTGAGATGATGTAATTTTGACAGAGATGACATCAAGAATGTGTGAAGAAAATTATAGCAAATGTAATAGCCTGAAATATCAGGAAAAGTCAATGTTAAGATTCTCAGTAGCTTTCTCACATTCCTCATGTTTTCACTAAACATGTCAGTAAATGTCTATACTGCATGATTTCACATAATTTGAATCAAGGGTCAATTAGAAAACATTTCAGTTTTAAGTTTGCTGATCAATGCACAAGTTTAAATAGCACATGTCATTTTTACACTGGATTTTCTAACTGCTCTTTTTAAAAATAACCGAAGAAGTATTATGCTTCAGAGTTTCTTTAAAAATAAGTCTTATAACAAAAAAAGAAAACCATAATGATAATATTTGGAGGGGTATCCTGAAAAATAACTTTTCTTGGAACAACAAAGCAGTGTAAAGAAAGATTTAATAGTATTTCTTGCATTGTTTTTCTCTCTGGTTAAAACATTATACATAATATGATCTCAGAAAACAAGTAGGAATGAAATTACAATTATTTTTATCACTTAAAAATGCAAAAATGGTTGAAACAATTTTTTTCACACTTTTGCAAAATTCTTACCTCTGCTCAAAGTTCCAAGTAAATATGTCATCTCCAAAAGAGAATTTTTCTGAAAGCTACAGATCTCTTTGAGGGATCTGAAGATTTGACTATGACTTGTACATTTCCAACCTATTTACTGCATATTAACATTGTCTCCATATTTAACTTGCAAAACTGCACAGCAAAACATCTAGTTGAAATGTACGAAATACAAAACTTCCTCTATGAGGCATGCCAATACCAGATACAGTTTTAATGAAACACCCACACTGCAAATAGAGGAGTGTAGAAGAAAGCAACAGGGCAGACACAAGTTGAGGGCAGCACAAGTGAAACAAAGACATGAAATCAACAGGAATGAATGTCATCGGATAAAGGCTCTTCAAAGACAAAAAATATCCTGAACTAAGAATTGGCACTAGTGTCCACTAATTATACCTAGGTAATTTTTTTGTATTCTACTAAAAGAATTTATATTCCCTGTCATGTTGTTGTCTAAAAGCCTTATGACTTTATGTATTGTCCTTTTGAAAAAAGCACTAAGATGAATTGACCTGGGTTCCCTTCATAAATTTTTGTTTGATTTAGAAAAACAGGAAAAAACAGGAAAAGAAGTGAAGTAGAGAGGAGAAAAAGGAAAAGAATGTACTGAAAAACACCTGAAAATAACTATTACAGATCAATAATCTTTTCAAGTGAAATAAAGAGAAGTAGGTTTGGTAGGAAAGATCATAATTTTAGTTATAAGATATATCCTATAAAATTGTTTCATATGTGTGAACACGCGTGTGTGTTCCTTCAACCAGTTAACTCCAGTAAAGGGATGATGGGAATGGGTGATAGAAAATAAATGTTATTGATCTACTTCCAGCAACACGACAAAATGAGCTGCTCCTGCTCCAAACACAAAGAAATGCTGAATAAAACACAAACAAAAAATTCATAAATAGCTTAGAAATACCCAGGCTCCAGAAACAAAGAGGAAACTCAGAGACAGAGTTACAAGAGTACAAACTGACATTATGACAACTTAGGGAAGTACAGAGTAGAAACAGGGCCTAAGAGCCAGTAGCTGAAGTTTTATGGTCCATATGTAGCTACAGAAAAAATGGTTTGAGGCCCACAAAAGTAGGCGAGTTAGAATGCAATAATTGAGATACCCAAGTAAAAAGTTCAGATAATCAAAAGATTACTTATTCCATAAAAAGGGGTGTTAAAAACAAAAACAAATCTCTGCTCACAAGCCCAGGAGAGTAGCAAGGAAGCTGGTTCTCTGCCAAAAACTCTAGGTAGGAAAAAAGGTTCCCATGAAAGAGCAAAGCCTAAGGATAGGTTTGGGGTCCAAATTTATATTACATGCATGATGGTAATCCCATGCCAGATAAAAAACAGATCCCAATAAGGAATTTTTTTTTTTCCTTTTTCTCCCCAAAGCCCCCCGGTACAGAGTTGTGTCTTCTTCGTTGTGCGTCCTTTCTAGTTGTGGCATGTGGGACGCTGCCTCAGCGTGGTTTGATGAGCAGTGCCATGTCCACGCCCAGGATTCGAACAAACGAAAAACTGGGCCACCTGCAGCAGAGCGCGTGAACTTAACCACTCGGCCACGGGGCCAGCCCCATAATAAGGAATTTTTAATATACTATTATGGTATGATCTCCAGGGAATATTATTAAATGAAAAAGCTGGGTGCCAAACAGTGTGAATAATATGCATGTGTTTATCTAAGAAAGAAATACAAATATATAAGTGCACACATTTGGTTCCATTTAAAAGAAAAAAAACAAAAGAGAGATAAATCAAAAGCTAATTAAATTACCTGTGGAAAAGAAAAGAAGAGGGTAGGAGGGAGAAGGATAGAACCCAGACTTCTCCAAATTTATCTTATTTTCTAGATTTGACTTTGAAACTATGTAAATATATAACATAATTATAAAACAAGGGGCCGGCCCTGTGGCCGAGTGGTTAAGTTCGTGGGCTCCACTTCCGTGGCCCAGGGTTTTACCAGTTTGGATCCTGGGCACGGACATGGCACTGCTCATCAAGCCATGCTGAGGCGGCATTCCACATGCCACAACTAGAAGGACCCACAACTAAAAATACAGAACTATGTGCCAGGGTGCTTTGGGGAGAAAAAGGAAAAATAAAATCTTTTAAAAACAAAATTGAATCAAGAATTTAAAAAGCAATCCCCAAAATTTGAAAGTAAAATAAAACAAACTAATCTATGTATCAAGTTTATGGCTTAAACACACAGAGAGCAATTATTTCAAGTGACTTCAGAATAGAGTAATTTAATTGTAAATCTTTAGTGGGATATACAACAAGGAACAAAAGAACTGCAACAAAATTTTAAACTATTTCAGTAACCATATTAATAGTAATGGCATGGTTATACTGATATTAACATAGAGACAGCAAATAATTGTATTAAGTTTACTAGGAACCAATGTTTTCAGCACAAGAGGGAAAACCGCAAACACAAAAATAAAAACAAGATAAGTAAAAACACTTTAGTCCCAAATTTGAATCAAAAATATCAGGATAAACCTATGAAGTGTTTTTCCTTAAAAAAAAAAAAGTTTATATTTCCTAGCTGTTTATATTTCCACTAAAAAGACCTAGAAACAATGACCAATCCAGGGCATTGAGCACCCAAGCATCCAGATTGTGGTCTCTAAATATCATTTTTACACTAAAAGGAACTAAGTTAACTCAGAACAGCTAATCCCAGATCTGGGGCAGGAAACACACAAGATGAGCTTGAAATATCTTACTGTACCAGACAACAAGGAAGTTACCAAAGGCTGATGGTGTTGTGTCAAAAGGGTTCAGAATCTAACTTGAAGAGATGGCAAAAAAAATGGGACAATTTAGGGAAAAGATTATCATTTCAATAGATTAAAATATTAAATGTGTTAAAAATCCATATATTCATAACAATAATAAAAAATGAAATATGATAATTGTCTTTTGAGGATGCTAAGGAACCAATTTATTTTGAAAACTGGTAAGTAAAAGGAAAGAATCATGCATTTTTTTTCCTATCTTTTCTTTATTAACTGTACCTCAGTGTAATTGAATTGTTGATGAGGACAAGTTTTTCTTTATACAAATATTCCTGCTAATAAATGAAAAAGAAAGTTAGATTTTACAACTCTGAATAGCACGATGAATCTGAGCAATGATCATCCACGTATGCTAAAATCATTAAGTAAATAGAAGATGAGGAACTTTACAATGTATGAATCAGGCTGACAATACCTGAAACTACTATCAATCTTAACATCACACACCAAAAAAGAGCAACCATATGTTATATGCCTCCTGATATGATGCAATAGAAAGCATACAACACCACCTATGAAATATTCTTCCCAAAAAAACAAAAATCAAGACTGTGTAAGCCTCTAGATCTAACTACTGGTTTACAGGAAAAAAAGGAGAGAGAGTAACATATTTAAGAACACCTAGGATGCAATCAGCAAAATCCTGAATGTAGGTGTGCAGAAAAGAGTTAATGTAGCAGGCCTGAAACTACTATCCATCCTTAGAAAAGCCTGTTTATAAGGTTGGACCTTGGCTGGTGTCTGGGATTTAAATGTCATTAGGGTTCCCACCATTTCCAGAATTGATAGAGTGCTCAATGTGCCTAAATCATACAATGTGATTTATGCCAAACACCTGCTCCCCTTCTGAGAGTCTGGAATTTTGGTACATGTCAGGCACAAGATGCCTACATAAGCAGCCTCCAATAAAAACCCTGGGCACTGAATCTCTAGTGAGCTTCCCTTTTAAACATTTCACACGTGTTGTCACAATTCATTCCTGAGGGAATTAAGCACATCCTGTGTGACTCCACTAGAATAAGATTCTTAGAGGCTTGTGCCTGGTTTCCTCCAGATTTAGCCCCATTCGTCGTTTCCCTTTACTGGTATTGCTTTGTACCCTTTTGCTATAATAAATCATATCTGTGAATATAACTATATGCTGAATCCTATGAGTCCTCCAAGTGAATCACTGAGCCTGGGGGTGGTCTTTGGAATCCCCAACACAGTGGGAAACTTTACAGATTAATAAGCCGATTTCTTCAACAGATAAAGTATACAAGAAAAAAAAGAGGGAAAACTTATAAAGAAATGTAATAATAAATGTTTCATTTTAATATTTTGTTGCAGTTCCTGTGACTAAAGATGGCACTGACTGGAAAAAAATGTAAATTTGTGATTCAAAAACAATATACTTAAAAGAAATTTAAATAAACTTCCAAATAATTGTTGTACAAGTCTGTGACATTTATACTCTTGAAGTCATTCAAATTCAAAACTGCACTAAGACTTTTGGGACATCCTGTATAAATAAGCTAAGTTTAACTCAAGAAGAATATTAAAAACCTGAATATATTCATGAACATCAAAAAAATTAAATCAGCAGTCCAATATCTATCCACAAGAAAGCATCAGGCCAAGGTTGTTTATAGACAAGTATTACCAAATGCTAAAGAAACAGATAACCCTTATTTTAAACAAGATAGTCCAGAAAAAAGAAAAATAGAGAAAGTTATTCAGCTCATTTTATAAGGCTAGTATAATCTTTATGCACAAAATAACAAAAACTGTATAAGAAAAAACTATAGGCCAGGCTCATTTACTAACATAGACTAAAGAAATTCTACACAAAATATTAGCAAATTTCACCATTTAATTACACAGAGTGTGTGTCTATGCATACATACATGTGTCTACATAACTACATCATAATTAAGTAAGGTTTAGCGTAGGAACTCAAGGATATGCCAACACTTAAAAACCTGTTAACATAATTTGCCACATCAACATATTTAAGGAGAAAAATCATATGATCTTTTAAAAAGATACAGGAAAAAATTCAACATCCATAGATTATCTTTTATTAAGAACCTCTTATCAAGCTAAAAATATAAGGAAATTTCCTTAACTTGATATTTAATAGTAAATCTTTAAAAGCATTTACTTTAAAGTCAGAAACAACATTAGAATGTTTATTACTTACTGCTTCTATTCAACTTTGTACCTGAAATCCTAACCAATTTAAAAAGTATTAAAAATATGGGTCCTTCCCAGTGGCGCAGCGGTTAAGTTCGCACGTTCCACTTCTCAGCGGGCCGGTGTTCGCTGATTCCGATCGGGGGCATGGACATGGCACCACTTGGCAAAAGCCATGCTGTGGTAGGCGTCCCACATATAAAGTAGAGGAAGATGGGCATGGATGCTAGCTCAGGGCCAGTCTTCCTTAGCAAAAACAGGAGGATTGGCAGTAGTTAGCTCAGGGCTAATCTTCCTCAAAAAAAAAGTATTAAAAATATAAAGATTGAAAATAGTCATTATTTGCAAATAATATGATTACATAGAAGATCCAGGAGAATCTACAAATTGTCAAAACTAGTAAGACAGTTCAACAAGTTTCTTGGATACAAGACCAATATACAAAAATTTTAATAGCATTCCTATACACAAGCAACAATCAAGTAGAAATGTAATAAAATATCTCATTCACAATAGAAAGAAAATTATAATGTACCTAAGAATATATCTAACAAAATCTGAGTAAGACCTCTACAAAGCAAATTATAAAACTTTATTGTCAGCTATAAATGGAAACACAAATGAATGGTAAGATATACCATGTTGGTGGATGGAAAGACTGAGTTTCATATAAATGTCTGTTCTCACTACATTACTCTATAAATTCATTTTCAATAGAAATCCCATGAGAGTTGTTAACAGAACTTGATAATATGACCCTATAATTCACATGTGAGAGAACAGACTGAATTTTGAAGAAGATGAACACGATGTGAAGAGTTATCCTAACAGCCATCATCCTATTATAAAGCTTTGATAATTTAGATGGCATGATACTGGCAGAGAGAAAAGTGAATCAACCACACAGAACAGAGAACCCAGAAACACATCCATCTATATACAGAAATTTGGTAGATGAAAAAGTTGGCAATATAAATCACTGAGGAAAGGAGAAACTATTCCAAAAATGATGCTGAGAAAGTTAGTTATACATATGGGGAAAAAATTAGATCACTGTCTCACAAAATAAATCCCAGGTGGATTTAAAAAACCTAAATCTAGAAAGCAAAATTATAACATTTTTAGAAGAAAAAGCAGGAAATTAACCATATGGCATCAAAATAGGAAAAGTTTGCTTAAGTAAGACCCAAAAAGTACAAGCATTAAAGAGAAAGGCTAAACATTTTTACCCAATAAATTCTAAAACTTCTATGCATCAAGACACCATAAACAAAGTAAAAAGGCAAGCCACAAAACGGGACAAGTTTATAACACATATAACCCAAAATGAATTATTATAAAGAACTCCTAAATCAAAAAGAAGAAAAACATTTTAAGAAAAAAAGGAATGTGAATAGGCAATTCACAGAAAAGGAAATCCAAATGGCCAATAAACCTATGAAAGGTTGTTCATTCTCACTAAATATTAGGGAAACGCAAATTAAAATAAAATAACATTTGACACTATAGTCTAATAATACTGAGTATCAGCAAATGTATGAGGAAAAGGAAATCTTATGCACCCTGCTGGTTGAAGCATAAATTGGTATAGCTACTTTAGGGGATGATTTGGCCCTATTATGTAAAGTTGATAATGATTACAACCAACAAATGCACACCCTAAAGTAACTTTCACACATGTGTGTAAAGAAACAAGCATAAAAGTGCTCATTGTATCATTATTTTAACATTTAAAACTGGAAATAGCCTAAATGTCCATAAATCAGTGTGTCATTGTAGATAAATCTCAAAAACATAATGCTGAGTGAAAAAAACAAACTCTAGAATATGAACAGTATGATACCATCTGTATGAAGTTTAAGAATATGCAAACAATGGGATATATCAGAACTTCCTGCAATGATGAAAATGTTCTGTATCTGTACTGTCCAATACAGTAACCTAAGCCACATGTGGATATTGAACATTTGTAAAGTGACTAGTGCTCCTGAGGAACTGTATATATTTTATTTTAATTAATTTAAATTTACATAGCCAGATGTGATTAGTGGCTACCATATTTGCAGAGCAGGTATATATAATTTATGGGTACATACATACATAGAAATATAAAAACTTGGAGGAAAAATACACACCAACTTCAGGATAGTGGATACTTCTGGAGAAGTGAAGTGGGCCAGAATGAGATGTGAAGGGATTCAACAGTCTCTGTAACCTTTTATTTCTTTCAAACAACACAAATACATAAAGCAAATATATCAAAATACTAATATTTGTTAAAATTGATTAGTCTGTTTTTCAATATATTTGAAATATTTTCCAATTTAATTTTGCTAATATTTCCTACTTTAAATGTTCCATTTTACTTTCTTTGAAATATTTACTAATTTAATTCCTCTTTTTCTTTTTTTTTTTTTCTGTTGAGGAAGATAAACCCTGAGCTAACATCTGTGCCAAGCTTCCTCCTTTTTTGCTTGAGGAAGATTAGCCCTGAGCTAACATCCATGCCAATCTTCCTCCACTTTATACGTGGGTTGCCACCACAGTATGGCTGACGAGCAGTGTAGGTCCATGCCTGGGATCTGAACCCGCAAGACTAGGCCACCGAAGCACAGTGCACTGAACTTAACCACTACGCCATGGGACTGGCCCTTAATTTAAATTTTTAAATAACTTTTTGAAAGTAAATAGTATTTAAATCTTTATCATACCTGTAAAGCTAAACCCAGGGGATCAACTATCATATGTATAGTCTCAATTAATACTTATAACATTGAGAAAAGCAGAAAACAGAGCAAAAACTGTGATATAATACACTTGTATAGTTCCTAACTTACGCGATTTTTACAATTAATTTTCAAAGGCCCAACAAAGATATTTCAAAAATGTGTTATTTTACTTAGATTCTAAGTATAATAAGTGGAGATGACCATGTGTTTATCTCATAGATAAATTAGAACTATTAAAAATATATTAAACAAAATACTGAGAACAGTACTGGACCAGGGGTCAAGGCAGCTTATATTAACTTTCTAGTACCAGTTTATATTAACTTTCTGGGTTCTATTCACCTAAGTTTACTCATTTGTACAGGATGAACTAGAGAGTCTCTGAATCCACTGTTAATTTTTTTAAGATTGGAATTTTTTAATCAAGTTTCATTTCTTCTTTCAAATACATACATAATAAGTTATTTAGAATAATCATTGCTTTGTATCAAAGTGCCAAAAATCTGCATACCTGAAATCCAAATTCCTTTACTGCTGTCTGAATCCTACCTCTCGTTGTCCATAAAATAGACAGAAAAAAGAGAAAAGAGAGTAAATACAGGATCAGCCAGTCAGTGATCCACGGCTCTCAAAGAACCCCATTTTTCAAAGGTTGATTTTCTTGTGAATATCCCAGGATCCTCAATAGAAAATGTAATTCTCTATATAAGTTGCATCTTTGCTCACATGAATGTTTTTAACTCACAAAAATTTAAAACTTAGAGTTTCAATGTATATTTATGTTTCATTTTATAAAAATATTTAAAATCTTACTAAGAAAGAAAGACAAATACAACTACTCACACATATAACACTAGCCAGAGATCTCAGTTCACTCTGTTCTCCCCATGTCGTCATGCATCCAAAGAATGTGGAAGAATTGGGTCTCTATGCTTTTCATCCACACAATTTTCAGTCACATTACTAAGTGCAGGACAGAAATGAGCAGAGGAGAGAAGTTTGACTGTTTATGATCTGTTCTAACTAATCTGCATGACTGTTATTAAACGGGGAAGCTTTGGGGTTAAGTTATTTTGGATGGTGATACAAATGGCAGAAAATGACAGTATTATTTCCTACTTTTTATTTTGTGGCAAAATTACTGAGACATTTCTGACCTCTATCACCTTTCATAAAGTATGTATAGAACTTAAAAAATGTCTCCTGTGATTAACTTCCCAACCTTGATAGGGGGGAGGAAAGTATTCTTACTGAACATAAGTACTTTGTTTTTTAGCACAAGTGAAAACTCAAATTTGGAGATTGCAAGGATTGAGAATTAGGGAACAGAATACCCCCTACTCAAAGGAGGAAAAAGCATTTTATGGTTCATTAATCCTAATTACAACAGTTGATCCTCATGGAGACCACCATAAACCAAGAGTTTACAGATAAGATTACAGCGCATTTGAGTATATAATTACAATGCAATTTGAAACACTCAACTTTTCTTTCATGTTCTATTATATATTCAAAGCCAGGATAACACTGCTAGATGTTAAACACAGGGCTACTTAAAATACTTTTTTTAAGTCCAAAGATTGAGAGAGAAGAGAGAAAAAAGTATTTTCAGCTTGTTATTTCTAGTGTTAAATATTCTATACCAAATACTAAACATGCAATAAATTGTTACTCTTTGATAAATCTAAATTGAAAATAGCCAAACGAGAGGAAAAAAAATGAACACAAATGGCACTATCCTCATGATTAAAATATACAACCCAAAGGCATACATTTTTCTTCTCCCAGCTTCCAACCCAAGGGATTTTTACCTCCAATACCCACTAAAAAGTGAAATTCATTCAGGTTGCTCTCTGACGGATGAAGTGAGAGGTGCTGCATAACGCTCTGCTGCAAACTCAGGGCCAGTTTCCCTGCAAACTGAAGAAAGGCTGACAGTGTATAAGCTCTGAGATTATTTGTAAACTACCCATCATTCAGTAATCAATAAGAATTTAAATATTATTAAAATATCTCTTTTATTCCATTTAAGCAGGAGAAATATTTTAGTTGGGGCAATTCTTGTTGACATATTCAATTAAATACTTAGGAAAGCAGAACTAACATTATACAACAGAATAATTAGGAATCAAAAATGCTAAATAATTAATTTTAAGAAACTTTTAGCTTATATTTAGGCTTTGATTATGAAAAAGTACAGAGAAGGGAAATATTATTTTATAAAACTGAAAGTCTTCTAATTTTTAAGTTTCTCATAAGTTCTGCAATTCAAACAACAGTATTAATACTTCATGTAACAAAGCAAAACTGAGAAATTTAAAGTGAAACTAATGGGTTCCCCTTAGAAAGTTAAATTTCAAAAAACTAAAAACATCAATGAAAAAATAATATAAATTCTTAATGTTTCCATTAATATCTTAGGAAAAGAGTTTTATTTTAGCTGGCTTCATAGTTTCCAAAATTGTATTTTCCTACTTTTCAAGGCAAAGAAATACTGTATATAAGAAAGTGACATGTGTAAAAAGATAATTTAACATACAGATTTATTCCACCAATTCCAAGCATATAAAATAAAACCATGGGGTTTTTCTCTAACACTTCAGTTTTTTAATTTAACATTAGTTTTATAATCTATTTCACATAATTCTCTATTACATCAAATTTAAGTCCATCTAGCCAATGGAAAATTACTCCCGCTCATAGTTTTATCAAAACTCTTACACTAGAACTCTGTGATATATAAGATACATGTAATAATGTTGTTATTGATTGCTAAGGGTATTTTCCCACTTCTTTTTATCATTCAAACATGTATCTATCTATTACTTTTTCTATTTCCCTCAAATGTTGTGTATTCTCATAAGACCACATACCTCTCCTTAGTATTTATGACTATTTTAATCTTAAATTTAATTCCAAAATCATCTGATTAACGTTCATTTCCTCCACTAGACTATAAATAATTGTAATTTACTCCTATTTTATCTTCAGCATCTAGCAGAGTGTCTGACTTAGAGTAAACGGTCAATAAATATATGAACATTGAGTGACATTAACAACATATTGTTTCTTTTACTTTTAGAAAATCTCTCCTATCTGTCCTATATAAATTGGGCCTCAATAAATAGGTGATTGAATGGAGACAATGCTAGAAGATCTCCTTAAAGTGCAGCTGTGCATCCAAAAAATATACCATTTTTATCTCTGTGGTAAACGAATTTTGTCTCTTTAATCTATAGTTAAATTTAAGGTAATAAACTAAAAACAGAATGCTTCCTTATCAATATCTATTCCCAGTGAAGATTTCAATGATCTCTTGAAAAGGCACATAATAGGAACAGAAACTAATAATCATGAAACCAAAAAACTGATGATCAAGTTTTCATAATTAACATGGTCAAATACTGGAGCCAGGAAAACTAGCTTGTACAAGGCACAACTAACAGCACAAAAGCTAATGAATGAACAAAGTTTTCTCTTCAAAAGGAACTACTCCATAGTATGCCTAGTGCAGTATTTTGGTATACCCAGACACAATGTATATATGCGTTGCCTGTAAATATACTACACACAAACACACACACACACTCAGAGTATTTCCATATGTAGTATACAGGTAAACAACAGGGTCAAAGAGTAAGATTACGAGATTCTAGAGCTGAAAGAAATTTTAAATATAAGAATATCCATGACCTGAAATCTGTGTCCTATTTAAACTTCTCTCTAATCTTCTAATGACAATAAGACAAAGCAGTTGACCTTTTTGGAGTATTCCCATCCTACCTAATAAAGATTATGGTTGGTATCTCTCATACGAATGCTAGTAAACAGAAATAATAAGTAGCTTAATTTGTGCTTTTTTTCTTTGTACCCTTTCTCATTCTAAAGAAAGTATTATAGGTGGTATATCTAACAGCACTTTACAATTTACAAGGCATTTTAACACAAATTCTCATTTAAGCTACACAGCAACTTTGTCAGTTACACGACTAAGTAGCATTAGCCCTACCTTACAAATGAGGACACTCAGGGCAAGAGAAGCTAAGTGAATTGTCAAAGACACAAAACTATTAAGTAGAAAAGCCAGGACTGTAACCCAGACGTTCTGACTCTTCATCTTTTCACTGCACCACAAACAGTAATGTCAAGTTAGAGATACACATTTGAAATGCATAGCAGCAATACTAAGTATTAAACTAGTAGTATACCTCTGTGACGTTCAGAAACTAGAACAGAATAATCTGAGTCCTTCATATCATTAAAGAAGAGATCTCACTATTTTCTTTAGAATTATTACATTTCTTTCACTGTACAATGCACTAGTTAACAAAAGATTCACTAGAATGGCACCTGTCTACCAAACTAGAAAAAAAAAACCTGGTAGCAGATTTACTCAATTACACAGTTAATACAAACCATTATGTGGCCTGTTTATAAAAGAATATAATGGGAATATTTTCTTGAATCTCTCACTGATAGAATGAAATCTTTTCAATTAATTCACATTATTATTTTATATATACTTCTTACAAAGTATATTTACTCTGTTTTATTTTTCCTCTCCCTAAAACTCTAGAAGTTTTAGAAAAACTTCTAATGCTTCTAAAATGGAATAAGTAATTGCTTGATATCTTCTTGCTAACTCTTTAAAGTGTTGTACAGCTGCTAATGTATGTTTGTGCTGGCATTGCAGAGTGGAGCCTTGGGAATACGAAATCCGATTTCAGAGAAACCAGAGCTTAGTTCAAAGAAAAGAGCAACTCTCTCCAGCTGATAAGATTTTTCCTGAAAGAAAACAACCACCAAGTAAGAAACACACTGGTAATATCTCCCTGTTAGTCCTCTACAATCCTTCTCAAAACTTTTTTTTTCATTTATTTGATTACATACTTCCATTTCACATTTTCTCCTGTGATGGTTTATTTTTTGTTAGCTTATTTGTTTACTGTAGGTTTCAGAGTGTGATCCCATTGTTTCAAAGAACATTGAATTAGATATTTAAGACAAAAAAAATCAGCTACATAATTGCAGAATATCCTCAAAAATCTCAACAGAAAGAGAAACAAATGTAAGACATATGAAGTACGTACTTTTGTTATAGATTTAGAACTGGGCAATAATAATTAGGTAAGTTATTTTCATACACTCATGCCATAAAACTTAAATGTCATAATTAATCAAGTTTATATTCTTCTTTTCAGAAGAGATGCACAAAAATAAACAAATTGGTGACCAAGACTTTTTCCCCATATTCTGGGAAAGACCGGGTTAAAGCAGGAAGAATGACACTGTGTGGGTGAATTACTACATAACTTTTTGTAGTTTACAAACCTGAATAAGTTTCAGCTATGGGGAAAAAAGGAAAAGAAACATTCATTAAAGGACTTCTACAATATATTACAGGCATAAAATGACCTTTGAAGTTTGGGCTCATGAGTTTTGCAAAATTGGGTTTATGATAAATATTAGTTAGTAATATGATACAGACCTAGTAGTAAGTAGACCTAGTGTCTCTAGAGCTGAGGCTATGTGGAAACAGTAAAAAGAGTACCGAGCTATTCTTTTCAATACGTTATTGAACTGATGGATTTACGATTTGTAGTGTATTAGAGTACTATAATCCTGACTTTATATTTGTATGGAAGCTTACAGTTCAAAATATTTTCACATAGATGACTTCATTCAATCTTCCCAATAACCCTCAAAACGCCATTTTACAGAGGAGAAAACAGAGACTCAAAAAGACAGTGATTTTCCAAAGATCACGTAATTTCAGAAGTAGGATATGAACCAGATCTTTTCACTCCAAGACAACACATCTGTCTTCATCTGTACTTTAGTTTCTTTATCTTTAAAATAGGAACCATTTTATCTATATGATGCAGGTTTTCATTTACTCCTCAAATATTCAGTGACCAATTACATGACAGGCAAGATTAAATGACATGCATATTGAAAGTATTTTTGACACTGTATAAAAACAAAAACAAAACATCCACACACATATGTAGGGTGGTAGCAGTAAAAAAACTGGTCTGGGCTTAAAGGGGATCAATATCAAAGCAGATAATTTAACCCATAGTACTATGCTTCTGCGGGCTCCCTGCAATACGCATCTGAGAAATCATAATACAGGCTGCTGCAGAAATCTATTAAAGGAGATTTAAAGTAGATTAAAATTGTCTAGTAGACCGTTAAAAATTTTAAATTAAACAAAAAAGTCACTACTTAAGTGACGTCTTTCTCTAGCATTAGGATTTAATGTCAGCATGTAAAGAAAATTTGCATATGGTCAAAATCCTTTAGGGCAATGGCACACTGAAGGCATACTTTCTCTCACAGCCAGTTATCTTTTTTCTTTGGCTGGGTACCAGATGAATTAGTTGCCTTGCATTTCATATTGTATTAAAAATATGAATGCTTTTAAACCCTAGAACCACACTCACTCCAGCACACATAAAGGAACTGAGACTGACAGGCACAGAAGACGCATGTTTCACATTCACTCCCAGCACACATTCATTGAGTGGAATATTGTAACTTCTCTCTTTGCCCAAATCTGCATAAATCTATTTAAGTAAGGTAAATGTACAATGTGACTCCATTGTGTAAGTCACTAAAATAAAAAACATGAAGATATATATCCATACTAATATTCACACATGTGTAGAAATAAAGATATACTCAAAAAACTGCCCACATTTCATGATGCTGAGAGGACCCTTAATTTCTATTTCAACACTGTATATTTTGGCATTAACTTGTTAGTTTATATATCATGTCCATTAAAGAATATGAAAGTATACCTAAATGTATATTAAAATTTCCAAAGAAAGTCCCCCTAAAACAATGCTTTCTATTTAGACATACATGTTAGAGCCCCATGTCTGCTGCTGTTGCCCACTAGTTCTTAATGTTTGACATAAAGGAAAATATCCAACTTGATTATAAGAAATGTGTGATCTTTTATAGGATGCTACAACTGCTACTACATACTTTGTTCACTATAACATAAAATAAAATACACTGTGTTTGAAAAATTAGACTAAAATAATATTTAAGAAGTCTAAACTAGGAGAAAGAATTTCTAGAATATTACTCATTGGTGATGACTAAATACAAATTGACATTTCTCCTAGCCAAGGTTTTAAAAAATCCTCTGTATTTATAGAAGGACAAATTGAGAATTACTGTATCTAAAGTCTCAATGTTAAGAATCATAAGGTTTTTAAGAGACAAATTCACATTCATTATTATTTATGGTAATATATAGATCCTATTAAACTCCATGTAAATCACATAATTCAAAAAGGAAAATGTGGTCTACCTATTTAAAAACTGAACTACATATATACATACGATTATAATAGTTTCCACATGCCCAAAAACTAAAGGTTGTTTAAAATTTTAGTTTTAATTGGGGCTGACCCCATGGTGTAGTGGTTAAGTTTGGCACACTTGGCCTTGGCAGTCTGGCTTTGTAAGATCAGATCCCAGGCACAGACCTACAACACTCATCAGCCATGCTGCAGCAGTGACCCACATACAAAATAGAGGAAGATTGGCACAGATGTTAGCTCAAGGCTAATCTTCCTCAAGCAAAAAAGAAGAAGATTGGCAACAGATGTTAGCTCAGGGCAAACGTTCTTCAGAAAAAAAAAATTTAGTTTTAAGTTGTTTACTTTTACATTTCTTAAGGTTGGAAATAGAGTTGTTTTGCTTAGTCTCCACTTTTTTGTTAATGGATACTTCCAGATTCTCATTTTTCTGAAGAAAGGATGCCAAATCCACCTGAAAAAGTTGTCAAATCTAGTCTCATTTTCACATATTTACAATGCCCAGTTGTCCAAAAGAAAGTTTCTAAATAAGTAATCATTGAAATTTTAATAAGATCAAACAAAAAATAATTTTATTTTATTCATATTCTCCTTTTTCATTCAACAAGAATAAACATACAGGTTCAACTGAATGAAGAATGCCTTGATCTAAATTAGAAAGTATTTAATCTAGGACCAGATTCTCATCCTATGAACTTCAAGAAAATTTTCAAGAGTAATACAACCCATTCTTAAGTGGATTTGCACCAGATGTGATGGAGACTCCAACGAATCCAAATAAGTTCTCATCTTCCATCAAAAACAAAGGAAACTGTTTAAATGAACAAAATGTAGATGACAGTCATAGCTGAAACACGAGAATAATATAGTACTCCCCTTCTGTGACAAAATAAGGCTTCTACATATTCCTAGTCCAAAAGAAAACACTGTGATTTCTATAGTTCTTTGACCAAAATGAGAATGTTAGTTGCAAAATCAAACATTTGGAAATGTCACAATACTTCATCAATGAACAGATGAAATGATAACACTATAAATGTTTTACATGTTGCAGGCTCTAAATACCCGTTGAAAACAACGATTCAATAGTATGACTTTGCAATGTTCTATGCTTTATTTATGAATTTAAAGAGTGAAGATATAACTAATTCAATCTCTTACAAAACGGACACCATGAAGGACAATTTTTATTTTTGACTTAGCACAATTTGAAACAGAGTATGCGCAATGAAGAAAATTGTATGTATCTGTATGTGTATATGTGTGTGCATGAGTGTTTGTGTTTGTGTGTGTATATGTGTATATGTATATATATATATATACATATACACATGTATATAGTATATATAGTCTTCTTCAACGTATGCTGGCTAGCCAAGATTACTGATGCTAAAGATTATTTATTTCTCACATAATCAAATGACAGTTGGTAAAACTGCTGGAGAAATAAGAAGGAAATAAAATTTTCTAAAGTAGTCCTATATTACAGGTATGAGGCTCACCAAAGATACTGGTTACTATACCAATGCCGAAAGGGGCCAAATGCCAACACATATATGCTAGAAGAAAGACAAAGGCATCAAAAGCTTAAAATCAATTAGGACCCACCACCAACTCAGTAACACTTAGATTATAGAAATAGTGAAAAGTTTGGCAATTATCTTAACTGAAAGAGAAATTGTATCAAAAAACATTTTAATCCTCTTTTAATAGTTTATTGACTTTAAACTACCTACGGTTATCTACTTCCCTTTTCCTGGGGAGTTAAGGCCAAGGTGATCATAGGTGAATTATTTAATCACATGATGCCTCATTTTGAATAATAGAAATCAATTCATATTATGAAGATGTTGAGGATCTAGGTGTCTAGCTCTGAATTTAGAACTGATATTAT
Organism: Equus przewalskii; assembly: GCF_037783145.1. Classification (NCBI taxonomy): domain Eukaryota; kingdom Metazoa; phylum Chordata; class Mammalia; order Perissodactyla; family Equidae; genus Equus; species Equus przewalskii. The sequence continues at coordinate 73,928,712 of NC_091843.1, read as the reverse complement.
ATTAAAACTCTAACTTCACTTTTATTCATGTAGATCTGTTACTATAAACAATAAATTGCCATGTCGCAGAAAAAGGGGAAAAGCTATTTTCTTTATTTTGTACAAATAGTCACAACTTTCACACTTATCAAAAGCAGTAGGTAACCTTTGTGATAAGCTTTATAGTTTACAAAGTTATTTCACATAAATTGACTCATTGTATCCTCACAATAGCCCTATGCCCATTTTAAAAATTAAAAACTGTGGCTCAAACATGTTAAATGGTTTTCCCAAAATTAAATCACAGAAGTCATAACTGACAGACTACTTTTTTAAACAGTGTTATCAACTATAATCATCATGCTTTACATTAGATCTTAGACACTACATATCTTATAGCTGAAAGTTTGTGCCCTTTCCAACCTCTCACTATTTCCCTCACCTCCCAGCCCCTGGTAACCACTTTTGCACTTCCTGTTTCTAGGAGTTTGAAGTTTTTTGTTTTGTTTTGTTTTGTTTTTTGATTCACATATAAGTGATACCATATAGTATTTGTCTTTCTCTGTCTGGCTTATTTCACTTAGCATAATGTCCTCAAGGTCCATATTGCCAGAAATAGCAGGATATCCTTCTTTCTCATGGCTGAATAATATTCCATTGTATGTGTGTATATGTATGTACATGTATATATACATATATATGTATGTGTGTGTGTGTATATATCTGTCACATCTTCTTTATCAATTCATCCATTGATGGAACTTAAAAAAAAAAAGCTCATATACTGAGCAGTGCTACAGAGGGATTGATTGGCCAAAACAGAAGCAGGCTGGGATACCAATTGTGTGCCATGTAGGTGACATCCAGAACCCTTACTTTAAATTTGTATCAAAACTTGTTTCTGGTCCAAGATGGCAATATAGGAGGCTCCTGAACTCACCTCCTCCCACAGGCACACCTAATCTACAGCTATACATGCAGCAATTCCATCCAAAAGAAATCCAGAAGCTGGCTGAGGGACACACATCAGGTGAACAAGAAAATACTCACATCAAAACAGGTCTGGCACATCCTCAACTACCAGGGGCAACTAAGAGCAAATAAGGTGGCATGAACAATCACAAAGGTTTGAGAGACAACCATGAGCTAGGGCTGAGATTAACAATAAGGTTCATCTCCTACATAAGATCACTCTGTCTAGACTGGGAGTGGTGAATGTTTTATCTAAGGCAGAGAACCTAACACAGAAAGTCTAGGAAACTGAAGAAACAGGAATATGTTCCAAACAAAAGAAACAAGATAAAACTCCAGAAATAGATGTTAATGAAACAGAGATAAGCGATTTACCTAATAAAGAGTTCAAAATAATGGTCATAAAGATGCTTACCAAGGTCAGGAGAACAATGCATGAACAAAGTGAGAATTTTAACAAAAATATAGAAAACATAAGAAAGTACCAAACAGAAATCACAGCTGAAAAATACAATAAGTGAACTGAAAAATTCAACAGAGGGGATCAACAGCAGACTAGATGAAGCAGAAGAAAGGATCAGTGACCTCTAAAGACAGGGCAGTGGAATTCATCTAATCAGAGGAACAAGAGGAAAAAATAATGAAAAAGAATGAAGATAGTGTACAAGACTTATGGGAGACCATCAAGCAAGACAAATAAACAACTTTACACCTCAAGGAACTAGAAAAAAAGAACAAACTAAGTCCAAAGCTGGTAAAAGGAAGGAAATAATAACGATCAGAGTGGAAATAAATGAAGTACAAACTAAAAAGACAATAGAAAAGACAGTGAAACCAAGAGCCTGGTTTTTGAAAAGATAAGCAAAATAGACAAACTTTTAGTTAGACTTATCAAGAAAAAAGAGAGGGGACTCAAATAAAATTAGAAATGAAAGAGGAGACTTTACAACTGATACCACACTAATACAAAAGATAAGAGACTACTATGAAGAATTATATGCCAACAAATTGGACAACCTAGAAGAAATAGATAAATTCCTAGAAATGTGCAACCTACCGAGACTGAATGAAGAAGAAATAGAAATCTGAACAGACTGATTACTGGTAAGAAGATTGAATCAGTAATTAAAAACCTCCCAACAGACAAACATCCAGGACCAAACTGTTTCACTGATGAATTCTACCAAACATTTAAAGAAGAATTAATACCAATATTTTTCAAACTCTTCCAAAAACAGAAGAGGAGGAAACACTTCCAAACTCATTTTATGAGGCCAGCATTACCTTGATACCAAAACCAGACAAGGACTACAAGAAAAGAAAATTATAGGCAAATATCCCTGATGAACGTGGACACAAAAATCCTCAACAAAATGTTAGCAAACCAAATTCAACAAGACATTAAAAGCATCATACACCATGATCAAGTGGGATTTATTTCAGGGATGCAAGGATGGTTCAATATCCACAACTCAATCAATGTGACACACAACGTTAACAAAATGAACAATAAAAATCATATGATCATCTGAATAGATACAGAAAAAGCATCTGAAAAATTCAACATCCATTCATGACAAAAATTCTGAGAAAGTGGATATAGAGGGTACATACCTTAACATAATAAAGGCCACAGCTAACATCTTACTCAATGGTGAAAAACTGAAAGCTTTCCCCCAAGATCAGAAACAAGATAAGGATGCCCATTCTCACCACTTTTATTCAACATAGTACTGGAAGTCCTAGTCAGAGCAATTAGACAAGAACATGATAAAAATAAAGGCATTCAAATCAGAGAGGAAGAAGTAAAACTGTCTCTATTTAGATGACATGCTATTAAATATAGAAAACTCTAAAGACTCCACCAAACAGGTGTTAGAACTAATCAACAAATTCAGTAAGGTTGCAGGACACAAAATCAATATACAAAAATTACTTGCTTTTCTACACACTAACAACACACTACCAGAAAGAGAGATTAAGAAAACAATCTCATTTACAGTAGCATCCAAAAGAATAAAATACCTATGAATAAATTTAACCAAGGAAGTAAAAGCTGTATACACTGAAAACTATAAGACATGGATGAAAGAAACTGAAAAAGACACAAATAAATGGAAAGATATTCTATGCTCATGGATTGGGAGAATTAGTACTGTTAAAATGTCCATAATACCCAAAGCAATCTACCGATTCAGTGCAATCATTATCAAAATTCTAATGGTGTTTCTCACAGAAATATAAAAAGAAATTCTAAAATTTTTATGGAACCACAAAAGACCCTGAATAGCCAAAGCAATCTTGAGAAAGAATAAAGCTGGAGGCATCACATTTCCTGATTCAAATTACAGTCAAGTGTTGCTTAACAACGTGAGGATACATTCTGAGAAACGCATTGTTAGGAAATTTCTTCATTGTGCGAATACCATAGGGTGTACTTACACAAACCTAGATGGTGCAGCCTACTACACACCTAAATTACATGGTACTAATCTTATGGGACCACCATCATATATGTGGTCTGTCATTGACCAAAACATCATTACGCAGCACATGACTGTGTATTACCAAGCTATAGTAATCAAAACAATATGGTATTCGCATAAAAACAGACATATAGATCAATGGAACAGGATAGGGAGACCAGAAATAAAACCACACATATATGGTCAGTTAATTTACAACAAAGGAGCCAAGAATATACAATGGGGAAACGATAGTCTCCTTAGTAAATAGTGTTGGGAAAAACAGGACAGCCATGTGCAAAGAATGAAACTAAACCCTTATCTTACACCATACACAAAAATAAACTCAAAATGGATTAAAGACTTGAATTTAAGACCTGAAACTGTAAAACTTCTAGAAGAAAACATAGAGGGTAAGCTCCTTAACATGGTATTGGCAATGATTTTTTGGATTAAACACCAAAGGAAAAAGCAAGAAAAGCAACACTAAACAAGTGGGACTACATCAAACTAAAAAGCTTCTGCAAAGCAAAGGAAACCATCAACAAAATGAAAAGGAAACCTACTGAATGGGAGAAAAGATTTGAAAATCATATATCTGATTAGGGGTTAAGATCCAAAATATATAAAGAATTCATACAACTCAATAGCAAAGAAACAATCTGATTAAAAAGTGGGCAGGAGAACTGAATAGATAATTTTCCAAAGACAAAGAAATGGCCAACAGGTACATGGAAGGGCACTCAGTATCACTAATCATCAGGGAAATGCAAATCAAAACCAAAATGAGATATCACCTCACACCTGTTAGAATGGCTATCATCAAAAAGACAAGAGATAACAAGTATTGGCGAGGATGTGGAGAAAAGGGAACCTCTGTGCACTGTTGGTGGGAATGTATATTGGTGCAGCCACTATGGGGAAGAGTATGGAGGTTCCTCAAAAAATTAAAAATAGAACTCCCATATGATCCAGTAATTCCACTTCTGGGTATTTATACAAAGGAAATGAAAACAGGATATCAAAGAGATATCTGCACTCCCATGTTCATTACAGCATTATTCATAATAGCCAATATAAGGAAACAACCTAATGTCTGTACTTTGAATTTAGATCAGAGAGCCTGCCTGATTTGGAGGTTTTTAAATGGTCATTTCATTTATGGCTCTTAAATACAGATTTCCGTGCCAGGAATGTGAATCTCTGGTTCCAGCAGGGATCAGCTAGCTCCTCTCCTTTCGGCCCTAGAGCAATCTCACTTGCTGGCCTCATCAGCTTGTGTTTGCCTTTCCTCCCGGGCAGCAGCAGCAGGACCATTGGTAATAACTTCAATAGTACTAAGAGCAGCAAAGAGAAAGGAGTAAACAAAGGGACATAATGCTAACAGCCCTTTGAAAATGGATTCATGGCATCTTTCATATCATAAGTCCTGATTTACTTTCTAGCTAACATTTCATTCACAGAGAAAAATGACAGAAATACCAAATTTGAGAGCAAATCAGAGAGTTCTTCAGTCCTAGAAACAATATTTGGTCAGATGCAAGATAGTTTGGAGCTGGGAGAAACCTTAAAGAGAGAGTTCTAGCCATCATTTTATTTATAAGAAAATAGATTCAGAGCAGCTCAGCGACATGTCCAACGTTACTTTTCTTAAGCTTAACTTTTTTAAAAAAGTAGTAAACATTTTTCCAGTTTTTCTTTGACAACTTTTGCATGGGAAAAAGAAGTAAAGATCTGCCCAAACTTTTTAAATACATTCCTTTAAAAGTTGCCATTTTCTGGGCCGTCCTGGTGGAATAGTGGTTAAGTTCGCACACTCGCCTTCGGTGGCCCAGGGTTCGCAGGTTTGGATCCCAGGTGTGGACATAGTGCCACTGGTCAAGCCACACTGTGATGGCATCCTACATAAAATAGAGGAAGATTGGCACAGATGTTAGCTCAGCGGCAATCTTCCTCCAGCAAAAAGAGGAAGATTGACAGCAGGTCTTAGTTCAGGGCCAATCTTCCTCACAAAATTAATTAATTAATTAATTAATTAATGCATTAATTTTTTTAAAAGTTGTCATTTTCTAATTTGTCCAATGCAGTCTGGCTGGAAGTCAGTAAAGGAAAATGAACTTGTCATTCTGTTTAGTAAAAAACAAACAGAGTAGAGAAACCTGTTTATCAACATACGTAATCCCTCATACTGCAGCCATGTTCCTGATTCCAAGAAATTCAAGGAAAGAGAAACAATGGCAAATGACCTCCCAAACTTCAGAAAAACATTTTTATAGAGTTTTCTGAAAAAAATAGATGAATACAAGAACACCTGTGAATAAAGATATTCTCATAAAATTCTGTTTGAAAGACAAATGGGTTTGTTTCATTTTTCTCCAAAGAATAAAGTATCCAGGCTTTATGAAACACACTGGAAAGTCCCATCCTTCCCACGCTTGTCCTCATTAGTGCAATAAAATAATGAAGGCCAAGGTATCGCTGTTTATGATCCAAACTGCATGCTTCGCTTTCCACCGGGAGTTACACTAATTTTCCTAATGAAATGTTTTTATTTTTCCATTTATCTGGGTGATTTTTTTGTAATTGCTACCATCCCAAAGAAAGTGTATTTACAGTTAAAATGGCCTATGGCTCATACCTTGTGATTGAGAATGGCTGTTTTGCCATCTTTTTCTTGTCCCTTGCCCCACCTTTTTCTCCATTAAGAATATCCAGTGCCCCACATCTTTATTAACAAAGTATTTCAAAGCCAAGAATGAAAATATGCCAAAATTGACCAAAATAGAAGTTATAAGTCTGTAGTAGTGTACCAACAAGAGAAAGCAAACTAGTAATGCAGGCAAATATGATAGCCAAGGAACTGAAGAGAGCTTTTCAAGCCAAGGTTTAATGCCAAAGAAAGTAAATCTAACATTCACTTTGTTTTTTCTATTCCTGGAATGAATTCCCACTCTGAGCAAGAATAACAACAGCAATAAATCTAAAGAGAGAGAAGAAATTTTGAGGAAGCCTGATTATCCCTTTTTTCTTCATAATACACAGCAAATCTTAACACTCAATAGCATAATATATAATAGTAGAAGAGTTCATTAATTAAAATATCTCACTAGACTGTTTAAAGACTGCCTCTGGGGGCTTAGGTGGAACAGATATACTACCTCTTAAGAAAGCCTAAAGTTGCCCCCAAGTTGTTCTGCCAATATTTTTAATCTTCTTTGTTATTTTGATATACTTTCTCTTTTTCTGAAATGTACTTTGCAATCAATTTTGCAAGATTTATCATAATAAATTCAATTCGAAGACCTCTGTCACTAACAAGAAAAGTCATTCTAAATTTATTTTATGTAAAACATTAATTTCTTTGGTGCTTCATTTATATACTTAAGTTTTTATAAAATTTCTCGCATTTTTATAAATTTCAGACAGCAAGACACAGAAAGAGAGAGTGAGAGAAACACAAGGAGAGGATTTTGTAATAGAAACATGCCTGAGCCAATTCTCAGTAGTCTTCTGGCAAAAGGCCCGTGTGTGAACTATTTCCAAGACCTCAGTCTGAAAGGCAGCCAAAGGCTCCACAAAAGAACAGGCCCAAAATGGCTTATTACCTTTCACCTTTGACCTTTCAACCAGTTGTCTCATATTCCGTGAACTTGAAATCTTGTGAGGGAATGCTTAGCCATCCTGTTTACAAACAGCCTATTTATTCCACAGGAACAGCTTGGCAGGATATATCCAGGTCACCTGACCTTGGGTTGTCACAGAAACCACAGCCTCAGACTTCTCTTGTAATTAAGCCAAAACTTCAACATTTTGACTGGTTGAAATCAGTGTTGGACTGTGTAGCAATCATCAATCATTTAATTTACTTTTATGTGTACACTTCACCAAAGTATTAACACACACAATGTGAAAACAATCATACTTGAACTACACGCGGTAAAAGTCATGCCTCCCATGGACAACAGAAAAAGCATAAAGTTTTAACCTGAATATTACAAGTTAGTCTCAACTATTACACTGCCCTAGATCTTGCTAAATTCATCAGTACACAACAAAAATCACACAATCTTTTAGTTATTCATGTGTTTTCAAAACTCCAATCTGTTGTAGTCAGAGTTTACCTTACATTAGGCATTTACCTGAAGAAATTACTTGATTAAGTTCATTATCTCCAGCACGTTTGAACTAATCCTTCAAGGCTGCTGCTTTGATCATTTTGGTGGTTCTTTTAAAATAGATTATATAATTAATTAACTCTCACAAATTATTAGTGAGTATAAACGTAGCCAGATTTCCTTTTTCAAATGTGAAAATTGATTTTAAGAATGAATAAATTAGTGAGCAACCACAATCCAAAGAGTCCTTTCTTATTCAATGGACTTATTTTCAGGAGTTATTTCTGAATTTCCTTACTGTACTCAAAATATAATTAAATTTGTCAAAATACTATATGGATAAAACTTATCAGGAACATCTACTATTTGAAATAAGTACAATATCAATGAGTTTTCTTAAGTGAAGAAAACGGTATCATTGTATTTACATAAGTATTCACCAATAAGGGAAAATTTAATTAATTGCATTGATACTTCACAACAGAGTGGCCACTTGACAAATGGTAAATATGGTTTTTAATGTAGGAAAATAACTTCCTTTTTAATATAAGGATGATGATGATAGGTAACATTTATTGAATGTGCTGAACACTGTTGTAAGTACTTTACATGAATTAGCTAATTTAATTTTCACAACAACCCTATGAGACAGATACTATTATCATTCTCATTTTATAGAAGAGGAAAGTGAAGCTAAAAAAGGTCAGGTCATACCTCTAGTAAGAGAAAGATTTTGAATTTGAAAGTAAGCAATGTGACTTAACTTTATTGCCTCTCAAACCATGGCCCTTAGAAAACAACTTACCAAGTGTACCAGTGAAATAACACGTTATTACTGAGACTTGTAATACTTATACACCACTTTATACTTTATAAAGCACCTCCATAAATATCTCATTTGAGTCTCACGATAATCCTGTGAGATAACGTCATTCCTATTCTATAAATGAAGAAGCTAAAGGTGAGAAAGGTTAACTGATGTTTCCAAGGTCACTTAGCCAGTAAATAAGAGAGTGAGGGTGCCAACCAGGTATTTTAATGCCATACTGGATGTCTTTCCTACTATAAAGAGTCCTTCTTTTACGCTAAGATCTTTTCTAAGATGAATATTATTCACTCAGTGACAAGTAGAATGAAGAAGTTCCAAAAGATCGATATAAGAAATAACAAAGGCTTTCTCAATTTAACATTAAAATAAGGTAATATTATAGTGAAATATTTAGTGAAAATAAATTCCATTTCCAGATCTTAAAATCATGTAATTCCTAGTTGAAATATTTTCATTTTCCTTATTTAGTATTCATAAACACACTCTTAATTCAAATAATGAGGAAAAAGAGCTCCCATGACCCTGCCAGGCAAAGAGGATCACCCAGGAAATAACTAAATTAGGACCAGGCTGGTGTAAAAGCTATACCAAGAGTATGACTTTGAATCTCTACTGGTACACCTCCCATGAATATTCTTAAGGGGATTCACCATCACCTGGATTATCAGCAAGAGTAGGCAAGGCATATTACATGGAAGATCATTTCCCATGTAGGACTCTCTTAACTCTTGGTTCTCTATTGTCAGTTTGTCCAAAGTCAACAACTATTTCAGAAATCATAGGTTTTAAAACAGATAGCTACAGCAGTTGGATGGTATGCAATTTTAGGAGGCAATATCTTTTCCAAAAGACTGAATATGACATTGGCAGAGCAGGAAGGACGGTAAGGAAAGCTAGCCCATGATTTAGAGGGCAAGGGGTGTTAAGAAGCCATCCTTAGACTGAACGAGAGACCTGTTATAGGGAAATTGAAGGAATAAGGCCTTATCTTTGCTCATTTATGATAGAGACTCACGCTTTGGTTATGTTTGTGGCATAGCTGTAACCATGGTAAAAAAAAAAATTAAAAAAAATGAGAGACAGAAGAAAAAGAAACAAATAAACAACATGAAAGTAAATATATTATGGAACTTTTTTAAATTTATTGTTTAAAAAGAATAAATAAGAAATAAAGACTTTTAAAGGAAAACTAAAATAGAACTCCTTAGAATTCCTTCTATGATAAATTTAAGAGGAAAAGTTTTTAAACAATCAGCATACAACATGACAACACAAAACTTTAACACAATGTTAACAAGCTGATATATACAACAGAATAAATCTGTACAAAACAAGGAATAAAAAGATACAAAGAGAGAGAAAAAATAAAGCAAATTATTTACATGCAGGCCAGTGTCACAAGATCCTAAGACCTATATGGATTAGTCCAGGGTAAGCTTTTTTGACAAGACTACCTACCATCTGCATTCAAAAAAGTAGATCACTTAGCTTCTAGAATATGCCTCATGACCATAAATGTACTCTAGGCTGCCAATTAACTTACTAAATTTCCATGTGATAAGTTTAGTCTGAATGTTTTTAAATCACTACTGCTATTATTTCAAAAAATACATATTATAGTTGTCGTTGATTTTATGTATATGTGCAAAATATGTGCTTATGTATATGTGGCGTTGATTTTATGTATATATGCAAAAAAAAATGTTGTTTTGGGAATTCAGGGTAAATGAACCATGAAAAAGAAAATGGGAAGTCACCGATATTGGATATCCTCTTTGCTCAAGGAGGAATATTTCTGATGAGGGTGTGTCATCCGTTTACAAAGAACAAAAAGGTAAGATCTTTCAGAGTAGTGCCTGAGGCCTATTCTCCATAAGGACGTTGCTGGATTCCATTTATTTTTATTTCTTTTTATTTCAAGGGCTGTAATCCATTCTGCAGATGCTGCTTGCAATGCCCATCATTTTGTAGTTCTGATGCTTTACCAAACAGGTTCAAAGGGCTGTCCTCATGGGATCTTATCTGATTGCCAGCATCCATTTACTTTTCTGACATTCCAACACTAAAAATTGCTTTGAAGCCTTCAGCATGTCCTCTATAATGCAAATAGACAGAAGTAGTTTTAACATAATTTCTGACACAACTCAAAAGTGACCTTTATTGGTTTTAGTAGAGTTGTGCTAAAATCTACAAGAAGAACATATCCTAGAAATGTGCATTCAGGGACAAAGAAGAATTTTTTTCTTTCAAAAAAGTTTGAAACATACACACACTCACAAGTGGACACTTTTTGCCAACTGGAAAATACAATAAAATTGCTGTGATACGATTGCAATTAGGAGATTCTGGGGAAAAAAGCATGGAAACATCAGTAAAGGAAGAGAGTCACCCTATTCTACTGTACATGTAGGTACATGAGTGCTTACGATGACACACATCTGGCAGGTTTAACAGAAGAAAACGGGTTTTTCACTTTAACAGTTTAGAAATAAATGCTTCAAAACACTTTCCAACATTAGTTCTCACTTATTTCTCCTACCTCAGGCTTCTCCAACTCCCCATAAGGGTCCACCAATGACCTCCCCCTCCACCAGCAGGCTCTGTCCTAGCCTTGTATCTGAGTTCATTTTGACTGAGGTAAGAAGTACCTAATTTGCTTCAATGCCAACTTAGTACCTCTTATCCTTTAGTCATTCACCACACTGAGCTGGGGAAGCACAGGCGGTGAGGATGGTAAAGGCTGACTAACTGGTTTCCACGGGCCTTGCTCCTCCCATGTGATACACAGGGCTACCAAACCCAAGTTTCTGAGGTTTCCCTTGCCATTTATGTACCCCAGTCAGAAAGAATAGGTTCTCATTACCCTTTTGTTGCTAGGAACAACAGGTTAAGCCATGATCTTTCAATCTCCCTCAGCAGAAATAACAACCCTAATTCTAACAGCTATGGTCTTAAGTCTGGTGGCCATATTTCCTCCCTTAAAGACATCAATCAACTGCTTCCTATATGCCTACTGTCTTAGATTAGAATTGCCAACTCTGTTTCTCACTGCTATGCTTGGTATATCTATGGGACCCTTGCAACTTTATCTTGACTCTCCTGAACAAGAGTCTTTACTCAAAGTATAACTAGAGATAACTGAAAATTTAAACATCACGCCATTGTCCCTCAAACTTCCCTCATCCCTATATTAGAACAGCAATCCTAGCATCTGTCCTGCCCTAGAAATAAAATCTAGTGTCAGCCCCAGCCCCTCCATCCTATGTTAGCTCCCTAGCCAGAAGGTCTCACCGACAAGCAGGGCGAGGACTAAGACACTTACCTTGGGTACAAATTGAAGAGGGTGCCAAAAAACTCAGCAATCAAGATAAATATTTTAATGCAATATTTTAAACAATCAAAAATATTGCCAAAAACATATTATGATGAACAAAATATCAAAATTTTAAACAAATAGAGTTAGTAATACTGATTTTTCTTTTTTCCTTAGGTTCCAATATAGCACAGCACTTTAGTGACTCTGTCTTTATTTAAAATTCTGATATTTTGTTCATTGTGTATTTTATGCCTGAAGCAAATGCACTGCTTACCTCACCCTAGTTTCAACTCTGCCCACAAGTACCAGAATAAGACATGCTAGATGAAAAAATGTGATCTTAATAGTAATACTTATAAATAAAAACTGGTTTAGAAAATTTTCTGTTGTTGGAATATGAAACTTGATATGAATTAGTATAAAATAAAATTTGTGGAAGTATGACAATTCATTCAAACCTCCAAATTTTAAAATTATAAACTATCTTCTTGAACTTCTATTTTCAGTAATGGAAATTCAGTAACTTATTCAGTAAGTTATTTAGACCTTGGTATTATTGGCATTTGGGGCTGGATAATTCTTTGTTGCAGGAGACTTTCCTATGATTGCAGAATGTTTGTAAACATCGTTGGTCTCTACCAACTACCTGCCAGTAGCTCCTCCAACCCCAATTCTAAGAACCAAAAATGTCTCCAGACATTGCTAAATGTCCCTTGGTGTGAGAGTGAAAATCATCCCCAGCTGAGAATCACTAGTTGAGACCATCCCTCCTGCTGAAAACTGAAAATACATTTTTTAAAAATGCAATCACCTTAAAGTACTGAGTTAACGTGATAATGGGGAACTGTCAGGCCAAATTCTGAGTGAAATATAAAACCCAGTGCTATCTCTATAGTAAGCAGAACATCAAATACCTAAGCCAATTTTGCCTTAAAGACATTTGCCAGTTGGTAAATTTAAGCTTCGATCCTGAAACATCAAAGGCAAAGAGCCCCACCTAAGGTGGGATGTCTAAGAGAAAACCCTCTCCATATTAAGTTGGACTTCAAAGACAATACCTAGAATGAAACCTGTCTTCCCCATTCCCAACCCTACCCCTAGGTCTTCAGTGAAGGTTACCTTGGTACAAAGAGGAGAAAGGGAAAAAAGGAAAGGGAAAGAGGGGGACCTCTGTTCTCAAATGCAAAAGAATGAAATTGGATCCCTATCTTATACCACTCACAAAAACTAACTCAAACTGGATTAAAGACTTAAATGTAAGACCAGCAACCATAAAACTCCCAGCCTTCCAGTCCTGAGAATCTTTGGCCACAGGCTGGCCCCTATAGGGATTTGCCCACCAGGTTCTCCTTACCTTCATTGATTAGGGAAGCTCAAGCTGTGATTTGGGTTGAAATGATCCTAGGCTCTTTCACAAAAGCAAATGTAAATCCTCCATATAGGAAGGCAGTTTGATTCCAAGCCTCCAGGACTCTCTAAATAATTTTGCAAGGGCAATGAGAAAGACAACCACGCATACAAGGAAACAAAGCACCATGGGCAAAAGCCTGAATAAATGAAAAACAACTGAAAGAGACTCATTAAGACTTCAAATTATAATTATCAGATACAAATTATAAAATCATGCTTACTACATTTTAAAAAAATAAATAGCTTGCTTGAAAATACTGCAGGTATAGGAAACTACAAAGAGTGTAAAAGCAGATTTGAAAAAGAATCGAATGGAATTTCTTGAAATGAAAAATACGACTGAAATTTAAAACTCAATATTCACAAATCATATATCTGATAAGAAGTTTATATCCAAAATATATAAATAACTAATATTACTCAATAGCAAAAAAACAAATAACTAGAATGAAAAATAGGGAAGGATCTGAACAGACATTTTTCCAAAGAAGACATACAAATGGCCAACAAGTATATGAAAAGGTGCTCAACAACACGAATCATCAGGCAAACGCAAATCAAAACCATAATGAGATATCATCTCATATCTGTTAGGACAAGAAAAAACAAATGTTGGTGAGGGTATGGAGAAAAGGGAACCCTTGTACACTGTTGGTTGGAATATAAATTGATACAGCTATTATGGAAAAAAGTATGGAAGTTCCTCAAGAGACTAAAAATGGAAATATGAAATTATGATCCAGCTATCCTACTTCTGGATATACATCCAAAGGAAATAAAATCATTATCTCAAAGAGATATCTGCACTCCCATTTTCATTACAGCACTATTCACAATAGCCTGGGAACAACCTAAGTGTCCATTGACAGATGAATGGATAAAGAAAACGTGATGTACATATATACATATACACAAATACACACACATATACATACACAATAGAATATTATTCAGCCATAAAAAGAAGGAAATCCTGCCTTTTGCAACAATATGGATGAACCTGGAGGACATTATGCTAAGTGAAATAAGTCAGACAGAAAAGCACAAATACTGTATGATAACACCCATATATGGAATATAAAAAAGTCAAAGCCATAAAACCAGAGAGTAGAATAGTGATTTCCAGGGGTGGGGTGGGAGAAATGAGGAGATGTTGGTCATAGAGTACAAACTTTCAATTATAAGCTGAATAAGTTCTAGGGATCTAATGTACAGCATTATAGTTAATAATACTGTATTATATACTTGAAGTTTGCTAACAGAGTAGATCTTAAGTGTTCTCACCGCGAAAGAAAAAAACGGCAACTATATGAGATGGATCCATTAATTAACTTGATTGTGGCACTTATTTCACAATGTATACATATATTAAAGCATCATGTTGTATACCTTTAAAAGGCAAATTTTTTAAAACTATGATTTGCCATTGAGAAGTTACTGCAACATATATTGTACTTCAAAAAAGTTTTTTAAAAGCTATTGTATATACAGAGAGGCACACACTCTGACATTAGTGAATCAAATATTTATAATTGAAACACTGGCCACAAATGAGCGGTCATTACATTCTTGTGCTATGGGCTAAATGTCTGTGTTCCACCAAAGTTCCTATGTCGAAGTCCTAATCCCAATTTGATGGTATTTAGAGGTAGGGCCTTTGGGAAGTAATTCGGTCTTGAGAGAGAGACATGAGAGAGATGACCTTTCTCGGCACCGTGTGAGGATACAGCAAGAAGGTGGCCATCTGCAAACCAGGAAAAGGACCCTCACCAGACACTGAATCTGCCAGTATTTTGATCTTGGACCTCCTAGCCTTCAGAACTGTAAGAAACAAATGTTTGTTGTTTAAGCCACTCAGTCTATGGTATTTTGTTATAGCAATCTGAACTGACTCAAATGTCTTGCAGAGCAATAACTAATTACTTATAGAACCTAAGAAGTAAAGATACAAGTATATGAAATTGTGCTGTTTTCTTGCAGAGATACATGTAAAAGACTATGAGTAGAGCAATGCAACTGAGAAAATGTTTGCCAAATCCTTTGGGAAAATGACAAATTTCTAAGCAACCAGGGTCAGTAATGACCAATTCATACAACACATCATACTATTATTAAAGAACTAGTAGTATTTTTTTCTCTTTCATGGTATACAAATGATGCATCTTACAAGTGATGGTATTTTAGATTCAATGAAAAATGATATTTAAAGACATCAACAAAACTTCCAGAATTGATGAAAGACACCAATTCACATATTTAAGAACAAAAAAATTCCCAAGCAATATAAATAGAAGAAAATCTATACTTAAACACATCATCATGAAACTGCGTAAAACCAAAAGGAAAGAGAAAGACCTTAAGAGCAACTAGGGGGTGGGGGGAAATTACCTTCAAAAGTAGGTCACATACCAGGTTCATGGAGTGGAAAGTTCAATATCGTTAAGATAGCAACTCTTTCCAGGTTGATTCATGTATTCAACACAATCCCCACCAGAATTTCAGCAGCCTTTTGGCAGAAATTGACAGAAGATGTCAGAAACTGACATAAGAAATTTGGCAGAAGATGATCCTAAAATTTATTTAAAATTGCAAACTTTATGTAGAATGCCAAAACAATTTTGAAAAAGAAAGAGCTGGGGAGTCAGCCTGGTGGCATAGTGGTTAAGTTCGTGTGCTCCACTTTGGCAGCCCCAGGTTCACAGGTTTGGATCCTGGGTGCAGACCTAGCACTGCTCGTCAAGCCATACTGTGGTGGCATCCCACATAAAATAGAGGAAGATTAGCACAGATGTTAGGTCAGCAACAATCTTTCTCAAGCAAAAAGAGGAAGATCGGTGACAGATGTTAGCTCAGGCCTGATCTTCCTCACACACACACACAAAGTTGGAGAACTTATACATACCAATTTCAAAATTTAAGACAAGCCTACTTCAGTAGTTATCAATACAATGTGGGACCAGCACAAAGATAGACATACAGATCACAAGACATGGAATTGAGAGTAAAGAAATAAATCTTTATATTTATGGTCAACTGATTTTCAACAAAAGTACAAAGGAAATTCATGAGGGAAAGGATGGCCTTTTTAATGAATGGTACTAGGAAAACTGTATATCCACATGCCAAAAGATGAAGTTAGACCTTTGTCTCATACTATATGCAAAAATTAACACAAAATGTATCACAGACTTAAATGTTAGAACTAAAACAATTAAACTTTTAAAAGAAAACACAAGTGATTATCTTCAAGACCTTGGGTTAGACAATAATTTCTTAGATATGACACTGAAAACACAGCTCATTTCAAAAAACTTGATAAATTAGACCTCATCAAAAGTCAAATCTTTTGCACTTCAAAAGATAAAAGACAAGCAACAGACTTGGAGAAAATATTTGCAAATCATATATCTTATAAAGGACTTGTATAAAAAATATTCAAAGAACTCTTTGTATATAAGAAGACACACAACTCAATCAAAAAGTGAATAAAATTTTTGAAAAAACATTCCACCAAAGAAGATATATGAATGGCTAGTAAGCACATAAAAAGATGCTCAAACTCATTAGTTTAGGGAAATGCAAATTAAATCCACAGTGAGAAGCAATTTCATACCCACTAGGAAGGTTATAATAATTTTTTTAAAATAACAGATAATAACAAATGTTGGCAAGGATGTGAAGAAACAGGAATCCTCATACTTTGCTTGCGGAAATATAAAACAGTGCAAGCACTTTGAACAACAGTGAGGCAGTCTCATAAAAAGTTAAAAATAAATTTGCCAAATGACTGAGCAATTCTACTCTTGGGTATCTGCCCAAGAGAAATGAAAACACATATACACACAAAGACTAACACATGAATGCTCTTAGCAGCATTATTCACATTTATAGTTAAAAACTGGAAAAAACAATGTCTATAAACTGATAAACGGACAAATTCGGCATATCCATATACTGGAATACTATTCATCAACAAAAAGAACAAATTACTAATACATGTTTCAGTATGCATGAACCTCAAAAATATTATGCAAAGTGAAAAAATATTAACACAAGAGACCACATATTGTATGATTTAATTTATACGAAATTTTAAGAAAAGTAAAATCTATAGAGACAAAAAATAGATTATTGTTATCTGGGGTAAAGGCGGGGGATGGGGATTAACAGTAAATGGACAGGAGAGATCTTATTCAGGTGATAGAAATGGCCTAAAACTGATCAACAGTGATGGCTGCATAACTGGCTAAATTTGCTAAAAATTCATTGAATTATACACTTGAAATGGATAAATTATATGATATGCAAAATATGCCTCAAAGCTATAAATACACACATATATATATATGCATAGCCATATACATGTATGTATACATATATAAATACATACATGAAGGTCAGACTGATAACTGACATCACAAAAACACTACTGAAACCTAGAAAATAGGGGAATGAGGTCTTAAATATGATGACAAAAATAACTGCTAATCTTGAATTTTATACCCAGCAAAATGTTTAAAGAATGAACACAAAATAAAGTCTTTTTCAGAATAGAAATAGAGTTTGTCATTAGCAGATACTCTCTAGAAGAAATGCTAAAGAATAAACTATAGGTAGCAGGAATGAGTTCCCAGATATAAGATCTAACATGCAAGAATCAACAGCAAATAGTGACAAATATGTGAGTATATGTACATAAATATCAAATATAAAAAGGGTAATAATAAAGTCTCATGGGATTAAAAAATATACATAAATTAACAACTATGTGTCAGGAGTAGGGGTAATGGGATTAAAATGTTCTAAAGTCTCTATATTATCCAGAAGAGGTTAAAGGTATTGATTAACTTGAAATTTTGATAATTATGTTTATCATAACTTCTAAAGTAACAAATAAATAGAAAGTATATAACTTCTAAATCATTAGAAGTAAAACGGAATAATAAAAAAGTATTAGTTGTATTGGTTAAGGTTATCCAGAGAAACAGAACCATAACCAATAGGGGGTGGGTGGGTGTGGTATGTGTGTGTGTGTGTGTGTGTGGGTGGGTGTGGGTGTGGGTGTGCATGCATGTGCAGAGAGAGAGAGAAAGAAATTGGCTCATACAATTATGGAGCCTGGCAAGTCCCAAGATCTGCAGTCTGCAAGCTGGAGACCCAGAAGAGCTGATGGTGTATTCTGGTCCAAGTCCAAAGGCCTGAGAACTGGGAGAGCCAATAATATGGTTCCAGTCTAAAAGCTAGCAGGTCTGAGACCCAGGAACAGCTGATCCTTCAGTTTGAGTCTGAAAGTGGGGGAAAAAATCGATGTCCCAGCTCAAAGGCAATCAGGCAGAAAGAGTTCCTTCTTACTCATCCTTTTTGTTCTATTCAGACCTTCAACAAATTGGATGAGGCCCACCCACACTGGGGAGGGCAATCTGCTTTACTCAGTCTACTGATTCAAATGTTAATCTCATCCAGAAATACCCTCATGGACATACCCAGAATGTCCGACCAAGTATCTAGGCACTTCGTGGCCAACTTGACACATGAAATTAATTACCACATCAATCCAAAAGAAAGCAAGAAGGGAGAGGAAAACAGAAAAGAGATCCAGTAGCCTAGCCAAGAAGTTTGATACAAAGACAAGCTGAGTGGAGTGGGAAAAAACCATAGGCTTCAGATTCAGAGAGAATTGAGTTTGAATCCTGTTTTATCACTTACTGGTTGTGTATCCATAGGCAAGTTACTTAGCTTCTCTGAATGTCAGTTTCTTCATCTCTAAAATGGAACTATGACTGAAGGAATTAGAAAGTTTGTAAAGTATCTATCATATAATAAGTTCTTATTTTAAAAAGAATTTTTATTATTATCATTATGGCATTTAATCAATAAACATTAGGGCAGTAGGTAAATACACAGAGGAGTTTCTACTTACAGATTAAAGGGCACAGTGCTTTAAGAACAGTTCCACAGTACCAACAAACTAAAATACGAAAAGTTGCCAAATCCATTCTCAGAAATCTCTAAAGAAAAATATTGAAATAATATAAATTATTTAATTAAAGAGAAAGTTGACAACTTTAGACATTGAGATATAAGATTTATGTAATAAAAATTTAAATAAGGCAAATCAGAGGAAAATTGGGCTTTTTTCCAATGAGTTTGTCTTTGGGTTAACAACCACTTTTTGCCTCTTTCCTAAGCATCAACATTAATCATGAGACACTACACGAAAGTAGAGTCCATTCATGGTTTTGCATGCCATTATTTTCCAGTACTGGCATATACAGAGAATTCAATTAATACTTGTTAATGAACAAATGGATATAAGCTATCATCTCTGAAACTTATAATTTTCATTTCAAGGAAGTTGCATAATATGTTCTGTGGTGATAGTTTGAACCTAGGCATTTCTGTGACTCATAACATAAATATTAAAAAATATACATATGACCAACTGTGATGGTTAATTTCATGTGTCAGTTTAGCTATGCTATAGTACCCAGTTATTTAATCAAACACTAATCTGGGTGTTCCTGTGAGGGTACTCTGTAGATGTTGCTAACACCTACAATCAGTTGACTTCAAGAAATAGAAATTATCCTCAATAACGTGGGTGGACCTCATCCCACAAGTTGAAGGCCTTAAGAGCAAAAACTGTGGGTTCTGGATAAGAAGAAAGTCTACCTCCCAACAGCAGCATTATCTCCAGTCTGCCAGCCTACCCTACAGATTTTAGACTTGGAGTCCCCACATTCGTGTGAGCCACTTTCTTAAAATAAATCATAAATGTGTGTGTGTATATGTATAGGTTATAGTATCTTCTTGGTTCTGTTTCATTGGGGAACCCTGACTGATACACCAACAAAAGTGAATGATGTTTTTTGGGGCTTTAATGTACTAAGTAAACATCAAAAGTAGAACACCTCAAATGATACTATATGTTGCTTTCGGCCTCTGGTTTTAACTAAAACAAAACGCCTTTTTTAACGTTGTTCTTTGATATCAATCTTAAATTACTGATTCCAATCATCATCTATCACCTTTAACATTCACATCCCTTGAATCTTTTTGCATAATAATGTAGAGATCTCTCAGAATCAAAAATCACATATCATTAAATCCAATTAAAAAGAAGTTCTTAAAGAAAGAATTCTTTTAAAGGTTATCCATAACATCAACAGCACAGAGGCCTAAAATCATACAGAATACACTTATACCATATTAGTATTCATGTAATAAAAAGTAAGATATCATAACTGTATATCCCACACCCATTACTCTGTAGTTCCACCCTATAGCATATGCCTACACAAGAGAAATAAAGAGCTCATCAAATCCAGGCCAAGGAAGGATTTAACCAAAAATATTCAAAAGAGCCATAAGTATTAATATACCTGATACTAGATAAAAACTCACTTTATGTATACTTCATATCACCAGAATAGAAAAAGTCATTTTTAACGTACAAAACTAGAACAAGTACACCAATGTAATGTTGATATTTAGAAATGCAATACATATTTATGTCATATAAAACACTTGGACAATGTTACAAAAATGCAAATTTTATGGTCTTGTACATTTCATGGGAAAAGGGGGGGAGAATAACTGTCAAGAGTTCAAGTATAAACTGTGGAACACAAGCCTTTGGCAGATTTTATTTATACTGGACATCCTGACCCCTTTATACACTTACCTAGAAAGGCAAATACCAGAAATTCCTTCGTGAATATTTTCCTTCAGTTTTCCCATAAGCTCCAGATAGTTCCATTCCCTCTCACAATGACTGTCCTAATGTTAAATTGTCCCACGGAAGCAATCAAGTTGTACATCAAAAAATGGAGACAATATAGCAATGTATTTTATTGAATCAATATAAACAAATAATCAAAATGATTCGGTCCATTTCTGTGGCCTAAAAGATATTTTTTTTCTCTTCCATTCCACCCAAGTCTTCTATTTCCAAGTCTTATGGCCAGGTCACAGCAACAAAAGCCCATTTTACCATGTAGTGCTTACTTCAGTGTACCTAAAGAAGTACAATAATGCTTCTAGATTCCAAATGTACCACTATATCACAGAGGTAAAAAGCACCAAGCCAGGCTGAAAAACAGCAGTATTTTATGGCCCCAGCTCAGTTTATGGTTATTTCACAAAATCTACCAAAGTTATAAAAGATTTAAAGTTTTTTTCTATAATTAATAAATTGATCCTTTGTCTCCCCATTTCTAATTCCTTAATTCCATTTTATTAGGATGGTTTATACTGCTAAAAAACATCTTTGGAGGATTAATCTTTTGGCCATAATTTTTAAATGAGTATAATAATTAATTATATATATAATTCATTGCCTAATCAGGAATAAAATTTTAATCCCATAACGATGTTTAATAGCAATTTTAACTACTAAGCACTAATTAATGGTGATACAGGATTAAAAATTAAATTTCAAGGTGGCTAAAGCATAAGTTTAAGAACTTTAGACAGTTTTAAAGAGAATAAAACCTTAAAATAAAAAGTTTATAATTGTGTTTATGAAATTATGTATAATTATACATTACTATTCTACATTTTCATATAAATTAATATAAAAGAGTATTATTCAGAAAAAGCGCTTTGTAAAATGTATATTTTTAAAGACAATGGTACAGCAATAAAATAATTTTTAGTTCTAATATATACATAAATCTTATTCATAAAAGAAAACAAAGAAAGTAAGTTTAAAGACACTATAACTCTGTTGTACTAATCACTCTGCTCTTACACAGGGGGAAAGTATGGCAGTAGAACTGCTGGATCCTTATGTATGCAAAGCTTCCATTAACTTTGATGATTTGCCCTCCTAAGAAACACAGAATCACTTTATCATATGCAATTTTTTCTATTAGTAAGAGCGTCTCATAATAACACTGTTAAACAACTGGGCCCTACATTCCCATGCCTGAGAATTTTCAATGAAGGGACCTCACATTTACTAAGGCGATGACTGAATTTTGTGTAAGATTCTCAAATTTTGAATATGTCACATTAAAGAGCACCCATTTTATTTTGAATTGCTTGGGTGGATGGGATTAAAGAAAATGCAGTCGTACTATAGGAATTTCCTGCCACTCAATTGCCGGTGTAGTTATGCATGAAGAATACTTAAGTCAAAAGAGAACAGAATGCATTTGAAAGCAGAATTGGCCCCCTTGATTCAGTTTTACAACTGGAAAGATTCAAGATTCAGGTCACTATGGACCCTTTTTCCTACTCAAAAAGAGACCCTCTCTATTAATAACCATTAAAATGTCCACATTTTTAAGTTTGCAACATCATGGCCTAATTACAAATTAGGTATTTAGGGAAAACTGCATTTCCTTCAAAGGAAAATGTTAAAAATGTGCAATTCCTCCATCATGCATTTTTTAAATACTAAGGAAAGAAATATAACTGTTTTTGCAACCTAGGCTCCGGCAACTGCCCAAGCAGCCTATAGAACTGATATCAATAGGAGTTTTATGCCTGATAGAAAATCACTCTAAAGACTTTTTTGTTTTTAATCTGAAAAATAACGTCATCACTGTGAATTCCACCCTGGGATACAAAGGCAGGAATTACATTGTGTTGTTAAAATGTTAGCAAGTGCATTTCATTTTTTGAAAAGGCAATTTAGTTTTCCTGAAATAAAGAGTTGATTATATCTCTTATTACTGTTACAAGAATTTGATATATCACAAAGTGTAAGAGTTACAGCATGTGCCAACTATCAACCAGGAAAAATGAACCTGATTCATAATTCACTTTAAGAATGTCTAGTTAGTCAATCAAGTGATTTGCAATCATGAAGGCTGTCAGAAATGGAATGAATAATGAGCCACAGTAAAATCCCTGGATTTTTTTAGTATTCTTATTTCATTACATGACTTTTATTGCCATTTTTGATCGCTGTTTCTCAGCAGCACAAATTAAATCATTGTATTTACTTAGAAGTTTTTGACAATCAAATAGGCTAAAGGATACACAAGTTGAATGACCAGAGTATTTAATGTCTTCCTACAAAATTAAAAGTCCTAGTGTTTACATCCTGAGCAAGGAAAATTTCATTCCTTCCAATCCCTCAACACTCGCCTCATTTTATTTATTTAGTGAATATGTTATTTCAGCACAGCTCATTCTAATTCAGTATATTTTCTTAAGTTGCTACCATATAGTCTAAAACAAATAAAATTATTTAACAGAATCTGGTTAATATCAGAAGACTTAGGCTTCTTTTTATATCTTCATTATACTCTTTCCTCAGTTAAAACTACAATATAAGCTGATGGCCAAAGAACATTTGACCTCCAACAAATATAATCTTATTAAATTATAAATTGACAAAATATAAACCAACTTAAAGCTTGGCATATTACTAAAGGGGTAATATGATAAATTTGTGTTTTTAGAATGTAAAACTACTAAACTATGTAAGAATTTGTCATTATGATAATACTGGCCATTATAAGCATTTTAATGAGGATGGCAGGACATAAGAATTGCACAGTTTTAAGAAAATGAAACGTTAAATGTGATAACAATTAGGCTCATTTTTTGACTTACTCTTCATCATTTTCAAGCGGAAAGGAACTTTGCCAATTTTAGATTGATTATAATACTAGCGCACACGTGGACCTCCTTAAGGAAAGTAATTAAATCCCTAAGTCAAAATCTATTATATTTGTTATTGACATCTGATATTTATGAAAAAATTCAACTTTCTAAATTTTGTGGGTAAATTTCCAATAATAAATGTTTGGTTGCTCAAGATAACAAAATTCCAGATATACACTTTATTGACTCCAAGAAGCTATTACAATTATGGTGAGAGCTCAGGGAGGATATCATGGTCCAACTGAATGTTCCCTGAAAAGTGTAACAGCACTCCACCTTGGAATCCAGTTTGTCACCATTATCACACCAACTGTAAGAATCATCTTTTCATTCCTATTGAGATTAACCATTCATTCATTCAATCAACAAATGCTTATTTAGCACCTACTATGTGCCAACTATTGGGCTAAAAATTGGAGATAGAGAGGCTGGCCCAGTAGCGTTGTGCTTAAGTTCACATGCTCTGCTCCAGCAGCCCAGGGTTCGCAAGTTCAGATCCCAGGTGCAGACCAACACATCACCCATCAAGCCATGCTGTGGTGGCATCCCACATACAAAATAGAGGAAGACTGACACAGATGTTAGCTCATGGACAATCTTCCACAGGCAAAAAGCGGAAGATTGGCCATTGCCAAAAAAAAAAATTGGAGATACAAAAATGTATTAGACACATAGCCTTTGCACTCACCCTTAAGAAATCTATAGTCTAGTTAGAAAGAGACATAAAAGTAAACAAGTTCAATAAAATATATGTTCTACAATAGACCTATGCACTAAAAAGTCTCAAAGAAGATAAGGTTCAATGACAGAGGTCAGTAGTCAGGAAAGTCTTCATAGAGATAACAAAACTGAATCTTGAATGAACAGTCAGTACTTACCAGGGAGCAAAGAGGAAAGATCATAATGGTAAGAAGGAAAATACTAATGAAGACAAAAGTGCCAAATAGCTAATCATGGTAGGGTGACTACACTATTCAGTTTAACCAAGGTTGACATGTAAGGAGTATATATGATGTTGAGTGGTAAGGGAGAGGGCTGCCAGAGGTAAGCTTGAATTAGTATGCAAAGGTCCAATAACAAAACACCTTGTATGTACACTAAAGAGAACACAATCTGTATCTTATAAACAATAGAAACCATTGAAGGATTTTAAGTATAAAAATCACAGGATCATAGATTTCCATAATGTCTAAACAATTTATGCATTTGGCTTGCCTCAGCAATGGTCAAACTAACATTTCACATTTTATTACACATCTGTTAAAGAACTAATATCACCATTTTAGCCTACCTGTTTTATATTCATACGTAAATGATCTCCCAGAACAAGGCTCTCAGCCTCCAGCAAACTTGTGAATTAAACAACAATTCTACCACCTGAAGATTGGAGCAGACACTAAAGATACAGCAAGTTTTCCAAGTAGGCATCATGAAGAGTCCACTTAAACAATTCATACATGTGATATATGCATATGCACACACACGACATTAAGTATACATAATATACTGACAGACTGTCAAAAGTTATGTCCACATAAAGTTACAAAAGCAAATGTTTTGGCCAGACACATTTTGGTGTACCTCAATCACCAGTACAAAACCATTGTGAACGAGCCAAACTATGCTTCAAAAGTGAAGCAGCCCAGCCCTGAGTTGCATACATAAAAGCTTCATGCAGCTTACCAGCACTTATAAACAGGAGCTTTGAAGAGAAACTCTGAGGTCAGACAGTCCAGGGTTGGAATCTTGGGTCAACCATTGACCTTATGCAAATTATTAAACTCTTTGAGTCTTAGTTTCCTTATCTCTAAATCTGGGATAATTATTCCTACCCCATATGACTGTTGTGAGGATATAATGAGCTATAGAAAGCATTAGCATAGAGCTGAGCAAATATTAATTATTCAATAAATAGAATTTTATTATTAAAACTATAATAGAAATTATTCTACTTATGATAAACTTAAGTTTATACATAAAACAATTTTGTTTGACTTGCATTATAATATTAAAGAAATTTCCGAAGTCTACTCCAACTGAAAATGTTGAAGGCAGGCTTAATGTGAAAATAATAATAATACTGAGACAAATCATCTAAAAATAATGTTGTCAAGGAACAAGATTTTTAAAAATGCATCAAGTTATGCTTAATAATTCCTTATACAGCATAGGAAGGGAGAGTCCAATCTTACTGCAGAAAAACTAGGAGCCTTTTCGAGGAAAAGAAAATTGTACAATCAAATCTTTTCTCCAAATATAGTGCCATGTTATTCCTTTTTTTACTTCATGGTCTCTTACAGAAACATTTAGAACAGATGGTAAGGCTGGTTATAATCAGGTAACGTCATGTACCT
Source organism: Equus przewalskii (assembly GCF_037783145.1). Lineage (NCBI taxonomy): Eukaryota > Metazoa > Chordata > Mammalia > Perissodactyla > Equidae > Equus > Equus przewalskii. The sequence goes on along the minus strand of NC_091843.1, from coordinate 73,902,652 downwards.
GTAGTGTAAGGAGCCTCTCCCTACAGGTAGGCCTTTCTTTTGACTTCAGTGAGCATCAGTCCTACCAGTCTTTGATCTTGGGATTTGTTTATACCCCGAAAGAAAAAAAATCAAACGATAATAACAACAACAAAAAAGGCAGAATACTAGCAAAGCAAGACTGTAAAAGAAAATTTACTTTGACAATCTGACAGTGGAGATAACTCAGGCTAAAACTAGAATAAAGAGGGTCAAAGCAACATCAGTAACTGTATCAAGTTACTTATAGATACACACACACATACACACACATTCTCATATATACACATACTTCATGGTCAGGTAAATTTGGGTCAAGTCACAAATGTAATTAGTACAGTAAAATGAAATTATATGATTATGAAACATGCATTAAATGATATTGACCTGAACTACAGATTGCTATGTAGATACACTACTAACTGTCGTAATAATACTAAACATATATAGTCATCCACTATATCTGTAGGATAGCAAGCCTGTAGCAGCATTAACAATGGCTGGCAATTGAAAGACCAAATAATCTATAGGAAAACGGAAGAGAATTTTTACATTGACGCTGCAGTTATCCTGAAATTTCCTGAAATCAGTAATATATTTTAAAATAAGCACATAACATATGTGATTCTGTTCTAGCCAATATTCATTCAAACAAAAGTCATGAATTATAAGTTAGCTAGAATGTGTCATATGGAAATAAGAATGGAGGTGAGAGAGAAAAGCTAATCAAACTACTTTTAGATATATTCATAAACACCACATTATTACTTCCTTTCGTTTTCACTGTGGGGTTGATTTCTGTGTGATCCTTTAGACTCAAGTAATGAAGCATTATGTTCCAACATCCCAATAATGTCACATAAAACAAAGTTTAAGCCAAACTGTTGTTTGATAACACTGAAAACATAAAATAATACTAACGAGATCTTCCCTGTCTGAAGATGACACTGACTCACCGTCAATAGAGATGAGCTTCAAGTTGCTTTTTCACAGTGGAGATGGACTTGCTGATCTAGCCAGTTTTCTTGCCAAAGCTCCCTGGTGAACAACGCTTATATCTGCAAGATGAGTGTTACCAGTGGTCACAGAAAATAACAAAATAAAATGATCGAGATAGAAATGAAACTTACGCCTTGGTCCCAAACCACTATGTTCTGATGAACTAAAAAGAAAGTCACAGAAATTTATAAATACTATACAATAGTTACATAAAAAATTGTACATGTATTTACTCTGATACATTCACTGTATTCTATACATCACTGACCTAAAAACACAAATAATCAGAGCCCGACCTCCATCCCTAAGTAAAAATGTTCTCAGCTGTCTTCACTTAAACAAAGATTGCTTCTGACATGTAAAATCAGAAGTGTATAATGAAAATGCTCAAGGATGGGCCCCGTGGCCTAGAGGTTAAGTTCAGCACAGTCTGCTTCAGCGGCCTGGGTTCAGTTCCCAGGCACAGACCTATGCCACTTGGCAGCGGCCATGCTGTGGCAGTGACCCACATACAAAATAAAGCAAAATTGGCATGGATGTTAGCTCAGGGTAAATCTTCTTCAAGTAAAAGGAGAAAGATTGGCAACAGATGTCAGCTCAGGGTGAATCTTCCTCAAGCAAAAAAAAAGAAAGAAAATGCTCAAAACATGAAAGCATGCCAGCTTTGCAACCCTCATCACCAGTAGCAATAACTGAGGAAATTACAGAATATTTTTGTTAATGTTAGCAATAGTCTCAATAGCCTTAAATGCAGTATGATTGCAGCCAAAATTACTTTGACATTTCCCAAAATTCTGAAAAATAATTCTACTTTTTATGAAGAAAAAAATATTTTCATTACTAGCTACAGTGTTCATTCGTGTTAATACAGACAGAAGTTTTGTAATTAAATATTCCTGATACAGAATTTTATCAGTTGAATATGGTCAGTTGAATCTCCTTCCTAAGAGTTGAAGAGCTGGTTAAACTTTACTTGAAGACATAGCTCTTAAGTATAAGTAAAATTAATGTTATGTACTTCTTTATTATTTAATGGAACAAAAAACTAAATTAGCATCTGTTAAAAATTAATAAAAAGCAGGTCACAACTAGATACAATTCAAACGAAATTATAATGCTAAGTACCTACAATGAGCAAGGCACTCACTATTTAGGGGTTCTGTGAACAGGTATAAAAATAACAAGGCATACTACGCAATCTCAAAGAAGTCACAATATCGATATTATTGAAACATTCCACTTTCAGTTCTACATAATTGTTTGCACTAACAAACAGCTAAATTCTAACCCAGGTGCTCTGCTAGAACAGGAAGGATGAAGTGGAAAAGCACAGCATCATACCAGAGGACAGTCACTCCCACAGGGATGAGGCTCTGGGGCTCCTCTTGCAAGCAGAGATAAAGGTTTCAATAGAAATGTTGAGAACATTTGCTACAACCTGTGACGTAGGTCCACTGCCACCTGGGAACAAATAAACTTTGTTATGGCACTATACAAACATTTCCAATCACAGTTCGATTTTATTGGGTCATTCTCCTTAAAAACTCTTCATTATATGCCTTACTGTCATCCCCCACCACCTCATCAAAATTAGGAGTCCTCTCCTAGGCTGTGAACTCCTAAAGCTCCTGTTCATTTTGGTTTCCCATTTCCACAATGCCCAGCAGAGCATCTTACAAACTGTAAACACTTAATGAATGCTTGATAAGTTGAGCTGAACTAGTCATCTTTCTACCTTACCTGTCACCCCAAAAACTATCACTTATTCTAGCTACAGCCACCATTCCTGGCAGGACAGTTTTAGATGAAAAGACAAGATTATTTATTCAATCAGCAAACGTTTTGCTCAAACACCACTAGGTACCATGCTAAGTCCCATGAATACTAGTGTAAATAACACACGATTCCTGTCCTTAAATAACTCACAGTAAGAAAGATAAAGATGGAAATTGGTCACTGTAATACTCCATAATCAGTGTCCAAAAAGTTTTGCAGAAAGTGGTACAGATACTAAAAGGAAGGGAAAACTGGCTTAGAATAAAGGCTTTAGAAAAGAAATATCATATGAGATGAGTACTAAAAAATGAGTAGCTGCTGGACAAAGGAATAAACAGAGAAAGGGCATTCTTAGTGGAGAGAAGAGGTGAAAAATTATAGAGGTGCAAAAGAGTTCATGATATTCTGAGAACTTCAAGAAGCTTTTGGGAAAGCAGCAGACGAGAAGAAAAAGGCATGAAAAAGATCACAGAGGTGCCTTATTATGCTAAATAGCTGGACCTCTGTCCTGACTGAAGGAGGTAAGCCAGGAGAGTGACCTGATCATTGAAAAGATCTTGGCAGCAGTGTGAAAGATGGGAGTAAGGACAAGATTGAAGGCAAAGAACTGAGACAAAGCTGGCTTGACCTAATGGTTTATGGAATATGGAATTATGGTGACCCAATTCATCACCAATGACGATTTGGTCTCTTATCCAGTGGGTATCGAATTCAGATATATATTTAGAGAACACTACAGACTCTAATTTATTTTAGAAAACTGCTTACATGACATAATCTCAAAAAAAGCATGGCAGGAATTTCACAGGAATTATACCAAGGTGCCAAAATATTAATAATGACTAGCTCTGGGTAGTGAGGTTATAGGTCACGTTTTTCTTCTTGTTACTGATATATTTCAAATTTTCTACACAATAAAATTAAAAATAAATCCTAGAGAGATTCCTCAAAACTTAATAGCTAAAACTGGCATTAACCCTGAAGGGCCAGAGCCGGAATTCCTTGATAACGTAATTGGCCTCAAATCCTCCCTTCGCCACCACAGCCCACAATACATAAAACACTCATTCCTACATCAGGACCTAAACCCATGTCCTTTTTGCTTCTGTAACATCCTCTTTCTCTGAATCCCAACTTCATCATACCACCAACTATACTGATCTTGTACATGCATTACCAATAGCTCATTATCTGCCCCACGCATTGTGATATCCATTTATATCATTTATTGAAAGTCTTCCTGAATAGTTTGTTCTTCCTACAGTTTTTTACAAGAATACTAGTTCAAAGTCAGTCCTATTCCAAAACAAATATTCAGACACAACTCATTTGTGGATACATGTGCATATAATCATACCAATAATCTGATAAATTGAAAACTTACATATATAGCCACTACTAAAGAGTTTTCAAATCTATGATCTCAGAAAAAATTGCCAATTGTTATGGGTTGAATTGTGTCCCCCAAAGAGATGTTGAAGCCCTAACCCCAGTACCTAGGAATGTGACATTATTTTGAAATAGGGTCTTGACAGATGATCAAGTTAAAATGAGGTTATTAGGTTGGGCTCTAATTCAATATGACTGGTATCCTTATAAATAGGGGAAATTTGGACACAGAAACAGAAGCATACAGGGAGGACACCACGTGAAGATGAAGGCAGGGATCATGGTAACACAACTACAAGGCAAGGAACACCAAAGATTGCCAGCAAACCACCACAAGCTGGGAGAGAGGCATTGAACAGATTCTCTTTCTCACAGCCCTTACATGCACCTTGATCTTGGGCTTCTAGCCTCCAAAACTGGAAGACAATAAATTTCTGTTGCTTAAGATACCCCATTTGTGGTACTTTGTTACAGCAAAACAATATACTTTACTGAACGAAATCATGATTTTTTTTCCCTGGAAGTCACAAAAGACAAAAACATTCTGAAGAAACATTGTAAATCAGAAATAATAAAATTTCTTTCTATTCATTTTTCAATCTGGTCGCAAAGGGGCCATTTAATAGTTAAACCAACCTAGTGTCAAAAAACTCTTAGATATGATTCATCCTTCATTCTATATAGTACCATTTATATATACAGCATCACATAATCAAACCTTGGAGAATGTTATTACTCTATAGAAATTGGGACATGAGAATAACATGAGATTTTATTGATTTTCTTTTCTTTTATAAGAGAGTTGCTTTATGCATTTTGTGTACCTGTGAGAATACAATTTGACCCATACTAAAATCAAAGGGTAGTATAATGAGTTACTTGATAAAGAGGAATGAAATCAGCATGGACCAGGAATGGGCTCCAGAGTGACATATACTTCAGTTCAAATCCTTGCTCTGTTACTCATCAGCTATCTGACTTGAGCAAACTACTTAACCTTGTTTGAGCATCAAGTTCTTCAGCAGTAAAACGAGAATTTTACATTTTACATAAATGGATTAAATAATATATGAAATGTGCTTAGCATATAAAGATGATAATATGGTTTAACTATTTACATAAAAATTAAAATTTATAAATTAAGGCTTTTTACACTCCTCTTGGTAGGACAAATAATTAGGCAAGTTTATATAAGAACAAAAATCTTGATCACACATACTGTATATAAAAATATTGTCTTTGGCTAGTTCCTTACTATAAAATGCAGGACTTTCAGAATTTTAAAACTATTTGTGAAAACTCAAAACACATTTAAACTTATTAATATTGGAATTGAAATACAAACAGCATATCAGTGACTTTCAGCTCAGTCACAGACATCAGTTGGTATGCGGTTTTCTTGCTCTACAATATTACTCCTTTATTCTCTTAGATCACTAAGCTCTAGCCAGCCCAAAAAACATGCCTTTACAACTTAGACTGACACCAGGTTCACTCCAATTGTATGGCCACTGTAATAGTAGCGTAATAGTAATCCACTGTTACGTAACCTCCTACCATGTATTAACTGATGTGGTTGTTGCCTCTTTTTAAATATAAATCTTATAAAATACACATCTCAAAAATGTAACTAATTGAAAAGAGACTTATTTTGAAATTTGTATACTTGCTTTAAGAAATGTGTACAAAACCCAATCGATCACCAAAATTCAAAAGGACTTTGTTATATCACACAAATACTCTGCACAAGATACAAATTATACTTCCACTGCTAATTGCAATACTTATAAGCCGAAACTTACCTCTACACCTACATATAAAGAAATAGAAGAAACTACATAATTAAGTCCAAAAAGACTGCAATTATTATAGAGAAGATGGTCGTATTTTTGTTAACCTTTTTATCTAAAACAGCTATCTATCTTGGTCAAATTTGTAGAAAAATGTATCAACAACCTACTTCTCCTTGTGAGAGAGCCAAATAGTAATTATTCTTAACATCTTTTAATAAGCTTTGGTGAACTATAAAAAAATCTTCAAAACTACAATAAATTCAATGATATTAGCACCAAAGCTAATGTGAGGTCAAGACCAAACACAGGTATTTTTCTAAATATTTATGAAAACGTGTTTTACCTTCATACTTAGTATAGCTCCTAACTTTAATTCAAACAGATTTTATTAGTTGAGTTTTTTAAAAAAATGAACCTGCTTCTTGTTAAATAAGTTACATAAGGCCACTTTTCAGAAAACATTGTTATGCAATTATTTTTTATTTACAGAGAGATAGATTGGCAAACTTAATTTAAACAAAATACTTTAGAGTATTAAGAAAAATTCATAGATCTTATTTTTTTTAAAAATGATTTAAAGTTAGCATATGCCATATTCTATTTATTCAAGATACTATATTAAGAATAATATAATATCATTTTGTGCTGGAGAGGATGTGGGGAAAAGGGAACCCTTATACACTGCTGGTGGGAATGCAAACTGGTGCAGCCACTATGGAAAATAGCATGGAGATTTCTCAAAAAATTAAAAATAGAAATACCATACGATCTGGCTATCCTACTACTGGGTATTTATCCAAAGAACTTGAAACCAACAATCCAAAGAGATTTATGAACCCCTATATTCATTGCAGAAATATTCACAATAGCCAAGACATGGAAGCAACCCATTGCCCTTCTATGGATGAATGGATAAAGAAGGTGTGGTATATATATACAATGGAATACTACTCAGTCATAAAAAAGACAAAATCATCCCATTTGCAACAACATGGTTGGCCCTTCAGAGCATCACGTTAAGCGAAATAAGCCAGACAGAGAAAGACAAATACTGCATGATTTCACTCTTATGTAGAAGATAAACATATGGATAAAGAGAACAAATTAGTGGTTACCAGAAGAGAAGTGGTCTGGGAGGTAGATGAAAGGGGTAAAGGGGCAGATATATATGGTGACAGATAAAAACTAGACTAGTGGTGGTGAGCATGATGCCATCTACACAGAAATTGATAAATAATAATGTTCACCTGAAATTACACAATGTTATAAACCATTATGATCTCAGTAAAATAATTTTAAAAAGGAATAATATCATTTTGGTTGACCCCAAACTATAATTCTAAGAATTTTTTCAAAAGGTAAAGAATAGCGATGGAAAACTAAATGTATTTTCTTTTTCTCTTAAAGTGCTAATAAAGTAATATTAATACAATCACACAGATACATTAAGAAAATATAATCTGTTAAATTATTGGCAAAAGACCATATCAATAAGTATCCCCCTCAGGGCAGGAATGCCTTTATCTACCTTACATGCCTTAAGCATGACAACAACTCAATAAATAGGTGTTAACTATCTACACCTCAAGAACAATAAGCACAACAGTAACATAATTCTCTTAAGAAGCAAAGAATGGGAAAATCCTAAAGAGCTGGGAAATCAAAACAGGCCATGAACAGAATTTTACAATGTGCAAATCTAACATTAGTAGAAGAAAATTCTACCCCTTTTGCCCACAAAGTCTGAAGTCACAGCTGGAAATTGTGTGTTGGCCATGTCAATAGAAAATATACAGCCAATGCTAGTTTTGAAATAATCTCAACTTAGTCTAAAGTGAAGTATTAAGAACTGAGTAAAAACAGTGCAGATATGTAAGCACCTATAATACCGGTAGTATATATGGCAAAAAAAAATTATCTTTTTACCATATTCTGTTGTTGTTTCTGTAAATATCACATCACCTTTCTACAGAGAGCTATTATAACTAAGAGAGTGAGGTAACATATGTGGACTATATGTGAACTAGAGATTCTTGTGTCTCTCTGCAGTCTCTCTAGTTTAAGCATTGCTGGTTTGGTGGTTACGAGTCTGTATGCCCACCACCATCATCCAGATTCATATTGTGGTCAGGGAGAAAACAGGTTAGCAGGGAGCTAAGTTTCCTTTATCTGCACCTTTTCTCTTGGGTTTCACCTACTTGCCAGAGCAACACAGGGAAATTTAACCAGTGTAGAAAATTCCTTATATTACACGTTACAGACGTTTATCAGAACTTTCAACTAGACAAAGATTGCCTTTTGAAATATTTACATACACACACACATACACATACACAGAGCTTTCCCTCCAGACAGAAATAATACAGAAATGAAAGAAATACTATTTAGTGAAGTGAGCAAATAAAGCAATGACTACGTAAAAGGGGGACTGAATGCTGGTATCTGATTACACTGGGTTTCTCCTCCTCAACCTCATAAGCTAGGGAAAATTTCCTACCAGGAGCTGCTGAGCCCATAAGATAATTGACCTAAAATACCCAAAGAAAAATGTCTTATCTGGCTTGCTTGTTAAAACACACCAACTTGAGAACATTTATAGCATTGACAGAGCTACTATTAGTAGTTTCATCTGCCCTAAAAAGAATGATTACTACTATTACAAGTTTCCAAGTATGTATTTGTAGAAGGAAGCAAATAATTTACTAAACCAACTTTCTGATCTTGAAGCAACAGATGTGGGAAAAGATGGTTTTACAATAGGATACTTAACTCCACCTCTAGTCATACTGCTATTTTTTCATAGGCAAGGCACGGCACTGTGAGAATATTACGCCTCAAGCTTACTCATCTCAACTAAGGATGAATTAAATTTGTTAGGGTAAAAACCTGAAACAGAATGTACACGCATGTAATTCTAAGTTGCCATTTTTAGAATGGGGTTTTTCTCCAAAGAGATGTTAAAAATGCGTTTCCACATTATTCTGTTTGTGCTACTTTCACTTTAGTGCTCTGGTAAGTTGGCTGCTAAATAGAAACAAGAAAAAAACTCATTTTGAAATGAAAGTCATTTGTGATTTGACTACAGCATAAGCTACATAAAAAAGGAAGAAGTAATTTGTGAAAGTCTTGACTGCCAAAATATATTGAAATTTAGATATATACATGTAAAGAGACACTAGTGTTTGTGCCCATCCCTGTTTTCCTGGTCCAGTTACCACGAAGAGATCAGAAAATTAACTACAGGGTAAGCAGCCTATCGAAAGTCTCTTAATACCAAAACTACCTTCCTCTCCAGGAAAGTCCAGCAAATACTGAAGGGAATCGTGAGCTCTGCTGGACACACAGTTTTCTCGTTCTGTAAGTAGCTTCCCGGTTGATATGGCTTCGATGTTTTCCCTACAGAAAAGATAGTCTAAGTGAAAAAACCTTTCCTGCATGCACAATCACAAAATCATACAAGCCTGTGGACGGTGTTTAACCAGAGGCTAGAGCAGTGGTCAGTCATCCAGGACCCAAGGATGACAGACGATGCGGAATGAGAAAGGAGGGCCTGAATGGAAGTCAGGAGAACCGAGTTTGATTCCCGGCTCTGTGATTTATTACACAGTCTTGGGCAATTTACTTAACCTCTCTGGGTCTGTCTTTTGTTTGTTTTTTTTAAATTTTGTTTCATATGGAAAACAAGAGGTAATCAAGAAACTTAATTATGGCTAGAAGGACATCAGAGATCACACAGACCTATCCCAAACTTCACAGTTAAGGACAGTAAAGCAGAGAGACATGCCCAGGCACAGGTGACCAGACTAAAAAGGTTCTAACAGCCATCGCAGCTCCAATTTTAAAATGTATTTATTTTAAAGGACAAGTCATTTATGTCAAATTTTTAAACCATGTAAAAAAAAGCACACAAAAGTCAAAAAGGAGGATAAGCATCAAATTCAGGATGATGATTATCTCTTCAAGAAGCCATAAGGAATATGATCAGGAATAGCTTCAGTTGTAGTGGTAACATTTTATTTCTCAAATTGAGTTTGGAGTACATGGGTGTTTATTTCTCTTTATACTCCATTTTTTTGTCTGAAATACTTTCTAATCATTTTTTTTACGTAACCACCGAAACATCTTCAACCAAAAGCTGAGTGAAATAAATGAAAATATTTCTCTGGAATTTTAAAGGTCAATAGAAATAGCGTGTGGTTTCAAACATTCTCCTGCTGAGCTTGAAAGGTAAATATCATTACGTCCCCCTAATATGAGGGAAAAAAAGAGTGAAATAGGCTATAAATATATTTATACAACAATTTTCAATTTCCAGCTTAGTAAAATATTAAAAGTATACAAATAGCACAAAACACAAAATGAACTGCATTCTTAGTAGCACGATTAACCCATTTAAGAATACTGAGATAGCTAATAATTTGTACTATAAACACATGTCTAAGAGAAATATCTTCAAGAATCACATCTGAGAGCCTAGTGTTTAATTCTCAGGGTTCGTTGTTTTTACTGAGACAAATAGGAACTGCAATGATTTACCTAAAGTAACCAAAGGCCTTCTTAAACCTCTACACGGAAACTACCTGTAAAAACTAAATGCCTCTGAAATCTCTGAAATTTTCCAACAAGAAAGTATAGGTCATTCAACAAAATATATTAACTGTATACTACCATAATAGCTATTTAATTGTTATCATTATGATGCAGAGATATAATGGAAACAGATGTTCCTTTTTCCTTTCAGCAAAGCACAGGAAAAGCATAAACTTGCTGATATTGCATGGACTACTACCATAGCACAATAGAGGAAAAAAAGACATTAGCACATGACAATATTAGTTTTTACTACACAACTAATTGCATAAAAAGTATAACTTGAGATCATTAAATCAATATAATTTTCAGCACTACAGAAGGGAAACAAATAGATTTGTATAACCAGCCTATCTCACATCTGCAGTTGGGAAAACACTTCTAGAGACTAAGTATATGCAAAGTGCTACCATCGCTTTCAGAACACAGGGAAAGGAGTGTTGTTCTGTTTTCTTTGCTCATGTAACATGAATTAGAATGGTGCTTTTATAGAGAAACCTTTTTTAACCAGTACCAGTATAAACTGGAAGAACCTTTCTGGAAAATAATTTGGTAATTGATATCAAGACCCTTAAAAAACAGTCTATACCCGGGGCTGGCCCCGTGGCCGAGTGGTTAAGTTCACAAGCTCCACTGCAGGGAGCCCAGTGTTTCGTTGGTTCGAATCCTGGGTGTGGAAATGGCACTGCTCATCAAACCATGCTGAGGCAACGTCCCACATGCCACAACTAGAAGGACCCACAATGAGGAATATACAACTATGTACCAGGGGCCTTTGGGGAGAAAAAGGAAAAAAATAAAATCTTTAAAAAAAAAAAAAAACAGTCTACACCCTCAGTCTAAGTAATTTCTTTTCTAATAAGAATTGTAAGGAAATAACCAGAGGGATGATTAAAGATTTATTTAAATGCTACTCATCATAACTTTATTTACAATTATGGAAAATTAGAAATTTAACTCTCCAATAGCAGAACAACGATTAATTAAATCATATATGTTAAAACATTATACAGTCAATATAAATGACTTTACTAATAATTTTAACTATATAGGAAAGTTTTCATTGTATAATGCCAACTGAAAAAAACAGGACACAAAGTGGTATCTACAGTTTTATATAAATACATATATGTATGTGTGTATATACATATTATATATACATGTATGTATATATAATGTATGCATGTATATATTTATTTTATATATATAAAACACACACACACACATATATAGACATGTATAAATGCTTGGAGGAAAAAGGCTTAGAGAAAATACACAAAATGTCATTTCTAACTTTTGCAAATTCTTTATTGTGAGCAGATACTCCCTTTTTAATCAGAAAAGGTGATTTTTCCTTCAAACAATTAAACAATTCTATTTCTATGTTCCAATATTCTCTGTCCTTGTCCAAAGTTTCTAAAAACTACTTGAGTCAAATAATTCTATAAATATTTATAGGTAAATTGACTTAAAGTTATATTGACATGTTATTTGATCCTAAAATCTGGCATAGAAAGAAAAGTTTGTCAATCACGTAGACAACACATTTTTTTCCTGAGTTAAACAGGATCTCTACAAATTAGAGAAAATTTTTAGGGGACAAACATTATAAATGCTTACTTAAGAGCCATTAACATGCATTTTAAGTCACAAGTCAAGGAAGTTTTTCAATTAAAAATATTTCTAAAGCATATAAAGTAGCCTAGTGATTGCTCTGCCCATATGCCAATAAAAAGTTTGCCATAGCTTTCGTGGGACTCCTAGTTTCACGATTCTATTTTTATAAGAAGGAGCTGATTTGTCTTAGGCTATTACTGTCTATTACTTCTAGAAGTCTTAAGGAAAGGTGGGAAGCAGCAAATTCTGGCAATCTGCCTAAAGAGAAATCAATGAAACAAATTAATCCTTCGCAGGCTGCAATGACACAGTAATCCATCATTCAGAGCTGCTTTTATATACCAAATCAGAGAGCAGAGGAAAGAGCCCTGGGGGACATCACAGACAACAACTTACACCAACACTGGGAAAATACTGAGGAATCAGTTTATTTAAAGAGGATAGATTTCAGTTGATTGCCTATTTCGTCAAATAAAGATTTTTTCTTTCACAGTGTGGTGAACCCAAGGCCCAATGACTGTATCTTCAGAATTCAGTACCATATACGCTCGCTAACATCAATAGGGGATGAATGTTTTTAAATAATTAGCATCGTTTATCAGTATGAACAAATATCTGGCTAGAGTAATATTACTTTTTGCCATTAAACTTCCAGGTGTTAAACCCGTTCCCTGTTTCAGTAGGGACTAACTGTAAATTTACCCACTAAGCTACAGACTAATTCTAGTAAACCACATCTGAGGTATTTTTTCACACATAAAATGTAACCATTTAAGATATGTGTAACTTCCTAAGTACTGTGTTAAGTTTAAAGACTTGAAAATTTTAACTTCATCTTTTGTGGTATAAATCCCAATAAGCAAATCAGGTTATAAATAAATAAATGAACAGTTTTAAAATGACAAATAGTTCTTTGGTTTACAATATAGTTGACAATGCTGGAAGATAAATTTAAATGTGGTTTCTTTTTTAAAAATAAACTTTAATCAATGTACAGTAATACATTCACATTGAGTATATTTATTTATAGCTAGACAAAAACATACACATCTAAATTTATTGATGCCTATGCAGAAATTTATACACTTGAGTATGTCTTGCTAGAGTAATGTATTCTGAGTGGAAGTATATTCCCTAGATGAAAACTAATAACAAGAATCATAAAGTCACAGTGTATTACTATTGTTAAATGCATGCATCGTTTTCGTGGTTAAATGTGAGGAGTTAGTGAAATAATATTCAAGAAATAAATATACAACAAAAAAAAAACACCTGTCACAATGGTCCCTGAAATGTTAAAACCCAGAATATCTAATCACAGATCCAAAACCGAAAAAGAAAATTAAATAAATGCTAACTAGTCAATTTTTGAGTGGCATCTTCGATTCTGAGGTCCATGGCCATACGATTGCAATTCCTGGCCAGGCTGATGCATTTTTAATTCAATGCATGGATCTAGTATTTATTGATCTAATAAGGTTAGGGGTATTACCTTGTTGCTGCCACTGATGAACTGTCAGCAATTTAATCTAGTGCAATCTTACAGAGGAATATATATTTTAGGGGAGAGAGACACAACAGCTATGTAAATACAATCCCCTCCCTACCCATGACAGCAGCAAGAGCAAAGCTCCTTCTTTCCCAGACTGCTTTGGGCTCCTGACATTTTTCTTTTACTAAAGATGTTGGCCACCAACTGATTGAGGTGACATTGAAGAGATTGCAGCAAAACCTTGCAAGTATACCTTAGGGAAAACAATGACTTATCTCCTCATATCCATCCTCTGGCGTTTCCTTGTTAAGTTTTGAGGCATGCACATGGGCACGTGCGCACACATACACACCCAAGGAACCTTATCACCTAACGGGGTTAAAGGACCCTTCAGTAATTTCCTCTCTCTGGACCCTAACATTGTCCACAGCATCATTGTCCACAGCATCATTTGCATACAGGTGGACAGAAAAGAAGAGAGAAAATTCACTTTCTCAAATGCAATTCTGCCAAAATACAACCAAAGCAAAGAGGCGTTAAAGGCTATGTCAAAGTAAGGAGGTATTATAGGATCCAGAATCAGAAAAGGGGAGAAAAATCCACCAAAGGTGCTGGAACAAACACCAGGGGACTCTTAGAAAGCTTTTTGCACTGCTGTGCTACCCTGCTTGTGGGCTTATTTCCCCAACCTGGACACCTGGGAAGCATGTTGTGCTCCAGCTTTTCCCTGACTTTGAAGAAATGGATAATCTAAGGAGCGGTGCTGCTGCTGGGGTCAGTAAAACTATGCTAATTGGTGAACCTAATTGCTTCAAGCAGTCCTGCCTCCAAACAGGGAGAGCACAGTTGATGGAGTCAGTCTGTTCCTAATAAAATGAAGAAGCACTGAATTAAATTCCCAAGGAAGGCACTATAAAAGTTTCCACAGTGTAACCAAATGACTTCACCTATGCTATTACCCCTAAGATGACATCTTTGAAAGAAAGCAGACCCCAGTCAGGCTCCATATTCATAAATTGGCTGAGCTTAGGCCAGTGAATCTGGATTGATTTAAAAAGGCTTTTTCATCCTTCCAATCAAATGAAGTCATTGTTAATTAGATGCTTTCTGTTAACAATGTCACTCTTCTCCACATTACCTGCTCACACTTGCAGCGCCTCTAGTGCAACATCTGGAGCCCCACTTCCCTTGCAATCAGTCCTCACAAGTTTGGCTGGAGGATGGTGGTATTTCCGTTCCTCAATCCCTGTCTGAAGGAAGATACTCTTCAGTGTGCTGGTGGCGAGATACATACCAACTCTCCAATGAGAGATTACGGAACAATCTCGGGGGAGACTCTCAATACAGGGTCTCCCAAAATCTTTTTACGAACTACACAGCAGTCTCTCTGTGCTGTTCCCGCCTTGTAGACGGATGGTTTCGAAAATGCCCAAGGCCACAAAGTTCACTCCTACTGACTGCCCTGCTTCTTATGACCAAGCTCCTCCTTGAATTAGAAAACCGGGTTGGAGGTTTCCCGCCCCCCACCCCACCCCCGCCCGGGCCTTGCTCCCTACCCGTCTCAGCCCACCACCTGCAAGGGACCCGCCGCCCAGGGCTGGGCAGAGTGTCGGGCAGCCCCCGCGCGGAGAGCGCTCTGGCCAGCGAGGGGAGAGAAGCGAATGGCGAAGATGCGCAAAAGACGCTCGTTGGACGGTGGGTCCCGGCACCTTACCAGGGTGCAGAGGCAGCCACGCGCTCCCCCCGGGCCCCTTCCAGAGAGGTTTGCAGCGCCCACCTGAGGGGACACAAACTGCCAGCGCCGACCGAGGGCGCGGCCCGGGGTTCGCGCAGCGTGCGCCACCCCCAGGTCGGGCCTGGCTTCCTTCTTGAATATTCCCCCCGCGCAGGCCCGGGACCTTGCGGGGGGCCTTCAGCGCCGGCCAGAGCACGGCTTGGGCGGTTCGTCTGGGCCTGGCGGCCGAGCCACGGCCCGAGCCCTCCGCGCGGGGCGCCCACCCCGCGAGCGAGCTAGCGAGGCTTGGTGCCCGGATGTGGGCCTCGCTTCCGGGAGCCGCTGCCGCCGGCAGCGCTGCGAGCCAGCCGAGCCCCGGGCCTCGAGGGACGGGGGAGGGATGGAGGGCCCCAGGGGTCCCGGCTCGCAGGGGGCAGAGTTCGTTTGCAGGGGGAGCCCTTGCGGGGTGAGGAGACGCTCGCGGGTGAGGCGCCCGGACGCGGGGGCGACGGCGCGGACTCTGGCAGGCGCCTCCTGCCACCCTGGGGCCGCCGCGCCGAGGGCCACGCGCGTCCCAGGGCTTTGGCGAACGAGGGGCCGCCACAGGAGCCTCAGGAGCCTCAGGAGCCGGCGGCCGAAGGCGGGGCAGGCCTCAGGAAAGCCCCGGGGGCTGCCGCCAGTCACGGACGTCATCCCGGCAGGGACCTGGGGAGCGTGGTCACCGACCAGGGCACGGACCTGGCCCCGGGAGCCTGCCCTGCTCTGCGGCGGCCAAGGCCCACACCACGGGCTGGGAGTCTCCCGGGCAGGGGCTGCGGAGGGGCCGGGGGCGGTGGGGGCTCGACGTCTAAGTTAAGGTAAGTCTTGGTTTCCTAGACGTCACGGAGGGCAGAACGACGCTAGATGAAGTTAGACAGTGACAGTGGAAGGACAGAGCCGCACCGAGACAGGCACATTCTGCGAGGTGGGACTCAATTGCATTTCTTCAAATCCCTGACCCCAAAGCTTCGCCCTGTGACAACAAGCGGCTTCTCCGCAAGAGGGTTTGGGGAAATTAAGTTTCTTGGGCCCCTTTCATCCCTGTTCTGTGAACTCAGGGAGGAAGGCAGACAATGGCAGCAGCCGAAACACCTGAGATCTCTCGATACAATAAAACGTGGACGATGATTGGAGTCATTTCTCCCTCCGCTTCCAGAGGGAGCTCAAACCTGACGCATCAGTTATCCATCTCCAACGTGTAAAACAGGACACTCGCGAAACCTGCTAGGGACACCACCGCCCGCACCTGGCGGGGGTTACCTTTTGCAAACAGAAAAGGAGACCTGATTTTTTTCAATTTAGTGCTCGTGTGAACCTAAGGTCGGGGCTTGCGCAAGGTAATACACTCCTTTGACCCTCTGGAGACTAGAACTGAGCAAAGGGAAATCAGGCGAGGGAAACGGAAGATGCTGAGGAGAGAGTAGCGGGCGGAAGGCTAGTAGGTGGTGCGCAGGGGCTGCTTGGACCCCGCGGCGGGACCCGGCTCCAGCGTGGGCAAATCACAGGGCGCCCGGGCCCAGGACTCTGGGCAGACCTGGCAGAAATGCGGCCACGTGCTCAGGGCTCCTGTGCTCTGGCTCTGCATTTCGGGGTGAGCTGCACACACACGCCCACACACACTCACACAGCGGTGCATGCCTCTCTCCTGGCGCTGGGGTCCCTCTGAGGTTGTCCAGACAGCGGAACCTCACAAGTTCCCGCCGAGCACGGCCACTTGACGATTTCGCTCACGCTGGATGAGGGGTAGCTCTAGCCGGGGATGGAGGGCAGACGGAAGCGCCTGTCGTGTGGGGAACCAGCCCGGCGCCAGGGAAGGGCTGATGGAGTGGCAGATCCTGGGGAGGGGCGGCGTCCACCTTAGCTTGGGGCTCCTCCCCGCCATTCGGTCCGGCCACCTGTCATCTCGAGCTCGCCTGGGTCCTCGTCCCGCCCCGCTCTGCGCAGCCACGCGACAACCCCTGCCAGCCCGAGCTGCGCGCCCTGGTGGCTCCCGGCTGCCCCGGCCCTGAGAGCCAGGGCTCACCCCTCACTGAAGCCTCTAGATACAAACAGCACAAGCGCCGCTTTTCCTGCATCCAAATCTCGATCTTATCCTACCACCCAGCAAATGACTCGCCGGTATTTGGGATGGTGGTTGTTCTCTTAAAAGTATATTAAAGGATCATTGGCGTCTCCCTGGCAAGTCATTACGTCTTTACCCCCATCAATTAACCACACCTCAGAGGGCTGCTATTAAGAGCTAAATTGAGCTGCAAAAGTAGGTATCCCGTTTCAGGCAGATGTTGTTATCTCCCGCTGAGATAAGCTGCCGGCGGGGCCGGACCCGCAGCTTCCGCAGCTGCCCGAGGCGCGCTGCACCAGGCTGAGGACGCGGGGCCGCGGGGCTCCAAAGGATGGCCCCGCCCGACTGTGCGCTGGTGCTCCAGGAGCCAAGAGGGGAGGGGAGGCCACTAGCTCCCCGACCTCAGGCGCCGTACACGTCAAGGGGAAGTGTCTCCAGAGTTCTGCCAGGGAAAACGCGAAGAGCAAGCCGTGCGTTTTTGCGCAGAAAAGTAGAGTGGAGAGTGCACCCAAAGCCCCAGCTCCCCGCCCGACAGCCGGAAGCGGGGCGGGAGGAAGGAGAAGAGGGCAAAGTAGTGAGTTTGGCTGGCAGCCCTCCACCAACACACCCCACTTCCTCTTCCCGCCACCCCGGCCTCCTTCTTCCCTACTAGCAGGCCCCCAGAACCCCTTGTGGAGGAAGACGCGGCGCAGTGGGAACGCTGGATACAGACCTACGGATTCCCGGACAAAAACGCTGCGTGTAGGACAAAGGGGATTCACTAGGGACCGCCGAGGCCTTTCGCCCAGATGTGTCTTTCCATTCTTTCTCACCTCCTCCCTCCCCCGCCCCATCACCGCGAGGACTTGGGGCACCGCTGTCTCACGCAGCTGGGAGACCCTAGAGGGCTGAGGGAAGGAGAGAGCAAGGAGACGTGGCCCTCACTGCAGTTACAGGGCTTTCTTCCCGACAGTGGCCACCACAATAAATTTAGCTAAGGCTAAAGGAGATTAATTTCCCAGCATAATCCAATTAAAAGATTTCTAAAGTAATCTTTTGCGAAAAGGAAAAAAAGGGTGCAGCTAAAGAGGGGACTGGTTTTGGTGACAGTGATTTATCGCCTCGGCACAGCATGCACTGGTCGCTCGCTCTTCTGTACGCAATTTGACCAGAGCATCCCGTCGATGCCTCCCAGTCCAAACCTTCGCCTTCATGAAAGACAGCCATCCATCACGCCAACCTGGGCAGGAGAGAATGTGCAAGAGACTGGGGTTGCTTACAAGCACCATAGACTTTTTTAAGTGCTATTAGATTTATGGTCTCTTTTTCGACGCCCATCCAGAGTAATTAGCACATATGTTCTAAATAGATGATAGTTTTGTGAGCAATAAAGCAATTACCCATCGCTGGAGCTGACAGTTCCTCCAACTAAACTCCAACCAGCAGCTAATTGGAAAAGTCATTTCAGCTCCATTGTCTGCAATTAGTCCTGCTAAACTACTACACTCCAACTAGCTGGTTTGAGGTTAATTTATTCAGTGTTGTATTTGCACGGACGAGGCATTGCCACTAAGGGACTTGCCTTTTGCCCCTCCGGAATGCACTCTGGGACAAGAGGAGCAGGTGGGAGTGAGAGGCCTATATTTTAGGGCTGGGATGGTTCCCGAGGGGAGGGAGCGCCTGTCCCAGCCTCAGCTTCAAGGTCAGTGTCCAGTGCGCTGAACGCTGTGGACAGGGAAAGCCATTGTTTCTCCTGTTGAGCAGTAACTGAAGAACACTGCTCAGTTCATGCTACCAAAACCTTGGTTTGAAGAAAAAAAAAAAAAAGTCAGCGTAGAGGAGTCGACTGGGTTCTGAGCTCACCTTTCCTCCCACACACCCAGTCATGACCCTGGGCTACCAAACTGTCCCTAAGGGATAAAGGTAGACTCAGACCTGTCAAAACAGGAAAATTCCAAGCCCTCAGCGGGGAGAGGGAGCCTCTAATTCTTGGAGTGGTTGGAGGAAAGAAAAGACTAGAAAGGTCAGGCAGCCCTGCTTCTGCCTTCAGCCTCTCTGAGCGCAAAGTCACTTCCCCCATTAAAACTGGGGTTTCTCTGTGACTTTCTTTCTTTGCTTTTTGCCCCCCTTCCTTCTACTCTTATCTTTTATTCTTCTCTCCTTTCTGAAGTTAAGCCCAACAGGTCCAAGATTTGTGCACAGTGAGTGGAAAAAATGTGTTAAACGTCAGTTTGACGCCCCACCGGAGCTTCCAAATATCCAGCGGCTGGGATTCTTCTACTTAATTTAATCTTTATTGGACAGGGCGGCTCCTACGCTCCTATTCACCAGGAAACCCCGGGAAACGGAGCCGCTGGAGTTCAGAATTGAGGGCGGGAAGGGAAGGAGTTAAAGAGACATTAATTCTCTCCCACCCAACCTCGAACTTTGGAACTGCGATCCTGCGATCCCCCGTAGGCTGGGGGTAGGAGGGGAGAGGGCTCAAGGTCCTAGCCCTGACAGCCAAGGGTCTCTGCGATCCGGAGCAGGGGGCAGGCAGGCTGGCAAGTTGAGATGGGAACTTGTAGCCCTGGTAACCTAGTATTCCCTTAAAGGAATTTACAGCGCAGTGTCCCAGGCTCTGGGAGCAATGCAAATTCTGCTTAGAAGAACATGGGGTTTTGCGGGGGTGTGGGGGGGGGGACGACTTTTTAGGAGGTAAAGCACCGTGTTTTCAGTCCTAGAAATCAAATGTCCTTTTGTGGATAGCCATTCATACTTAACAACCTGAAGGCTGTTTCTCTTTTATGAAAGTAAATACAACAACGCCTAAGGAAGACAACTTAGATGGCATTAGTCAGCGTAGGAGACTTACTAAAATAATTCTAATTTCAAAACAAATCATAATCAATTGCTCAGCTTCAAAGATTTGGAGATACGTATCTATAGCAAGAAAAACTTTTAAATTGCCTAATGCCAAGCTCTTGTTTTCCACTTACTTATTGTGTTTTAACCAATTTAATTCCAAGAAAGACCAAAAAGAAAAACTATTGGGGAGAAATTGAAAGTAATGGTCTCATCTTATTCCATCAACTCCCACCTGCCACACAACCTCTACCTTCTGAAGAGAAATCCTCCTGTCAGTATGGCTTCCAGTTGAAAACGGAAAGGAAATAAGATGTCTTCACTAAAAGAACGTCCATTGTGTTCTCAGTTCTTTGCTTTTCTTCAGGACTTAAATATGACACCCCAGAGAGTGAGGGCAAGAAGAAGTTGAAGGAAGAGTCAGCTGGAGTGTCACCTGGACTTGGTAGAGAATCCTAATGTGGATGTGTGTGCATACATATGTGTAAGGGCAAAATGACCCACCCAATTAACTCCCTCCACCAGAATGTACGGGAAACATTTGTGTATACATCCATGCACCCAAAAAAATCTCTAACCACATATGTGCAGAGATGTAGCCTATGCAAGCTCAGCTAGCTGTCCACACACACGTTTTTGCCTCTGGAGTAAAGGCATTTTCATTGCTCCCATAGTTTCTTTCCATTAAGAGCGATTAGATGATGTCTATTCAAAGTTGCTGATCCAGAGAGAAAATAAGAGGAGATAAAAGGAGATTTCGAGTGACCTCCTCGTCCCTTTCACACAAACCTGAGCCCTAGAATAGCCGAGGATCAACTAACACAAAAGCCCTTTCCTTTTTCTTTTCAGCTTCAGAAGATTTCATGCAAAGGGTTAACAATAAAACATAGAACTATCTCCGGGTTTTGTTAGATCATACATTTGGAATACTTTATTAACTCCTCCCATCGATGGGCTAGGTTTATTATCCACCTCTGAAATGGGTAAATAAAATATACATAGCATAACAGAGGGCATAATTATTTACTGCTCCATGTGGTTTGCATCAGTGATGTACTCTGCTCATTCTTTTTCATTTAAACTTTACCTAAACCCTCTCGCTCCTCACTGATGGAGGACACTGTAATAAACATATCTTTCCACTGACAGTTTAGAAGGAACTAAACTGGTTTAGTTAGGTTAGTTTGCTTTATTATTTAGATTAACCTTCTGATAGGTAAATGGCGATTGTAACATGACGGTAGTTACCAACAGATCGGCTGGCTTTGTGAGCCAATACTTTTCCACTAGTTTATTTTATAGGCAGTGAAGATAGTGACATTAAAGACTTAAACATATTCGAACCGTCTTTAACCAGGGAATGTCCAACTCAGATCTACTTCTGATGGGCTGATCCTGTAGTAAAAGAAATAGGTGCTCTGACAGGTAACTATTAAGGGAAATGATTACATAGTGTAGTTGATTGTATTGTCAGGGTACTTTAACAAGCTTCAAACTCATTTCAAAACTTCAACTTTTCATCCAAACCCAACCCATTTTCCCCAGGAAGAAGAGCCATGCAGTATTCTTCACTCAAGTCAGGCATTTAAAATGAAGAAATAGGTTTTGTAACATAAAATTCTCCAGTTCTTTCTTTCTTTTTGCATAAATGCAGTTAGATAGCTAAGGCTTGATTTTCACAAAAAGTAAAATATTTGGCCCTGGCTTCACAGTCTGCTAGGGATGATTGCCACTTTTCCTCCTATAAAAGGCTGGATTTGCATCCAAAGGTCAGCACTTGCTCTCCTGCCATCGTCTCTTGGCTACTCTTGGGCCCTCTAACTGGGGGGCCCAAGCAAAAAGAGGAAGGGCTTCCCTTATCTCTCTTTTCCAAAACACATGCATTAAATGGCCAATGTGTGAAAGAAAACTAAACCACTTTCTGAGGTAAAGCACTTATCTCTGGGCGTTTCGACCCAAAGGTGACAAAGAAGAAATGCCCAGGCTCCCAGAATGACAATGAGTATGTGAGCCTGCTGGATCCGAGGTTCAACTACCTGGGCAGGCTATGAGCAGGCAGTCCAGCAGGAGCCAGACTCCCAACTTGTCCTGTCCACACTTTCCTGTTGACAAAGGCAGAACTTTTTACACCTGGGCAGCCACAATACAGACTGAGTTCAGTCTTTCGAGAGGGTGGGTTCCTGACATAGTCCAGAGCTTTTGTTTGTTTGTTTGTTTGTTTTTGTTTTTGCTTATTAATAATCACAAAACATTAGGCAGGCATTCTTGTGCCTCTCTCTACTCTTTTCTTCAAAATATCTATGCAAGACCATTTTAAATACATCTTCAACTGCGTTTTTCCCAGCCTTAATCTCATGCCAAGGGAGACTAATTGATTCGGCACCTTTAAAATAAGCTCTTTGGGAAAGGTCTGCAGTAAGATCAGAGGAACTGACCTTTCTCCCAAAGATTGCAGGCATGTTCATCTCTCCAGATGGGCTTGATAAAACAGGGTTATTTCTGTTCTGTGGTCTCTTTAAACAGAATAATACCATTTTTAACGATTTGAGGGGTAGGGAAGAGGTATGAGAGAGAACTTCCTACACATGTCTGGTCATTTGCAGGGTCTTGCAGCTCTTGAACTAGATTTAGAAAACGTTTTACAAGGCCACCTTTGTTCAGTGTGATTTACCAAAAAGTCAAAATGAATGATCTGCTGAGTTTTGGGAGAGCGAAATACCAATATCAAAGAGGTCACAGGATTAGTGAAGAATGATTCAGCCTTCGTGGAAAGAAAGGTACTGGGGAGGGGGGTGTTAATCAGCTAGAAAGCCTGCTTAGATCTGGACTCTGGGGCCTGGAATGCAAGTCAATACGGTCTGTGCAGCCACAGAGCTCTGCTTCCCTCCTTCTACCAGGTTGCAACTGTTTACTGGCTGTCCGGCTAGGAGAGATCAAGTGTTGTGTGGAAGGTCTTTTAAAAAGTGATTAAGGCTGAGCCATGATACTAGCAATCCGCAAGGGGCATTGTAAGCTTGCAGCCTGATTCCTGTTCCCCAAGCGGAGGAGTACCTTCTCATCGTGTCTCGGGGGAACCCACACTGGAGACTGTGTCTGCAGTAAACGGGCCTGTGGGGACCAGGAGGGCAGAGAAAGACTGGAGAAGGGAGACCAGGCCCTGGCGAGGCTTTGCCCATCCCTAAATCGGCCTCACCAGGAGAGAGACCTTGGAGAGGGCCAAGTATGTATGGCTGCTGGGCTGGCCGTCTCAAGTAGCGTGCGGAGGCAAGAGCCACAGCGGGTCTAGGTCCAAGAACCACGTCCACAGGCTGAGAAGGTCCCAGGGATGAAAGGCTTGGGGGAGAAGGGAGGGAGAGAGATCTGGAAAAGAGAATAGTGAAAGAAGGGTGGAAATTGCAACTACATTTTCTGCTTCTGCAGTTGAGTGTGCCTGGACACGTGTGTGGAATTTCACTGTTTGAGGACCTACGTGCTCTCGCAAAATATGATCACTTTTCTATTAGATGCCCTATCCAACAACAATAACAGATATTGTTATCTCCTGGTTGAGTGTGGGGTGCATCAGGCCCCAGGACCAGTGTGCCAAGTTGAACCAGCAACAGACGACAGCCTTGTCGAGAGAAAGCCAGAGCTCCCCAGGACCTTAGCTGACCCCTGAGTCCCTCTACGGCAGCCATTTTGCTGGAGGTGGAGCTGTGAGTGCAAGTGGAGGCGCTCTGCGGGTGTGCAAACGCAGTCGGGGAACAGAGGGTCCCTGGAAGAGAAATTGAGCCCTGATCGCTGCTTGGGCTGGACGAGTCCCAGAGGGGGACAGCGCCTCTCCTCGAAAAGCCTGGGTTTTTTCCTGCCCCCTCTCGCGACAGAAAGTTGGCGCATACGCCCTGCAGGAGCGCGATTTTTCCCCCTTCTCCACCACCACCAACAGCACCCCCCCCCCCCCAGGACTAGGGCCGGGGGCTGCACCTCTCTCTCCCTCTCTTTCTTCCGGAAGAGCGGGCAGCTTCGCCTGAGGCCTCGAGGGCCCCGCTTCTCCCCAAACCCCGGGGTCACTGCGGATCCCAGGGGCCTCTCAAGTCTGGAAGCTCAGGTTGGGGGCTGGCAGGAAGAGCCCACAGCGAAGGTGAGTGGGCGCCACCGCTCCCGGGGAGTCTCAGCTCGTCCTCCCTCCCTGCCTTGACCCTAGCCTGCGAGGCACAGTTGAGGCCAACCAAGCTTGGCTGGCTCATTCCAGCGCCCACCCAGCCGCGGGTCGCGGCCCCGGGCGCGGCTCCCCCCGCCCCCCGCGCCCGCCCTGCGCGCCCTCTGACGCAAACGCGCGCCCCTGCCCAGCGCCGAGGAAAGCGCTCCAGTTGGTTTTAATTGAGGCTCTTCCTTTCACAACCACCCCCTCGGTCCCCACCCCCAGGAGGTGACCCCCTCCCAGCCCCAAGCCCTATCGCCGCGGCGCGAGGAGTCTGGCTGGGCTGCGGGGCCGCGGATGTGGTGCTCTCTCGCCGCCGCCGCCGCCGCGGGTTCTCCGCTGGAGAGTCGCTGGGTGTCCCTTTTAATCCGCTGACACTATCGCCCACATCAAACAAGCAGCCATCAGTCGCGTTGCGTTAGGGGATCCCGTTACAAGCGGCGCCCGCAGGTGGGCGGCAGGAGCCGAGGTCGCCAGGCCCTGGCTGCAGGCAGGCAAGGCGCGGGCCACAGGGCCAGCCCGGCCCGACTCCTCCGCCGGCTCCCCCGCGGCTCGGGCTCGGCACCGGCGGGGTGGCAGGGCGGGTGCTAAGCCTGCCGATCCGCCTCCTGGGTCCTCCGCCCCCGCGCTGGAGGCCCGCAGCAGTTTCCCGCCGGGGGCGGGGGGCGGGGAGGTAGGGGGTAGAGGGTGGGGGTGGGGGAGACCTGTTTTGAATTTGGACTGATGCTCGGCTGGCACGATTCTCAGCTCCAGGGCGGCGCGGCGGCCGCGATCCCTGCCTCCGCGCCACGGAGGGATAGAGGCCGGGTGAGAGCAGCTCCGGAGCGGGCCCTGCGGAAAGTTCTCCTCGTCCGGCCCTGGCTCCCAGGACTCTGGCCCCGACCTGCAGGGGCCATGAGAGCCAGGGCTGCCTCCCGGCCTGTCCGCGTTGCCAACTCCGAGTTCAAAAGAAATGATAATCATTGCATTACTTGCCTGGTGGGGCAGGACTCGGCCGAATCTCGCTTCTGGTGCCCATGACTGACGGTCCAGGGTCCGAGGGTGGCTGGGCCCGCGGACCGGGCGTCCAGCGGGCCTCCGGTTCCCTGGCGCTCGCTCTCGCCTCCTCTTCCACTCGCTCCGTCTCTTTCCACGTTCTCTTTCCTTCTCCCTGTCTCCCTCTCTCTGCCTGCTTCCTCTGCCCTCGACTGCCTGCCTCCGTACCGTATTGGGAGTAAAATTTTAGAATTTGTATATAGAAAGCTTGTTCTTGTTCTTTTCCTTTTTTTTTTTTTTTTTCTGGTCTTTTAATCATGTTCGTTTCACCTTTTAACTGACCAGGAGAGGTGAGCGCGTTTATTTGGGGAGAGGGGTGAGGGCAAGGAGCCCCTGTCGGCCCCAGTCGCTTCCTCTCCATCAGCTGCGTACAATGGGCCGCCGCTTGCAGAGTGCATTGACTGCCTCTCCATTATTCGAGCTGGAGGGGCTGTGGGGCAGGCACGGAAAAGCCTTTATTCTCTTTAAAATCGTCGCTCGTCACTAAGCGGTCGCCGACTCCCGACTTGCAGGCTGGAGAGACCGGGAAGCGCAAAACGCACCCCAAACACGCAGCGCTTCCCAAACCCCTCCCTGGTGAAATTTAAAGTGAGAAGGAGTAGTATTAAAAAACAAACCCTACCTCTGTCAATACAGCGTGGCCATTTACTCCCACCTTTACCTGAGGGCATGTTGAGGCTGGGGATGCTGGAGCTGAGACAAACTTTTACGCTCTCCCGAGTCGAGGGGCGGGCGGGCGAGCGTGGCTCCCACCCCCGGCGGCGGCAGTGGCGGCTTTGTCACTCCGCGCCGCTCCGCGCCCGCCTGAGCCTGCCTAGGGGAGCGATCTCAAAACGAGGGGGGTGCGAGTGTGCGATTGGAGAATATGTAACTAATAGAAGTATCATTTTCCCCCAGTACGATCTTTCAAGGAAAAAAATCCATTGAAAGAATTTTCAAAGTGCTGTCTCCGTTTGGAGAAAAGGCACAGGCTGCCTGCAGGGAGGGGAGGAGGGACCCGGCTGTGCGCCTCCCAGGCGCGGCTCCCGTCCGCTAGGTGGCAGCCGGAGCCAGCTATTCCTGCAGGCCCCGCGGCGGGACTCGCTCCTCCGGCCCGCCCCTCCTCCCGCGACCAATCGCCTTCGGGAATCGGGGTTTTTCTCTCTCTCTCTCTCTCTCTCTCTCTCTCCCCCTCCCCCTCCCCCTCCCCCCTCCTCCCCCCTCCTTCTTCTTCTCTCTCCTTCTCTCTCCCTCAGTCTCTCCCTCTCTCCCTACCCCTCCCTCTCTCTCTCTCTCTCCCTCCCTCCCCCTCTCTCCCTCCTGCGTCTCTTTCTCCTCCCCGCTCTTCTCCCGCACCTCTCCCATCTCCCATCTTCTTCCCTTCTCGTGGGCTCGCCCCTTTTCTCTTTTCCTAGGACTCTGACTTGGCTGCTCTAACACCCCTCCCCCGACTTACTACTGTTTTATTAATAATTATTGAAGCGTAATTTGGAGTTCGGAACAGCCTGATACCAAGGGGGGAAAAAGAAAGAAAGAAGAAGGAAAAATAGGATTGACTGGAAAGTTTATTTTTAAAATCATCTTTAGGATGAATAGGAACCGTTGATTCAGATTGATTTTCTGGCAATAGCTGCAAATTCCAGGAGTCATAATTAAACCTTTAAAACCAAGATATACTTTGGACCAAAAAACAGGAAGTCCTTACCCTGTTTCTTAAAAGGATATAAAATGAGCAGAATCCACACTTGGATTGCGCTTATATGTGAAAGAAGAAAACAATTCAAACCCAGCATATTTCACGAATCATTAAAATGGTGAGAGTTTAATTCTCATTAAAATTTTTCCTAACATCTTCAATGACACTCTCTTCATGCTCATAAAATCTAATTTTAAAAACTTTTCAGAAGAGATCCAAATCATTTCCTTCTAATTCTCTTTTTTACCCACTGCAAAGCGTTCTCCCCCTCGCCATCCCTTCCCCCTCTGGTGTTCGTGTTCGTGTGTGTATGTGTGTGTGTGTGACCATAGACGACCCATACTAATCAGGTCTCAGAGTAAATAGCAGCGCAGGGCGATCTCAATGTAAATTGCGCTTGTCAGAAGCACACCCCCCTCCCTCACTTTCTCTCCTCCTCCCCTCGCCTTGCCCGTCAGTAGGTAGCTAAGAGGGAGGGGAAAAAAGAAAGAAAGAAAAGGAGGAGGGGGAGGGGCTCTCCAACCAATGGCGTGCGGGAGGCTTGGCTAACCTTAGCCTCCCGTTTTCTCTCCCCCCGATTCAGGGCTCTGACCAGTCAGTCGCCTTTGATTATCAGTTGCCAGCAGCCCTTCTCTTGGCTCCTTGACACGAGCTCCATATAAGGCAGCGATCTCCATAGAAACGTGTCAGTTTCAATAGTAGTGTCAAAGTTCACTATATACAGACATTCGCGCAGATCCCCTTTTCGGAAACATTGCTCTGCGAGTCCTCCCGTTTAAACGCATTCAATTTTGGGGTCTCTCTCTCTCTCTTCTCTCTCTCTCTCTCTCTCTTACTCTCTCTCTCTCTCCTCCTCCGCCTTTCTCTCTCTCTCTCAATCTCTCTCTCTCTTCTCTTCCCCTCTCTCCTCTCTCCCTTCTCTTTTCTTACATATTCTATTAGTTGTTTCCCCCGTCTTCTTCTTCTTTCTCTCCTTTTTCTCCCTCCTCCTTGTCTCTTTTACTCCATTCCGGCAGAAGAGAGAGGGCTAAACTTAAAAAAAAAAAAAAAAAAAAAGGAGGAGGCACCCCTTCGTATTCTTCTTATCGTTATTTTATACATATATGATTTTTTTTGGAGGGAGGGTGTTGGTTCCCGGCTGAAGAGCACTTATTTAAAATACTAAAAAAAGAACATTTTTGGGCGATCTCCAGGGTTTTTTTAACTAGCTCTGTGTGTTATAGCAGAAGAAGCAGAAGAAGGAGCAAGAAAGAGAAAAAGAAGAGGATTATTTATTCGACCTACTTTGGATGTCTCTCTCGCTTTTTTTTTTTTTTTTTTTGCAATTCTTTTTCTTCTGATTTTTATTTTTTCTATTTTGCTGTGAATTCGTCGCCGGCGTGAATTATCTCGTATTTTTCTCCCCCTCCTTCACCTCCCGAAAGAAGAAGGCGGCGAGAGCCCGGCGCCACCGGCACAACAAAAAGAGCAAAGTGTGTGATCCTCCTCTCCGGCTGCCTCCCGCTCTCCAGCGCTGCCTTCCTGAATGGCTGGCTGCGTCCGGCCCTGGACCTGGCCCCCCGACACGAGCGCGCCTTGATCGCCGCCGGCAGCCTCGCCCCGCGCCCTGCTCGGCTCACCGCGCTCCCCTCAATCCCGAGCCCAGCGAGGGCTCCCGCCGGGACAGCGGCGGCGGCGCCGGCGGCCCGGACCCGGGCTTACGCTCCGGCTGCGGCCCCGACTCCTGCTCGGACTCCGGCCCGGGCCCCAGCTCCTCCAGCGGCGCTCGCCGCTGCAGCTGAGGCAGCGGCTCCAGCGGCGCCTGCAGCCGCGACCTCCTCCGCCGCCGCCGCCCTCGCCGGCTTCCTCTATGTCGGCTCAACCGGCGCGCAGAGCGTAGCCCGAGCGGCGGGCGGGCGGGCGGGCGCCCGGCGCGGGTGAGCGAGTGTGTGTGCGAGTGTGTGTGTGCGCGGGGGTGCGGGCGAGGCGGAGGGCGAGTGTGTGCGCGCGCCGTGGCCCATGCCCGCCGCCCCCGGCGCTGCGCCCCGCGCCGCTCCCGGCTGTCGCCTGTGCCATTTCTGATTTTGCAACTTGGGGAAGAAGAAAAAAGCGAGAGAAGGGAGCTTGCTCGCTGGGGGGGGGTGGGGAGGGGGGGAAGGAGAGCGTGGCCCCCCCAGGATCCGAGCGCGGGGGGAGCGGGCGAGGGGAGCAGGGGTGTTGGGGGGGGAGCCTGAGAGCCTGGGGGGGCTGCAAAAAGAGAGAAAGAAAACAGCAGGAACCACAACAAAACGCCAGCAGGGCGGGCGGGCGCGCAGCAGCAGCGGGGCGGCCGAGGCAGTAGCGGCGGCGGCGGCGGCGGCGGCGGCGGCGGAGGCAGCGGCCGGTGCCCGGCTCGGGCTCGGCTCCCGCGACCCCGGGGCGCCCGGCGGGCCCCCCGCCCCCTCCCCCTCCCCCCTTCCCCTTCCCCTTCCCCTCCCAGCGCGTCCGCGCGCCCCGCGGCCCTCGGCGAGCAGCTCGGCTCCCCCCAGCGCTCCCCGGGCCCAAAGATATGGCAATGGTAGTTAGCAGCTGGCGAGATCCGCAGGACGACGTGGCCGGGGGCAACCCCGGCGGCCCCAACCCCGCAGCGCAGGCGGCCCGCGGCGGCGGCGGCGGCGCCGGCGAGCAACAGCAGCAGGCGGGCTCGGGCGCGCCGCACACGCCGCAGACCCCGGGCCAGCCTGGAGCGCCCGCCACCCCCGGCACGGCAGGGGACAAGGGCCAGGGCCCGCCCGGCTCGGGCCAGAGCCAGCAGCACATCGAGTGCGTGGTGTGCGGGGACAAGTCGAGCGGCAAGCACTACGGCCAATTCACCTGCGAGGGCTGCAAAAGTTTCTTCAAGAGGAGCGTCCGCAGGAACTTAACTTACACATGCCGTGCCAACAGGAACTGTCCCATCGACCAGCACCACCGCAACCAGTGCCAATACTGCCGCCTCAAGAAGTGCCTCAAAGTGGGCATGAGGCGGGAAGGTGAATATTTCTTCTCTGCTTCTCTCCCTGAGCTTCGCCCGCCTCCCCGGCTCTCTTTCTTTCTCTCTTGTGGGGGTGGCTGCGTATGGGGCTGGGGCTCCTGCGGTCCTGGCCCGTCCCAGCTTCCCCTGTCCCTGCTGCCTTCCTCCCCCGGCGTCCCCCCCTCCCAGCTCGCTGCCGCTGCCTCCCCCTCCCGGCCTGCGCTCCTCTCCCCGGCTCCTCCACCCCGCCCGCTGCCTGCTCAGGATTGTATCCCTGGGATCGCGAGCTGTGGCTGAAAATCCCCTTCCTTCCTCTGTCTTGGATGTGCTCGGTGTGTGTCTCTTTTCCGCGTGTGCGTCAGGATGCTTGGGTCTGTGCTGGCATGAACTTGGGGAGGGGTGCTTATTTCCCCCAGAAAAAACTCTGTTTCTGTGTTTTTTCATTCCACTTTCTCCTCCACTTCTTCGTACTCTTTATTTAAAATGGGGGAGGGCCAGGGACTGGAGTACCCTGAACCACAGACTCATTGCTGCATCATCCTTTTGGAAGCTTAGCCTGGAAAAAAAGGAGCGAGATTTATTGCACTTGTAGGTCTAATTAGGGGGGAAGGGGGGCTTCTGGACTGTTCACTGGTTCCCTGCCTCTTCACCGAGCTGGGGCCGCCTCCTCCAGAGCTGTGGCCTTGTTTTCACCCCTCTACTTTGAAAGGAAAGTTTGTGACTGAACCGTGCTTTCATAGTTGTGTCATTTTTTTAAAAGCATGATACTCATTTTATTTCTTCATCAAACTCCACCCTCTGCTTAAATACTGCATACAAATTACAATTTACAACGGCATTTACCGATCCTTCTGATTTGGCTATAACGCACACACTGCAGCTGGCATGAGCTTCCACATCATTTAATCCCTGTGTTGTATGGGTTTGGTTTCTTTTAACACAACTTTTGATGTTGTATTTAGATATGCTTCATGTTCATGTAGCAAGAGATGCAGCACTTTTCTTATAAATATATTTAGCTGCTTACAGTTAAAGTTTATCTCCTGACAATCATTAAAGATGTCTTATAGTCAAATTAGCGAACCAGTCAATTTTGCAGAATGCAGATTACTCCTTCTTGTAATTGACTTTAAAATTATATTTTATATGCCACAAGAAAAGAAATTGAATTCCTTCAGATCTCAGGGAGCAGGCAAATATGACGACTTCATTTCTAGCTCCAGGGAGATTTTGTAGGCATCTGGAAAAAAAAAAACAACTTTGAATTGTGCTCTCATTTAATTGAAAAATAACTGCCAAGTTCAAAACCATAATTAGAAAAAAGTATTCTAGCCATTATGTTTCAAGAGCTTCAATTGCATTGGGGCTTGCATTAAAATTAGAATCTAAGGAAACTTAAGAAAATAGTGCACAACCTGAAATAAGACAGCTACGTGTACATGGACATATCTAGATTAATTTGTTGGGGGGAGAGTTCGGTAGCCCTAACTTTTCCTAAAGTTGTCTTTGTTTACATGGCAATTTAAAACGCTGGCACTGTTGAAGTAAAACATACACATTAAAAAAAAAAAAAACTTTGGTCAGCTTTAAGAACTCAAAGCATGCTTACGTTTTGCATTCAGATGGTTAATGAATCCAGTGTTTTTGCAGTTGCAAGCTCGTGCATTCACTGGGCAAAAGCTGGCTGCAGGTTGCAGTGGCACCGCGCAGGACAGACATTAATTATATTTCCCACTTTTTTCAATAATGTTTGGCTACTGTAAGTTCAACTCTTTTCTTGAAATTTTTCAATTTTGTGTTTCTTTTAATAGTGAGAACTCTGTGTGGGGCGATGGGGAGGTGGGGATAGGGGAGGGGTGCAGGATACTTGTTTTCTATTCAAAAGTTGTAAGTGGTTAGTAGGGTATGTAACTTGTAACTATTTTAAGGATAGTTCTATAGCATTTTTAGAGAATATGGAAACATTTTGAGCAAAACGCTGCTTGCTTGCAAATGAAGAGGCAGCTAGGCATTTACCTAGAATCACAAGCTTTCTCTGGTTTCGCCTGGTTGTTGTTTTGTTCTGTTTTGGTTTTTTGAACCCTGATTTGTTCCATTCTGGAGGGGTGAGTGGGATTTCCTTAATCTGTGTGTTACTCCCTGGTGGTGGATGGGTTGGGTGGCACTTTCTTGGCCATGTCGGGCTGGGGGCCCTGAAGTCAGGCCTAGTTCTGGCAGGGCGAGGGTGGCCAGGGGCGCAGGCGATGGCTGGGCATGTGGAGCCGCGGAGCCGGAGGGGCTCACCCCAGATTTCCTCCCAGGGTGGGCTGTGAGTGAGAGCGAGCTCGAGAGAAGATGCGGTGGCTGCGGGAAAAGCCTCCGCATTGTGTCGGGTGCTCTTCGGGCGCGGCGGTGTTCGCAAGCCCCCTGGATGCACATTGCCTCTTTTCTCTCTTTCTTTTTGTCAGCGGTTCAGCGAGGAAGAATGCCTCCAACCCAACCCAATCCAGGCCAGTACGCACTCACCAACGGGGACCCCCTCAACGGCCACTGCTACCTGTCCGGCTACATCTCGCTGCTGCTGCGCGCGGAGCCCTACCCCACGTCGCGCTACGGCAGCCAATGCATGCAGCCCAACAACATCATGGGCATCGAGAACATCTGCGAGCTGGCCGCGCGCCTGCTCTTCAGCGCCGTCGAGTGGGCCCGCAACATCCCCTTCTTCCCGGATCTGCAGATCACCGACCAGGTGTCCCTGCTACGCCTCACCTGGAGCGAGCTGTTCGTGCTCAACGCGGCCCAGTGCTCCATGCCGCTGCACGTGGCGCCGCTGCTGGCCGCCGCAGGCCTGCACGCCTCGCCCATGTCCGCCGACCGCGTCGTGGCCTTCATGGACCACATCCGCATCTTCCAGGAGCAGGTGGAGAAGCTCAAGGCGCTGCACGTCGACTCGGCCGAGTACAGCTGCCTCAAAGCCATCGTGTTGTTCACGTCAGGTGAGGCTGCGGTCGCCAGGAGGGCAGGTCGGGGCGGGAGCGCCCGCAGGCCCCGCTCCGCCCGCGTGGGCCGGCCTCCCGCGCCCCGCCGCGCCGCCGCCCCGCCGGCCCTCGGGCCTGGCCGGTCCCCGCGCCGGGACGCGGCCGGCGGCGCCGCTGCCATCTTGGGAGCGCGGCCGTGCGGGAGCCGGGGCGGCGCGGATGCGGGCGGCAGGCGGCCGGCCAAGCGACCTGGCCCCCAGCGCGGGGCCGCGGCGGCGGCGGGCGCGTGTCTGGTGCGGGGGGAGGCGGTGCCGTGGATGCGGCTGGGTGCTCGCGTGTGCGGTGTGTCTGTGTGTGCGCGGCGCGTGTGTGCCAGAGCTTAGCGTCTCCGTGGGAGGAGAGGGAAGGAAGAGAACGTGGGAATGTGGCTTTCTCCTCTGTGTGGCACGCTCCCTGGATGAGTTTCCCGACACAGAGAGACACACACAGAGGTGGAAAGAGAAGAATACGCGCAAATAAATCATAAATAATCCCGCTTTATTGCTGCCTGATTTTCCCTTATCGGAAACCATTCATGTTTGCAGTTGCTGAGGTTATTGAGGGTCGTAAAAAACGGATTCGATCTAAACAAGAAAGATAAAAAACAAAAGCAATACTGTAGAGCCCGCAAGTACGGGAGGATTCCCGCCCCGGAGATAAATCTCATAGCCATGCAAAACACACGAACGTTGGAAATTTAACAGAGTGCCTTAAAAATATCAAATTAAATGTAGGCGGTGGTAACATGCATGTTAACAATTTCTCTTATGATAGATGGTTCAAATTAACTTCCAGGAAAGTGCATTAACGTTGCCTTTGAAGGCTCTGGTCTGAGCCTCTGAGAACACTGCCCGCCTTTTATTATTGTAACCTGCAAGAGGGAAACATATAAACACCCGGGACAGCAGGTAATGGGGGGAAATATAAACAAAGCCAGAAAGGAGGCTGGTGGGGAGCAGAGGTGCTCAGACTTGGTCCCGGGCCTTGCCCACTGTGAGTTGGGTTAGCTGCAGTTTTACCACCATTATTGGCACTATTGTTTTTAATTTCTCCATTCAGAGAACAAATAAACCATCCTAATAAATCTATCCTAGAGCCCGGACCTCCAAAGGCCAAATTAAAACCATTCTTGAGCAGAGATGGCAAAACCCCTTTCCCAAGGCCTTCTTGAGCAGTAAGCAGTGGTGTAATCTATCAATATTTCTTGGCTTTCATGCGTGAAGAATCGTATTTACATTGTATTAAAATGACTCTTAAATTTGCACAATATTGTAATGTAGCAAATGTAGTATTAATATCGATTGGAACAGCAGATAATTTATTTAGACAAGAGCATCTCATTTGTATGCAGGGTGGCCAGAGCCGTGGACTTGGACTGCCCCCCTTTTACTTTCAGTGCAAATGCAGGTCTGCTAGTGGGAGAGGGAGTTATTCTTTGCAAGAGGATAAAGTGTGAACCTTAAAACAAATGGAAGATTTATTGAATAGCCTCCTCGGTGTTTGAATGCATTTTATCTTAATAAGTCTTCTTGATGGAAACGTGTTTTTCAAAAGTGACAAAGAGCCTGGGAAGCAGCGACTGGGCTGCTTTAGCTCTGGCAGGCCTGGGGCCTGGCTGGCTCTCCACTACCCGGCTCTTTAGCCAAATTAATCAGGAAGCGAGCCAGTGTCAGGGAAGCTGGGGTTTAAAATCCCATCCAGTGAGGTGTCTTGAAGCAGAAATGTGACTTGGAGCTGGACAGACGTCTTCTCGAGAAAGGTCTCCCCTCCCTTTTCCTGGTCCCCCCTAAGGTTCTTTGAACCCCCTTGACTTTTCTGATCTCATGCCCTTTCCCAGAGAGAGGCGAGGACTGTGCAGGCTGCAGGGAAGACTGTGGAATTATTCATGCTTTTCTTTCAACTTTCCATCCTAAAACATCCCTGTGAAAAGTGTTCCTTTTAAAAGAAAGTTTTCCCAAAGAAGTTTCTTGAACTGAGTCTTCAAGGTACAAGGGAGGCCGAGAAGTGAACAATAACATTATTTTGTTGGAAAATTGCAAGCAGAATATCTGAAAATGGAAATAGAGCTGTCAGTAGTAATTCACCCCCCTCCTCCATACAACACATTTCCACTTTTGACTAAACTTGTTTTGATTACTAGCCAGAAGGGAATTCATGGGAAGCCTTCTCAAAGTCATCCAACTTTTAAGCAAACTTTGAATGATGGAAAAGACAGTTTTAGACATATTATCCAACGAGGTTTGCTCCAGCTAAGGATTTGAAGCTGGCACGGGGGTTCCCTGTGGTGGTTTTCACATTTGGCCTCCGGATGGTATGTTTAATCCTTAATATTCTGGACAGCATCCAAGGACTAGGTCGTGACCTGAACTTACTTTTTTAAAAAATTCATTAATTCATACACCTAAATATTCTCTCAAATAAATGAGACCTTCCCTGAAAGG
This sequence comes from Equus przewalskii, assembly GCF_037783145.1. NCBI lineage: Eukaryota > Metazoa > Chordata > Mammalia > Perissodactyla > Equidae > Equus > Equus przewalskii. The sequence continues at coordinate 73,867,042 of NC_091843.1, read as the reverse complement.
AGCCATCTAGTTAACATAAATACAATAAATCCATTTTCAGCACAATAATAACTTTGATTTCTAGTTATGGCAGCTGATTACATCTATATTTCCTGAACACTAAACTCTTCTGAATGCACAACATGAAATACATTCTCTGCACTACAAAGGCTAAGCCGGGAGGGCCTGAGCGGTAATGGTTATTTATTTACATAATTTCTTTTCCATATACTGTAGAAGAAATATTGAGGGCTCCCACATCGACACTATCATATAAAAAGCAAGACATGGGTTTTGCACGTTCTGCCTCCTTTTCTGATCTGAAGTGTAACTCATGGCGTGTAAATATGTACTGCTTCCCTAGCTTTGCTACCACAACCACCCAATCGATCCGAGAGCTCATACTGTCTGTCCACACGTGGGGGAATCCTGTTGCAAGAATATCCAGAGTGGGAATGAATATCTGGAGTGGGAAGCTGGGCCGAAGCTAGGGCTCCTGCCTGAGGGAGGCCACAGGGGTGGCCGCCTGGCACCTGGCAGCCGGGCCCAGCTACAGGCATTCTGCCTTCAAAGGAGGCAAGAAATCGAAGCAGCCAGCACAAGGGGCCAAGCACACCCTTCCTGGGCTTCTCTCCCTTGGAGTGGTCTAGCTGGGAGAAGGGTAGTGACCTTGCACTCTGGGGGCCCTAATCGCAAATATCAGATAAATATTTTACGGACCTGAGGGGATGCCATATGGGTCTTTAAAAAAATCTGCTGGGGTATCAGTGGGTCCTTTTCATTTTGCATTGTCTGAGGCTGAAAGGGATCTTGTGGCATAATGGGCAGATAATGCATGGAAAGCAAGATATATGTAAATATGAGTCTGCATGGTGGCCATTCACTGGAGCCAGGTTAGCAAGCAGGGCCAAGGGCAGACCTGAGGGTCCCCTCTCTAAGCAGTGAAGCCCCAAAGTGCTCCTGCCATCATCCTGCTAGCCATAAAATCTCACTGGCTTCTCAAGTCAGGCCAGTGTGGATGTACCCAAGCGGCTGGCTGGAGTAATTAGACATCTGAGAGCAACGCAGTCTGGATGTGGGGTCAAAGGAGACTTACCTCAGAAGTTCTTGAATTATCACTAGTTTTATTTGTATTTTTGCTCAAGGCCATAGCCTTGTAGATGAAGGTGTTAGAATGCTTTGTAAATCGCAGTTCTTGAAATATAAAGACATGAAGCTCAGAAACTCAGCAAACACAGGTTTCACTTTGAATCATTTGCTGTGTCTTCTTAGGGTCATACTTGCCCATCCACAATTATATTATGTCCTTTTAGGGACATTGCCATGCATGAATTTCTTCCCAGATCTATATATTAGCAAACTCTGCCTTTGATCTCTAGTCAACTTCCTGACTGGCTAAAGGTTCCTCTGTGATCTTCCTTTTTTAAAAACAATTATTATTAATATAAGAAACAACACAGGTGTTTGAACTAGTAGAGGAAGCCCTCACTTCATTCCTCTGATTCCACCTGCCTTTCCATGTGCTTGCCTCTAGTTAGTTGATATAGTATAAACTGCTTGAAAGATTGAAATCTGAAATATTGAAACTGTCTTGAAATATTTTTAGGAGACCCAGAAGAGCCTTGGTTGATGGGAGATAAACACACAGGTTTTGAGTGGCTGTCATTGTATGTAGGTGCCTTTTTCTGCCTTGGTCCTGCCACGGGAAGCCTCTATCCCCAAATCCCCCCTCAACTCCCCACCTCCCAGTTCTGAAGCAGCAGCAGCAGCTGCCTCCAGCCCAGCTTTGTGTCTGATTGCTGAAGATGTCTCCTTTCTGCAGCCTGGAGTAACTGAGCCATATTCCTCCTGATTATTATACAGCTTACAGAGATGTGACCAATTTTCAATTACTTGATCTGAGGCACAGATAGAAGTGTACACCCTCACCAAGGATTTGCTGCAGAGTTCCTGCTTGCATAGATAGTGGATCTCAAGTCCTGTATTGCTACAGCATGGGCTTGATCTGATTCCAGGCACTGCCAGCCCATGATTCCCTATCCCCTCCCATGTATTTGTTCACTACACAATCTAGGCTCTCCTTGAGGTTTCTGGTTGGGGTCATTTGGGTTTGAGCGGGGGACTCCACAAAGCCTTTAAGAACTGCCTCCAGGCTGCATATTTCTTCAGGGCTCCTCATCACCCCGAAATCAGGGGCAAAAGTCCTCCCTGTAATGAGCACAGCAGAAAGATGCTCCCCTGCAGGTGGAGGACAGTTTGCTACGCACAGCAAACATGGCTCTAGCATCGTACATTATTTAATCCAAAGGTGAAAGAGGAAAAACAAAGGGACTAGAGAGGTTGCTGCCTCTGCATGTGCGTGCTGCTTTTTTGCAGCTCCTCTAGGCTTGGTGGGGGTTTGATTTATTTTATTTGTATTGGGGGCTGGGGGCAGGGAATGGTGAAGGAGTGGGGAGGCATGGAAGCGAGAATTTCTTTTCTTTTTCCTTCTATTTTTTTTTTCCTGTCTCCTTAAAAAAAAAAATTTTTAACGGCTTGTTTTTTGTGCCTTTGCTGTTGGCTGACCTAACCATGTGCCCCCTCCCCTTGTCTCTCCTTCCTGTGGCTGCTGGGGCAGATGCCTGTGGCCTGTCGGATGCCGCCCACATCGAGAGCCTGCAGGAGAAGTCGCAATGCGCGCTGGAGGAGTACGTGAGGAGCCAGTACCCTAACCAGCCCAGCCGCTTCGGCAAACTGCTGCTGCGACTGCCCTCCCTGCGCACCGTGTCCTCCTCGGTCATCGAGCAGCTCTTCTTCGTCCGTTTGGTAGGTAAAACCCCCATCGAAACTCTCATCCGCGATATGTTACTGTCTGGGAGCAGCTTCAACTGGCCTTATATGTCCATCCAGTGCTCCTAGACCTTGGGCACTTCCCACCTGCCCCCGTCCCCCTAGAGACTCAGAGGACCTGCGGGGGGCCATGGACTCCAGAGCCTCCAGGACACCGGGCAGCCGGTGCAGGGCAGCGGGGCCGGGCAGGCCTGGCAGGGGGGAGGAGGGCCGGGACGACAGAAGCAGCTCACCCTGCAGAAATGCAACCTGAGCTGCAAACCAGGAGAAAAAGAGATTCTTTAAGGATCAGATCTGTGAACACGTTGGAAAGGAAAGAAAAAGGACCTTGTGTCTGCCGAGAAAAAGAAAAAAAAAAAATTTTGGAAGAGAGGACCATGAGAATTTTAATAAAACAGAAGGAGACTAATGGACCTTCCAGGATTTATTGCGGACGGATGTGGATATATTCTGTACAGAAAACAACACACATGGAAGTGGACTGAATCCTATGTAGAAACACACACCCCCCCCCCCCAAACATTGTTATTCATTTTGTAAAATACTAGTCTTTATTTTCATTTTTTGTAAAATTTAAACATCGTATGCACATAAAAAAGGAAACAAGAATTAGGGGAAAATAACATTTTCCAAATAATTATAAAAAATTGTCCTGTGTCTATGTATCTATATCTGTTTTGTATTTTTTTCTGGTTCCAAACCAGATTTCCTGTGATTCTATACTAATAATTTTTGATATAACCCTTTGCTTCTTATAATGAGTGCGATATATGTTGTCGAGGCTGTTCTTCAAGAATTAAAATTGAAGTGAAAATTTAAACAAAAATAAAAGAATTTAGCAAAACCCACGTGTCTGGTTGCTTGACAGATGTCATCAGAGCAAGAGAAGCTTCCAATTAATTTCCACTCCAATTATTATTAGAATGGGGGGTTTGAGGGGGAAAACTTTTAAGACCCATTACCAAGTTGGCTAGATTTATTTCCTAAAACCAAGCCACTGCCTTGGCGTTTCCAATGCAGAGGGCCAGGCTCTGCGTGGGCCAGGGTTAGCGGGGAGCCCAGGGGCCTTGGTTGCCAGCTGAAGCAGTCGCAGCCTTGTGGGTGGTAGGCTGCCGCGCACAGCTGGGCCCGAGGCTGGGGCAGGCCGGTGAGCACACAGGCCGGGGCTGGGGCAGGCCGGTGAGCACACAGGCCGGGGCTGGGGCCCCCCTGCTTCAGTGACTGCAGGTGGGAACCTGCCTTGCTGGAGAGCATGGGGGAGAGGCGTGAGCACTGGACCTGGGGATTGCGGAGGGAAATGCCTCTGCACCGTCCCAGTGACTGAAGGATCTGGCCTCTCCCTAGCTCTGGGAGACAGGTGGGGCCTCAGTGCTGGGAGCTCTGGCGTTGCTCCCCCTTAGGGTCCACTGAAGAGCTGGCTATGGTTTGCCCTTCACTCCAGATGCTGCGACAGAGGTTCCCTGGAGGGCCCTGGAGCTCTGTTGGGTGGATGGAAGGGCCCTACTGTGGCACTTAGGGGTGTGGACCTGGAACCTGGGAGTTGAGGAGCTAGGCTGGAGCAGGTTCTTTCCAGAAGCCGAGTTTGGGCCCTAGTGGCCCTTTCAGGGCAGAAACTGCCGCTTGAGGCCTCTCCTTGAGTGTTCCTGGGGGTTGAGGGGGCTGCTCTCTGTAACAGCTTTCAGAGCATGAATGTTTTATAGGATCCGAGTCGGCGCTGCGAGAACACATACTGCCAAGGGAGCTTTTGCTTAACGTATTAATAAAGCCAGATCTTTTAAAATAACACCTCTCACCTCCTCCCCTCCCCCAGCTCCACAACAGGCCCAGTGGAGGCAAGAGCTTCACTTTCAGAAGTCATTGGCAAAGTTTTGCTTTCAATTTGCTGTCTAGAAGTCTCCAGCCGCCCCCCTCCCCTTAAAAATGCATTAACAAGCTCCCACACACAACTAGCTTGAAGTTTTAATATTCTGGGTGCAGTGCAGACGGGGCGATTCCATGCTCTCCGTGGAGAAGCCCCTGTGAGCCCACGATCTGCAGTCGGCCTGAAACCTAAGGTGGCAGGGCACATAAAGTGTGTGGGGTGTCCACGCCCTGGGCCCCCGGGGCCCTCCTGTCCTCCCCGGGTCCAACCCCGCACTGGGCCTCATCCGTTGCACCACACCCAGGAGCACTGTCTTTGGACCCAGCCTGACTTCGCTGCAAGTTGGGCACCCAAAGCAAGAGGGGCGTGGGGAGAGCTCATATTTAACCCAGACCGCCTCCCAGGAAGTCTCAGGGAGCCCTCCCGGGCTGCCCGATGGATGGTAGAGCGGGGATTGGGGAGGGATGGGCTCCTGCCCGGCGCGGAGGGGGAGGGGAGCCGAGCTGCCACCCGGCGCTCACCGATCTTTCCTGCCTTTCTTGAAATGAGATGTAAATATATTCATTACAGTGTGATCCCTCTGATGAAAACAGATAAACATTTTTGTAGGTTGGAAACGCATTTTTCAATTAATTTCAATATGGAGGCCCAAGCACAAGGCACCCAGTGTGGGGACTGGCCCGGAAGGCCTGGATGTATGGGGCCCTTGCTCTGGTGTCCAGAGGTGACAGTGGGAACTTGACTCTTGCCCGACGGCGCCGGAGCGTTGCCCTCGGCCTGGGGAATCCCGGCGACCTTTCTAAGCCCCTGCCCAAACCCGGGATTGACCAGCAAGAAGGGCAGGCCTTCCTGTGGCTCCCAGACGCCCTCACAGGCCGAGGCTGGGGACCTGGAGGTTCTGGGGCTGGGCCAAGAGAGGAGCAAGAGGTGCTCTGCTCCCGTGCCGGGGGCCGTCCGGGGGCCGCTGGCAGTGGCTTTCTCCTCTGCTGTCTCCTGTGGCTGGGGCAGCCCCGCCTGCATGACACACAGAGACAGTTCTCTTCGGAGGTGTCTGTGTGTCTTACCCAGAGACGCAGAGCCTCGCAGGGCCTCAGGGGCCCCGTGGGCGCCCCGCGCGCCGGGCAAGCGGCCCGAGTCCCAGAGCCGTGGCTCAGAGCCGTGGCTCAGAGCGCGCCGGTCGGGCCCCAGCAATGTGCTCGCGCCGAGGGACGGGTCAGGAGCGAGACGGCAGCAGCCGAGCCCGGCTGAGCCTTCCCACAACCTAGAGGCATTCTCTGTTCCCACCATCTGCAGCCTCCCCGGCCGGGCTGACCTTGGCGCGGCCTGGCGCTTCGTCGCAGGGCCCAGGGGCAGCCCCAGTAGTGGCCGGGCTGCCCCCACTCAGCGTCCTGTGCCTCCCTACCACTGGGCAGAAGGCGACATGGAGCAGGTGGCAGTCTCCTCTGCCTGGGTGGCCGCCTGAAGGCCTCTGAGCAGCGAGACCGCTTTCAGCCAAGCGCCAGGGGGAGCCGCGGCCCTGGCGGGGGTGAGGCCGCAGCAGGTGTAGGCCAGCCAGGCATGCGGGCGCGCCCAGCCCTGGCCGCCGGCCGCCGGGGTCAGGAGAGTAGGGCTGGGCACCCTGGGCGGGGTGGTACCCCTGGGGTCCCCAGGGCCGGAGAAAGACACCCGAGCAGTCGGAGAGCGGCCCACACAAGGTGACTTCCCTCTGGAAATTACCTGTGACATATGAAAGCCAAACGTTCGCTTTTCTAAGCCAAACACTTGCTGGGAGACTGAGAACTTTAGGGGCTTTGAAGTTGATTTAAACTACTTTAGCCACAAGGTTTGCTGGAAACATCAAAAAGGCCATCTCGGGACGTGCTTTCTTCCGGGAATGTCGAGGGAATGAGGCTGCGCCTAATCCACCGCCAGGGGACAGGGACTGTCGCAAGGGAGTTAAAATAGGGCCTTTGCCCCACCCCCCACCCCCACCTGCTACCGGGCCAGCAGAAGCCCGGCAGTGGGGATGAGCCGCGAGAACAACCTTGGGCTCCTGGAACTCTGTCCCTCGCGGTGCTTCACGCTTGGTCTCTGGCAGCAGCAAAGGGTCCCGGTCGCTCCCGAAGGCCCCACCACCCAGCTCTGCGCTCAGAGGCATTGCGGATCTGGAGGCCCCTCGGTCCGAGCCCACCTGAGCTCCTCTGTTTGGAGCATGCAAAAAGTTTATTTTTTTAAAAATCCTCCTTCTCCTTCTCCGCTCATGGACAGTCCTTACATCTCCTACAGTGGTGGAGTCACCTCCCGTAAGCTCCTCGACTCCTCAGAACAAATCACCTGAATGCCTCTGCAAATGGGAAGCCCTGAAGGATCCTGGGGAGGGTATGCAGGGAGACACAAGTGGGGACGACGAATAAAACTCTTGTTAGAGGGCCTGCTCAGGATCCGTGGCATCACTGGGCCTTTTACTTGGAAAGTGAGAGTTGTATTCCTAAATGAGTTAAAGACCCATTTACCTCTGTCGTGTTCTATTCATCAAGCCACAAGTTGAGAGTTCCTAACATGAAACTATTTGTTTGCTTACACAACCAGCTGGGCGCAATTTCACGTCTGAGATATCTATCTGAAAGCGCCTCTCATTTATTATCTCTCCTTGTCAGCGAATCCGTTTTCCAGCTACCCCTCCCCCTTTTGGAGTTTGTTTATTTATTTATTATTTTTTATTTATTTATTTATTTATTTATTTACGGTGGGACTTCTTTGCCTGGGAAGACCTAAGTCTGGAATGCTCCCCGGGGAGCGGCCGCTCCCTGCGCGATTTCTGCTGCGCCCAGGGCGCGTGGACCAGAGGGCAGCAGAGGCGCGCTCGCCGTCACTGCTGACCCCCGCCGACCGGCGGGCCAGGGTGTGGGGTGGACCTTGGCGGACACTGCAGAGCTGTCTTTCTCCTTGGATGTCCTCCCTGCTAGCTCTCCCAGAGTAAGCTGCAACCACCTGTGCGAGGAGGGGGTTGGGGGAGGCCTGTGTGTGGGGGGAGTCCAGGAGCCTCTCTCCGAGATGGGGACCCGAGATACGGATTTGAGAGATACTTTCACAAAACCTCACCTAGTCCCATGGGGCCAATTTCTTCTTCGGGGCGGAGCGCGGAGTGAGTAACCAAGATGTAAATAGTTGTGTGATGGGTTGGGGGAGGGGGCAGCGCATTTATTGTGTGTGCAGAGAGGAGAAGGCTGCACGTGGTTTCAATTTTGAAGCACAAAGAAATAACATGCAATGCAGAAAATAGGTTTATGAATGTAATTGAGAGGAAAGAAAACAATTAACACGGTGCAAGGTTGCACACTCGATTCTCCACCCCTCGCTTTCTCTTCTACCCCAATTTTGAGAAATCCGGATCATGTGAATAGAGTAGGTCTAGGCAGTTGGATCCGGCTGACAAGAGAACCCCTGATGGAGATCACAGTGATGGGTGGATAATGGTATCTATCCATCTCCTAGTCTGCTAAGGCCTCCTCCAACCAAGCTGAAAGCAAGGATCAAATCCCCTAGTCCAGCGTATAAAATACCCCTAGTTGTAAAGATGGAAAGGAGAAGGGGTATCTACAAGGGAGGGGAGAGGGAGAAAGAGAGAGAGAGATAGCGAGGGATTTCTTTAAGACAGACCAGGCTGGTCTCTGCAAGCTATCCTATTGTGTTGATTTAGAAAGACATTTGCTGTATATAACGTTTAAGGCTGATAATATCATTGCGCAGCCAGATAAATAAAGCGTTGGCCCAACGGCGGGGTCAGCGATCGATCTCTGGGCTCAGAGGAAAAAGGAGAGAGACAGGGTCGTGCACAAGGCTCTGTCTGTGTGCTTGTCAGGCGGCGTGCAGGAGCCCGAGTGTGTGTGAGCGTCAGGGTGTGCGAGAGAGAACCAAGTCTTCAGCTGGCCAAGAGGCTCATTAGCATTCCTAACCCATGGACCTGCGCTGACAACTAACAGAGATATCCCGCTCACCACCAGGCCTCCTCTCCTTTTGTCTTCAGATCTGGAGGAGAAAAAGATTTCTCGGTGGAAGCTGGAGCCTGAACTTCCATGTGGTTGTTGGAGATTCAGGGTATAAAAAAAGACATTCCAGGATCTTGCCTGATCTTTCACTCTGCTTATAAAAACTTCCCTCCTAAAGAAGGAACTTCTTTGCTTTTCGCTCTCAAAGTGTAACACGCTTGTTGAAACTCCAGCTTAAATGAGAGGGAAAATCCTCTGAAAATATTTTGCCATTTCTCCTTGTTGACATGCAGAGAGGTGGATGTTTATATGTTTGGCTCACATACGCATGTAAAGCTGGTACTTTTAAAGATTCCTAGAACATAGCAACCAGGGGTTGTTTGAGCTTTTTGTTTCTCTTCTTTCTCCTGCTTGGTTTTGTTTTTGTTGTGATAAAATTCATTTTTCTATAATGAATGTGCTTATCACTTTATCACTCTATGTTGTTGTTTAAATAAAGTACACCTTTCAAAATTAAGCAGGATCTAATTTTGTATTAACTATCAGAAATAAACAATTTTAGAGGCCTCCACTAGTCTAAGAAGCATTTTAAAATTATACTCATTCATGCAGTTTTAATCACCTTACACCTATTTTGGGAAAAGTGTCTTTTAAGTATCTCCCAGGGCTAAATATGTATCCACTTTGCTCTCCTAGATCCTGTGCCTTGAACTCCGTCAAACAAGGCAGATAGTTATAATGTACAAATTATCCCATGTTGACAGATGTTTGTCACTTAGTAACTTCTTTCCAAGTTTTCCCCTCCCCTAAGCCTTCTTTCTTGCTTGCTTTGTTGTTTTAAAATATGCATGTCTCTCACTGGAATGCCAGTCACGAGTGCAAACTTTGTGTCCAACCTCCCACATGAAATGATCCTTTTAGAGGGAACTCGATATGTCTCAATCTGCACTTCACTCAAAGCCTCTGGGTCCGGGCCACTCACCCACTGGTCCTGGCTCCAAAATAACTCAGCAGAAACGAGTTTCCAACTAAAAATCCCCTCGAATGTCTCCCAGGAAAGAAATATAGCTCCTATAATTAAAGGAGGCAACGGCCAGAGGGGGATGCAGCCGGCAGCCAAAAAAAAAGTAAGAGTTTTATTTATTTGCTGATTGAACTTGGGTTGTCATGACCAGCAGGTTTATCCACACTGGAAGCGCTGGAGGTTTGTACTGTGTGTGCACAAGAGGAAGAGGTGGGGAGGAAAGGAAGGGGAAGGAGAGGATGACATGGAATAGGAAGAAAGAAAGAGATGAGGACAACTTTGGGAAAGAGAAAATGATCTCCATGGGACAATGCAGGGAAATTTCCTAGCACTGGATTTGAGTAAAAACTTGCAGCTGAGGAATATGGGGGCGGGGGGGAGGGCTAGGCAGAGGAGATGAGAGGTTACTTACAGTAAACTCCTAAATGTGTGATATCATCAGGAAGAGGAAGACTTTAACTGCTTTCCCTAGAAAAGTAATGTGACAGCAGGAAAATTATTAGCTATGCTGTGTGTGGCAGTTTTGGTATGTGGGGGGTGGAATTATGAAGCGAGGAACCAGAGAGAAGGGAAGAAGTTCCAGGACTCAAAGCAGAAGTGTCATGGAGCCAGAAGCCCTCCATCCTCCTTGGCAAAAGTTGCCTGGTAGGTGTGGAAGTGAAATCTTCTCTAAAAGACATCATCTTTGCATCTTATTTTCATTAGTTTCATCTATTTGAGCTGATCCTGGCCTTAGAGCCACTTCTAGGATGATTCAGCTCACAAGACGAAGAACACCTCCCCATCTTCTCGACCACCCCCCAAAAGCTTCAACACAGGAGGACTCAGGCTGGGCAGCTCATTTCTATTAAAAAGGCAAAACTTTAGCACTGATGAAAAACAGATGAATTTTTTTCTCCCTCTCTCTGAAACAGTTACTCTCTTTTACTGATGTGAAGTGACGTCAGCACTGCCCGCCCTATCCCCTTGGAGAGAAGAGAGAGAGGAGGAGGGGATGGAAGGAGGGAGCCGGGAGAAAGAGCTAGAGAAAAAGAGAAAGAGCCAGCCGAGAGAAGAGGGGAAAGGGAGGGGGTGGGGAGGAGAGAATGAGAATGAATATCCTCCACTTTTTGGCCAAAATTCCACAGAGTGGGCAAAACAATGCTTTAGAAGCCCATGATTGATAAGACACCTTTCTCTCCTCTCAGCCGATCTACATATTCTAACATATGGAAAGCTTACAGGCCCTGTGCACTTATAGAAGCCGATAATGCATTAGCTCTCAGCAATATTTACAGCACCACTTTTAATACACACCAGATGGTTCGCGACTGTGCCGCCTCAGCCAGCTCACTCCTCGATTTTACTCGGCGGCACTTTGTTGCAATTACGCTCCATGCTGAGACCAATTTTATTGGTGACCTATTTTTCATATTTGCAGCATTTTATGTTAAAAATCTCCTCTCTGGCCTTTTTGCAAAGGGCAGCGCTCAGGAAGGGAGAGCTCAGGAGGACGGCGGGGCTGTCTAGGTGGAAATTAATATTTATCATGATGTTCCATACCTCGGCTTTAAGTGAGTAAACCGGATAGACATAAGTACTCCGGTCATTATGTTTGTTCACTCACCCCCTGTTTGTCAGACCCCCACGGACTGTCTACACGGCGCGCTCGCCTCAGAGTCAATACATCGGACCATAAATATTGTATTCCATTAATTATCAAGCCACTGGCTTATCCTGGGCGCCGGCGTCCTCGAGCGGCGCGGGGCAAATGAGGACGCTTCCTGAGCATATTTCTAGGCTGGGAACCCCGCTGAAATTTCCGCGGTGCCTGGGAATTCCTCGAGCCCGAGCGCCTGGCTCGGCCGGCAGGGCCTGGGGCCGGCCTGCGGGGGAGGGGGCGGCGGCGAGGGCCGGCGCTGCCAGGAGCGCTCGGTACCTGTTATCTTGCGACGCAGAAGGCCACAGGGAGAATCCCATTTGGCACGCGGGGAAAGGCTTTCAACTTTATCTCCCGCCATGTAAATATCCCCGAGTGCCCGGCTGAGGGACTTTGTTTTGCACGGAACAATATAAATATCCTATTTGCTACAACGCAGGTGCGCTCTTCCTACCCAAACTCTTTTTTTTCCCTTCCTCGTTTGTAGTAACTCTTTATACCCCCTTCCCCTGCTTAAAAAAAAAAAAAATCACAGATGTTTACTTTATTGATATAACCTATACCATGGTTAGGCTGAGGATAATATGCCTCAACTAACAGTCATTTAGCAAATAATAGAGGCGTCCTGGATGCTTTCCAACGTTACACATGTACTTGGTCATAAAATGATACGTGAAAAAATTAACATCTGCTTTCCTAAAATAAAGTGTGCCAAGTAGCTTTTTATGAATGCTTTCCTCATTTTCAAAAGAAATATGGAGAGATAAACTGGCACCCAGATGTATAGCATATTTATAATGGTTTTAGGATTTAAAGGTAGCTATTCATTGCACAAGCCATTTAAAAACTGACGGTTTAAAAGCTGCTTAACCCCAGACATCTTTGCATCCTGAAGAGTCTTCCGAATTTTATTATTTAAAGAGGAATTTACTGTAATTTAATTGCATATCAAGGCAGAACTGTGTGCAAGTCGGGGCACACATAGCCTGAGCTCAACAGAAATTCCAACTCGCCTTTTATTTACCTAATTTCTCAGCAAGGTTCCCAGGCCCTTAAGAAGGCAGAGCTGGAAAGTTTAGTTGGGCTCTTTTTTTGTTGTTGTTTAATTCCACTATTAGGAAATGAGGCCTACCTTTGAATTATTTCATTAGGATTTGGCCTTTTGGGGGAAGGGGTGGGAACCATAATCATTAGTGGCTTTTTATTATTTCTACAATAAATGGCTAGATTCTTTGTTGAATAAGCTGCTTGAATGTTTTGCAGATGTTCCACTTAGACCAAATCTGACCCTCTATTTCCTCCCAAATAGGTCGCTTAAACTCTCCCACCAGAGCGTTTACCGGGGAGCATACTCCCCAATCCAGGCAAGTTTATAAGTGGAGAACATATTCTTATGAAATTTCCACCTAACTGCACGCACACACACACACAAATACATTTGCACACACACACACTCCCACCCACTGAGCCTCTGAACGTGGCAGAGGGTAAGAGAAGAGAAAAAAAGACGAGAAACTGGTGAGGCGGAATGGAAAGGAGGAGGGAAGTCAGCCCAGTGGGTACATCCCTGCGCAGAGGCGCGCCCTCCCTGGGCCCCTCACCCCCCTTTGTGCTTTTGGTTTAAACATAGGAGGTGGCCCAGGTCCGCTTCCCCCAAAGTGCTGGGAATCTTGATTTTCAAAGTGCTTGGGGCGTCCGTCTGCCCGAGTGTTTCAGGCTGTTCCGGGGAGCGGAGGGAGAGCCGGGCTCGCCCCGCCGTCAGCTCGGAGCATCCATCCCGCGGCCGCGCCCCAGTCGCTGCGGCCGCGCGTGGGGACCGAGGGGCTTAACAAAGGGCTCCGTGGGGCGCGGGGCGAGGCCACGTGACGGCCTGGGCTCGGCATTGCGGGCCGGCGCGGGGAGGGGTGGCCAGCCCAGGGGGCCCGGTGGCTTCTTGACATAAAAAGCGCTGGCGGCCTGGGGCTGCTGCGCCGGGCCGCGCTCTGCCGGGATGAGAAGTACTTGTCTGGCTCCGCGTTGGAGAAGCCGCACCTCTCATCTCTCCAGCTCTTACTTGAAAAGCACTTGGAAGAAACTGTGTGTGCGGGGAGGGCCGCGGGGTGGGCCCGGGCCAGGCGGCGAGGCTGAGGGGGGCCGGCTTGTGGGTGGATGGGGAGGAGGTTGAAGAAACAGCTCCTTTCTGAGTGACAGGACTCCTTTTCAAAGGGCAAACGGGGGGGGGGGGGGGGGAAGCTCCTAATATGAATAGGAGAATTTTCAACGTTTCGCAGAGTTACTCCCCCTCCCCCCTTTTTAAGACAGATCTTTCTTTTTTCTTTTCTTTTCTTTTCTTTCTGTCTGTCTTTCTTTTAGATAGGAAGTGTGCGCACAAAAGTATCTTGATGTATTACAGGAGGAAGAATGATCCATGAACTTTAAAAAATCTTCTTGGTGTTAGCAAAAATTATTGAAACATTTTACCACGATTTTGTGGACTCACTGACCAGTGTGGATAAGGCGGCAGAGGGGTCACGCTTCCTCTTTAGTTGAAGGTGGCTTATTTGTCAGGGAGGGAAAGGGAATATCTTACAAAGTTCTCCCTCACTCCGGTGACAAAACCTGTCACATCTTTACTTCTTACCAGAAAAGAGAGAGTGTTCTTATCTGAACACCTCTAAGGTGATTATTAGACGCCTCTGTGAGAAACCAGGTTGGGAGAGGAAAGCTCATCGCACACACAGATTTTTAAAGCCCGCCTGTAGTTGTAATTTAACCTTAGAAACACTTTTATTATCTCCATTCTCAACTCCAGCTTTTTTTTTTAATTGTTGAAGGACCATGACTTATAGAGGAGAAAAGCTTCCTTTAAAAAAGATTTAAACCCACAGACCAGTTGTTTGTTGTTGTTATCATGATTATGATGGTTATTATGTCATCCCCTCCTTTTTGCACTTGATCTGATGAGAGAACTTTTTTAAAGAGTGTGAAATGAAGGACACAAAGACAGTATATCAATGAAAAGAAGAAAGTGGCCCTTTTAATGAGAACTAAAGAAAACCCAAATGTAGATGAAGTGTACCGTAAAAGCTGCTTCAAAGTCCATCTTAATTCCCTTGGGCTCAGTCATCACGAATATGTGATAATTGGGAGTTCTGCACGGAGGTAAGGCGGCCGTGGGGTGGGAGTCATGCAGATGCCCCTCCCTGCCCTATACTTCCAAATACATTTTAACCAAGAACTTGGAGATCCTACAGGACCCAGATTTGCCTACTTCGCTTTCAAATGCTACCTGCCTATTAAGTAATTTCTTTTCTTCCTGAGTAACTGTGCTCTCTAAGGGAGCTTCGTCCTCCGCCCCACCCCACCCCCCAGCAGGTTGGTCTATGCTGGGCCATATTCTAGGTTTTGACCATTATATTGTGATCAACTCTGTTTAATTTTCTATTTATTTTCGGACCTCAGCGTTTCTGGAGCACGAAAGTCCCCACAAGCAACACAGCAATAAATCCGAACAAAAAAAGACAGATTTCCTCATCGATGTGTAATAAAGTTAAAGGACGTTGTTTTGTCAGACAAGCGCTAAGTAGAAAATAAATCTCAGAGTCTGGGGAAACAAAACGGAGCGCTGCTGGCATGTGTGTAAATTTACTTTTAAAAGCAATAAATCAATGTTAAATTAAACAGCTGCGTACCCTGTCTAGGAGAAGGTTCCATGTTTAAGAAGACCTTGATGAGAGAAATGTGCTATTTAACAAGACACTGAAAAAAAGTTAAATTTTTATTGTGATCCGAGGCAAGACTGGCCTGGGAACTTCTCTGAAGTTCAGAGAGGAAGAGGGGAAGAAGAGGCAGTGGGAATTTCATCGACATTCCATCCTCAGATCTTTACATATGTTTTCAGGCACAAGGAGACAAGGAGGTTTCATAAACATGTTTTAGATGTTCTGTAAATTGTTGGTTAAGCTCTCACATCCTTTCTTTGTTGGCTTAGGTTTGTCAGATGGGTTATGATTTTTGTGGAATTTTTTCTGTAAATACTATAACCTGTGGAGATATTTTAATGAGCACATTGACCATATTCTTATCTAATGCTCCCTTTATCTTCAACGTGGCTGTGTTGCACAGTAAACAGCATAGTAGAAAAATAAAGAGAACTGTTATTTCATATCTATGATGCCTGTTTTCATGGAGAAGCAAACCTAAGACTGGAGTTGCATCCAAAACTCAACTGGAATATTTTAATATTCATTTTCTAAGGTTTTTTTTATTTGGTTGGTTGTTTTTTGTTTTTTTACAAAACACTTCACTGGGAAAAATTGTATCTATGGGGTAGGGGAAGGAGACAGAACAATAGAAAAATCCAAGCTCTGGCTCTGTATTCTAAGAACAACGTGAATCAATGAGTTATTACAAAGGCAATATTCAATAGCAGGAAATTAGGAGTAGTTTTCAGCTAGCATGTATGTACACTGGATCCCCCCCCCCCCAATCTTAGAATGAAATTCCAGAAAGACTCAACAGAAGTACTTTAGAAAGCAGACATATTATTGAGATGGACCCTCTTAGTCTTTTGAATTCAGACCAACTAGTTTAAAAGAAAAATATGGAATTCTTGCTTATAAAGAAACCAGTAGATTATTCTTTACTTTCTTCATAGCACAATCCCAGAAGCTTTGTTTTGTTAGCCAGTTCCACAGAATATTCACATAATTAGGTAGCATCATTCAAACCTAAAAATGGAGATAGTGCTGTTTTTCCCCTCGAGCTACAAACTCACAGGGGTATTTGGCAGCATCCTAGCTACCTTTGACTTTTCCTCAGCCGAAGGAAATATCAAAGACCCGGTTGCCTGGAGAAGAATAAAGTTATATTTATATCTAGAAGGCTGCATTCAGTTTCCATGACCATCCGTGGCTCGTTAGGTAAACCTGGGTCTCCTGCCACTCAGAGAGAGCTTGGATTGCCTGTCAGGAGATGTCTGGGCAGCCTTGTAAACTCGCAATGACTTCTCAAATCCTGCTAGGTTTTCCCGGCGATGTGCTTTCCTCTCGCTGAAGCCCTGAGAGTCCTGTCAGCCCAAGGTGAGCCTTTCAGGTGGTGCTCTTTGTCCCCATCTGGAGAGGAAGGGGCAGGATTAGTTAGACACTGGACTGGCTTAGGGGGTGGGGGTGATGGGAACGGAAAGGCCGCCTTGTTCTAATTAAAGAAAATATGCAACCCTGTGAGGAGCTGTCCTTTAGCCTTAGCTCGAGGCAGAAAGGGTCTGTCTCACCTCAGTAGTTAAGTTTGTTTGAGCTGGCTGCTGGGGCGAAGAGCAGAAACCCTCAGGTAGCGCTGGGCTCAGGTGAGACTGGGCCGGTGGTTAAGTTGCAGCAAGTGCATCTTGAAGTCCCCCTGTGCCTCCCAATTCCCTGGTCTCTCTGTGCTCTGTGCTCTCCTCCGGCGCACTTTGATTCTAACTTTGCTTGCTAGATGGCGCTCGGTGTCTCAGGACCTTCCATTTCAGAATTAAAGCGGCTTTTTAGCACAAGCACTGTTGTTCTCAACTAGTTGTGGGTATTTGATTAGCACAGTGCTGGTAATGTTATTATTGCCCTTATTTTTGTCACCCTTGTTCACGCTTTGGTTAAGGGAGCGTCCAGGTAGGAGCTTCCCATCTTAATCTGTATAAGAATAAAATTTAGAGAAACTCTGCACCTGAATTTGGGGCACATGTATGGCTCAATTACTCGTTCTGATGCATTTCAAAAAGGACTTAAGTAACTTTTCCTGCAGTGATCTGACTGAGGTTTCCAAGAAGAAGATAAATCAGCAGGTCCAGATGGTTATTTACAATCCTTGGGTTTTACCCCCAGAGTCCACCTTTCGCTTCCACCACCACTACCCATTTCTACTTCAGGATGAATTAAACTGATCATAGGGAACTTATTACTTTCATTTATCATTATGGTATATCATTAATTGATTTAAAAAATACTATAATTTGTTTAAAGCCTAAACACTAAAATTCATGTCCACAAAGAGATGTGTTTTAATATTGGTAATAAAAGCCACCACAAATCTTGTTTCACAGGAAGGACAATTTGTGGATTCTAATGTATATTTATTTTGATCAGTAGGTGATTCTTCTCAGATAATCAAAACACTTTTTTTTTTGGAACTCTTTTGTGTTGAAGTACAAAGAGACAGAAAATCAATAGTTCCAAGTTTCTGATGGAAAAAAATTAAGATAAACCAAAAGGACCTGTACATTGTTTTGTCGAATGAAGATGTCACTTTCACAGCACCCATTGCTCTCATAGTATTGTGTGTCCCATAAAGAAAAGGCTGCAGGTGAGGAAGGCAAATGAAAAAAAAAAAGCACCCCACCTCTATATAGACATTTTACAAGCACTTTAATAAAAGAGAGTTTACCATGTTATTTGCTTTTAGGATTTAGGGAACTAATTTGTATAGAAATGTTCCACCTTTGGGAAAATCAATAACACTCAGAGCTGGGTGGTTTGGAAACCTTTTGTCAAACCTTGGCTGCTTTGGTGAAGAACCCCACAAAGTCTCTCTCTAGGTGTGAGGCTGAAACTACCAGGCGCTGAAAACCTAAAGCGGAAAATTTACAACTTGATCAGCCCCAGCCACACACCAAAAAACCTGCTACTGGTGCAAACATATGTTCCAGATTAAGTTAAGCAAATGGCTCTCGTTTTCACAGGGTTGAAAGTTGATCATGAAAATTCAAATTTGAGTGAGTTGTGCTTCAATGGGTCACCGGATCCTCGAATGCTTAAAAATCCCTCCCAACTGTTTACTCAAGAGATTTCATGTATTTTATTACTTTCTTGAGAGCCTAGTTTAGAATCTCTTGCAAATTTAATCCAATCAGGTAATATTTTCCGGGAACACATATAGTTTTAAAAGTTGGCTAAGCTGGAAACGAAGTGTATTCTTCTCTCTAAGTTACACTGCTAGATAGCTAATGTGCAACTCAGTTGTTCTAATGCTTTGTCTGTTTCCTCACATACATACTAACTTTAAAAAGCAGAAATAAAACTGTAGGATTTATTTTAAAGTTCCTTTAAAGTTTCATTTGCCAGAGGAGTAGACGATTTTTTCCACAGAATGGGATAAAATAAGGGAAAGTGACCAAAGCCTTTAATTATGTCAAGAAAGACTGAAATCATGGTGTTTCTTTTAATGGGGTAACTGTCTTTTGCGACCTCCCTGTGGTCATGCGGCCATCGCCCAGCTCAATTATTTGAAGACCAGTCAGGCAACCAAGATGTCATGTAAGGAAGTTTAGAATTAGCTCCCGACTTTCCCATCTAGGTAGCACCCTGGGCAGGTCGGAGAGGATGGAGCCCGCATCAGACCCCTCCGGTCCCTTCTTGTGTCGTTGCGGGACTCGGAACTGGTTCCCCCTTACCTCCAGCATTCCAATGATCATCCTGAAGATTTTAACCTACATTACCATGAAGTTTGGCAGTTATTGTTTACATTTCTCCCTTCCCCAAGGGGTCTTGGCAAATGGTTAAGAGATTATTGATCTCCAAGAAACCAGATAAAGAAGTCTGTTCTTTTATAACATATGAAATACATACTTTTCTTTAACTAAATAGACGGTGTATATTTGACACTGACAAATGGGCAAGAGACAGGGAAACTTATTTTAAAAGACTCTGACGGGGAAAAAATGGATAGGACAGCAGCAGTTATGTAAAAGAGTAGGGTTAGAATTAAAGTAAAAGCTTAGATAAAAGGAGGGCAATGGCTATCTATGCTGTGAAATGGCTTAAAATTTCACCAGACACATACAGGAGGCAAGCAAACACCATTGCAGAGGTTCCCTTCAGGGGGACCTAATCAGTATCACTTAATGTGTTGATGTATTTCTTTTTTAAAAATAAGCTTCTTGTACTTCTTTCCTCCACATTTTTCTCTGGCAAAGTGGTCCTGAAATATCCACCCAGGTCTGGGAGTTTCTGATTTATTTAACCCAGAAAAGTCATTCTGAAACTGTGTCAAGAATACACTTTTTTTTAAAGTAAGAAATTCCTGATTAATTAAATAGAGATCTTAGCTACCCCGTCCCCGGGGTTACAAGGGAAATTCCCAGTGAAGAAAAGAGATTCCCGGAAACCCAGACTGAGGGAATAAATGCTAGGCACCCAGGAGTTCAGTAAGTGCTATCTATTCCACACAAAATCTCCACAATTCCCCCGCGCCAACAAAGGGAAGTCCCACGTCATTCCCCGCACTTGATCCCCTTTTCTTGCTCCTGAACCCTAGGAAGGTGAGAATGAAATATTCCGTTTATCCAAAGACGGAAGCTCAGTTCATGGAAAGGGGTCCCGAAAAATATACCAGCCAAAGACATGCAAACATTATGGAGATATTTCAGTCTCGGGTTCAGATCTTGGGGAGTCTATCCCAGTCTAGAATATGCGAGTCTCCAAGTCACTATAATTCAACAGGTCCCCTTTGCAACCCCGCTCACTTCAGCTGCCAAACTGCGTCAACATGAGTTCTCCTCAATTTTCGTAGGAGGCTCGTGCCGCTGGTTCAGATCGCTCCAGGCATGGCCGAGTCTCCCTGGCAGTTCAGACTTGTCTTAGTATTTGGGCAAAATGACTCGAGACCACAAGAAGGACCACATTATGAGGAAAAATTATCTTTGGGGAGAATTCAGCAGTGACTGTGCACACTAAAAAAGGGGGGGGGGGAACTTTGTGAAAGCAGCCTTGTAAGAAAAAACAAACTAAATTGTTAACCTGTGAAATAGTTAGTAAAATGTTTGTGTGTCTTAAGCGATAGAAAAATACAGTATTTTGAAGCTAAATTGCTGCTAACCTGAGGAATTCATGGAAATTTTTCATTGTAACACTATGTTAAATAAAGAATAATTTTATCCTGAAACGTATTGAAATGTAGTGAAATGTAGCTCGCGTGATTATACAATAGCAATTTTGAAATCAGTTTATCAAGGCTATTTTATAAGGAAAGAAATCCCTTAACTTAAGATACCAGGGTTGTCTCCCTTTTTCACTTTCCTGACCCTTTCTAGTAAAGTTTGGATTAAGTTGGTTTGAAACTATTTTTGCACAATCGATATTTAATAGAAATTTGGGTTTGGCCATCTCACCTGCTCTAAACATAGCATTTTCGTCCTCAAAGTGGGTTCAAGAGAATGGGAGACTAGATTAGAGTTCCAGTGGGAAGGAAGAGATTTCACTCAAAGTCCAACAAGTAAGGCGAGTTTCAATAAAGCAAGGTGCAATTTGAAATCTTTAAAAACTAGTTTCGTCTTAGGAGCGGTGACTCAAGTGTTGCTAGGGAGACCATGCACTGAAAAAGATGCCACACAGAAGTGATCTTCCTTTATCGTTCTTTGCTTAACGCGACAGTAAAAAAGAAAGCCAAGCAGGGAGACGTGCCGAAATTTGGAGCTTGAAGTTGAGGTCTGCAAGTAGGAGAAGAGGTGGTGGTGGGGACTGAGCCAGACGCGCCCCCTTTTTAGTACTGTCAAATAAGTTGCCATCAGGCTGTTTAGCGCGCCGTGGGGCCGGGCGCCCGCTGCAGAGCCACCTCCCTCGGGGCGGTAATTAACCAGTACCTGGGCTCACCCAACCGACCCGACAGCTTCAGCCACCGGCAGAGCCGTGGGACCGACGGCCGGGTGGGTCTCCTGGAACACAGGTCTCTCGCGACTGAGATCGGCAGCCCTGGGAGAATGTGCTCATAGTACGGACCTTTTAGAAACAGGAGCCGGTACAGATCTGGCCAGCTAAGGGGTGGTGGTGAAAAGTTGGCTAAAGTTGTGGGGGTAAGCCTTCTACCACAAAAATGACTGAGAGTGGCGCTGCTTTCATCAGAAAGTAGATGCAAATTCGGGGGGCAGGCAAATGTGTTAACTCTGGGGCACTCTGATTAACACCGGGCATAGAGCAAGCAAGGCTCTCCACCTACAAACTGTATACTTTTTAAACTCTTTATCGCTTTGGGCTCGGATCCTAAGATTTCAAGAGCCAGTTTCCTATGGCGAGGGAGTGGTCAGAGGGAGGAATCGGGCGAGGGCCGGAACTTCGGGGTTCTGGCTGAGCGGAGAGGGAAGGGGGCGCGCTCGGCGCTGTCCATGGTGCTGGGAAGACCGCGGCTTCATTTCGCTGTACCCAAACCGAGCTCAGGTGTAAAAGGGAAGAGAAACCAACAACTTGTGCGGCTGGGAATTTTATTCTCCCCGCCAATGTGGAAAATGTGCATGCGGATGTACAATTTAAACAGTACTCTAGGAGGGTTCCACTCTATTTCTCAGTCTGTACTGTCTGGTCAGCCAGCAACGTTAACTGGTATTGTAGGATGGATTCCTCTTTAAAGTGTTCCATATTTCAAAGCAATGTAATCATCAACTCTTGATGTGCAAAGTAAAGAGGAGGGTGTAAAGAGAAAGGGCGATTTGAGTCTTTAAACATATCCAAAGGCACTTCGCTATTTCCAGATTTGATACGATATAAAAAAACCAACACAGCATGACTTAGCCTGTTCGATAACATGAGTTTATTGAGAACGTATTTTTAAAAACATAGATCCAATTCCATTTAAATAATTCTCTAAACTCCACGCTGGCCAAATGCTGCAGTTATACTTTTGTCAGCAAGAAAAAAAGGAGCAATTTACCTATTGTAGTGTGTGTAAATGTGAAATGGTTAAGATTTCATTCTAAGTTCTAAAATGGTACTCTAATAACTGCATTCTCTTAAAACAAATGGAATCTTTTACAGGGCAAGTGAGTAGAAAGAAAGCAGGCTGCAGATAGAAATTATTTCAAAATTAAGATAAAGAACTAAATAGAAACTTAGCCTACTTAGTAGGTGAATCACATTTTTGTAAAAAAAAGTTTTTACACACGTGTAAAATGTTTTTTACAGAAGAATATATATATATATGCATATATATAATGATATCATGTGACAAAATTTCAGGTAGAATATTAGCTACGTTTAGACAAAACAGAAATTTGAAAAAGAGGAAAAGAATTTATTTTAATTGTGTTAATCATGAAAATCTTACTTAGCCCTGGCGACTTGAATCCATGCGACAATGAAGAAGGAAAAGGACGAAAATTCAAACAGCTGACACAATGATCAGCAGCAACTGACAGCATCTCATTTGGTATTTGATATCAAGCACTAGATCAATATTTGTGAGATCAATGCAATTTTAATGGTTTTCTTTCGAAACTGTATGAAAGCCAAATTGCGACACTGTGCTAGGGTTATTTTCAGAGTTGGTTATTCCAGGGGATGATATTAAGTAGTTTACTGAGGCAAAGCAAAAGCAAAGAGCAAAAAGCACTCCCCCCACAAAACCCCAAAACCACCCCAACAAACCATCAATATTTCTTCAGTTGACAAATCCTGATTACTTTAGTACACAGGGAAGGTGTGAACATTTATTGGGAAAAGGCCATTTATTTAGTTATTGGTAAAAAAAAAAAAAAAAAAAAAACAAGGAAATAAGCCTTTGGAAAATTATCTGGAGATGGGAAGATGAACTGGATCAGCGATACCTTTTTCAGACACAATGGGATTAGGCGGTCCTTGAGCAAAAAGAAATGAAAATGATAAAAAGAGAAAACCTAGGCCTTTCAACTATGGGGTCAATCCCCTCACGTGTGGAATTCAGTGGGAAATAACAGATTTTTCTGTGTCCCAGGCAGAGTAGAAAACTGAGCCCTATCTGAAACTCGTAGCAAGGTTCCCACAAAGGTCAAATAGAGAAAAGAAAGTAATTAGCTATATGTATTGTCTATTATTTCCACGACTTCATAC
The DNA here is from genome assembly GCF_037783145.1 of Equus przewalskii. NCBI lineage: Eukaryota > Metazoa > Chordata > Mammalia > Perissodactyla > Equidae > Equus > Equus przewalskii. Next base: position 73,843,941 of record NC_091843.1, on the reverse strand, counting down.
CTTAAAAATTAAAATGCAAATGCCTCTAGCTCAGGGACACATAGGTCCTCACCCCGTAAACCTTGAAACGGTCCTCTAGGAGAGGTCTACTCTTCCTTTCTCAGTCTTTACTGCTTAGTCAGACAGCAGCGTTGACACATTTGCTTACCAACTCCTTTCGGATGATAAAAATGCTAAACTTGTATTTATTTATTTACAGATTCAATTTTGAGGACTTTTCATCGAGAGGAATGCAGGACCTTCAGTCCAAACAGCCATTTCTGGGGAGGTGGACGATGGGGGTGGCGCAGAGGAGGATAAGCAGGTGAACGTTTCAGTCAGGACGGTAAAAAAGTGAGACGTGGTGGTTAGGGAGAGTGTTCCTGACAAGCAGACGTTAAAGTTTTTAGACTAAGAAAGAAAATGTCTTTCATTTGTAATTCAACTTTAATTAAAAACTTGGGAGAAATGATTTCTTTCTCACTTGCAATCACAGGGCTATTTAGAAAATTTCTGATGTCTGACCTAAAGACCTGTCATCCTTCTTCAAGACAGAGAATAAAATACTTCAAAAGTATGCAATTCTTAAAATTTTTTCTCAATATTTCTTTTTTCTAATGTTTTTCTTGATGACAGTAAGTTGTCTGATAAGGGAACTACCAATACAGTATTAAAAACAGATCACTTCAAATAAAAGGCATAGTACATGTTTCTAAAGGAAATTCATAGCTAAGTCCTTTTGCAGCAGAATTAAGTCATGCACCTAGAATATTCCTTAAGAGCCCAGGTAAAGGCGAATTTTCCAGGATTTTAATAACTCCACAACAGTCACTCTTCGCGTGTGTCTCTACGGTCTATTGTATTTCAAGTCTGGCAGATTGCCTACAAACTGAAGACACCAACAGTTTAAATCAATTTTTCTTTAATGAAATAAAGCCAACTTTCCACGCAAATACACATTACATTTACAGATGCAAGTGAACTTGAGGCATTTAAAAACACTTCTTACAATGCCTTGCAGAATTTGAACATGAAAAATTTAAAGAAAATAAGTTTAAAAACAACCTTACCTTGGTGATCAACATATATTGACTACCTACTGTTACAGACACTGAGAAGACATACACAGACTGTATATGTTGTCTATTTCTGGTGGAATGTGCATATGTACCCCATGGATGTATATGTATATGTATGTGTCTGTGTGCACACACGTGTACATATATGCATATATACATATTTTTCTATTAGGTGTTAAAAAAAACCCCTGAGTTATTTTAAAGAAGGAAATGAAATTTATGTTCAATCATAGTTAATTCAGACTTCATTTTGCTTAATCATAATTTGACCAATGATTTTTTTCCTCATGGCGTGGACAGTACTTAGAATTTAAAAGTTTCGTGTTCCAAAGATGCTGCTCTCCTTAAGCCACTTTGAAGTAACGCTAGTGAGTCTAAGATCCAGATCTACATGTTAATCTTTAATTTTGCCTTCAAACAGAATTCAGTTACAAAGAACTTGGAAAGATTTCGAATCTATTCAGGAGAAGAAAACTCTTTAATTTTCTGAGGAGTAAAAACTCCCCAAGAAACTTCATATAGCTTCTTAGATTTTGCTTAGCATACGTGATAAAACATTGATTGTTGCAGTTTGGTGACCCATGAAATTTGGGGGTTAGTTTTCTCTTCAGACCAGAGCATATAATTATGCAAATAAAGAGCTGTCACTGATCTAGTGAAATACTCACAAACACATGCACTCTGAAATTGGACAGAAAAGTGAAAATGGTTGGTGATGTGATGGTGCCATGGTTTGTTTTCCTGCCAAGTTTCTATCCAAGTTCATTATTCAAATTGTAAACTTTAAAAAGAGACATATCATTCTTGGGGTGGTGGTTGTCTTTTCGTTTCAGATTCTTTGTATTGGTACAGCAGGCTGGCTACAAAGTACAGTTCAACATTATTCTACCTATGACAGCCTCCCATATCACCCGATGTAATAGCCAAGGAAGAAAAAACTGAATGATCTGGAAAGAAAGATTCAGGGCCTCTCTAGATTTCCTTCTAGAAACATGTTTCACGTCTGTTTCAAAGAGAACCCAACTCCAACAATACAAAGAATATAGTGAAAGGTTTTGCACAAATCTCAGGGCAAAGGACTGGGAAAAGTTGCCTGGAAGGCCTCATGGATTAGGTCAAATTTCCATTTTCAAGCTTTCTACATTCAAGAGGAAAATACTGGTCACTGCGTGATATCTACTTAATGGTCAAACTTTCAGGACGATTTTCTCCTGTCTAGCAATTAAAGCCCACTATATAATATTTGGTGACTTTAACCTTTATGGTTCATTTACAATTACCACTCCTCTAAAACCTTTGTGCTAAGAATTAACAAGAGTTCTTCAATCTAACCATGCTCTTTGGCATCGAGGTCTCCCAATTCCAAAGTTACCACTGCACAGGCTCTTGCATAATTTTAGATGTCATGGCGAGTCCCACTGATGAAATCTGAGAAGGCTCATGTCAGACCACTGACTGCTAAAGACATCACTACATGAAAGATCAGTGGTGTGAAACTTTAAAAACATCGATCCAAATGAATCAATTAAATCAACATTCATCCCTCCTAAGTGTGAGGTTTAAAACTATCATTGTTGCTTTTTTTTTTTTTTTTTTACCCTACATAGATTTCGAGATAAACGCTGGAATGCTTTGATGGCTACTTCTATTCTTGAATCTCCGTTAATCGACTTTGTGCTATTTCCCTCTTTTCAACATCTTCCACTTGGTGTACATTCTTTACTTTTAGTACAGTGCATGACAGTTGCAAATGCTTTAAATCTGAAACCGCCTAACAAAGCTGATGCTTTAGGTAGGGTAGCTTTAAGCTCTGTGAAGTGTTGATTAAAAACCCTTTCCCAGACTCAAACTGATCTTTTTGGAGATTAATGGAATATTAGATAAAAGGAAGACGAACAATTCAAGAGACTCCCACTCAGTCACTCTATACAAGGAAGGAAGGAAGGAAAGTATTCAATTTTTGAAAGGGAGTACCTCCTGGAGTCTTTTATTTTATATTATTACAGCCCCTAATAAGTAATCATAAAATAACCACCACTATTATCCCTTTTTTTTGGCCACCCATATTTCAAAAATGAGAATGTCCCACATTTATTTAAAGGCATTTTTCTCTACAGAGGCATGGGGAAAGTTTTTGAGAAATTTTTAGACTTTCTGTAATAGTAATCTTTCTTAAATAAATCAGGATTACAGACACCAAAAGGAACTCATCAGTTTGCAGTTACAAACTATGATTATAGCAGGACACACACATGTATTTGGACTGGAACTCCAGATAATCCAGAGAAACATGAAAAAAAATCTAACTTATTAGCACTGATAACATAGTTACCATATTTGGTCACCCAGAGTCTCTCAAAGGAGTTTCGGGTTTTAAAGAAGGAAAAACTGCAAAATAAATGTAAACAAGAGATTTTCAGATTAGATTTCACACCAAGAACCTATACAGGGATTTGGGAGCAGTTTAATCTCACCAGACTCCTTTTGGAAAACAAGTTTGTTTAAGATATATTAAAGTGTGATTTATAAAACGGTAGTTTAGCAACGGGTTCAAATTTCCTGCAGCTAAGGAGATATTTTAGATATTAAAAAACAAATGTCTTAAAAAAATGTTAGTTTTGTGCAAGGTCAATGGCAAATAGTGACTCAACTGAAGGTAGGATATTACCTTATAGCAACAACAATCGTAATAATAAGCAGCTATAAGGTTTAGAGTATCGGTGAATGCTGTGCCATCGTTCTTTTTAAGTTTCTGCTTTTATTAGCCTCCATACATGAATAAATGAACTTCTGAGCAAGAATAAATACGCTGCTGCTTGTTGGGAAAATTATTTTTATTTTAAAACGATAAACAGAAATATATAAGAAACGCCTGTGCTTTACCTTTTTTGGGGGGTATAAACAATAATGCAATCTGGGTCGAAGCACAAAGCAGAAAGTTGAGAAAAGAACAATTATTCCAAGTAGAAGTTCCCCCTTCAAATATCCATGAAAACTTTTAACGGTTGCACGGTTACGTACCTTCAGAAAGCCTCAAAGCCATTAACTGGCTTTTAAGTTTTAACAGGACTATTTTGAATCTTAGATTTATCAACAACTCCTCGCTTCCCATCCCATTTGCTCTAAGAATTGAGCATATAATTTAAAAAAAGCCCACATCCTAACTTTAAACCTCTACTTCCCTAAAAACCTGTCTAAGGACAGCAAAATGGGGAGGAGAAGATCAGAAAAGAAAGATCGTGAACACTTGTCTCCTCCAAGCAGGCGGGCTACTACCAACTGATGGTTGTTACTCCAGGAAATTGAGATGAATGATATTATTACATTTATACCAACAGACCCCTAATCAACAGGTTAAAAAATCCTACATTACAAGGAATCTTATCAGTTGTCAGCTGGAGGTCTGGGACAGTTTGCCTAGCTCTCTCCAGGTTGCTACAGCTCAGATCCACAAGTAGAAATTACATTTACACAACTTAAGTTTGCAAACAGCTCTCTATAGATAGTTAAACAAGGCCTAACAACTCGGAAGTTTTAAAGTATTAAAGGCAATTAAACAGTGATTTACTCTAGTTACAAGTGCTGGTTTTTAAAAAGAGAGGTGAGAAAACTGAAGAGAAGGAATAGGAGTGATCTGGTTTAAAAGCTGGGCATATTTACTTTGCTCTAATTCAGCTGCAGAGGCGTCACAAATTTAGCATTGCATAAGTGCTGATGAAAAAGAATGCAATAGAATCAGTTTCCTGTGAACATTTTCATATACTGAAAACACCACACAATTTATAACACTTTGAAAAATGTATTCAATCCACATCAATTCTCAAATCCTCTCGATGGAATCATTATTTTACACAGCTCACCATTACTTCTAAAATATAAAAAGATTGCAGACCCATGTGCTTGACATTGTTGGGGTTTTACATTTTAGGCCCTCCAGGAGCTGGATAAAATGACGTTTTGATTTTTCCTCCTATGTTGTTTTTGCTAAAATAACATTAAAAGATATGTATATATGACCACTGACAAAGATCACTTTAATTTGCCATCATTAAAACTGTATGAACTAATTACTGTACTAGGATACCAAACACAGACATTATCAGTTTTAAAACTTGCTGAAATCAGTTTGTAATATAAAAACATTTTATCCATGAGTGGTTAAGTTATTTTTTTGAGGATTCAGATAGTTCTAAGTCATTCTGGGTACATTTTATCATGTCTTCAAATAAGGCAGGCATATTGTTGCACACACTTTAAAAAAGAATGAAAAAATCAGATCCCCATGTATTAGAAACAGAATCTTCACTAGGTAATTAAATTCTTCAAGTAATTAAAAATTGATAGTTAAGATTTAATATTTGAATTTAAAAGTCAGCAAAATCTTAACTTATTTTACCTCTTCTATTTCACAGTGTTGGCCAGATCTCAGCTGGATTAAAATACAGAACTGTTGAAACCGTAGGGCAAAACCCTAGAGAGAACGTGGACTACTGAAAATTACACCGCTGGACAGAGAGGAGAAAATCCTCTACATCACGTCTTTCTCCTGCTGCTGCAACAGAAAACTAAAAGCAACATTTAAGCCCCACTTAGCCTTTCAGAAGGAAAAGGCTCAAGGGTACACAGCTTCATTTTCCTGATGACAATAAAAAATTCCATCCCTAAAAAGATCTAACTCCAGGAAAGCTCAGACTAGATCATTCTAGTTAGGATTAACCACAACAAACTTTCTCCACATCAAGATTTAAAAAGCAAAACTTAAGTATGCTATTTAAATTACAATGCCACTCAATACACATTATATATTTAAAAGTAAAATCAATACTAATGATAAAGTTGGAAATTCCATTGAAAATAAGACCTTTCACAAATACACTTAAAAGGTTTGCTCATTATTATGTTTTGGTTTAAACAATCTCTTCTGAAATTAGAGACGTGTAAAAATCTCATTTTCAACTGGCAAGGATTTTCAGCGGTAATGTGGATTCGGTACTTTATAGATTTTTATGCAAACTTTTTCTTCTGGTCTCGAAACGAAAATAGATCGTTAGAGAACAATTTGCACTCCCAAAACTACATAGTACATCATGGCACTCATGTTCTGAATTTAAATTTGGCTTTTGGAGGGGTGGGGGCTTCCTTAAAAAAAAAGGGGGGCATAAGACGCCCTCAGGGAAAAGCTCACTTAAAATGGAAGTTTGAAGTCTAGAATAAAAGTTTGCTTCTGTTTGGAGAAAAAACTGGACACAATGAAGGGGGGACGGGGGACGGCGGGGTGGGGGGCGGCGGCAGCGCGGCGGCGGGCGGTAGGACCGCGCAGACGCCGCTCGGCCGGCCGCGCCGCGCGGGCTCCGTGGGGGCAGCGGGAGGAGCGGGCGGCGGCCGGGCGCTGGGGGCCTCGCGCTGCGGCGGCGGCGGCGGCGCGGGGCCGGGCTCCGCCGCGGGCCGCACGGCCAGGGCAGCCCTATTGCTTTGACAGTTGCACTCATCTAGAAATAATGCAAAACGCTATTTAGATGTATATATCACGACCCTGTGCTCTGCGAAGAAGACAATCTAATGAGCGGCTGGGAGCCGGCTCGCCGACAGCAGGCCGGCAGGGCCCGCGCGGGGCAGCTCCCGGCGCCCGCCGCCGCCGCCGCCGCCGCCTACAGCTCCTCGGGCTTCAGTCGGTGCGAGCGCCGCGTCCCCGCCAGCCGCAGGGAGCTGGTCTTGGCCTCCGAGGCTTCGGTAAAGAATCTGAAAATAGACGGCAAGCTCTTCCAGGACGTTAGCTCGTGACGGTCGGTGCCTGCAAAAGACACAGATTCCGTTACGACGGGGCCCGCTCGCGGCCCGCGCCGGTGGGACGACCCCCGCCAGGCCGCCCGAGCCCAGGCCGCGCCCTCCGCCCCGCCCCGCCACACCTGGACTGCGGGCTCGCTCGCCCGGGCTCGGCGCGAGGCCCGCGGCCGCCAGCTCCACGTCCCCGCAGGCGGCGCCCGGGGCGGCGATCGGCCCTCTCCGCCTCCCATCGGAGCCCCGGTTCGGCCCCGACGCGAGGGCGCAGCCGGGACCTCCCCCGCGGGTCGCCCGAGGCGCAGCCCCTGCGGGCCAATGGAGGCGCGCGGCGGGAAGGGCCCCTCCCTCCCGCCCGGGCGCGGCGCGCCGACTCCCGCTCCTGCGCCCGCCCCGCGCACCCACGCTTCTTTCCCTCCCAGGAAAAGAAACAAATCGGATCTTTCTTGCCTCTCCCGGAAGCTGTGCTGTTAGATACGACTGCCTCAGCGAGGTCACTGCGACCAAATTATACGGGAAGCTTAATCAAGGACCCGATTCAGAAGAGACTATGCTAGAAGCGTCCTAGCAGGCACCCCTTTTTTTTTTTTTTTTTTTTTTTTACAGATTTTAGGCGAGAGTTTTAGAAAAGCTAACAAAAATGATTCAAAGCAGTGACTACTAAAGAGCCTCTAGGCCTCCTATTTTGTCAGGAGGAATTCAACTTAGAAAATGCAGGTTTAGTTGTCAATTTACGGGTTATTTTATTTTACAGCTTCTTTCTATGGCTTCAATTTAATAGTAATGTACAATATTTTTCAAATCAAATCTACCCTCAGTTTAACCTAGGCAAAAAACAACAGTGAGGTAGACAATAAGAACAGACGAGGACATTAATCTGATTCTGATTCCTTGTGATAGCTTATATCATTTTACCAGTAGCTTCATAACTGAACACTTTTTTAATTGAAAAATAAAAATAATACGAAGACTGTCCCAAAGAAATAATGAGTGAATAGATTTGAAACAGTTGCAATCTCTTCCTAGATCACTCAATTATGCAGAGAGATACTGCCTGGAAGTCTCTGGATTGGGGGCCTCTGTCTGATAGTTGAACATTGTTAATGATAATTCTTTAGTCTGTAATAGTAGGTCATTGCTATGGTTACTCTACAATGGTGCAACACTTTGCTTTCCCCTTCAGCTATTCGCTGAGACCTGGTAACCACATTTGTTGCCTAGCAACAGTTTTGTGACAGTATCACAATCTGGGAGTTACAATAATAAGGATGCTATGGCTGCAGTCGGCCAGAGAGCAGAAAGCTACAGTCTGTGCATGTGACTTAACTGTGGGAGCCGGCCCTACTAGGGAACCCCTCTCTTTATAGGTGTCCTCACAAGGATGCCCTCTATCTTCTCTGCAGATTGGCCTTCTGAACCTGCATTTGGAACTAAGATCCAGTATTGAAGTCATATCCTTGAGAAATATCCCCCAACACTACCGTATTCAGACTACAAAATGAGGCCATTTCTCTATTTGCTTACTCATTTTGGGCAAAATTCAATGTTATAAAGTGGGGGAGAGAGATGAGTGTAGGTCTATCCTGGCACTAAAGTACCTACCTGACTGGATTTTGACAATCTTAATAGAATTCTTGGGGAAAAAAATTACATATATGCCTGCCTGCATCAATAGGTGTGTACATTTTCAAAAGTTCCTTAAAATATATGTAACATCCAGATATTTACTATTGTAAGTTTCATTGATTTTTTTTTCAGATGGCAATCTTAAAGAATTCTTTTGAATTCAAAGGCATTTATATTCTCCAAACTTGAAAGCAGTTCTGGGTATGCTCAGACATACCTACTTTAAGTAATATTTTGTGGGTATATCTAGAAGGGGGTGCAGTGTCTGGATAGGTCTATGAAATGCCTGTCCCTATTGTGCTTGCAATTCTAGTTTCATTTCAATAACTATAACTGCACTTATAATGATAAAATATTTTAAAATCAATTGTATTTCTTCTTTTTGAAAGACTATTCTCAGATGCATAATACATGGAAATACCGATCCCCAAACACAATAAGAAAAAAAAAAAGGTGTTAATTGTCTCTTGTCCCTCTCATTTCCCATGCTTCCAGGCTCATTTGGCATTTCCTCCATAGTGATCACACTTACAGGTACTAGTGTTACCAAGGCTATGATCAGTGTGTCGGCTTTCTCAGAGAACTCTTCTCATAATCCCTCCCGTCCCTTGAAAACCAATTCAATCTATGAATCTAGAGGGACCTACAGAGTCAATGGTCTGAAGCAATTTTAACTCTTTTATTTTTTTTCCCGGTGTCAGTCTTTCTAAAGGATGAGCAAATTTCCCTGGTGATAAAATCACTACAAAGGCTTTTTAGTTTTAGCTGATGATGACTCTCTGCTTGATTAGTCCTGGGCTGAAAAGACCAAAGTCCCTGAGATAACCGAGTACCTGCACTGGCTCTCAACAATTTAAGAGTATAAATAATGAGAATTTGTGTTCCGTCAGAGGAAGGGGAAATTGCTAGGAGTCAAGGTAATAAGCAAGGTGGATCAGAAGCTGAATTACGGAGGATGGGGGGGAGGGAAGAATTCGCCAGAAACTAAGGAGTGGTGACATGAATATTTTATACAAAAATGGTTATCTTTTCTAAATTTTTGAAAGAAAATCTTTAATAATTTAAAAATAGCCCTTGGAAGTTAGGTAATTGCATGTCCATCTGGAGTTGCATATACACATTTCAAGAACATGTTTGGAGACCATTTCTGAAAATTCGGGGACAAAGTTCAGTGAAAATATTTACAAATTAATATGAATATCTACCCAGAGCAATGCTCAGAGAACAGCAACTTTTGAGAGCAGCTTTCTAGTACTTAAAAAAGACACTACTTTAGGGGAAATTATTCCATCAGGAGAGAAACACTAGGCCCTTACATTATCTATACATAAAAGGGTATAAAAGGGGAAAGTTTAGGCCAATCAAAAAAGCAGCCATTTATTAATAAGCTGTAAGATGTGTAGGTAACATGGAAACTAGTCCATTTAGCACCAGCTGTGCAATTTGAAGGAGATAAACAGGGCTTTATAGTCACGGCCTGGCCTTTCCTCTACTACAACTTTACCCCTTTCAAAAGCTCCTCTTTTTAGGGACTGTGAACTTCTCTCCACTTTTCCAACCCCCATTGTCCCGATCTAGAGAAGTTCAGTGGAATACACTGAATTAAGAATTTTCCCACATTAAGTACATGCCATGTTCTCAGGGAATGTCTTTTGTACCCTTTTGGATTGGCAGGGTCGTTCCTACTGGAGAATTCACCTTTCGGGTGAATTCAGTTCCCTAATCCATAAAATCAGTTCAGTCTCAGAATACAATGTACAGCATCTCGGTGCTTCATTACCAAAAATGCTTTGCTCAGTCTCACTCACTTGTTCTTAATGGGCATAGTAGTGGCTTCTGGGGCATTCTGGAAATTTCTAGGGATATTTCTGGTGGTCAAGATGATTGGAAGGAGCTGTGGCATTTAGTGGGAGAAGGCCAGGGATGGTGGACATCCTGCAATTTGCAGGGCAGTACAGCCCGGTGAAGAATTGTTGTGCATCCCACATGGTTTTCAAATGTTCTACCAGCTATTCATGTAGTTGAGAAACCAGTTTATAATTATATGGGCTTAGAATTTTCTCAAAGTACTTTTGGCATGATTTTTAATATACATGGAATTTTCCAAGAATCCAACTGCCATGTAAACTGCAGGGCTGTGTACTTTATGTTGTTCAGAATATTACCAAGGGTGGTTTACATGTGAGAAAATCTCATCACTGATGGCATCACTATCCACGGTACTTGAGTTGCCCATAAGCACACCTGCATCAGCCTGCATTTGCAGCTGTCGACTTCATCGTGACTCTGCACAGGACCAAGTATGTGACTATGAGGTCTTCTCATGTAGACTCTCCCACCCCCCAGCACTTTAGATATTGATATGCATATTATTTTTATTATGAGTTCCTTTTCCTTTATTCCTTCTATATGTTAACTAGGGTATTACAATAATTTAGCAATCTTATAAGTAGGTAGGTTAGGTTATCTCTAGAATTTATTTCAGGAGAGTAAAAGACTGCATAATATTTGTTATAACAGGCAGTATTTAGATGATCAAGGGTCAGCTTAAATAAAAATGAATAGTTAATTCTTTTTTTATTACATTAGAGATTAATTTTCCCTATAATCTGAACCCTATTGTAGCTATCTCGTTTATCCTTATACAGAGTAGAAAATGTGTTTTATTTCTCTTACTGTTCCTTCCACAAATACTGTTTGTCAAGGATGTTATTCACTGTGAAATGACCAAAAGGCAGGGGACAGGGGATATTCCAATTAAAATACTACACTGAATATTTATCCTTTCCTATCACTTGTTTTAAAAAATGAACTGTAGTAAATTTCAAAGCAGTAAAGACAGCACAAATGGTCAAAAGGATTAGAAACTTTAAGTCTGAAGGATGAGCCCATAAATCATATAAGAAAGATCAGATTGCTAAAATGTGTCATTTGTTTTCCCAAAAGACTATATAAATAAAGAAAAAGTGTCTTGTAATGGAACTGAGAGAGAGGGAGGCTACATTTATGTAATAACATTTAGAAATTAAACCAAAAATGGTTGGAAATGGCACTGAGAGCAGAATGCTCGAAGAATGGGATAAGAGAGAAGAAAACATGGCCTTATCTTCTGTCTTGTCTAGTCCCCTTACTTCTTCCTGTGATGACTTCAATCCAAGTGTTTCTTACAAGTCTGTCTGGTCCACACTCTTCTTCACTTGATCTTAGTGCTTAGAAATTTTTCTTTTTGGGCAAAAACTATGCCAAAATATGCTACTGAGTTAGCAGCCAAAATCCTGATGTTTCCTTTGGCAGATGTAGACTGCTCTGAAGCCGTACCTCATTTTATGCAGTAGATGTCTTAAAAAGTTATATGTAAATACAATTTCTGTAAATAGAATGTTTTTAAAGGAAGAAGTGGGTAATTTACTCCTTCACTGAATCTTTTAATAAAGTGAGGAATTCTCTGGGAAAGCAAATAATCATTCTTCAAATGATATTACACACACAGACACACACACACACACATAGCAGATTTGCCAGACATGAGGTGTACTGGTATAATATGATGGACAGTCTGAGTAAGTTCTCACCAAAGATATAATTTAGAAGAATTTCTTGGTCAATCATTCACTATTTTAATTGTTAGTTACCTTATTTCCATAGTCCTAGACCAAAAGGTTATGGAATAATTTCAACAATCTATGCAACATTTACATTTTAGGGTCTGGTTTAGAATAGGGAATATAACTGTTCACAAAGTCACCTTTGAATAGGAAATATTTTTTAAATCTTTGTTTCAGGGGGAAAAATTAGCAAGTGCCCTTACCCTCTCACTGACACTCCCCCCACCCCCTGGCAACAAAAGAATTCATTTTAAAAGCAAAAGGCAATGAATAAATTTTATAAGTTTCCTATGATAAAGGGGGAAAGAAAAAAAAACTTAGGAAGATATGAAACACATTAATATTAACAGGATAACATGTCTATGATACTTTCAAAATGACAAGCCTTGATTTTAAAAATTGATCTTTAACAAGAAAAAGAAATATGGGCAATTAGGAAGTAATGAAGACCCTGTCAATAAGCTATGTTGATAATAACAGGTAAGGGAATTCTCGAGAAAATCTAATATATAAAAATCAGGAGGTCTGTAATATGCATTACTGAGTCCCAGTGGGATTAACTAATGAACTTATGAGCTCACCAGCAGTTATTTTTAGAAAGTTATAAAGAATTAGAGAAATACAAGAGCACTGAAAAATAATGTGCCTTCTAAAAAGAAATAAAATATAACTACCAAAATTCGTTTTAAAATGAATTCTAGAGCTTCTAAAGAGAACATCATTAAAAAAAAAATACAAACTTAGCAATATTTGGACAGAGAAGGGCTCCTAATGGAGACTCTGAGTTAGAAGGCACAAGTTTGAGACTCAGCCACAGTGGGGGCAGCCAGTGGAGTCAGGTGGGGTGTTCCTTGAGACTGTGGAAGGGAAATGCCAAGTGCAGCTCCCCGAATGTCTGCACTGTCTTGCTACATTACTTGTGTAAGGTATAGGCGAGTCTCATCTCTTTGCTAACACTGTGGCAACCCTGTTAAAGCTGAGATTGTGTTGAGACCCTAAAGGCAAGTCATCATGCTTGTCCAGAAGATAAGAGACAGGCTGAAACAAAGACTTATGATCAGTGCTAGAAATTTTGGGTCATTTGCAGCTTCTGGGGCAGCCCGTCCTTTCCTCAAGCTTTTTCTCTCTCTCTTATCTCTGGAAGGGGAAATGGGGGGCAGCAGGTAGGCCGTGGGGCAGCTTAAGACCCAGGGAGACAACTCTGAGAAGTAAACATTCTTAGGCAGAGTAGACAGCGTGCAGTAGCTGTGGTCTCTGACATTGCACCTGGCAGACTTCTCTAATCAACCTTCTCCTAACCAACAAACAATGGGAGCGTTTTTATTGCTTCAATCGTCTATCAAACTCAGACGGCTGGTGTAGATGTGCTTTCTGTGGTTTGAATTCTTGTCTCACATACTACTCTTACTGTTGCCGTAAAGCCTGGCCTCCAGGCATATTGTTTCCCTTTAAAAGTTGAGCCTAGGTGTGGGCAAAAGCTCCCTTTTTCCAATTTCCTTTTGTCATTTTCAAAAGTAACTTTATCAAAGGATTGTAAGAGCACAGAGCACTAAAGAAGGGAATACAAAGAATCACAAAATAGTTATTTCCATAAGTACAGGTTTCTGATCCTCTTATTTCCAACACTCAGCAGAGAGCTTTACCGGGCTCCTATTCTAAAACAACACTCTGTCTGAGAAAGCTGGTACAACTTAATGGGTATCTTGTCCCAGCTTCTCTGTTTCTAGCTCGGTAACTACGGCTTATGGCTGCCAGTGTGTTTATGTGTGTGTGTGTGTGTGTGTGTGTGTGTGTGTGTGTAAGAGGGGGAAGGAGAGAGACAGATTGAGAAAGACTGCAAGAGAGGGAGGGAGGGGTGAGATAGAGAATGAATTGCAAAATACTTTCCTTATTTCAAAACCAAACCAAACCAAACCATTTACTAGTTCAAATATCTGAGTCTTCTGTCGTCCTCCTCTCTCAATTGTGGATTCTACTCTAAAGGATATATTTTGTGGCAGATCGTTTTTCCAGAGGTCCTGTGATTGATTAACTTATACATTCATACAAGTATTTGTGGTATGCCAGGCACTATTTCTTGGGGCTGGGGATGCAGTGGTGACTAAGATATATAAAGGCTCCACTCCTGTAGCATACATGCTGGTGAGGAAAGGACATGATAATTTCAGAGAGTCGAAGTAGTACGAAGAAAACACAATAGGGGGATGTGAAGAGAATGAGGTGGAGAAGGTGGGGTGAGGAGAAGTGGTCATCAATTTAGATTGGGTGGAGAAGACTTCTGACCTGAGACCTGAACGGCAAGAAGGAGCCAGATGGAGCTCTGGGGGCAGAGTGCTGCAGGTAGAGTTCTGGAGAACAAGAGAGGGGCTCAGAGTAGGAAAGAACTCATCACTGTGGAGGAACTAAAAAGCTGGAGTGACTGCAGCATGGTGGCTGAGGGGTAAAGTGGTAGCAGGTGATTCGGAGGTGGGCAGCCTCCAAGCCAGGTGAGGTCTCACAGGCCACCATGAAAGGTCTGAATTCTATTCCAAGTGCAATGGAAGAGCTGTTTACAGAGTTTCAAGCAGAGGAGAAATATCATCTGACTTGCATTTTAAAAGAATACACTGGTTGGTCTGTGGTGAATGGCAAGTGGATTATGGCGAGTTAGAATGATGGATTTAACACTTCCTGTTGGCATTTACCAACTCCTCTCACCTCTAGAGCATTCTCTGGGGCTCATTCTCCTACACACATCAGGGTATAAAATCTACTTACGACTAGTTCACATAAATAAATTAAGGATACAGTAATAGTAATAGGCAGTAAGAGTTGAAAGAAAGTCCAATAAAATATTTCAAAGTAGTGAATAAAAAAATGGAATTGAATTACAAACATCATTTTCCTAACAATTCCACTCTTGTTACATATGCCAATACCTCTGGTTTCTCAGCCCTTAGAAGGACTGTTGCATGTGGTGTGAAGATACGGGGATGGGGAATATGCTGTCGGAGCATTCCATTTCTGAAAGCAGTCCAGAGGTACTTACTCTCTGGTGAGCTTACTCTCCAGACAGGCTTTTCCACTGAGTTCTCCATCTCTACGAATGGATACAACATTCTCGCAGCTGCGCCAGCTCAGAGCCTCTCAGTCATCTTTGATTTTTCTCCTCCCTTGTTTGCTGCCTCCTGATTCAATTACCAAATCCTGACAATTACACCTCAGCAAAGTTTTTCCACTCTTTCTTCCTTTCCATTCCCCCGTTATCACTCTAGATTTAATAACCTATCATTTAGAATCCAGACACTTCCCCCTAACTCATTTAATTGCCTTCAGTCTCTCCTCCTCCGTCTTGTGCCCTGCTACCAGAAGAAAAGTTCTAAAGTAACTTTGTGTTACATACCTCTTCCTCTGCTCAAAAATATCCAATGGCTTCCCATAATCTATCAAACTAAGCAGAAATTCCTTAACTTGTTTTAAAGCCCTCCATTCTAGAAAGCCCTAGCCTTCTTTTCTGGGTTTATTCCTCAACTCTTCTTCTATAAGTATCCCCTATCCTCCCAGGTCCAGGTCAATTGACATATCTTAAACTGTTTCAAAACCTGAGAGACTAGGATCTGTGATTCTGGTGATTCTGAAGTCCAGCCAGAGAAGAAATTACCATTGTCCAGTTTTTGAATGCAGGGGTCAAACTTTACTCATCTTGAAAAAAGACATAAATATACCTTATGTTGAAGTATATGCTAGCTTTTAGAGTTAAATTCCTCTAAAACTGGACTATAATGACAGTTGGATACTCTATAACTAAAGCTGGAGGAGGCAGAGTGCTTTTCTTGCCCTCTCCATCAAACTAATGAGGTAGACTCAGGTGACCCACAGTCCATTACCAACTAGTTGATAAGCACTGACAAATACTCAAAGTATCCTCCAGATCTCTTTAACTAAAGTGCTGTGCTTATCTAGTAAATACAATTTACTAACATCAAAAGAAGTTTAGGAAAGTGTCAGAACTGAGAACTCTCAAAGAGTCAAACTTCAACTGTTCAAGAGCTTGTATTCCCAAGACAGAGTTGGCTTGGTCCAAATTTAGCTGCAGACAGAAACACATCAAATATCAAATAGTAAACACGTGGAAAGGAACCCAGATAAAATTTTGTGCAAGAGTTTCATTTCACAGGAGAGAAATCTAAAGTTCAGAGAGGTTGTGAGAGGCCAAAGTTACACAGAGATTTTGCTGTAATACAGTTATATTTACAAATTGGCTAAGCACTGAAATAGACAAAATTTTCAGAAGATGTGTGTCTAATTGCTTTAAGATCTAGTTCAATATTTACTTCCTCTAATAAGCCTTCTTTGATTAACCTTACCCCATACCAACTACTCCTTTATTCATGTTTCATTATTTTGTATATATTGTACACTATATTATCATATACTTTCTTTGCTTAACGAGTGACTTTGTGTATGAAAAATACCTTGTTTATCTCCAAATCCTCTCAGGATAATGTCTCAAAACTTATTATCCCAGAAGTCACAGTTGAGGCTTAAGAGACGTTTATTGTATAAATAACTGTTTGGAACAGATTTCACTGGAAACTCATGCTTATTAAATGTTATTAAAAATAACAAAACATAGAATCATAGAAATTTTCTATGGTTTTTGCACTATTTTGATAATGATTCCCATTTTGAAATTAAGGAAATGGAGGCAAACAGAAGATTGTGGCAGTAAAAACTTGTGAATTTACAAAGCAAAGTGCTACTGGTATTCTGAATGCATAGGTGAATCATCACACAAGCTTTTGTATCCACAGCATCATTTTGTTTTGCTTTGTCAGACTTTCAATAGCACAGATCTTTGCTTTGCAGCCAATAGAAGGAGGAAGGCACTGGAGAAAGAAGGAGGTGGTAAAGTAGTGATTATATATATTATCCCAGGCACTTAATGATTAGGAATTGTACTAAAGCATATAGGCCAATTTGGGGAGAACCGATATTACAATACTGAGTCTTCCAAGCAATAAACATGATATATTTTGCCATTTATTTAGATCATCTTTAATGCTTCTTAATGAAGTTTTATCATTTTCTCCATAGAGGTTATGTACTTCGTTTATTAGATTCCTTCATTCGTTAATTCACTTATTTATAATTACACTTCTTATTTTAAGATAATTGTAGATTCATACACAATTATAAGAAATAACACAGAGTGATCCTGTGTCCCGCTTATAATTTTCCCTAACAGTAACACTTTGTAAAACGGTAGTACAATCTGATAACCAGGGTACTGACAATGCTATTGTTAAGATACAGAACATTTCCATCACCACAAAGATCACTATGTTGCCCTTTTATAGCCACACTCACCTCCCTTCCAACCCCTCCTTAACCCTGGCAACCACTAATCTCTTCTCCATTTCTATAATTTTGTCATTTCAAGAACGTTATATAAATGGAATAATACAGGATATAACATTTTGGGATTGGCTTTTTCATTCAGCTTAATTTTCTGGAGATTTATCCAGGTTGTTGTGTGTGTCAATAGTTTGTTCCTTTTTATTGCTGAGTAGTATTCCATGGTATGGATGTACCACAGTTTGTTTAACCATTCCCCTGTTGAAGGACATCTGAATTGTTTCTAGTTTTTTGGCTATTATGAGTAAAGCTGCTATAAACATTCATGCACAAATTTTTGTGTGAAATAATCTTCATTTTTCTGGGATAAATGTCTAAGACTGCAATTGCTGGGCTGTGTATTAGTTGCATGTTTAGTTTCTCAAGAAACTGCCAGGATGTTTTCCAGCATCATTGCACCATTTTACATTCCTTCAAGCAATGTGTGAGTGATCTGGTTTCTCTGTATCTTTGCCAAGAATGTATTTATTGAGTAGACTGATTTTCCCACTTTATTCTTCTTTTCCAAAATTGTTTTAGGTATTCTAGTTCCTTTGCCTTTCCATATAGATTTTAGAATAATCTTGTCTAGATCTACAAAAAAGGACTGACCTTACCCAAAAAGGTATCAGTTTGACCTCTGGGGGATCTAGAGATTAAAGTCAGCCATGCGGGTGGTCAACCATGTTGATGTAACTGAATCGCAATAAAAACTCTGGACACCAAAGCTTGGGTGAGCTTCCCTGGTTTGTAATACTCCATGTGTATTTTCACACATCATTGCTGGGAGAAGACAGCACTGTCCATGACCTGATTGGAAGATGAAAACTAGAAACTCATACTTAGAACTTTCCTGGCCTCTGCCCTATGTGTCTCTTCCTTGGCTGATTTTAATCTGTACCCTTTTGCTGTACTAGGCTGTGACCGTGAATATAACTGATTTCAGTGAGTTCTGTGAGTCCTTCTGGCAAGTGATCAAACTTGAAGGTGTCTTAGGAACCCATGTGAAGTTGGTATCAGAAGTGAGGGTGGTCTTGGGGACTCTAGAAGTTTACATCTACAGAAGAATCTTGCTTGGATTTTGACAGGAATTATGTAAACCTGTATATCAATTTGGAGAGAACTGACATCATTACTATGTTGTGTGATTGAATCTACAAACATGACATGTCTCCTAGCTTTATTCTTTTAGTATTGCCTATTTGTTGATGTTATTATACTTATTTTTGGTATATAGAAATGTAATTGATTTTTGTATAATGATTTTGTATACAGCAACCTTGTTAAAATATCCTTTTCATTCTAAAAATTTATCTATACATTTTGAATTTTCTACAATCATATCATATGTGAATAATTTCAGTTTTGTTTTTTCTTTTCTATTTCTTATAGCTTTTATTTTTTCCAGTCACAAGCTTAAGAAAATGTTAAACTATAAACAAAATAGCCTCAAATGTAGTCATACCATTAACTAATAAGATGAATAAAATATCACAGAAAACAAATTATGAATAACATAAAACTAGCATAAAATTACCACATTTTCTATTTTGATTGATTTCTTGATGACACACTTAAAAACACCTAGCTCTGTCAGGTAATGCCATCTAGTTGCTGCCTGCTGGTCATGAAAGCTCCGTCACCTTACAACAGACACTGACAGCTTCTGGAGTGTCAGCTATGCTCCTAACACTGTGATTTCTTTTCATCCTAGTTAAGGTAATGTAGAAATGGACTATTTCTGCTACATTCAGCCTCCAAGTGTAGAGTTACCTTCATGCTGTCCAGTACTACTTCGTAAATTTCATTCCCAGTTCTCTCCTCCAAAGCATTTCCTCTCTGAACATCCTTTTTTTAAAAAAAAAAATCTCATAATGCAACTGCCTTCTACATGGCAAGAATCCTTAAAGGATCCTGAATTTATTTACATAACACCATTAATACATATAGAATAACATTAAGATAAAAATGCATTGATTTTAAATTAAATACATATATTCACAAATACGTCATGTAATGCAGTAAATTCCTACTATTGACTACTTTAGAAATTGACATGAGAACACCTTGGATAGGACTGATTACTTCAATACCAGATCATATTTCAGAGTATCAAGATGGAGAAAATTCATGAGCACTTAAATTAACATTAAGTTCTACTAAGAACTGATTTATGATAAACACTGAACAGAACCAGATATGGCTAAACAAGTACCAGAAAGGGTTATGAAAATTGTTTACAATTAAATCCTTGCTGTATCTATACCGAGCTTCATCCTAAAAAGACACTTCAAAACTCGAATTCGGCTTTCCATACAGGCTTTTCTGCAACTGTCCAGAAGACCTACAGGCTGGAATCTTTCATTATTGCTGAAGGAATTAAATTTTCTCCCCTGGAATTAAATTTACTTCTGGGTTGGTGAATATTTGCAGTCCTGGAGTTGGAGATATTGTAATGGATGTAAAGCATATTTTACACGTGTTACAAAATTTGGCAAGTACATATTATTCCCACTTCTTTCCTTTGTATGTTAGCTCTAAGCAACATTTTAAATCTAATTATAGGGCCATAAAGGTTCTTTTTTCCCAAGTATTTTAAAATCAGGGTCAGAATTATTACTTGGATCTTGTTAAAGTAGCAATAGATGGGAATTATTTCCCAAAGAATCTCAAATACATCCTTTGGGCATCACTGTAGATGGATGGCATCTATTATTTTATTTCTATTTCACAGGGAAAATTTAAAAATACTGATGAGAAAGCCTATGAATCCACTTACAAGGTTAACTAAGGTGGAGGATTAATCTGCACAGTGAAAAAGGAAGATGTTGGTTACTGAAAATAAGATGTCATCAGTTGGTCAGATTTCAGTGCTGCTGGGCCAACAATTTATATCCATCAGTTAGAAACACGGATTGTAGAAAACTTTCCTAAGAGAAGTTGTAAATGAAGGAAAATCTGTATTATCAAGACAAAAGTACTTTAGGAATCTCAACAATAAAGAATGCTAGAACCCACTTACTAGAAAAACCATATTTACAAATTGCGAAAAAGGAGGCTAAAAGTTATACATCTCTACAGTGACTAACAGGAAAAAATTTAATATCATATTAAGTAAGAATACAGTAGTTGAATTACTTTTGCTTGTTTGTTTAATAGTTATTTATTCATATCTTTTATTGAAAAAAGCATTTGAGATGACATATATATGTTATAGGAGGATAAAATAAAAAGGGGTGAGGAGAAATCAGATAAAGGTAGGGAGAAGGGAAGATTAATCCAGAAGGCTGACTAATACAAAGACCCAGGCTGTTGCCAGGTAATGGCCCAAAATTTGACTGAGCTTCCTGTTGACAAATACAAAGAGGGCAATACGAGTGATCATGATTCACGGCTTCTAGGTGCTGGAGAACAGTTGTTTTTCACATTTGTTTCTTTAGTGAAGACTTATGATACAATACTAAAGAGCAACCTGGGAGATGTAACCCAGAGCACAGGAAGATAACGTGTTTCAGGTGACCTGCTAGTCTATGATAGTCTGGCCTGCTCAAGAGATAAAATTAATCACATGCAAAGGAATGGATGGACGATATCTCCTTTAGACAATTGTATTTTTTCTAGACAACTGTATTATTTTTGTTTTTGCCCAATAAGAATTGAGCAACATAAAGTCTGAGGTTACATTCTCTGGCAAGAACTTGGATGATAGATTGCTTTTGCTATTTTGGGGTCATCAATATGCTTTAATATCCACTCCAGAAATTATGAAGCCTAACCAGGATACGTGCCCAAATAGATGGCTCCTTTATCTACAAAAAGGGGAGGCTAGGGGAGTGCCCGGGGGGAGGAAGGGCCAAGATTTTCTCAAAAAATGTTTTTGACTTCACTCCAGTATATGAATAACTAGATTATAGAGGTCCCAAATCTCCAGCATGTCTGTAAACCTTTCAACCTAGGTATTACTCTAGCCACAAATCATTATCAGTAAATAGACCACAGAACATGGAGAATTTTTAAGATTCAATTTTAAGCTAGTAGATTTAAAATGGTAATATGGTTGTAATATGTACTTCTAGTAATTATTATAATCATTAAGAAATAAAAGTAAAGTTAAAATTCATTATTTACTATTTCCTGGCACAGCATTAAGCACCTTAATACACTGATTCAAGTAAACTTGAGAATAATTTTACAAAGTAGGCAGTATTCTCATTTTGCTGATCAAGAGACTGAGGTCTGAAGAGGTTCTAGAACTTCCTAAAGGTCATGGTGCTAGCAAAGAAGAAATAAGCTCTAGGAAGACAGGGACTTTACTTTGTTCACCCTTTATTCCTATTGCCTGGGGCAGTGCTTGACACAGAACAGGCTCCCGCTGAATATTTGTGGAAGTAGCTGAGTCCAAATGCCAGGCTATTAAACTCTACAACACGGGGCTACTAGGGTACAAGTTAGTTGATGGTTTTAGATTAAGGCAGTTGATCGCTTACTTCTTTCTTATAGTCAAAAGGTCTACTGTGCCCACATCTTGTGTTGTTAAGGTAAGTGGGAAAACGATAGCTATCTCCAGTATACTAATGTGGGCTTTTAGAAGACATTTTGGTGCAATCAAGATTCTTTTTTTTTTCATTTTCATATTCTTTTCCTGAGCTCGTAAGCTTAACTGGATCAAAGAACAGGTTTAAATACTGAATGATTCACTTGATTATATAAGGATAAATATTCTACATAGATCACAACTACAGACTGAACCCTTTAAAGGTTCAGGAAGTCCACGATTACCTCCTGTTGATCAAAGGGGAATAGGATTGAAACATATGGATGGTCCAACTAAAGAACAGCCCAAAGTGGAAAGCGTTTTTCTCAACGATGAGTAACCAGTATTTGCTGTTATTGCTGTGGAGCTGATTCCCATCCTTAGTGACCCCGTGTACAGCACAGCAGAGCCCTGCCTGGTCTTTTTGTGTCATCCTCTCACTTTCCAGTGCTCTATCAGGCAATGTCCTACTGCTATTCATAGGGTTTTCATGGCTAATTTTTTTGAAGTGGGTGGCCAGGTCTTCCTAGTCTGTCTTAAACTGGAAGCTCCCCTGAAACCTGTTCACCATGGGTGACCCTGCTGGTATGTGAAATACCGGTGGCATAGCTTTCAGCATCAGAGCAACATGCAGCAACTACAGTATGACAACTGACAGGCAGGTGGTGTGGTTTCTTGACGTGGAAACTAACCCAGGCTGAGGTGGCAAGAGCACGGAATCTTACCCACTAGGCCATCAAACCAGTAATACCATAGGCAAAAATGAACACAAAGACTGAACGCATTTTTCTATTTAATTTCTGCAGGCTTTCCTTTCCTCTCTTTATTTTCTCATTAACTTCATCTTTTAAAGCCAGATGAAAAGCCGCTGTAAGATCCAGTTTTCCTGGTTGTTTTGAAAGGCAGGCACTAAACAGAGAAGTTAGCACAGCAGCCATGTCACCAAATAAAATGATGACCCATGCCCCAGTGATATGATATGGAAGCAGTTACTGCAATACAGAAAATAACTATTAGTGTCATAGGTTAGCACGATACTTCTAAGAAATCAGCGTATTCTTTCTTTCTTTATATCCACATTATTATCTTTTTTTGCTAAAACAGCACCTTGAATGTGTCCTGAGTATGGGAAGATGAGCGTTTGCTCTCAGTGGCTACAGATAGCAATCTTTCATAAGCCACAAGACAAACCTACTGGAGAAAAGAGCCTCAAGGTCAACGCTTCTAATTTCAGAGAGCCAATCGACAGGTCGTTTCCTAAACATGAGGTTTCTGTGTAACCATTCCAGATCAGTATTTTTAAAAAGAACATTTTTTTTCCAATGTAGCACAATAAGCTTGTTGTAGACTTTATCACAGAAAGCAACATTTTCACTTTTATGTAACTCACATCTCTTCCTGACATGGAAGAAGAGTCAAAAGGATGAGGGGCAGCATAGGCCTCAGTGAAACATGCCGAACTGTAAAAATCTTCTTATCTTTAAAGGTACAATAGAGAAAATGTCGAAAATCTGGGAAGATGCAACCCAAGACACCGAAATGTAGTATCTACAGTAATCATTAGAGAATATTTTTTGAAATTTTGGGAACAATTTTAAACTTGTATTTTATATATATGTCAAAATACTGTATTTACTTGATCATTGATAACACTTCATGTTTCATTTCAGAATTGCATTTGGCCCAAATATAACAGTTCAACTTCTATGACCACAGAGAAAGTATCTAACTTACTCAGAAAAGTGAACCTCTTACAAATTAAAAGTATAATTAAAGAAAGCAGTTCTAGAAAAAAGGATTTCATTTAAAGTGAGTTTTAGTATTCATAACTCTGGACTTAAAAGTTTTTTTCTCTTACTGCATAGTTTAGAGCAGCCTCATGGACAGTCATAATAGCGCATAATTACATAGTTTAAAAGAGTATTATATACTTAAATTTTATCAAATTATACAATAGGACAAATAAGATGTATCGTTAGGAAGTATCAGTAACTCTTTAGGTTAAAAAATTACCTCTAAAAGTAACTGGAATAATCTCACAGGGCATATTACAATTTTCAGATTAAAACTATTTCAGCTTTTCACAAGGGGAAAATAAGAACCTCTCCATCCTTTCATCTACATAGCCACAGTCAGTCGTGTATGCTCGTGCCCCCCTAAAAAAGGAAAGAAAAAAAATCCTGCTTTTTTATGAGGTCTCTGGTGAAACTTTTTAAGTGGCGAAGTTTTAGGCCCCAGAGCAAAATTCTACAAATTTAACACCCCTAGAAAAGTTGACAGATGCTTAATTACAGTGTTACATATGGTGGCAAACATATACAATTTGAGTGGATATTTTTATGAACAATTACCATTTAAAACAACTTTGGAAATAAAATTCATTTGTAACTATGTCATTCTTAATAAAATTGTTCTGTTCAGTTTTTTTTCCTATATTTCTCCTTACCTAAGTTCATCACAATTTTTGCAAGTAAATTCAAACATTAGAATTTTCTTTTGGTTAGTATCTCAAGTTCCAAATTTCCCCCTTTAAAAATATCATAAAATTTAGTGATAAATCATGTATAGTGATATGATTCTGATGTTTCAGATTGAGATTTGGAAAAAACTAATGTGAATGTATTCTAAGAAAATGAATCCAGAAGTATTAAATTTAAAAATAAAATTTATTTAAAAAATAACTTCAAACTTACAAAAATGTTGCAAGAATAATATAGTTAACTCTTGAATATCTTTTACCCAGATTCACAAGTTTTTAAGAACATTTGTCACATTTGTTTTATCATTCACTCTTTCACCTCGTGTATACACACACATAGATAGATATATATACATATATATACACACACACACAGATTTTTTTCCTGAACTATTTGAGAGTAGGTTGCAAATAACACACCCTTTAGTATGTATTTCCTAACAGCAAGAAAATTCTTTTGTGTAACCACAGTATAGTTATCAAATTCAGAAGCTATTTCACTGATAGGATACTTTTTATTCTGCCATTTGTAGGCCAATTTTGCCAGTTGTCCTCATAGCATTTTTACTCTCCAGTACAGAATCCAGTCCAGGATCACGCAGAGAAAACTATTAAGAGCTAATAATTATTTCCTTTTATTTTCATCCATTTCTATAGATTTTAAAAGACAGTTTTATTTGGTATCTTTTATAAGATAGTTTTATTTGGTTTCAGTCTGAAACTTCATAATGACAACACATTCTAACATTAAGTTCTATGGCATTTTTACTAAACTAAGTAAAAATATAATAGTATTATTAAAATATTCCTGGTTAAGGTTACATATCTATCGGTGAACAACAAATATCCACTTCATTCTATTTTATGAAAAAGCTGCAGTCCAGGAAGAAGGAAATTCCTATCTCAATGCGTGCCTTTCTGCCATTTTCTTGTTAGCCTTTGGAAGGTTATTCGAATTAAAATGAAAATCAGTCAAATTTTCTATTTGCTACTCTGAGTTCTAGTAAAAGATTCGATGGAGAGCAGATTGAAATCAGTGGCTAAAGTGAAGCTTCTAAAATATTTAAGGCTTACGTTTAACTATGATAATTTTCTTCCATACTCATTAGAAAATGTAGAATTAACTATATACATTGTTGCTGATGGCTTAGAAATAGTTTACACAGCTGAACTGAGGGACTTAAAATTTAAGATCTATTTCTGGCTACTCTATCAATATGCATGAAATTCTAGATAAGCCATTTAACTTTGATTTGTCCCAATTTCTCTATTCCTAAAAGCAGAAAGAATATTGTTTACTATACAGATATACTACTAGGATTTTAGACAGTTAACCTAGTGAAATCCTAATATGAAATGTATCAAAGAAGCACAAGCACACTGTATTAGAAAGAGTCATCATAAGTAAACCATTTGCCCAGGAGAGCAAGAAAGGACTGACTGCTCAACCTATGTTTGTTGTAGAAAACACCAATAAGTAAAAGAAAGAAAACTGAAATCACCAATAATCCCATGAATCAGAAAAAACAACCTGGAATATATTTTTTCAGACATTTTTTCCTATTCATAAACATACACTTTATTTTTTTGTTTACAGAAATGCATTACTTTAATAATCAAAAAATTAACCATATTTCAATACAAATGCATTTAAAAATATATACTACATTGAGGGTTCTTGCTCTGGCAATCAGTTAACCCTCCCACTGGTAACAATGATAAACTCTGGACAAAATATAACATACAGCTATCTGACGGCATTGGAGAGCCACCAAAAGCAGGCGGAAACCAGAGGAGATTAAATCCTTCAAAGAAGGGATCTATGCTAGGTGGCTCTTCACCCAAGGGAATTCTCCTTTCTGCATGCTGCAGGGTGGCTAGAAACCAAGCAAAAGGTTGCAGTTACTGGCTTGAAGTATCAAAAGACGGAGTCTGGGGATGCTAGAACAGCTGGAAACTAGGAAGGGAAATTCCTGCAAAAAAGGAGCCAACCACAGGGGGGAAAGTTCCAAATGTGTGTGTAAATTGCTTTCCAGTTCTTAGGTGAATTCTGAATTATGTTTGCATGAAGAAGACTCCAAGGGGCTAGTAGATGGCTCCAGCTGCTGAGCTGCTGTCCACCACGGAAAAGACAGGTTAGAGTCTGAGTCTCATCAAATTAGAGAGGCTGGATAAACATCTTGGGCTTTGCACTGAAACCCAAGAGAGTCATACCCTAGGAGTAAAAATGATGTCCCATGTCTAAGGGTTGAGTTTTGTCCTCAGTTTTAGAGCAAAACTCACCATAACAAAGTGTAAAACAAATTCAAGGTCATCTGCCAGTAATTTAAATGTGCACTAGAAGAAAAACTCACACTCCTCAGAAGAATATGACAGAATCCAGAGACTCAACGACTCAACTTAACATTGAGGATGTCCAACATATAATAAAAACTTATTAGATATGCAAAGAAACAGGAAAATGTGATCCAAAATGAAGATGGGGGGACAAAAAGAAAACAAAAGAAACGGACTCAAAGATGACCCAGATGATATTTGAATTAGCAAACCAAGACTGTAAAATAACTATTATAAATATGTTCAAAGACTTAAAGAGATGGCCATAATCAGTGAAAGATAGAGTATTTTAACAGACAAATGGAAACCTTAAAAAAGAACCAAGGGGAAATACTGGAACTTTAAAGTAAAATATCCGAAAGGAAAATTCACTGGATGGACTTGATGGCCAGCTGAGAAGGCTGAAGAAAGCACAAGAGAACTTTAAAACTGATCAGCAGGAATCATCCAAACTAAATAACAGAGAGAAAGAGATTGGGGAAAAAAATGAACAAAGCCCAAGTGACCTGTGAACCAATATAACATATTAGCCCAGAACTCTATTTCCAACCAGAAAAAAAGGTCTTTTAATAAAAAATCAAGGCAAAATAAAGCAATTGTCAGATAAACAAGAACTGAGAGAATTTGTTGTCAGCAGACCTGAACTAGAAGACATGCCAGAAGGAGTGCTTTAGGCTGAAGGGAAATGACACAGATGAAACTTGAATCTACAAGAAGAAATGCCCAGCATTGGAAATGGTAAACATGAGGGCAAAAATAAAGATCATTTGAGGCTGGCCCCGTGGCTGAGTGGTTAAGTTTGTGTGCTCCGCTGCAGGTGGCCCAGTGTTTCGTTGGTTCGAATCCTGGGTGCGGACATGGCACTGCTCATCAGACCACGCTGAGGCAGCGTCTCACATGCCACAACTAGAGGAACCCACAACGAAGAATACACAACTATGTACCGGGGGGCTTTGGGGAGAAAAAGGAAAAAATAAAATCTTTAAAAAAAAAAAAAATAAAGATCATTTGTTTCTTCTATTAATTAAATAAAAAAACCCTGAATCTTTAACGCAAAAATTATAACAAGGCATTGTGTGGTTTTAGTGTATATGGGTTTAAAATATATGGTTATAATAACATAAAGGACAGGAGGATAAATGGTATCATAATGTCGTAAACTCCTTACATTGTATATGAAATTGTACAATATTAACTCTAAGTAGACTATGATAAGGATGCATAGATTAATCCCTAGAGCAACTATTAAAAAGTAATTCAAAAAGCCATACTAAAAGGATGTTACAGTAATTAAAATAAAATACAAAAAACATAATTCAAAAGAAGGCAGAAAAGGAGAAACAGAAGAACAAAAACACTGGACAAATAGAAAACAAATAACATAATGGTAGAAATAAATACAATCATCATAATTACCTGACCTTTAAATGGGCCAGTCACTCCATTTAAAACTGAAATTAAAAAGACTACAACACAAATGTTAGTGAGTATCTGCAGCAACTCAACTAGAACTCGTATATTACTCACATGAGTGTAAAATGGTGCAATCGCTTTTGCAAACTGGCAGTTTTATACGTTTATGTTTTATACATCTACCTCATGACTCAGCACTGTTGCTACTAGCTATTGATTCAATAGAAAACAAATGTCGACAAAAAGGCACGTAAGAAAGTGTTCACAGAAGCTTTATTCACAATAGCCAAAAATTGGATAAAGCCCAGATGTCTATCAAAGGGAGAATGGATACACAAATTGTGATATATTCATAAAATGGATACTACTTGGTAATTAAAAGGAGTAAACTATGATTCACGTAACAACTTGGATGAATTTCAAATACATTATGTTAGGTTATAGAAGACAAACACAAAAGAGTATATGCCTTTTATGTGAAGATTAAGAACAGGCGACAAAAAAAATCTATGGAGATAGAAATAAGAAGAGAGGCTGCAAGGGTGAGGTGGGGAGAGCAAGGAGAAGTGACTGGAAGGAAGTAAGAAAAAAATTTTGGAAGTGATGGAAATGTTCAATATTTTTTTAGGGTAGTGGTTGCAACGGGTATACATTTTTCAAAATTCAACAATTTGTACACTGAAGATATCATTTAACGATATGTAAAATTTATATTTAAAAAATAAAACTAAATATATTTCAAGATATGCTTCATATGAAATATAATAATAAACTTACTATACTTGATATACAAATATAATAATATCCAATTTTATATCACTGAATAAAATTTATTGCCCTAAGGACATATTTTTTCAACTCTGTGTAAAATCATTGGCCTATCCAGGGATTAAACCATCTTGAAACTACTAGCAACTAAGCTAACCGGTCTATACCAGTCCTTCTCATTCTTTCATAGTCCTCAATGATTTAAAATTTAGCAAAAGAATACGTCTATAATAATTGGATGGTGTTTGGTAATTCCACCTCAGAAAGATGAGCTCATCTACTAAATTGCAGAGACCAGTCTAAAATTACCACTGACAAGATTACAAAGTCACCTTATTTGCTTATAAGATGTTGACATTCTGATCACGTATCCTTGGTGACTCTCCACATAGGGAAGGTGTCAGATCAACATGGTGTTATGCTCAACGTTCACAGGTAACAGACAGTTCTGGTCCTTATGAACTTGTCAATGATAAAGACAGTACAAGAGCACTTTATCACTAAAGGATTTGCAAAGCTTCCAGAGAATGTTAAAAATTATAGTCCCAAAAGGACAGTTCAGAGAAAATTCACCAACCCTTTTTATTACATAGACTACTAATACGAGTCATTACATCCCAAGGCAGCAGAACTAATGGGCATATAATAATAATTTAAGCTCTACGACATTTTAACAAAATATATGACAATGAAGTAACAAAAACAGGCAATGTACCTAATGTTTTCCAAGAATGAAATGGTTATTTTTTATTTGAATTGATTCAAACAGTATTTGAAGTTCAAATCTGGTGCCCAACTGTCCTCACTCAAAAGAAGTTTTACATAACTCCTAAGTAATTGGAGGATCCTGGTCTGATAGGGCTAAATAAATTAATGTTCTTCATTTTTCTCCTCGTTTTAGAAGAGGAAATGGGAAGAAGTAGTTCCATCATTGGCTTCTCCTCCAAGTTGAAATGTTTACTACATTGGTTTAAAATCACTGATTTAAACTACTTTTTAATAATTGGGATAACAATTTTCAGTAACATTATGTTTCAGTAACATAAAGTAAATTCTACTATCTATTAGGGCACAATTTCTCACATGAAAAAATGATCCGAATTTCTGTGATCTTTTGTTATTATAACAGTTGCTGTCAGAGTTAGGAAAAAATTACATTGAAGAATTTTTAGGAAATTGGTTGAACACATTTAGGAAAATTATCAGATCAACCGTACATTTCCAACGATTTTACACACATTTTATTGTGAGGATGCTGCTCTCTGTCTGTTGGTAGGGAGTTGGCATAATGATTACTGCATTTACTGGTTAACTCATTCAATAGTCAACCCTTCCTACAGTTTACTCCATGGAACTGTGGCTTTGTGAGATGTCAACAGCTGTTGATTCAAGGTTCTGTTCCAAATTTGGGAACTTACTGCAGTTTTCTCACAGGGTTCAATGTGCTACTGTGCACTGTGACACGCAGGGGGGAGGACTGCAATGTGTGCCATCTCCCAAACATATTTGACCAATGAGTTTCTCCCGGGGCAGTTTTGTGGACGTTTATTTCACAAAACGCACTTTGGAAAATTTCAGTCTAGAAGTAACATAGATGTGAACTAGACTTGCAGCAGGTTGAAAAAAAGGAGAGAACAAAAGTGAGAAAGAGGAATTATTGCTTAAGTCACTTATTTCTCAGCGCTAGTTTCCTTAAATGTAAAATGCTATGCACTAGCTGTGATTTTAAGCAAGTTCTTTGATCGTTTTTTTAATCTGTAAAAATGGGCTTAATAGCAATAATACAGACATTGCAGTTGGTGATGAGAACAAAAGTCGATGTATGTGAAGTGCAAGTAGAATGCCTGGCACACAGTCCTGCTTGCAAAATGAGAGTGACTATTATTATCTGAATATTATGGTACAACTTATATGAAGTAGATGCTTTATTTTGGAAAGAGAAGAAGAAGAAGACGACTTTGATTCCCATCCTAGCCAATTCTTGTACTTTCATAATATTAATTTCCAAGTGAAGGATTCTGAGAAGACCTGCTCATAAGAAGCGTGCATCCATTTACTGAACCTGGCACTTAGATTTGACCAAGGAACACGTCAATCATTGGAGTATCTTGGCACTATTGATTCCACAGAAAAATACAGTTTTTTGTATAGCACTTGATACCTTCTGTTTTATCTTTACATGTATTATTAGATTCTATCCTTATAACAAACCGTGAAGTTGGTAAGGCAGAAACCATTATCTTTAAATCAGAGATGTGGAAACTGAGGTCTCGAGAGGTTAAATTATGAAGTACCCAAAGTCACAGAATTGGCAAGTGGCAGTGTCTGGACTCAAACTCACGTTTTTGGCTTTAGTGTCAGTATGCTGAGTATCTGAACGAAAGAGTGACTCAGATGGGGGCCCCTGATTTTGCCTTTTAAAATAATTTAGTTCAGTTCAGTAAACATTTATTGACTTGCTCCTATAAGTTTGCACCGTGATAGGTGTGAGGATACAAAAATGAATGAGACATTTTTGTCTTTGTCCCTGAAAAGCTTATAATCTAGCGGTATTTAGAAAACCAGAAAACAGAAAAGAAAAAAAGAAAACTATTGCTTCTGAGTAGTTTTCTAAGGCAGCGCCCTTTGTGAAATGCTTAATGGCATCCAGCTCTCCAGAGGCCACCAGAAGAGAGTTGTGGTGACCAGAGCAAGGGCTTTGTGTAAGAGTGGAAATTTGAAGAACTTCCTCTCTGGTGAAGCCTGTGGTCCTTTCTATGCTCTCTCACAGTCACTATTGTACCACACAGCAAAATGGAGAACGCTGTGGAAGCATTAGCTATGGTTTCTAAAACTCTTCTGCTTCAAATACCTTCCCTTCTTTTTGTCTATACTTTTTCTCAACAAATCACAGAAATGTACTTTCTACTTTAGAATGCTGAGTTGTGGGAACACCACATAAAAAATGTATTTTCCTCTCTTTGATATCTTTGTATTTCTATCGTTCTGTCCTCATTCCTTTAAGCATGCTCATGTTTTACCAAATTTACCACTTATCTTGACTACCTATTGAACTGTTAATGCCTGTTTGTTCACAGAATTACTTGAATACACTCTTGGCAAAAGAACCCTCCATTTTTTAAAAAAATCAAATCCCTCCTTGACGACGGGCAAAACTTTTATTGCTGTTTAGAAACTTTCCTTTTCAAAATCATTGACTGGTTTTCTGACTGAATCTGAGATCCACTTTTCCGCTGCTAAAAGACACTGTTGATTACTTTCTCTCTGACACGTTAGCCACAGCTTCAGAGTCACAATTCTATCAGCTCTCTCACGACTTCCTTTTGTGTCTGCTTCCTCTTGAAAACATCTATTTGTAGCTGTAGTGTAGTGGAAAGCACACCGGACTTGCAGACATAACCCTCGGTGAGACATCTAGTTCTAACACTTTCTAGCGTTCTGGCTCTGTGCCAATCATCTCGCTGAGCCTCAGTTTCTTCATGTATAAAATGGAGATAACAAGAGTATCTATTTTACATCACTATTCTCGAGGCCTCTGTGAGATGATACATGTGAAAGTATTTTATACATTCTAAAGCACATCCAAATGGAAATATTAATTGCCAGTTTCAGATATATGTGATTTTTGCGTTCTTTACTCTCTAGATACAGTCCCTCTAAGAGCTTGTTTTTTAGTTCATAGCATCATTTGCATATAAATAACCATGTATACATATAAAGTGGAAACTGGCTTGAACCAATTTACAGGACAGCTTTACAGTTATAATATACCAGTAATGACAAACTGAATGCTTTGCCTCATATCCATCCATTTCCCTCACTTTTTTCACTGTGTTCAGTGACTCTATCATTCTAAGTATTTGAGTCTTTAAACCTGGTATCACTTTCAAATATTCCCTATTTAATGACTATAGTGAACACGTATAATCTTTTTGCTGCCCAGCATCTGAGTCCCCTTTCACGCCTTAGGGAATACCATCATAAGGAAGTGGTGGGGGGAGCAGGTGGGAAGCTTCACCTTTCGCAACCAGTTAGCAATGCACAAGGGAAGGAGCGAGAAATATGGTTGGACTAGTGTATTTCCATCACTTCTCCAGGAGAAAACAATTCCATCAGTGATGTTATATTACTCTGCGGTACAAAGAGAGCACATTGTTTGCAAGTGGTTCAATGAAGGGCAGTAACAGTAGCAGATGTAGGTAGCCTCAAAATGTGAAAAAAATTAGCTAAAGGAGAACCACCACTCCCTCCTTTCCTGCCCAGTCACTCTCCAACTCATTGTACTGTTAAACGTTTGCTAATATTAACTTACTAGCATCTGAAATCATTTATTTGTTTGGTTCTTTATTTACTAGCTTGTTGTTTTGGCTTATATGTTAATTGTCCATCTGCTCTGACTACAATGTAAGTTTCTTCAGGGCGAAAACTTTGCTACTTCTGCTGCTGTATCTCATCCCAGTGCTCAGAACAGTAGCTGACACACAGCAGGCAGGCAATAAACATTGTTGACTGACTGACTGACTGACTGACTGACTGGTAAAGTCTTCTGAAACAGCGGGAGCTCAGGAAATGTTGAGCTGAATTAAAAATGAAATACAGACATTTTCTGAGATAAGTGCTTAGCTTCAAATGTTATGTTTTCTGGAGAAAGGAATATACTATTATGAAAAAATAAAAAAAATTCTGAAATTCTTTAAATGCTTTTCAAAAAACATAGGTGCTAAGTTCCAAATAATAAAAATGACAAGATAATGCATGTTTTGCTTCTAACCTGCTGATAAGCCTGTTATTCTCAGTAACCCAATCATTTGAGTAAAATGATCATAAAAAAATATGATTGTTAAAAGCTTCTGGAAATACAAAAAACATAATTTTAACTTTGTATTTGGTTAAAAACTGAATTCAATGCTACTCTCTGGCTTTTGTATTAATAAGACTCTCACTTAAAAGAGCTATTTCTAGTTCAGAGAAATAATTTTAAGAAGTCATGTACTATTCACATTTATTTTGGAAAAGTACAGAAAAAGAAGAAATAAAACACTGTTCATTATTTTGATTTTTAACATATTTTCACATTTAAATAGATTTTAAAAGAAACAAACACAGATGTATCATTCTACACATTTTTCTTTTGTTTCCTCCCAAAAAGGAAATATCAACGCTACCCACAACACTATATGGCAGAGTTTGTGAAATTTCTTCAGGGATGCAGCTGTAGGCCCTTGCATAATCACTCACATGGTAAAAAAACCCAACCCCCCCACCCCAAACCTTTAATTTGGGGGTAACCCTGTTTTCAATAAGACTTACGAGGGCTCTACGTTTGGTTAGTTAAAGCTTCTTAAGGTCAGGGTCTTAATGCCATTTACCATAAAGTACAATCCAGAACAAGGCAGGTGTGTCTTGACGTGTCTTGGATCCCTTCCTGTATTCTCAAGGATGAGCCCCGTGTCTTGTTTTTTTCATTTTTTATGCTGTCCCCACCTCCGGCCAGGGGTTAGTTGCCTACTACCTGCATAGGTCATGCCTCAGTAAGGGTGAACTGCGGGTATGGAAGCTGAGCTTCTATAAAAGGTGTGACTTCCATACGTCAGAGAGAAGGCTGAGAACTGGATATAGGAGTAAGTTACACACTCCAATATCTGTAGATCTGAGATAAGATTAATGGAATATCAGTATCATAGAAACCGTGGCCTTTTCCAGACCCCAGATAATAGTAGCAACTCCCAACCAATCTGCATCCTTTAGAATTTGTTGAGAGTCTGCTACTATTCTCGGAAGGACTGTGCTAGCAGTCGGAAAACGGATCCAGCTACTGTTGGCAAGATCAATGACTGGGCCCTAACCATCTATGAAAGAAGCTGGACAGTAAGTTCCCCTGGGCCTTCCTGTCTTTCTTCTAGATGTGTCACATTTGATCTTTCATGACATGTCTTCTACTTTGTCAGCAATCAACAGAAAATATATAAGACAAATGGATATGACGATTACTTCCCAGTTTAGAGATGTTAAATAATGAAAAAATTTAGTACCTTGTAGTCTAAGTACAAAGCTGTCCTGAAGAATAGAGGTTGTGGGATAACCTTAAAAGAGCAAAGTTCATTTTGGCCAAACACTTCCTGAGTGCCTTGTATACGCCAGATACTGATGGGCAGTGGGAATATAAAGAACAACAAGACACAGGGCTCATCCTTGAGGATACAGTGCTGATGTCCTTTTGGAAGGGATCCAAGACACACCTGCCCTATTCCTCATTGCACTTTATGGTAAATGGCATTAAAATGAAATTTCAATGTCATATGAGAAGTTATATTTAGATACATAAATTCTACCTATAATGAAAATGACATTGCATTCCAAACTGTCCAATTTAACTGACAGACTATTTTGACCACATTGTACTGTCAGCAAAGTAAACTAATATAGAGACCCTTCTGCTAAAAACAATAGTAACTACATTTGCCACATAATGTGTACTGTTTTCTTTACAATAATGCTTCTTATTTTGTCATATGTTTTTAGTAAATAAATGGCTACTATTTACATTAGAGAAGTATGAGAATCTGTATAACTTTTTCTCTGTGAAGGCTGAGTGTCCTTCTATCTGATTTTAAGTTAGGCCTCTTCATGTTTCTAACGGAATGCCACTGTAGTACAGCTCGTCTGGTACCTCTCTTAGTCAATAACACAAAATACGGCCACTTAAGCCTCTCATCAGAGAACTTAGCCTTGAATTCTCTAACATTCAACTCCTGACAAAAATGTGTTTGAGACAATGATATTTAAGAGACACATTTAAGGCACATTTAAATTATCCATTTTCTAGATTTTTCCATCTTTGGTTATAGTAAAGTTACAGTACATCATGATAAAAATTAATGTGGTCTCCTATATGAGTCTCATCACTGAGTCATGATTCACTGCTATATTATGGGCTTTTATTTTATTTCATTTTATTTTTTTCTCCTCTCCCTCCTTACCGGCTTTTATTAATTATCAATAAAACAGTTAACAAGGGGCCAGCCTGGTGGTGCAGCGGTAAGTTCACACATTCAGCTTCGGCAGCCCAGGGTTTGCCTGTTCGGATGCCAGGTGCAGATCTATGCACCACTTGCCAAGCTATGTTGTGGCAGGCATCCCACATATAAAGTAGAGGAAGATGGGCACGGATGTTAGCTCAGGGCCAGTCTTCCTCAGTAAAAAAGAGGAGGACTAGTGGTGGCTGTTAGCTCAGGGCTAATCTTCCTCAAAAAAAAAAAGTTAACAATATTGGAAAGAGACATTAAGCAAACAATTCCATTTACAACTGCATCAAAAAGAATCAAATACTTAGGAATAAATTTAACCAAGGAGGTAAAAGATCTATACATTGAAAACTTTAAGATGTTGATGAAAGAAATTAAAGAAGAGACAAGTAAATGGAAAGATATTTCGTACTCATGGACTGGAAGAACTAACACTGTGAAAATGTCCACACTATTCAAAGCAACCTACACAGTCAACGCAATCCTAGCAAAATTCCAACGGCATTTTTCACAAAAATAGAACAAACAATACTAAAATTTGTATGGAATCATGAAAGACTCCAAAGAGCTAAAGCGATTCTGAGAAAGATGAACAAAGCTTTCACCACGCAGGGAGGCATGATGCTCCCTGATTTTAAACTATACTACAAAACTGTAGCAATCAAAAAAATATGATGTTGGCATAAAAACAGTCAAATAGATCAATGGAACAGCATAGAGAGCCCAGAAATAAATCCATGCATATATGGTCAAAAGATTTTCAAGAAAGAAGCTAAGAATATGCAAGGGGGAAAGGACAGTCTCTTCAATAAATGCTGTTGGGAAAACTGGATAGCTATATCCAAAAGAATGAAACGCTTCTCCTATCTTACACCATACACAAAAATCAACTCACAATTGATTGAAAAGTTGAATGTAAGACCTGAAACTATAAAACTTCTAGGAAAAAATATATGGGGGTAAATTCCTTGACATCAGTCTTAGCAATGATTTCTGGGATTTGACACCAACAAAAGCAAAAGGTAACAAGAGCAAAAATAAACAAGTGTGACTACATTAAAGTAAAAAGCATCTGCAAAGCAAAGGAAACCATCAACAAAATGAACAGGCAACCTATGGAATGGGAGAAAACATTTGTAAATCATTTATCTGACAAGGAGTTAATATCCATAATATATAAAGAGCTCGCAAAACTCAGTAAAACAAAAAACAAAAAAAGAATATGATTAAAAAAAGGGCAGAGGAACTGAATAGACATTTTTCCAAAGAAGACATACAAAGGGTCAATAGGAACATGAAAAGTGATCATCATCACTAATCATCCGCGAAATGCAAATCAAAACCACAATGAGATACCACCTCACATGTGTTAGAATGGTTATTATCAGAAAGACAGGAGATGGCCAAGTGCGGACCAGGATGTGGAGAAAAGGGAACCCTTGTGCACTGTTGGTGGGAATGAAAATTGGTGTAGCCATTATATAAAACTGTATGGAAGGTCCTCAAGAAACTAAAAGTAGAACTACCAAATGATCCAGCAATTTGAATTATGGGCATATATCCAAAAGAAATGAAAACAGAGGGCTGCCCACTGGCATAGTGGTTAAGTTTGTATGCTCTGCTTTGGCAGCCCAGGGTTCATGGGTTCGGATCCTGGGTGTGGACCTACACTGCTCATCAAGCCATGCTGTGGTGGTGTCCCAAATATGAAATAGAGGAAGACTGGCACAGATGTTAGCTCAGGGCGATCTTTCTCACAAAAAAAAAAAGAAAGAAAAAAGGATATCAAAGAAATCATTGTGGCATTTTTCACAATAGCCAAGATATGGAAATAACCTAAGAGCCAGTCAATGGATGAATGCATAAAGAAGATGTGCTGTATACACACACACACACACACACACACACACACACACACACTGGAATATCATTTAGCCATGAGAAAGAAGGAAATCCTGCCTTTTGGGAGAACACGGATGGACCTTGAAGGCATTATGCTAAGTGAAATAAGACAGACAAGGACAAATACTGCCTGGTATCACTTATATGTGGAATTCACAAAAAGTCAAACACATAAAAACAGAGAAGAAAAGTAGTTGCCAGAGGCTGGGGTGGAAAGTGGGGGAAATAGGGAGAGGTTGCTAAAAAGGCACAAACTTTCAGCTATAGGGTGAATAAGATCTGAGGATCTAATGTATAACATAGTGACTAGAGCTGATAACACTGTATTATGTAATTGAAATTTGCTAAGAGAGTAGAACTTAAAATTCTCATCCCCCCAAAAGGATAAATATTTAAGGTGATATGTTAATTAACTAGATGGGAAGAATCTTTTCATTATGTATATGCATATTAAGTCATCATGCTATACATTTAAAATATCTTACAATTTTATTTGTCAATTATATTCAATAAAGCTGAAAAAAACAAAAATAAAATGCAAAAAAAATCAACAGTGTAAGGAAGGCTAGCTGCATTTTATATTATACTTTCATTGAAGACATGGCCCATTATGTTAGTCAGTGCTTCTTGGATAAGAATACATGTGATTTCATTTCATTTAATTTCAAGCATTTTTTTCCAGGAGCTGGGGACACGTGGTTAACAAGACAGATGTGGTCACTGACTTCAAGGAATTTATAATCTAATAGGGGGTAGTAGACACTAAACAAATAATTTCACAAATAACTGCTTGTTTACAAGTAAATAATATGTGACGATTTCTTTGGTATTTATTGTAGAAAAATATCTTTTCAGATGAGTGTCCATGCTTTTGCTTTACAAGTGAGGAAGACAGTGTCAGTTACTATTTCCTTTTTTGCCACGACTATAGGGAAGCTACAGATACATTTTATGCTAAATTAATGTAATTATCATATCATAGGCTGATGGATAATTATCTTTATCTCTAAACAGGTTCTGATCTTATAAAAAATCTTTATGGTAACTATTATGTCCTACATGTTTTATTTCCTGCAGGCTGACCAAGGAAATAGAGAGGAACAGGATACGGGGAGGGGACTAAGATATACAGCATAAATAAAAACAACTATGTCTTCTTGAAGCTTTATTTCACAGTTACATTTGAAAATCAGAATTGTTCTATACATCCACTGTTGTACAAGACAGTATAAAATCATTTTAGAAGTTCCAACTTGGAGTTGTTTCTAAAACCTGTGATGCTACAAAAAAAAAAAAAGGGGGGGGGGATCTCAATTGCCTTTAGCCCCATGACAGAAACAAGGTACTGATTTCATGGAAGTACCATAGAACATATTATGCTAAAAAAAATCAGCATTTCATAATCTTCAAAACTCTGCAGTACTTTAATGGTACTTCTAATAGTGCCTAACACTTGGAAGGATTCCACAGTTTGGCTCCTATAAAGTGGTTTTTGACAGCAAATGTGCAGGAACCAGAATCTATACTGAAATTTGAATCTGAGCCACTTAGACATCATGATGTTGCCCAAATGTGAAGTGGTTTCCATTGGCAATACCATAATATCTTCTCACTGAAGCATGAAACTGAGTTTGGGGGATATTTAGCTACCAAAAGAAGCAGACATTATCTAAGTCTTGATCAGACAGAAAAAAATTTGAAAAGACTTGCTGGCATTCATTCAGTGGAAAACGAAGACATGAAGAAGCCAAATAAAGTTAACAGCTCTAAAGAGAGGCTAGAAATTGTGGTGCTCTAGAGCCTTTATCATCACTGCCATGCTCACCGATGCCAATAAACATTTATTGAGCTCTCACCAGTGTGCAAAGCACAATGACAGGGGCTTTAGTTATAAGGGTCTTGGAGGTCATGAACTTTATATATTATGCCTCCTTTAATTCCTTGTGCCTGGCACAGGGTTCTGAAGATAGCAGATATTCAGTAAATATGTACGGATTGTACGATTGGGAATGCAAGGGGCTTACAGTCTAATTGGGGGACAGGACAGAGGTGACTTCCTTGCCAGTAGAGGTTTTTATCTTAATCCCTTTATACTGTTTCTTTCTAGCACAGTGTCTAGCACATAACAGGTATTTAAAAATAGCAACTTAATCAATAATGTGCAAATAATTTTATAGATAACATTTATTGAGCACTTACTGTGCTTTAGATGCATTATCACATTGAATTCTTACAACATGGAAGTATTGTTATTGCCCTCATTTTAGAGATGACACAGCTCAAGTTTACAGGGGTTAAGTAACTTGTGTAGCTACCTTGATAGTAACTCGTAGAGGCAGGATTTGAACCTGGGCAGTCTGACTGCAGTTCACACTCTTCACTATCATACTGTACATATAACACAGAGAAACAATATTGTCAGGTGGCATGTTAAGGGGCCGCTGAATGGCAGAGATAGGAAGTCCTCTAACGTTAGAATAACAAACGGTTACTGAGGACTGGGAAGTAGTAACAGCTTTATGAAGAAAGTGGTTTTGAGGTAGGTTTTGAAAGAAGAGTAGGAATAGTTAAGTTCTGAGGAAGCAAGAAGATATGTGAACAAAAGAGTGGCTAGAAATGCTTATAATGGATTCGGAGATCAGAGGTGGACTTGTTTGGATAGAATGCAAGTTCATGTAGGACAGTAGTAGAAAATCAAATTAGAGACTTAGCAGGAACAAGAGAGTGAAGGACTTAAGAGTTTGGATTTCATTCTTGAGGCAGAAAGGAAGCCAACAAAGTTTTTTTCATAGAGAAAGGTGTGAAAAGCTGATTTTAAGGAAGATGTGTAATATATAATAGGAGACGAGAGCTTAGAGATCATGAGACCAGTTAGGTCTAGGTGAAAAAGACCTGGACTAAGGTGGTGGCACTGGGAACGGAGAAGAAATTACAGATAAAAGGGAAAGAAAAAGCCAACAAAACATCACTGCTTTGATGATGGAGAGAGGGATGAGTCAGTATCTGGGTGACAGAGACTGATAATATCACTGTTCAGAAATAGGGACATTTGGGAAGGAGAGTTGGGTTTTGGAAGATTACGAAACTTAACATTTGAAACATCTGATTCCTACAGGTTTAAGCCACTTACTAATAAAATAACTCAATAAATATTTAGAGACTATTATAAGCCAGGAACTGGGCCAGGTACAAGTGACAGAATGGTGAGCAGGGAAGATATGGTCCCTATTTTCACAGACCTTAGAGTTTATGAGAGAAGAGAGGCATTAAAAAAGTAATTACAATAACGTTGATGAGTTTTATGATGGTGGTGAAACAGAGAGTATTATGGGAGCATATGGTAAGAGCATATACGGAGTCTAATCTGGGACTTCCTTGAGGAAGTGACATTTAAGCAATGGGTCATGTTAATACTTTCGTGCCCCATGTCAGGGATGGTGATTTGTTTAACACAGGTTATTTACCAGAGACATAACCATTATATCTCCTCACCAACCACCCCTTCTAGTGAAACTATATTACATATAGATCTGTTTCAAGGGACATCAGTAGGGGGCATCTTTGTACCACATGACCGTGTACCTCCCGTCCACAGCTGATTGAGCCAGGGATGGACACCGATCTAAGTCCAGCCAATTCATAGGACCACCACCTATGGTCTGAAGCAAAGAGATGAGAAAAAACTAATTTTCTGAAAAATCTGAATGGAAGAAACCAAGAGATTTGTGGAGGATTGCTGCTGAAATAAAG
This sequence comes from Equus przewalskii, assembly GCF_037783145.1. Classification (NCBI taxonomy): domain Eukaryota; kingdom Metazoa; phylum Chordata; class Mammalia; order Perissodactyla; family Equidae; genus Equus; species Equus przewalskii. The sequence continues at coordinate 73,802,290 of NC_091843.1, read as the reverse complement.
TCAGAACTGGAAGGATCTAAAGGCCATCCATCTGATAAAGTTCTGAGTGGGCAGAAAGAGTACGTAAGAGGAAGAAGCTGGTCAATATATAGTGAGTAGAGGAATTACAGAGATTCTTCTAGAGAAATATCATATGTCTCATGAGAGACAAGTGGCAAGAGTAGCTGTTTGTACAGCAATGTTAATTGTCCATGATTTTCCAATCACAAGATGACGAGTACCCTCACAATAACCCATACTGGATTCATTTCACATTAGAGCCACATGATAAAGTCTAAATGGCTTAAATTAAAATTTCAGTATAGAGCTCAGTTCTTATATATTTTCTGTAAGAATCTTCTTTAAGAGACAAACTATAAATTCAGTCCAAGTGAGCTGAGAGGGTCTCTCTTGCTTGTAGACAAAAGGGCTTAATTAAAACACATTATCCCCTCGTGACTAAAAGTAAACTAAAAAGGAGATACTGTATTGAGTTCAGCTACCAGGGTAAATAAATTATTATATATAAAAACAAATCTGTTTGCTACCTTTAAATGTCTTTAATTGTCATAATTATAGCATGCCTATCTCAACACAGATGCATGTGATATATTCTTAGGAAAATTGCCACAACTGTTGATACTTATACTCAAGTGTTATATTTGTATGCTGTATACCATACACATATACATGAAATATATTTATACACACCTAACGAATGTCCTTAGCAAGACATCAATTATACAAATGTACAAACAAAATTATACGACTCTCTCACAATTCTGCTCGCATGCCAGGAGCCTTGAGATGGTGATCTCTGATATAATTACTGTCTCTTCTCCCGCAGCCTCCTGAGTGCATTGCTGGGTAGATTGATGGGATTAGGCAAGTCTGCTCTTGGTAACTTCATCTGTCTTTTGAGTTTTACCCATACTCTCTTATTCTGTCAGCCAACCTCCTCTATTTTCAACCATTATTTCTCCAGTACCTCTCCTGGTTGAAACCAAGCTATAAACAACTGTAGTCAATCAAGTGATAAAGCAGTCAGGTTATCTGTGCCAGTTTTTACAGGCTAAAACATATGAACCTTTCTATAAAGTTACTATTTGGGACTAAGAATAAGGCAGCTGAGGTAGCACTGCCTTTCCACTGAAAGGAAAGCTACAAGTTTTTCCTTTGCTTTTTGGGCTAAGCGCAGTGAATTACTTCAGCCTAGGAGGAGATGAGAAACAAAATTAGGAGAAAATGAGAAAATAAGCGATTTTAACTATTCAGGGGAAAGGGATAAGTAGGTTGAATATAGTCATCTCTCTCCTGTTCCATGCAAAGGATGCTGTGGGATGGACAGTGCAGGGAAATACTCGTCTAAGAGCATTTATGACAATGGAATGGGACTATCCTCTTTCTAAAACTCAGTTGGGCTTCAGTGGTGGGAAGTGGAGCAGATAGTGCAAGGAGAAGGAAGAGGAGATCACCCTACTGTTCAGACCTCGGTGACAATGAACTAAAGGTAATTTACATGTGGTTAATTACAAGTACACTCTACTGGAAATAAACAGTGGGTTGTTTTCCTAATGGAACATCAAAAGGTGCAATGAAAAATTATACCTTTTTCATTGTCTAAATGAAAGGAACTGGTTTCCAGACACAATTTCTTCAACAGCAAAGAAAACTTTCTGAAAGAAATTAAGATAGTAGTCTATAATCTAACTGCATTATTTAAAACATTTAATTTTACTATAATAAGAGGAAAGCTTACCAAAGGGTCATGAATTAACAGTGTTCTGATAAACATCAATTTAGAAAGGGAGGTATTATAAAATATATTCTCTTGGTTTCTAACATACTTTAAAAAATAATATGGATCATAGTGTGATGATATATAAATAAATGTATAATATGAATTATACAAATAAATGAAAGTTGCAGAAATAGATATCTCAGCTCTACTATTGTGACACATATTATAAGACCTTGATAAAAAAGTAGATTGAAGTCATCATATCATTTTGGGATTTATTAATGCATTTCTTAGTGTCATGTGTACATATACAGGAATTTATCTTATAAATTCAGATTGGCTATATATCTAAAGAGTTGATTTGATGTACTAAAACAAACTACACCTCTGTTTACTTCTTTTAATAGTGAAGTTAATAACAAATGTATGCTAAGTAATTTTACTTTAAAAAAAACTGAGTCACAGATAAATAGATTTTTGCAACTTATGTAACTATCTAATTTCTGCGCAGTGCCTAGAAGCTGCTACACACACCCCCAAACAGCATTTTACACCTACATTGATTAATAAGAGATGTCACTAAGGTATTACCCATGGTTCACAACAAACTTGGACAACAACCAAGTTTGAATGAACAAAAACACGATGTAGAAGAAAGAGAAGGAGATAGACTGGAGCCAGAAACATCGATGGCAGAAGCATAAAGATACCAGTCCTACCTTCAAGCAAACCCAAACCAATTTTTATTATTGAGAATATGAGCTGACAGAATAAACAGGGGCCAGGTACCTGGTGTCCTATTACTATAGACGCAGCTTCCATGTTAGAGTTTATTTCACATAGAAAACTGCAAATAAATAACGATAAGCCATCATAGCGTGTCTGATAATCTGTGACAACAATTCTAATGCTGTCATTGTAGCCACAGGAGAAACCTGCACGTACGGAGCCCTGACCCACTGAGCCTTTTATCTGCATGTGTACTCTCCACAGGCCAAGCAAGTAAAGGCCAAACGATAATTTACACATGAATCAACTTTCTTTGCAGCATAGGCACCAGAGACGTTTCTTTTCTCTGTTCCTGAGAGAAAGGCAGCCAGGTCTAAGCTTGTCTCACTAGAAATCATGCAAGTGAAACAGTGATTTGCAGGAAAATGGCAGATCAGCAAAGGGAAGCTGTTCTGAGTGCGTGATAAAAATGGCAGCCACAAAGGACTAGATGAATATTTAGTTTGAAAACAGGCCTGACAGGAACAATGAGTCTTTATCCTATTCAAAACAGGTAGTGTCATACAAACTGAAACGGAGATACAATCCTGATAGAAGATTACACAAGATACCTGGGTGGGTATCTTTAAAGACTTCAACCTTCATTTGAATAAACATAGACTTATGGAGCCTTTGCGTCTAGATCTGATTCAGAGTACATACAGTTACTTCACATGGATGACATACGGAGGGCATATTGCCCACTTTGATAATGAGAAATAAATTAGTCAGGATGATTAAAAAAAGGTTTGTTCATGAAAAACTGGGTACACATTTTATACCATGGAACTTGTAAAGAAAAAAAATGTATACAATGTATTTTTTCTTGACCCAGACCCTTCGGTGACCTCTTAGGTCAACTTTCACAAATTAAACTATCAAAATATTGCTATTGCCTTTCTTATAGGAACATATAATGAACAATACTTGTCCTGGCTCATTTAACAACGGAATGGAGACTTACTATTAAATTTGTGTTAATAGGCCATTCCAAAGATGATTATGTAATCTTCTAACAAATGACAGGTACTAACTAAATCAATAAAATTCATTTTTATTCCCTTATTACCACTTCTACAGCTTTGTGTTTGCCACATTCCATCTGTTTCCTGGAATGCCCACCTTCTTACTCAACAATGCATATCCCTGATTTTCTTTAAATTTGGTCCAAAACTCACTGTTCAGGACCCTTTACCTTAAAGCTCCAGTTTTGGCGTGGTGCTTAGATAGAGAAGACCATCAGTAAATGCTGCTAACTATGGACACGGACTCTCAATGCACAAGGATAGGCCAAAATCTTTAAAAATAGTTTTATTTATGAGTTGTAAATATAAGAAATTTGGCATAATTTGTGGTTCATAAAGGGAAATTTTGAATTTTTATTCCTTTAAGAGTCCAGAAATGGATCTGAAAACTCATACCACAATCCATATTCTAAGACAATTCCAAAAATAATAAGAGTTATGGGATTAAGCCATACCAGTTCTTGGTGATGAGTTGCATACATCAGAAATTCCGGCAGTGACAAGTTTCTCCTTCTACTTAATTGCTTCTCTCTGCCTTTTATAGTCTGAGTTTTTAACCCTTTCAACTGCTTCCCTTACTTCTTTTCTCCTTCTTCTGTCTTCCTCCTTTAGGTTGGAACCCTCTTTTGCCCTACCTCTCTTCTCAATTACCTATTCATTTCCCTACCTTCTCGCTGTTCAGTAGTTTTCAAAGACAAAATTAGCATTTTCCTTAAATTCTAAGCGGCTAATGGGTAAGAATCATACCTACCATTTTCACATATCTACAACCTCTTATAGTGCCTAAGGTAGTGTGAGCCATTTAGAATATTCTTAAGAACTCTCAACAAACTGGGTATAATGGGAATGTACTTCAACATAATTAAGGCTATATATGACAAGCCCACAGCTAACATCATACTCAATGGTGAAACACTGATACCTTTTCCTCTAAGACTAGGAACAAGACAAGGATGCCCACTCTCACCACGTCTAGTCAACGAGCATTGGAAGTCCTAGTCAGAGCAAGTAGGCAAGAAAAAGAAATAAAAGGCATCTAAACTGGAAAGAAAGAAGTAAAACTGTCTGTATTTTCAGATGACATGATATTATATATGGAAACTCTAAAGACTCCACCAAAAAACTATTAGAACTAAATAACAAATTCAGTAAAGTTGCAGGATACAAAATTAATATACAAAAATCAACTGAATTTATATACACTAACGACAAACTGTCAGAGAAATGAAGAAAATAATCTCATTTACAATAGCACCAAAAAGAATAAAATACTTAGGAATAAATTTAACCAGAGAGGCAACAGATCTACACACTAAAAACTATGAGACACCAATGAAAGAAACTGAAGATGACACAAATAAATAGAAAAATATTCTGTGTGCATGGATTGGAAGAATTTCTATTGTTAAAATGTCCATGCTACCCAAAGCAATCTAGAGATTCAAAGTAATCCCTAGCAAAATTCCAATGGCATTTTTCACAGAAATGGAACAAACAATCCTAAAATTTGTATGGAATCACAAAAGCCTGAAAAGCCACAGAAATCTTAAAAAAGAAGAACACAGCTGGAGGCATCATACTTCTTGATTTCAAACTATATTACAAAACTATAGTAATTAAAACAGCATGGTATTGGGATAAAAACAGACATGTAGACAAATGAAACAAAATAGAGAGCCCAGAAACAAACTCATGTATACATGGTCAATTAACTTTTGACAAAGGAGCCAAGAATATACAATGGGGAAAGGACAGTCTCTTCAATAAATGGTGTTGGGAAACTGGAAACTACTATTTTGAAGAGATATCTGTACTCTCATATTCGTTGCAGCATTATTCACAATAGCCAAGGCATAGAAACAACCTAGGTGTCAATCAATGGATGAATGGATCAAGAAAATGTGTTATATATATATACAATGAAATATTATTTAGCCTTAAAAAAGAAGGAAATCCTGTCATTTGCGGCAACATGGATGAACCTGGAGGGTATTATGCTAAGTGAAATAAGCCAGACAGAGAAACACAAATACTGCATGGTTTCACTTTTATATGAAATCTTAACAAAAAAAAAGTAGTTGAGTTGCCAGAGGCTGGGGGGTGGGGGATAGAGGGAGAGGTTGGTAAAAGGATACCCTCCCCGAAAAAAGAATACTCTTGAGAGATACCTACTGTTGGGGACTCTTAAGAAGACATTTTTAAAAGTCAAGCCACAATTTAACTAGTGATATTCATTGGCTTATTGAGCTAATTTATAGGTAAATTCATAAAACAGCTCTTGTATTCCTAAAAGTGAATTTCATGACCACTAGACATGACACCCTCAACTGTCATTTTTAGTGACTTCAGAGAGATAAAGTTTGGATGGTAAAGGAGGAGCGAAGAAAGACTGAATTAGAATGCTCATGATTTATACTTAATTTTATGAAATCTTTGATGGATAATCTCAATTACTAAATTTCTTTTTATATTAATGGTTTTTTCATAAGTAGGTTTAATGCTTTTTTTTCTGGTAAGAAAAAGTTACCCTAATTTGAAAAGTGATATAAAAATATGGTGTTGAGTTAATGCTATTTTATTTGTAAGGCATAAAGAACTATGATCTGTAAAAGTGAGGCAGATGCCTGTCCCGATATATAAGGATGACAAAAGAATGGGGATACGATGTTGGCTGACAGAAGCTTTTAAAAGCAATATGGGGTGGAAGAAATCAGGAGCTTTCTAAATACCATACAAAGCCAGACAGAGAAGAAAACGCAAATTTGAATCCATTTAATTCAATGCATTTAAGATGCTATTTAATAGTTTTTCGGGTTTTTTTTTTTGAGTTTTAGGAACAGGGGACAGCAGGAATATATAAACCTAGGGATATTCCCCAACTTCATTTCACTATGTATCCTGTTCTTCTTCCTCATTACATTTGGTAAGACCAGCTTCTTATCAAAGTCTTCTCTCCCTGTCTTATCATTCATCCTGTTCCCTCCTTATTGATCATCAGACCATGAAAGAGAAAACGGATAGCTTTACTGGCGTCAATATACAATGCAGACGTTGCATCTACTCAATCTACCAGGTCTGTCGATCTGCCATGGGGGAAACTGGACTGGCCTATAATTTGATGTTCACAAAAGCAAGCTGATAATTACACAGAAATTTGTGATACTCAAATGTTTGAATAATGATTTTGGCTTACACTGGTACTTTCTAAAGTATCTAAATTAAGTTGATAAGACTATAACTTTAAAAGTCATCCTAATTTGCATCTTTGAAGTAAAACACCAAATTTATCCCTTCCCAATTCTAGTTTTCCTTATTATTACTGTCTTCTCCATCACATAAAAAATGAAAATAAAAACCAGTCTGCCAAAGCAGATAACCTTGCTCCTTAGGGTTGTGAACACATGAAGAAAATATCCAGCACACAAGGTTACCTTTTTAAATGGTGATAAAATGCAACAATCAAAGGGTATGGTTTTCAGACAATTACACCATGACACTAAAATGGTAAAACCACTGTCATGGAAGTGAGAAGAACTAGTTAATATCTGGGAATATCGCTTCTTCATACCTGACTGACAAAAGGTACGAGAGGCTCTTTTTTCCAAGTGTGAATGGGGCTGACCGTAGAAAACCTATTTTTGCCAATGGTTACTCAGTTACTGAAAAATAAAAAGTATAAAACAGAGTTCCTAAATGTGTAAGGTAACATTAAGCTGTGGATTCTTAATAAAGTGTTATTAAAATTCTTTAATAGAGAAATTAAGGGGAAGAGAACTTGCTTTTCAAGTTAGGTGTCGGCTGCTATGCTGGGGTTATTGAAAAACTTTCCCCATCACAGTGGCAAACAGTTGATCTGCACACTTCTCATGAAATCTGCACCAGTCAAAAGTAGCTAAGTTCGAAGGTGTGCACAGCCCATGTTAGCCAATGGTGAGTTTTACACTCTGGTTATACACACTGTTGTTAGATCTTACATTCTAGTCAAATAACTTCTAGTTCACGTTAGAAGTCTCATGTGTTGGTAAAAGAGAAAATTTAAAGTCATGCACTTGCTATTTTTCTTTCTTACTCTGAATCCTCTCTCTGATCTCTAGAATATTTCCTTAAATAAATGTTTAAAGATAAACAGAGAGCACAGTTAAATGCCAAAATTTTACTTGCAATTTTCCTTCCCAAACCTAGTCCTCTCTTAGACTTCCTCATCTCAGTAAATGACACCACCCAGATGTTCATGAGAAAAAATCCAGGATCATCCTTCTTCCTTCCTATCCCCTCACGTCTCACGTCTAAACAATTAAGGCATGTTGGACACTTCTTCCTATCTCCACTACTACCATCATTCAAGCCACCATAATCTCCTGCCTCAGCTACTGCAATAGCTTCCTAAGTGGTCAGCTTACATTCTTGCTCCCTGATCAACCCCTTTGCTCACTATAGGGTAGATACTGTCACTCTCCAACTCGAGGACTCTGTACTTAGAACAGAATAGAGATTTGGGCCCTAGGTCTACAAGTCCCTGAGCAGTCTGCCCTTCCCTTTATCTTCTTGTTCTACACACTTCAGGAGCACTCGCCTTGTTTCTGTTCCTTTCTGCTTTCTCGGTTTCTGGAGAGTAAACCTGTGGATCTTCAAGGCTGAAGTAAATTCAGTAGCCTTTTTTGAGCGTAAAGACAATATACTTAGCGTAATTCAGGGCCACACACCATGTCTGTTAGTTCCACTGAGAAACGCCCTCAATGTTAGTAAGTCTAGGAAAACCCCATCAGATTATTTTAATTCCCACAAAACGAATATTCACACAGGAACAATTTAAAGCACAATTTCATTCTTTATTTGTTGTATTTAGTTATGTATAATGAGTAATGGAAGATAATAAACATAATATGTCTTGTACACTTCTAAGTATGTAAAAATTACGAGTTTAGAAAGGGACAGACGATTTTCTCAAGGACTATAGTCAGTTTTCCATTTATATACAAAAGTGCAATGGTGACCGTACACTTCACCATGCTGAAAAGTTCTACATGATGGTACTATTTAACCATTACAATTGTACTATTAATGGTACAATTTAGTTGTACAAATAATTATACTAAATTGTTTTCTCCCTAGGGTTTTGTAAAAGTGCTCTACAAGAGGAAAGTGATTTTCTTTTGGCTCCTCACAGGAGCATCCGGAATGCCACTGTTTCAGGACTTGCATTGTGATACACAAAATGCCGACACTGATTATACACTTGAAAATGATGAACTGTTTTCCTCATTAGTATGGGAAGCATTATAAACCCTTAAAACAAGATATTTTGCATAGATTTTACCCAACAGGACACTGGTAATTTCAAACCCTCCAGAATCTTGAAGAAGCCGAATTAGTCTAAGAAAATAAATGTAGACAGTCATTATTACTGCTATATCAATTGTTACTGGGTAATAATTGCCAATGACAATTTTACTATTAGTTTTGTAATCAACTAAAAAGTACAGAATATAAATAATCGTAATAGAGAAATAGAAAATAGCATTAAATATTTCTGTTATGTGAAGTAAAGAATAAAGATAAAAATTCAAATGTATAAAAGCAATTTTGGAAGACAAAGTGACCGAAAGTAGAATTACAGTATTATTTGAGAATTTGTTCTAAATGGCAAATAATGAGAGCTGAAGACTCATTGCCTTAAAAACCTTCATGTATAATTGAAACCCATCCCCAACATTTGATTAATAAAAGCAGGATTAACAACTCTAATGGGAAACTGAAAATACCATCAGACTTTATATGTCATCCAAAAATAAAGCAAAATTTGGTTTATAGAAAAAATTTTTGGATATGCAGTAGCTGTTTCTTTGCAGATTTTTTTCTTTTTTTGGTGAGGAAGATTTTCACTGAGCTAATATCTATGTCAATCTTCTTCTATTTTGTATGTGGGATGCCACCACAGCATGCCTTGATGAGTGCTGTGTAGGTCTGCACCCAGGATATGATCTGTGAACCCCGGGCTGCCAAAGCAGAGCACCTGAACTTAACCACTATGCCCTGGGCCAGCCCCTCTTTGCAGAATTTTTGAGGTGACTTCAAATTTTTCAAACAAGCTCTTTTACTGACTAAGAGACTCAAAGCTCAGGAAAAATACCATTTTAACATACTGACTTTTTATTTTTAGACTGATTGGTTTGTAGCTGAAATAAACGATCATTTAAACTTAAATTTTAAATAGGACAAAAGAAAAGAACTAGCTTGGAAAAAGATCAAGGGAGAAGGTAGAATGAAGAAAAATAGAAATGCTACAGATATACTAAAGCTTATTTATTTCAATGGAGAGAACTGGTAAATATGTAGGCACAGTAGTAACTGGCTAAGGAGATAGAACTTACAACTATACACAACTATGTACTGGGGCTTTGGTAGGGGAAAGGAAGAAAAAAAGAGGAAGACTGGCAGATGTTAGCTTAGGGCGAATCTTTGCCTGCAAAAAAAGAAAAAAAGAAAAAAGAAAAAAAGATGATGGGTAAGGAATACTTTAGAAAATAATAACCATAAAATTTAGTTTAGAACTAAACTGTGCTTAAATTTGAAGAGAATTAAAAAATCTTCTTATTTACACTTAAACTATCATTTGCAAGTATGATTTGGTCATTAGCTGTTATTAATCTTTAAATAATTTAGAAAACTATAGAAAATCAGCATCTGATTTGACTTTTTTTTTTTTTTTTTGTGAGGAAGCTTGGTCCTGAGCTAACATGTGTTGCCAATCTTCCTCTTTTTGCTTGAGGAAGATTGTCACTGAACTAACATCTGTGCCAATTGTCCTCTACTTTATGTGGGATGATGCCGCAGCATGGCTTGATGAGTGGTGCTAGGTCCATGCCTGGCACCTGAATCTGTGAACCCCAGGCCGCCAAAGCAGAGTGCACGAACTTAATCACTACGCCTCCTGGCCGGCCCCTGATTTGACTCTTTTAATTACACTAACAGAAGCCTAATGTTTGACTATGGAAGTTATCCTCAGTCTCTTTAATACTTCTTGGTTTACTTGTCATTTTAGCCACTGCAGAAATCATCCAAACCCAAATTCATTTTGTTCACTAATACCAATACACATGAAACATACTTGTCTCTAGATACTGAAGTGAAACACTTTTCTAGTATCACTTGATAAAGGAAAGGTTTTCAAAATTAAAAGAATACATTCATTTTCTTCTAGTTCCATTAAGTTTTTCTACTTTACACTCTGGATTTTATATATAGCCAGTAGACCCTACATTTCAAGTGGGAGGGAATTTTAAATGAAATAATTTAAAATGGGATGTTTTTAAGCAGCACTGCTCTCTGACACTGAAGGTTTTGTTTTGGGATACAGAATATAAAACCATTTCCTCAAGATACTTTGTGTTCGGCATAAAATATTTAAAATGTCTCATTTCCAAGAGATCTGGTGGGAGTTCATGACAGATGCGTTATTTCTTTCTCTTTTTTTAACAGCATTATTTTGTCTAATTAGCACTGATGATTTACCCATGGTGGTAAGAACTTATTGAGAGAAAAGAAAAGTAGACCGGCATCTTTAGAAAAAAGAACAAACTGGGATAAAATGGAAAAAAGGAATTTTTTTTAAAAAGGTATTTTGCAGCAAATGCCCACGAATAACCCACAGAGAGTTCATTTATTTATGCATCACCATATGATCAATCCGATTTTCTTTAGTCTCAAACAGAGAAAGCCTCGTACAAAGCATTCTCCAGGTGTTAGTTTAGATTTGTCATTATTTCCTATTTATAGACTCTGTCTAGTAAAAGAAGACAAATTACTGTAAGTGGGGGCAAATGTGATTAAATGAGTGCTCTGAAGATAAGAGGGTACATGGACAAGGGTCATTAACACAAGTGACCTCTCTTTGCCCAGACCATATTTTTATTTTGTGGATTAGAGAAAAACTACAAAGCAAGAATAATTTCTACTACATATATCCAAAGAGAAATATATCCCTTTTATCCTAATAAGCATTTTCATGCTTTTGCAGTGTTTTAATAACACAGTGATAGTGACAAAATACTCTCTGAGTATAGTAAGAACAATGTTGGAGAAATTATTCATCCTAAGGAGTCTAACTGGAAACACTGAAGAAACGTAGTTATAATCAGACTAGACATGCGGCCGGGAATGACAATTAGTGGACACCAAGATCATCAGAATCAAATGAAAAGTTGAAATTTGTAAAGTTTCAATTAAAACATCTACACTCTTTCTTTCACCTGATTGTAGCCCCATATGGCAAGGTCAGCCCTTTCAGTGAACAGACAGCTCGGTTGCCTCCAGTGTAGCTGTTATCTTCCTCAACAAGGGGAGACATTTGGCACAGCCTAAAGCTGGGGCATGAACCCTGGCTAAGCTTAAGACATTTATCTGACAGCATCAGCTGACACTCCACAAACACATTTGCTCTCCATGACCTCAGAGCATTCGTGATTAATCAAAAATGTATCTTGGATCTTGAGAACAAGCTACAACCAGGCACACACAAAAAAGAATATGCTCTCAATCTCGCTTATCGACTCAAGAGGTATATTGAATTTAGAAATAGCAAATAGAATAAAATGATCAATATGTTCTCACTCGTCCATGGAAGAGCAAACTTTATCCCTCAAGCAAAAGATATTGATCATGTAAATGTTTCAGAACTCCCTTCAAACTAAAGAATGCAAAATGCACATGGCTTACTGGGGGTGGGGAAGGGGGCCCTACCAAAAGGAGCTGTTGCTTTAACTTAAAAAAATCTATAGTTGAAGACATAAAGTGTATGCTCGTAGTGTGCTGTACTTTTAAAAACCTGTGTGTTCCACTTGAAACCTTCTTTTGGTAACATGTTGCCAAACGTTCTCAATAAAACATTAGAAAAGAGACTTTAAAACTTAATGAAGGAACATTATTTGTGCCGAGCAAACTCCCTGCCTCAATTTAAATGAGACACAGTTATAACATATCCCCTATGCACTGTTTACAACTTATAATTCATAATTTATGTCTCTCCGTTCAAACTCTCTATTTTCTGCAGTCATCTGCTAAGTAATATGATTAGCATGTGAATATTGTAATATTCTGCTTCCCAACACAGTATAATTGAGCATATTTTTATTTTCATTTGTACTTTTTACTTTCTAATAACAAAACTGAACTCTAATTAAAGCAATGGGAAACAGAAGTCATATGCCCCACCCTTGATAATACAAAAATGATTATTATTAAAAAAAAATCTCTACAATTCAACTTATTAAATCCCATTCTTGCTTGGTTACCCACTGGTTAGGTTACAGTTGTTCATGATCCTACGGCAGATCGTTCCACTAAAGAAAAACTACATGTCCTCGTCCCTGTTGGCATGGCAAACAAACTTTCATAGCATGTGCTCACTCTATAAAATGGTGGTACTAATTAGAAGATATAAACTCACGCTGAGACATGATATGAATCGGCTTTATGTATCTACTAAGCTCACAGCAGTACTAGATTTATACTGTTGTTGCTTTAAACTAACACTGCACAGAAAATTCAACTTCTAAATCTGTAAGATAAGAAAGCAAAAGTGATGGAGTTGAAAACACAAAGCCTCAGCCCCTCATTTTCGGTTTCACTTCTAAAATGTTTCCTGTGCACTTCGAGGTTGCCCAGCAATTCTCTCCCATATGTTTACCTAACTTAAATTCCTCAAACATGAATTGCAAGTACCAGATAGCACAGCTGTATGTTTTGACATCCATGGTGAAAATGAGCAGAAAATCTAACTGTTCCATATCAAGAAGTATTTTTACTAGTGCTAATGTGCCTTAAATACCTTGTTCCACAGATGAGTGGCCTGGCACCTGCTGCATGAGAAATAGCCAATTACTGTTCAGTGTCTCTAATTTTCTGATTCAATTAGCATGCTTCAGAGCTTTCCAGTTTAATTGCAAACTACTTCACAGTTAGCTCTCTGATTAATCATTGCCCATCTGCAAGCCATCGGAAAACTTAGTGGAACAAATTTGTGTACTTTGGAATGCTGGGAGCTTAGCAAATCAAACTTGTTTTGGTATATAAAGCTTTAATTTTGTTTGCCCTTTTCAGCTGCACTTGTAAGAAGCTCTGTACTGATTAAACAGGAAGTCCGGACAATAATATGCTACATTATGCATATAATTACTGTAAATACAACCGAGATTGTAGAAACATCATTTAAGGTTAGGCACTAACATGAATGGAGAAGGAGGTCAAGAAAACACATTTGGAATCAATTTCTTTCCATTATGACCCAATGTAAGTATCAAGGAAAAAAAAAGCTGTGTGACACCCAGTGATGTCATTACAGCACCTGTTCCCCTGAAGGCATTTTAAATTCTGGCTTTTCATGTATTCATAAAATCTTTCTTGTTATTTAATTAGTAGAGTACTAAGTTTTATAAGCTTTGTTTACAAAACATATATTAGGGATTTTAAAGCAAACTGGCACCACATTGTTTATGCTTCATTTTCCAAGCTTTCTTGCTGGTCCACTGAACGTATGAATGATAATGTCAGAAAACAAAACTGTTTTAAACGAGCTTTGGCTGGATTTTAGATTATATCTTAACCCATAATCATGACTTCTTCATTTCTGAAGAACGAAACATGAATTGCATATTTTGTTCACTCCTCTGAACAAATACCATGCAGGGGATTCTGCACTGTACGAGAGAAGAGGCTTCATAAAATGAACTTTAAAGTCCTTTCCAACTCTGAGTTTTTCTGGCTTACATTTTACAAAATTTGGAATTATTCTAACATAATTTTTAAAAAGCTTCTAAATACATCTCCTATGCAAGACCTTTTATTCCCAAGACTAACCTGTAAGCTCAGAGGGGCAGAGACTATGTAGCTCTCCACTGCATCTCTAGTGTCTCAGGGGGGTGTGCACATTTTTGGCGCTCAAATAATATTTTGGATGAAGGAAATGGAAGCGGTATGGGTTCTGAATTTTCCATGTCGTGTCACAATGCCAAGTTGGACACTGTGTTCTCCTTCTGTAACCTCAACAGGATGCAGTCATGTTATTGCATAAAGATGTTGACAAATATCATCATTCTATAAATATTTGGCTGAAAGAATAACACAGAGAGGAGAGTGCTTTGCTAATTATGATGTCCTGTAATGATTCGTTGTTAATGACAAATGACAAAAAGTAGAATTTTCCCATCTTTTATGAAGATCTTTAACAGGTTATGGAAATGTCTAAAAGCTGAAAGTTGAAACCAAACTGATAGCTCTAAAAATAACATTAAAGTCAGAAAATTGGTTTTTGGAAATTGCATGATGCAAAAAAGTTCACTTTAAAAATTTTACAGATGGTCAGAGATATTCAGTGTGGAGTGACTTTGTGACTCTCTTAACAGTCGACACACATGAGACCAAGATTCCATGAGCTTTTTAACAGTTCCTATTCTGTCTCTGTTAAGGGCTGTAAAACTCAACTGGGCAGACTTCAATCTTCTCTGAAGTTCACAGGCAGCCAATGTAAGAAATGCTGAGAAGGCGTAATCTGATCACAGCAGCTCAGGCAAGTGAGCAGGCATGCTGCCACATTCTGCTGCCCACGAGCAGGGAAGCATGGCTGGAATCCCCACTAAGATCAAATTACAAAATAATCAGGCTTTGTGGCCAGGCAGGCACGAGAGGCTATTGTGAGGTCATGACATAAATCAGGAACTAGCCTGGGCAAAATTGGGCAGTCAAAAATAACATTTTTTTGTACCACACTTATAGGGTGGTTCTCTGTGGAAAATAAACTGTTAATGATGTTCAGTGTTTTAATTCAGGAAAGGGCAAATGGCTCTCTCCACACAAGCTCCCACCAATTGAGCCTTATGTTTAGAGATAAGCAATTAAACCCCACACATCAAAGAAAAACAATGAGCTGTCCAAAATGGAATCTAGCCAAGGAGAGACCAAACTGGGCCTTGGTCCCTGTCCTGGGGTTCTCAGTCCTACCTCCACCTCTTACCCACTGTGTAGCCGGATGTCTGTGTGTATCACAGAGTAACGATGGAATAACTAAGTGGATCATGAATGAAAATGATTGCAAAGCACACTGAAAATTCTTAAAGGACCCAAATACGATTTGAGAGGGTAGCACATTTTGGGCCAAGAGAGCCACTTCCAGAAATAATCCCAGTATGCAAAAAGAGCAGACTATTCTTTGGGAAGCTAGCTCATATAGATGGCTCTCATATGGCACCACACCCTGGAGGATGATATTCTATAGAGAAGTGTTGACTTTTGTATCTGGTTCCCAAAGCTGAATCTACCATAGAAATTATATTTCAGTTCCTGAGAAGTTTCCAAATGATTGTCTGTGTTGTACTAAACATGAAAGACAACAAAATTATAGAATACAGTTAGCCTTTCAATAGAAGAAAAATATAAAAATCAGGGTGGATATTTCAGAGGAGGATAGCAGGACTCCCCCGGGAACCACCGTTTGGCAAACTTTTGCTGGGGCAACCATAATCGAGGTGGGCAGAAGAATGATTTCATAGACAATAAACAAACCAGCAAAACCCTAAATGAAGAGCAACCAAGGCTTTTTGGTAAACAATAGTAGCAGGCATACCAACAAATTAGTGACAAACCATTTTATAAGGACTTCTGACAGGGGCTTCAAAGAAGTACTTTTTAGGTGGTCCAGTGTGAACTGAGCACCACGTGCTGGTTTTCCACCTGTACTCCTGATGCACAGACGAATTATCATCAGTAATATCTTTCTTAGACATAAAAGCAATATACCTATTTGCATACTACAAATTCAAAGAGTATTTTTTAACTTTTAAAAGGCAAAATATAAGTTACTATGAAGTTCACAAGAACTTTTAAAAAATGAAAATAAAGGCACAAAGTAGTTGCTTTTAGATAGGGAATCGTACAAGAGATATGAAATTTAACATCTACTGTACTGTAAGCCTATATCCTATTGATAATTTAAAATTATAATTAGTGTTCTTGGGACCGAATGCTATACAGAAAACTAAATATGCACATATGTATGAGATGTGAGATGCTGCTGCAAGAGAGAAATACCCTATTTTTAAAGCAAAAAAATAAAAAAACCTACTGAAGTCTATCCTTTCATTTATATGTCTCATGTAAATTACACATAATTTTAAATCTTCAACACTTTGAAAATGGCCAGGTCTCATGGCACTTCTCCTTTATTATCGTCCATTTTCACTTGGCCATGGCAATAGAGACTTCTCTAGAGACAGCTAAGGATTAAAAACTACATACTTTGACTTGAACCAAGAAATGACCACTAGAAAAAATTAATTTTTATTTATATAATCTGGTAAAAAAATATATAATTTTTCTACTCTAAAGGCATTTTCTTATGCAGTAACACCACAAAAATAGCTTAAGTTTAAAATAGTGGATTTCCCATATGGTTAGTCCACAGCAAGATAAAGTTGTAAATGAGGGGACTATGTGAAGAAAACATAAAAATGCCTTAAGGGCACATACAAAAAATGTGATATTGCATGATTTACATACACAATTTTATTCCTCAAAATTCAAAGAGAAAAGCTTAATATGTAATAATTTAAAGTGTATTTCACATCAAATATTCCTGATTACGTATTTAACTCTAAAATGTATAACTCAATTTAGAGCATAATGTGGGAGAGGAGTTAGTAAGAATCTAACCTTTTGCATTTCTTGACTTTTTTGGGCTTGTGGTAATGTTGTATTTATAGAGATTCTACACTTTCAAATTTAAGTCTTGAAATGTCAGAAAAATCCCAAAGCTGAGATCTCACAGAAGGTGATTTTTAACAGTCCTTAAAAGTAAAGACTTTATGATCTTCTGACAACTGGAGCTTTCACATTTTAAGATTTTAAATTTTCAGTCCTAATATTACATAAGCATTTACACTGGTACACTTTTAAAGATTCCATCATCTTTGATAAACCTGGAAAGAAGAGGAAAATAAGAAAATAGAAAAAGTTGTGAAGTTCAAGAATATTATCTAAGTACAAATATAAAGAAGTCAATACTGAAAAAGTCTGCTGTAGTTAAAAGTGGTCTCTCAGGAGAATATATTTCCAACGTAAAAGAAATAACAACGTCCAGTTAATTTTTGATTACTTAGAGTAATATAAAAGGGAGATCTCCCAATATTTTGGAGCTGGAACTTGAATGAGGAAAGAGAGGCCCCTCTTAAATGACTTGCTCAAGAACACACGGCTAGTTAGTTTTAGAGTTCCATCTAGAATATACCAGGTCTCTTGTCTCCAAGTCGCTTTACCACTCCCATAGTTAAAATTTTCTACATAATTCTTGGAATTCATTTATTTTCAGTGTATCCTCCTACGGTCTGTGTGACCACAGGCAAGTCACAAACTCTCCAGTTTTCTCATCACTTTCAATGCAACAAATATTTTTCCATCACCTACTATGAGCCAGATGTAGAGATTATAGAGATAATAAGACATGAATTAGTCTTATTCTTGGGTATTTTATGGTTTAGTTGGGGGGAGAGGACTGGTAAACAAATATCATTAAAGACAATACTTAATTTGACTAGAAAGGCACCAAAGTCAAAGGCGACATTCAGTCTCTGATTACCAAGATTAAAGATAGGGTCTGGACTAAATGGTCTCTAAGTCTCTTTCTAAAAAAACCCGAATTTCATTTTTTCCCTCTACTCTTATTATTCCTTAGATGGACTTGTCAATAATTAGGTAATTGATAAGACCGAAATTTCTAAATATTGAAAGTAATTTCAGTGAAACACAATGACATGTTTATGAATAAATATGCGATGAACAAAGCCTTTTATGTGCAAATAAGTTTGTGAAGTTATGAGTTTCTTTGGTAAAGGCCTTTAATGTGTCCACATGCATTGTAACTCCCAGAGAAAAATTTAATATGCAATGTTTCCTTTTTTTATTATGAAAAAATTCCCCCCAAAGTAGGTTTTATTACTATCTCTATATCTTGGAATTAATATTCCAAGGAGCAGCTTGGGCAACGCTAGCCCCAGACTCCTGTAATATTCTGTCAACTAGTCTTCTCCACCAACCCACCCTACACACCCACTGGCTAGTTAATCCTCCTAAAATGTCTCTTTCATCTTTTTTCCCTGTTCAAAAACTTTCAGTGACTCTTTGTGGCCTATAAAGTCCAAACTCTTCAGATTCTCTACATGCTCCTTGTGCATTCTTCGTCAATTTCAGGCTCTATCATCTCAAGAGATGAACACAGTATGCAACCTCTGGCCTCATCCCCTGAACCACTTTTTATAAAACTGTTACTATCTTTTCTTTTTATTGGTATTTCTCTTTTATGTGTATATTTTATGCCTCTTTTGGCTACATTATGTAAGCTCACTGAGGCCAGGCACAGACCTTGCATGCCAGAATTTAGCACATTCTCTTGTACTTACTACCATTTTAAGCGATAGTAATGGTGAGACTATTAGTGACATGGTAAAAACCAGAGAAAAGAAAAGGACCTAAATCAGGGCGCTAAATGTTCAACTAAATACAAACTAAATACATAGTTCAATTACAAACTAAATACATAGTGGTTTACAAAAATATTACTCATTTTTTCCAAATGTCAAATGGTGACTGCTCAGGCAAGAGTTTTCAACTTTGATTGTTAACATATCCTAAATGTATAATATAATTGAAATATTTATTAAATATTGAAACTCCACTATTCAATATTTTCTTTCTTTAAATACTTTTAAATAGCTTCAGCTTCTTACACATAAAGGAACAGTTTCAGTTCCAAAGGAGATTTCTACCCTAATCAAGACATTTTAAATAAGGCGGGTGATCCACTAACAAGTATTTTAAAAGGTTATCTATTCTAATTAATAAATTTTACAAAAGTGCAAAGTACTTAAGATTTTTTAAATTTTAGACTATCGTGTAACTTTTTTTTGAACTTCTTCACAGTTGATTTGTGAAAAAACTGAAAAAACTTTTCAATGTTTCAACAACATTGAAAAAATGATTGTTACACAGTAACATTTGGCATTGAAATTATAAATTATTCTGAAATTCAGATATAATTTAACCTCAAGTGACACAAGGACTTAGTGACTTCTCACCTCATGAAACATTCTCATTTTTAGATATAAATTTTCCCCTTTTAGCAACTGAAAGAAACAGCTCATGAATAAGTTTTGATTAAGCAAAGAGGTTTTTTTTTTAAAGTAAGATATACATTTTTAACCACAGAGGAAAACTGACTCCTTTTAAAATACAAAAATAACATTGCCCTTCCTGAATATCTGAATATACAGTATTTACTTTTTAACACATTGTGTTATATTCAATAGTTTTTTAGTTCTTATAAATGTAATTAATTAATTATGTCTATTACTTGCATTAGTATGTGTATACTTTCTTCCCTTTTTTGCCCCTTACTGGAGGATTTGGAAGGTAGAAGCCATGACAGCAATGACCCTGTTGGTCTCTTCACCACCATACCCCAGGGCCTGGGACAGTTACTGGCACGTAAGTGAACACTCAATAAATATTTCTTAAATAAATGAATTGCTAGAACATATGCTCCATGAGGAAAAGGAATATATTTGACCAGTTTATTAGTTAAAAATCTGGCCTTTAGATTCAGATTTGTAATGTCTGAGTTCTGGTTGCACTACTTCATAGCTGTGAGGTCTCTGTAAACCTGTTTCCTCACCTGTGAAATGGAATAGTAATAGAATCTGCCTCATACTGTTATTGTGAGGATTAATTTACATAAACACTTGCACACAGGGAGCACTCAACACACAGTAGTGCTATTATCATCATCAACATCATCATTATCTCCTTCATTTGTCTCATTCGCCACTTACCTCCTGTTCCAAGCTTGTAGCATAGACTCAGTAAATATTTGTTAAGTGAAGAAATGCATCAATGAAGTGCGGCTGTATCTGCATACAGAAATAGGTTTGTGTCCCCTCAGCATACTTTTAGGCAAGATTCAGACAAAGAGCAATTCAAAAAAACAATGACTTTAAAAGTTAGCGTGACTGAATCACTCTTCTCTGAACCTGCTGTTTGGAGATCTAGTCACAAAGTCCTAGTCATTCTCTACTCCTTGGAGAGTAAGTGTTCTTTTTACATCCTTTTTGAACTTCTGGTAGTACCTAGCACAGAAGTTTGTATCATTTCTACTGAAAAAAAAAAAATCCTATTTAGCAACCAAGGCACATAAGGTAAAATCTGAAAACAAATGAACATGGATTATAGAATGGGTAAATGTTAGAATTCTCATAATATTTAACTGCATTATCTTAACAAATCCAGTTTGCAGCATTTATATTTCTTGCAATGTTGCTATACATTGAAGTGGCATAGTGAGAATCATTACTTCTACACTTTCTAACTTAAAACTGCAGTAAAAATTGCATAAATAGCAACTAAAGAGTTATATTTCTGTGAACTGCCTCATCTTAAGTGGACAACAAAAGTAAGTCTCAGATTGTGTGGCTTTGAAATATTTATTTTGTTAGTGCCTTAAATCATTTTAGATCTTAAATTCATGATACTTCTCATCAGAAATGCCCTATATTAAATACTACTGAGAAGTTTTCTAATTTATTTTGAGCTTCACTAGGGAAAGATGCTATCAGATTATAGAGTAGCCTTCTTATATTTAAGGCTTATATTAGTTCTTTTTTAATTTATAAAAATGACTATGAACTTTAGCAACAAAGAGTTTAGGTTTTCTTTATTAAGACAAGATGAATAGTGAATAATTATTTTAACTGGGTGAAGAAGAAAAGGAAAGAAGACTCAGACAAGGGTTAATCTCAAATTCCTCTATTTACTTGTGTACATTCTCTGTGAAATTATTCTGTTTCCACCGTATTTTCCAGGCTAAAGACAAAATTTAAAAGACCTATAAAATATCCATAAACCTTTATCCTCTTTATCACTCATCTCCCACGAATACACTGAAAGAAGAACTGCCGATCCTAAAAGCTGAAGTCAGAGGTTCTCACATGTTAGCGTGTACACGGCAGACTCATCAGGGGTACTTGTTAAAAATGGAGATGGGCACTCAGGATTTACTTCTCATCTCTTGGGGTGTGGCTCAGGAGTTGGAATGAGCGAATGTGTCAAGGTGAGAGGAAAGAAAACTACCCAGTATTTGTTCTTGTATCTAAAATCTAAAAACTTCCTTCTAGGTTCTTCTTTGCTTCTTTACCTCTTTTTACTTTCCCCAGGCTTGAATATGGGGCTCTAACTGCTTCTTAGACGCATTTCCAAACCTTTTGGGGATTCTAGAAATAAGCTCCTGCTGAAGGTGCCTGGTCATTTTTATACTGGACCAGGGCTGCTGAAATTCCAAACCTTAAACTTGAAAGGAATACTAAACAAACACCAATTCTAAAACACATATAACTCACTTTCCTCTAATATCACAATAATTGCTATAACGAATTAACTAACATGCGTTAGGCACTGAGCTAAGCACTTTACGTATGTTATCAGTTGCTTTCACGTACAAAAATCCCCAAACATGAATACTTCGCCAGAAGCAAGAAGGCCAGATGGTTCTGATTCTGACTTTGCTACTGATTTGTAATAAACTCTGACTTTTGATTCTTTAGCAACCAGGGATGAGTCTCTTAAAGATAAATGAAGGTTGCTGAAGTTGTTGGTGAGAGAAGACTCAGGTGTTCAAAGGATGCTCCTCTTTACCCAAGTCCAACTATAATCATGGGAGACTCCAACACTCCCAGAATGGGCTCTCCAATACTACGACCGCTCCACTCCTTGGTCTTCGGCGACCTTCTCCTCCACTCCTCTTCAGCTACCCAGTCCTTGATGTTTAACTCTGGTCCTGCAGCACTCTTCTGAAATAATAAATTTAGACATCCCCCAAATTTGACCACAACCTCCTATCACTTTAACCATCTTATTCAAATAATCTCCTTTTCCTACCTTAAGAAAAAATCTTATAGGGCTCCCTGTCCATTCATTCGCCTTTTTCCCTACGAGGCTTTTTCTGTTTTCACTTCCCTCCTTAAGTGCTTACAGTCCATGGTCCAATATTTCAATATATTTTCCTAAACTGCCTTGCCCCATTGTCCATTAAGTGCACTTGCCTGGAAAGCCCCAATGTTACTGGTTTCTGTCTGTCTAAAATTTGTGGTCCCTATATACAAATCATCATCAACACAACCAGGTCCTCAACAGTGGTGCTCAGCCATTGAACTATGTAATCCCAGACAACTCTGCAGATGTTATGATTTAAAGATTAAAAAAACAATAAAGGCACTAAAAGAAAATAAAAGAGAATTTATCTATAATTTTGGGGTGGGACTTAAGGCATGACAAGAAGACCAGAAACTACAGAAAAAATGATTGATGCTTTTAGCTCAATAAAAACTAAAAACTTCTGTATGGGAAAAAAATTCCATAAGCAAAATGAAAAGATAAAAGGCAAACTAGGCAAAATATACCACATATAACAAGGACTGTTATCCATCATTTATAAAGGACTCTGAGAAATCAATAAGGAAATGACAAAGATTCAATAGAAAAAAGACTGGTAATTCACAAGATAAATATAAATGGCTAATAATTATATAAAAATATGTTCAACCTTCCTGCTTATCAAATAAACATAAATTTAATTGAAGCGTTCTTGTAGATGGGCAATGATCAAAATAATTAACGACATTTTTACTTTTTCAGTATTCTTTGGACTTTTAACAGCATTTGACATTGCTGACCATCCCTCTGACACACAGCAGTCTCTTCCCCTGGCTTTCCTTCCTCTAATTTTTTCCCTAGTTTTCTGTTGGCTCCTTTGCAGCTTCTCAGAGACCTTGCTGCACAGCTACCACACACTGTGCTTCTCACTGAACATGTCCTCCTAGGGTGACTTCATCAGTCCTATCACTTGCAAATCTCTACCCATTGAGCATTAGTCAATATACCTAATAGCTTACTCATCATCTCTACTTGGGAGTCTTGTAAGCACCACAAACTCAGCAAGTGAAAATTGAATCCATCATTCTCCCACAAACATGCTCCTGTCTTCATTTTTTCTGTTAATGACAGAACATCCATACAATTGCCCAAACCAACAACCTGGGCACCAACCTTGATGTTTTCCATTCTACCACCAATCACTTCAGGTCATATCAACTCTCCTCACATCAAAATATTTCCCCCATCTCCACTGCCTCATCTACGTCATCATAATCTAATTAGTCTTGCTTTAGTCTTGTCATCCTCCGATACACTCCCCTTATCCCATCTAGAATGTTCTCTGAAAAATGCAAATCTAATCATATCATATTCCCTTTCTTAGAACACTTCTTTCCAATCAAGTTCTTTTACAACGTTGAGAAGTCTTTCCATGATCTGGCTCCTGCTTATCTCTCCAGCCTCATTTCCTTTTCCTACTCTACCCTCATACTCTACTCTCTAGCAATAGTGGACTTTCTTGGTCTTCAAATGTACCATAGATTCCCTGGTCTTTGTCTTTGCCTAGAACCTGGAAAACTATTGTCTGTGCCCCCACCCTGACTCCTTACATATAATTCTTCCCTCATCAATGAGAAATGGCTAACCCTTACATTTTTTAGGCCTTAGCTTTTTGAAAGCAAGGACTGTGTTTGTGGTTCTAAGAGTTGTGCCCTTAGCACCTAGTACAGAACTTGGCACAGAGCAGGCGCAGAGCAGCTGAACATAAGTGGACGAGTATTGTGTCAAAATGCATGGCACCACATGCCTTACTCTGGCATTGTGACAGGGTGAGGAATCATTAAAAGTTTTACTGTTACAGACTAGATTAGGCCAAACTGGTTCCCCATATTGCTAAGACCCAACATTCTCCCAGGTGTCTGCTCACATAACTAAAAAATAAAGATATTTATTTGGAGTCAAGCCAGTCCTTATACTCATTCTCTGCTTTTTCTTACCCTCAAGCCTGCAAAAAATGGATCAGAGGGGCTGGTCCTGTGGCCAAGTGGTTAAGTTCATGTGCTCTGCTTTGGTGGTCCAGGGTTTCTGCCGGTTCAGATCCTGGACGTGGACCTAGCACCACTCATCGGGCCATGCTGAGGTGACATCCCACATAGCACAACTAGAAGGACCTACAACTAGAATGTACAACTATGTACTGGGGGGCTTTGGGCAGAAGAAGAAGAAGAAGAAAAAAAGATTGGCAACATGTTAGCTGAGGTGCCAATCTAAAAAAAGAAAAAAAATGGATCAGAAATGTGATATCTGGTAGATACTGAAAATTCTTTATGCCCAAAAGCCCAAATTAAAAATCTTGCCCTAGAAAACTTATTTCCTCCCCTTGGGCTTGTATTGGTTAATGGTGTCACCAATCATCTACCTTACAAAAGTAGGAAGCACTCATCTCTCTTTCTCAACCTTTCCATCTAAGCAGCAGGTAAACTGTAGTCTCTGTTGCCTAGACACTTATTCCTTCCTCTCCCATCTTCATGGTAACCACTTTGATTTAGTTCTCATCATGTCCCCCCTGAATATACTAACTGGTCTCTTGTTAAATCTCTTCTACAAATCTATCCTCATACCACCACTACCAATCTGAACATGCTAGTCCCAAGCTTACAAACTTTCAATGGCTCACCACCTAGAGGATAAAGTCCAAATTACTCCTTAGCAGAACCCCCTCTATCTTATTGACCTCATTTCCTATAACTCCTCATCTTGTGGGTTCTTGTGCTCAGCCATACTAAATTTTTGCCATTCCCCAAACCTGTCATATTGTTCCATATTCTTTACCTGGGCATATGATCTTATTTTTCTCTGTAGAAAGCTCTATTTTTCTCTAGTCATTACTTCTGTAAATAGTTCAGATTTTACTTCCTGTAAAACCCCTCCCTAAACACTCAAGTTTAACTAGTGATTCCCCACTGTGGATTCATAGCACTTTGTATGTTTTTCTAGCGTAACACATCACATTGCTTTGTAATGATTATTTACATGCTGTTGTGGAGAATGCTAAATGTTCACGAAAACCTTTGCTAAAACAATTGTAACCAAGCACATGGATGCCCAACACATTACATTTCCTAGCATTTCCCGCAGTTAGGTGTGGCCACCTAAGTCCTTCCCAATGCAATGAGTGCGGGATTGATTTGTGTGATCTGTGGCTGGTGCCTTATGGAAGTGGGTATGACTCTTCCATGTGCTCATCTCCCCTTCCTGTGATCCAGAATATTGATGAAGCTGCAACCCAGCTGTGATCACGCAGATGACAATACTGCCTAGGTGATGGGAGAGAAACAGGATGGAAGGAACCTGGTTCCTGAACCTGGCTGTGTAAGGCAGAGCCATCTGCCCATGTGAAATGCTCATCTTGGACTGTTATGTGTGAGAGAAATCAACTTCTAAATCCTCTATGTATCTGGAGCTTTTACGTTAGAGCAGCTTAGCTTTACCTTAACTAATATAGGTCTTTTCCTCCTTTTGGTTTGTTTGTACCATAAGAGTAGAAGCTGGCTTATGGTTCTTTTTGTCTCCTTGTGACAAGCATATGGTACTTAACTAAAGGCTAGCTGAATGAACCTTGAAGATAAAATGGTACCTTGTCTATGCTCAGTCTTGTGGAAAGACCAGAGGCAAAGGGATAAGAAGAAACAAGACGATATGAGAAATGTTTCATGTAACCATCTCTGGATACCTTTGGAGACACCTAGGTCTACTGATAAAGGATCTGAGGACCCTTAAAGAAATAGAACTAGGAAAAGAGATCTAGAATCTGAGATCAAGCTAGAATGAAACACTGGTGACTTCTCCAAGAGAAAGGGAGTAAACGAGGACCATCAAATCCACCAGTAGCAGAAATAGCATTAAGTAATACCCATACCTACTGGATACTGCTCTATTTTCCCCAATGATAACTGAGCTTTATTGTTTTACTGTGTGTGGTAGCTAGTCTGGAAAGACAGGTACTTCCTCACCCCTACCCTTGTCTGTCCCCACCCCATGGCATGCTTCACAGTATTAATGCCCTTGTATAGCTTCCTTCCCTGGAATGTGGACTGGCCTCATGATTTTCTTTTTGAACACAGAATATGGTGGAAGTGACACTGCCTGACTTTTGAGGCTAGGTGATAAGTTTTGCAGCTATTGTCTGGGACTCTTAGAGTACTTACTTGCTTTTTGGATGCTCCCTCTTAGAACCCAACATATGCTGGAGGAAACCCAAGATACAGAGAGCTCATGTGTGGTGCTCCAGTAGGTAGCTCCAGCTGAACTCCCAGCCAATAGCTAGCATCAACTACCAGCCATGTGAACAAACTACTTGGGATGTGCAACTCAGTGACCTTTCAGATGACTCCAGCCCCAAGTGGAATTTGACTACAACCATATGAGAGATCCTAGGCAACAACCACTCAGCTGAGATCAGTCAACCCATGGAACCATGACAGATAATAATAAATTGTTTTAGGCCACTAAGTTTTTGGATGGTTTGTTATGCAGAAATAGATTACCAGAATTCTAAAACTGATATAAACCTGAGCCTTTGCATAATGTTGTGAAGACTTTTTGAGCATTACTTGGAAGTGGTTTGGGCTACTAAAGAACAATGCCTCACGAAAGCCAATGTAAAGCCTTACTTTTCTCTTAATGTTCTAGGTTTTGTTTCCTCAAGTTTTAAAATCATCATAAAAAATGATGATTGTTTGAGGGGGCTTTTTTCAAAAGCCTATTCTTCCTTCAATGTGCTTACTTCCTGGGTGGGAGACACAAAACTACTGTATAAACAACAAATAGACTGAGTTATGCTTAACCTCCTAAGAAAGCATAAGTTGGAGCGGAACATGGAGTCAAAAAGTAAGAGTAAACACATCAGAATGATATTTTGTAGTAATGCACAGATTGCAATTGGCAGCACTTATTGCTAAACAGATAGAGTTGGAATGTAGTCACTGTGGTATGCAATCAGAAGACACTGTCAAGACCTAGTCCAACCCCACACATTCGCCATCAAAACTGGATTATTCTCATTTAACCGTCTCTCGATCTATGTCACCTCTCCCCTACTATGGCTTGGGATAACTTTTCTCTGCAAAATCAATCATTTGCTTCCAGAGGAAAGCACCCTGAAGGCTTAGCAATCTTACAATAGGGCAACATTATCTGAATCCGGAAATAACTTAAAAACATATAAAGTTTGAATGCAAAAAGTTTAACTTCAAGTCCCAATTTCTATGCTTTCTTCTCTATCAACTTCCCCAGTGCCCAGTGTCCTAAAGCTGTTCTTGGGCTACTACTGCAATATCTTGACTTGTAGGAGTCTCCATGCATGAAATCTTTCCTGAACCTCCATTAAAACCTCCCTGTCCTGTGTCCCATTCTTTCAGTGATTCCACTAAATAACTAACTCAGCTATTTGAAGAAAAACTTAAGATGACTTTCACGGACAAGTCACATGGATTCTATGTCTGTACGTCTGCGCGCTCTATCCCCTCTCTTTATTTTCACTCTCATTGCCTGCATTTAAGCATCATTACGTTAGGCAGGGACTATAATATTGACCTTTGAACTTCATTTTCCATATCTTCAGCCTTTCTTTCTCAATATATTTTACTCACAGCCGCTAGATCAACCTTTCTGAAGTATAGTTCTGATAGTTCATTTCCTCCCTCACCAAAAATCTTTGACCCCCAGGGCTTAAAAATAAAAACTCAAACAAAAACAAACCCCTCCTTAGCCTACCATTTAATGTTCTCTGTCATCTCATTCCCACTTAACTCATAACTCTTTTCCTCATTCTGCATTCACACCCATGATGCATCTACCAAACTCCCTTCTTGCTGTTGTCAATGTTTATGTCATATCATCTATACTTCCAAGCCCCTACTCATGTTGACAATCCTAACTGAAATATTCTTCTTCCCTTCTACAGATCTTCAAATCCTACCCATCTTTTATGGTTCAGTCTAACGGACCTCCCCTCCTCAATCCTTGAATGTCTTGTTGGATTTTATAATTAGGTAGAATCACACCTTCTTCCAAATTTCTCTATTACTTATATCAAAATCTCCCTTATGACCCTTATATCTTTCTCCTTGAATTATTAAATTTATGAATTTTTATCTCCTTCCTACTGTCCTTTATTCTATGAAGAACAGGATACGCTGCACATGCAGGAAATGCTCAATAAATATTGTTGCATGGATGCAGATGTTATTATTCCATTATGTTACTCATTCTTGCTAATATTTACATTTTACCACTGGCTATAGAGAGACTAATGTATGGGGAATGCACTGATGAGAGAAAGGAGAGATTTTTTTGGTGGGAAAATAAGAATCAAAAATATTACAATGCGTGCCATGTACACAGCTCTCCTCTCTTCATGTTACTTTCTTATTTAAAAAAGACAAGTTTGTTTAGATCTTTCTGCTATATTGAGAAAAAGTATAATCTATCTCTCTGTTTTCACATTTATTTAATTCTTATTCAGCTTCATGTCTACTCTCTTTTCAAATCTTATACTACGAGATAGCTCGGTCTCATCTGTCCTAAAAACTATTGCTTCTTTCATTTGTTTGCTCTTCCTTTTGGGTTTTGATAATTTCTCTCTATCTCTCCCCTTTATAAACACTTGGGAGTTACCTTGTTTTGGTATATAGATCTGGCTTCCTTGTGCCAACAAGTAACCAACCACTTATCTTCTTTAAATCTTTTGTTCAAACTTTCCTTCTTATTAATGTAAGCTTGCTTAAGTCATTTTATGACATCATTATTTAAGCAGCTAAATAATCCTATAAACAACAAGCTGAATAAAAATCTCACCTCACGTATGACACCGAAACTTTATATTTTTTAATATGTTGCCTCACGTACAACTCCTTTCTACTTCCTATATAATTCTCTTGTTCAATTTTGCATTTGTGTGATGCCTGCATAATGAATTCAAACAATTAACTACCCAAATGAAAGTTTAATCTTTTGCTTTTAAATTAAAAAAAAATTTGTTTTATTTTTCCTTTTTCTCCCCAAAGCCCCCCACTACATAGTTGTGTATTCTAGTTGTGGGTCCATCTAGTTGTGGCATGTGGGATGCTGCGTCAGCACGGCCTGATGAGCGAGGCCATGTCTGCGCCCAGGATCTGAATCAGCAAAACCCTGGGCCACTGAAACGCAGCGCACAAACTTAACCACTTGGCCACGGGGCTGGCCCCTGAAAGTTTAATCTTAATGAAAAAAAATTTTTAACAAAAATAATGCAGGGAATTAATTTATAAATTACTTACATTGTTTCTTACTACTTCAGCACACCACATTTTCCCTGGTGGCACTGGCATAATGTAGCATTCTATGTTGTAACACGTAAAAAAATAAATTTTTCATTGAAATAAAACCCCTACTAAGCTGACAGGTTGAAACATATTTTATTTTTTTTATAGAAAAGTCTCAAGATCAGGTAGGGCTTTTTTTTTTTTTTTTGAGGAAGATGGGCCCTGAGCTAACATCTGTTGCCAATCTTCCTCTTTTATTTTTTTCTCCCCAAAGCCCCAGTACATAGTTGTATATCTAGCTGTAGGTCATTCTAGCTCTTCTATGTGGGACACTACCGCAGCATGGCTTGATGAGGAGAGTGTAGGTTAGCGCTCAGGATCCAAACCAGTGAACCCTGGGCCGCCAAAGTGGAGCGTGTGAACTTAACCACTTGGCCACGGAGCCAGTCCCTGAAACATATTTTAATATAGATATTTTAATTGCTCTTAATTAAAACCTTGCAGAGATTCTGCATTCATGTTCTATGAAAAGCTCAGACTCACATATTTAAAGAAGCAGCTTGCTTTAGGGCTTAACCATTTTAAAAAATGCCTCTAACACTAGGATCCCATATTACTTTAAAGACACAGTCTTAGACATATATTATTTTATAAAGTAATTTGCACTACATTCCTCAGAATGACCCTTGGAGTGATATTTCGGTAAGGGTGATTTTAAGAATTTGGAGGATGAATTGAAGGGCTCAGGGAGGTGAAATATGGATGTTTAGCACAAAAACCATATATGACTCATGTCAAGATGGAACTCAAGGTTTCTTGTTTCTAATTCTTTGTTGATTATCCTTGAATAGTAACTTTGCTTTCACTTATTTCCAAACTGGAAGCCAGAATATGCTTAGTTTACTAATTAATTCAAGAGACACTTTTAAAGTGCCTGCCTACTTTGTGCCAGGCACTGTTCCAGATGCTGGAGACGTATCTGAGCAAAACCCATAAGGCTTACACTCTAGTGGACGGCAGGGAGGCCAACAACAAACCATAAACATAACAAATCACCCAAACACGTTGAAGATTGCACTGCCAAAAAGCTACAGAAAAATAAAACAGAACAGAGAAGGGAAGGAGATGCAATTTTAAAGGAGACCATCAGGACAGGAATCAATTAAGAAGATGACATCTGAATAAAGACCTGAAGGTGACGAAGGGGTGATCCCTGTGGATATCTAAGTGTAGAATATTCTAGTAGAGGCCAGTGTAAAGAAGTTGAAATCAGTCATTCATTGTATGTCAGCCTCCGCTGATACGAGACATAATGTAGTCAAGGCAAAATTCTATAGATGAATACTCTAATATTTGTGATACTTCTTTTATTATATTCCATTTAACATTCATCCAATAAATATTTACAGACTACAAACCATATACTAGGCATTGAAGCAACAATGATGAAAAGATAGACACGGTTTTTATCCTTACGAAGCGACAGTTTAATGGAGGTAGGAGAGATAAGTAAATGGTTATCATACAGTAATACACACTGTGGTAGGGGTTGTGCACAGTGCCATGGGGCACAGGATAGGCGCACTCTCCCAGATTACAGGAGATGGGATTTTAGAGAGAAAACTACTGGAGATTAAATCTTTCATTTCTGCTTCCAACAGTATAGACGTCAGAACAGAATGTATAGAGACTCAAGTAAAAAATGCTTCACCTGTATTTAATCCTCACGACTACCTCACTATGAGGTAAGCCCCATTATTACTGTCATTTTATAGGTGAAAGAATGGAAGCACAGAGAGGTTAGGCAACTCTTCTGAGGTCACAAAGGTAGAAAGTGGCAGAGAAAGGATATGAACTCAGGCACTATGGCTCCTGTTGTCTTAGCCACTACCTTGCACAATCTTTGAGCAGTGTGCCTGTGTAATAATTTGTTAATGAATAAAGACCTCCAAGTATTTTCCAGCTGCTTATAGGTAAGGTTTGGTATGGACTGTCTGAATAGTTTGATTCTAGAATCAGCTTTTATCAGTATGACCTAGAATACAGAAAGTCTGTTTTTGTCTGAAAATCAAAATCAAATCATCTTGTTCATACTGGGGTATGAACTTCTGACACTGGTATTCACTTGCCCATTAATATAAAAAGTTTGCACCAGAAGCAGCTCTTTGGAATCCTCTCTCCTCCCTGGTTTTCTGACATTCTCACTAGATGAAGAACAGCCTCTTTTAATTTGAGTGCTGTCTACTGAGTGCAACAGATTTTGTCAAATGTCCAGAGTCCATAGATAAATGTTAAAAATCTGTCCTCCAGAGCCTCAGTCCTGCTCTCAGATCCTACCTTCAGAGACAGAAGTTGGCTTGGCTTTTGCTTAGAGTCAGTAAAAACATCAGGGATGTTCCGGACCAAATCACAAATTATGTGACTTCTTCCAGGCTACCAGAGAGTTGTCAGATGGCAACCATCCTGATTAGAACTGCACCAGTGACCTAGATGAAAAATCTGGAAGAGCTCTGAGCGGAGGCACCTGTGGGTGTAGGAGGGGGCTGTGGAGACTTGGAGAACTAGGTACTCGCTCTGCTGGATTTCTAAGAGCTGATGATTTCCCATTTTCATTATGCCCAGCTCCTTGACTAGTTAGACAACTGGAAATTCCAACTGGGGATTGCAAAAATTCTATCTGCTGAAGAAATAACCTTTTCTGACAATGATAAGTGACACAAATTCCAGTTGGAATTCTCATAAAGAGATAAACAACAGGAAGAACAATTGTATACGAAAACCTGGAAAGAGCAGGCCAGGGAATTAGAATCCTATCATTTTTAAGACCATGGATACTTTGCTAATAATATCCACGGCAGAAAGCCATTGAATGATTTAGCAAAAACTGTATGAATATTTATACAGCTCACATGTAGATATCTTTACTGTACAACTTGGTTATTTTCAGGTACGATGTACGTAACGTTAGATAACAGTGAAGCGTCATGTCTCATAAATCATTCTGAAGGCTGGATCCATCAAAACAGAATGTCCTAACAGCTTAACTGACTGGGTAGACATAGAATGTTTGAGAAAAGTCACATTCAGGTATAAATTTCAAACAGAGTAGGAAGAAGAAAGATTTTATCAACTGAATTTGGGGATAATGCTAGTTATAATGATAAAAAATAAAAAAATCAAATTAGGATGAAAGAAATTTGGCAAAAATGGTGATCAAAGATTAACACTAAACTGAAATGGACTGACACTGCTATTATGTGAGTGTTATGATCTCATGAGGTGGAAGGAATCATGGTCAATTTTCTATTTATAAAGAGAGCTCAACTTATTATCAACATCAAAAATACTGACCAGGTTTACAGAGATGGCAACAAAATTTACCAATTGTGATCAGCGATTTTCAGTTTTCTCTTTTAATCCCACGCTCCTCTCAAAGCAAATAAACGTCTCCATAATATATAAATAACACAACTTTTAAAATTAAGTTAATAAAAATATACAACAAAATATGTAACTGATACATCTAAGTACTATTATACTGGTCTGAACTTATACTGAGACATTAAAAAAATGTTCTCTTTCTCTGAAACCCTAGATTGCCTCTGAGAGATAAAGAATTCATAAATTTATAATGATAAGCAAATGAAAACACAGAGTAAACATTCTAGATGAAAATATGGCTCTCCTAACGAAAGGCTAAAAAACAAGAGAAATGTAATGTGCATTAGAATCATATTGTGGGGAATGTGTTTGTATCTAATCTAATGCTTGCATACATTATTCCAATGCTTTGGGAACAGAGTAACAATTGTAATTTTGCTCTGAATCAAAATAACAGAATCTGTCATTTGACATGTAGTGTCTGCACTTCCATTATTGTTCATACAATAATTGTATGCTTCTTTTTACTGTTATTTTGTGGCAGTTTATCTCTTTAAAAACGCTACTCAAACTATCTTCAGCAGGAATCTCAAAGTCAAAATCAGTTACTATGTCTCGGAAGATGTTTTCAGTACACCCATACATAAGCTTATGCATATCTGTTTTCATAAAATGTGATTCTTACATGCCTAGTGTGTTATTGCACCACAATTTGCATTGTTATAATAGGTTATTGATTGATTTTCAGTTTAAGGGACTAAGGTAGTATTTGGTAATGACTGAGAGCTACAAGTTTATTGCAAGCGCCCAAGGTTCACTCACCCCAAGCAATTTAGTCAATAACCAATTTTTATACTTCTATCTCCTTCAAAATTCCAAACCAATAATCCCTGTGTATTTTCTTTTAATTATTTCAGTATCAGACTAACATTTCCCATGGAAATCAATATGGGTGCGATCCATTAGCCAAAAATCTACAGTACTGCAATACAAACATATTAAAAATATTGATCTTGCAAAGCTACTGATGTTTTGATTGACTTTAATGTTTGTAAGCAGCAATAACAGAATTTCAATGACTGAAACAAACTTTTGATTAAAATTATAGATTTTTCTTGGGGAGGATTTGCTATTTTACTGGTTTAAAGCGTATCACATGGCTTACTTGCCTGCCATAAATGAGTGCAGTGGGATATACTTATCCAATTTCTTATTTGTAAATATTTTAGTCTATCATAGCTTACACATCTTTAATCTACTTTGAACTGCTCTGACATTTCAATTTCACTTCTTATTATACCATATAGTGAGGCCGAATTTTCAGACTGAGAGGGGTAGGAATTAAGAGCTCTAATCCTTCTTTTACTATTATGCAACCTTTGGGAAGGCATTTAACTCTCAGTTTAAACTCCCCAAATGTAAAATGGGATTAACTTTGGGAATCAGTGAACATTCTTATTATATTTTGAGATCAGTGGACAACAAAGACCATACCTTATATACACAAGAGATGATTTAACCCAAAATTTGTCCCTTAAAGAAAGCATAGAATTTTGCAGACGTTTAGCGAGCACTTAGCAATGCTCTCATTTTATGTATAAAGAGAATGAGCTCCCAAAAGGTCCAATGACAACCCAAGGAGGTTCTCAGAGGTCTTTCCTGACCACTCTATCCAAAATACACCGCCGCATCCCCAGCAGGTACTCTCTCACCCTTTAACCTGCTTAATTTTTATCCTAACACCACTATCTAAAAATATTAATAACAAAATAAATAAATAAATTTCTCTTCTAAAATTTAAGCTCTATGCAACAAAACTTTTGTTTATCCTTTCACTGCTAAATACCCAGAATCTAGAGTAGTGTCTGACATACAGGAGGACTCAGTAAATAATTTTGAATGAAGACGGAAGGAAGGAGCCAGAACTGCTAAGGGAAGGGGGTCGGGTTGGTGGGGGTAGAGAGGGCAAGGACTTGGTTCTCCTCACTCTCAGTCCAGTGCTGTTCTGAGGTTTCCCTCTTAATACGCTCCTTGACTTCCTGGGATTTCAGAGCTAAGTACCAAAGGCTAAAGAGACCCGTACCTATTGCATGTACTTTTGTCAAAGTTAAAGGATATTTTCAAGTTTATTTTAACTGTTTCATTATTTAATTATTAACCCTTCCCCTGGATTCTTTTTCTCCATTTGTTCGCTCTACCTTCCACCATGTTAAAATTGTAATAAATTCTCCACATTTTTACTTGTGACATTTCACTAGAATAAAGAAAAACATCAAGAGTTCAAACAACAAATAGAAACTAAAAATTATCCATTTATCAGCTGCTTATTCTACTTCTCCTCTAATCATCTCCATATATAGTCCTTCAGGGAAAGCACCAAGGAATAGCTTGCAAATCTGCTGGGACTTTAGCCTCCTCATAAATTCTATTAGCTTTCCCCCAAATTACCCTAACTACAGACACAATATATTTGTAAATATATAATGTAGCTCGAGAACAAATTCCCAGGCGCTCAAGGCTGCTGCCACCACAGACCTTCGAGAAGCGCCTCTGGGGCTGCTGCTCTGGGGTGGGTGCAGGGGAAGCGGTGCGTTCAGAACTACCAGATCTAGGTCAGAATCCCAACTCTCACACTTATAAACTTCGTGAACCTCGGTTTGTTCATCTGTAAAAAAGATCGTAACACTCACTACAAAGATGAACCGTGAGGAGTAAACGAGGCGATACACATAAAGTGAACGGCACACAGCAGGTGTGCAAACAGGGCTAGTTCCCTTCTTCCTGCACACATCAGTGAAAAAAAAATACCTCATAATGCTTCCCATTTCTTAGTACTATTTTTTTTAAGACTCACTTCTGTGAACAGGCTCACAAAATTGGAATCTGTGCAGAAGCTAAGACTGAAAAAGTGTTTAGATATTTATGTGGGATCACAAGTGGTTTTGGGGACTCAATAAGAGACAGATGGAAGGTAAAACTCTTTCAAAGAACTGAACAATGTGATCAAATAGTCAAAAAAAAAAAAAAAACTTTGGTGGCTGGAGAAGATACTCTATGCAAGTCCCAGCGGGCAAAGGGTGGAAGGTGATGTTGCATTCCGAGCGGGGCTAACAGCATTGCTGTCTTCCACGTGCCCTTACCACTGGCTATTCCATCTCTGTAAGTGCCCTAACATTCCCACCCTCCTGAATCCATTCTTAGAAACCACCTTCAGCTTCCTAAGAATCTACCCTTGATCTGCCCTTCAAAGCAGCTCCCTGTCGGCACCTCCATTCGATCATCCACTGAAATCCCTGAGAGCTACCGGTTGCTCTGGGGTTGCAAAGCTAGTGAGCGTCTGATGAGATCCCCTGGGGCTATCTAACGTACAGCAGCATTAGGCTAAGCTAGTCCTCCCCTTTCAGTGGCATCTTACTGTAGTGATGCCCACAAATAGTTTTAAGGAAGGTGAAGGACATCTGCTAGGGGATATGCAAATAACTGAAGACCAACAAAATACTAAACAGAACGACGAGTTTTCTTAAAGCCTTGTTTTTATTTCTAAAAATGAGGAGGACTATAGGTACGAGAGGATGGGAAAAGCCAGAATGCAAAAGGGAGAAAATGGTTCTATGATTTCTGCCCAAGCAAGCAGTGTGACTTGCAGTGATCTTACAAACCCAGCAACACTGATTCCTTGCCTCATCCTTAGCACGGCTGTTACTTTGACCCTGCAGTTCAAAGCCTGACTGAAATATACTCATGACTTAATTACACACCATGGTACCCCTGGAAGTGTGTCCCTTTTGCTCTCCAGGCCACTGTTAGAACCACCAGATATTCACTTTTTGTGAATCATACACTCCTTTGAGAATACAAAAAAAGCTACGATTCCCCTCTCCATAACTCCAAGTCAACACAGAATTTCAAAGGTTTATGGAACTTCCTGCAGCTCTTCTATGGATCTCCAGGCCCGAGGGTATTTAAGGATAATCGTTCTGAGTTGGAAAATACCGATGGATGCCCTCTCTCCTCACAGGATTGTACATACATAGTATGAAGACATCACTTATGGGTGAAGAGGGGAAGGAGAGAAGGGAGGCAAGTTTTAAATGGAAAGTGCTATTTTTCTTCAAGTTAGAAAGTATTCAGATGAAGGAAAAAGACCATTCAAATGCCAAGACTTGGATGTATGCAACATAAGTTGAATGCAGGCAAGTGGGAGATTGGATCAATTCCAAATACGAAATATTTCACTTCCTTGGGGGAAGCTAACAATAGGCCAAAACCTCAAAGCATATATGTAAACCATTTAATAGTTTAAAAGGTCCAATATTTTAATTTCTCAAGAAATTCTCAAACTTCTCAGAAATTTTAATAATGCAAACACCTTAAGCACAGAGAGCTAGCAGTTGTTGAGAAATATTTCAGGGACACACTAGAACATTTAAAACAGTTATCGAGCACTTGGAAGACACCGTCCTAATTTATAACTATTTTAAGGCACATAAGATTAGGGACTGAAACGTCCAGATATTATGCTTCTAAATTGTAGGGTAAAGCATTTGTCCTCTTTAACTGAAGACAAAAATTAAGGGAAAAATATACTTCATACGCTAGTTACCACCCCCTACCCACCCATATTCTTCAAATAAGCAACTATTGGTTAGAGAGAACAGAATAAAAGCCCTCAAAACTCAATTAAGCTGGCAGAGAAATGCTTAGTAATGTCAAAAGAGAGACTTGAACTCAAATAACTTTGCCATTGAGATTATTACTAAACTTTTTGGTGGGGGGGAGATTTTGGAAGCTCTCAATTTATAAGGTCCCCTTCCCACAAGCTGGCCTTAAAACGTTACATTACAAATGTGGCCAGAGAAACAGTTTGGCAATTCCTCAGCAGGTTAAACATAGAATTACTATAGGACCCAGCAATTTCACTCTTAGGTATATAACCAAGAGAACTGAAAACCGGTGTTCAAACAAAAACTTGTACATGCATATTTATAACAGCATTATTCATAATAGTCAAAAGTGGAAACAACCCAAATATCCACCAATTGATGAACGGAAAAACAAAATCTGGTATATTCATACAACAGAATATTATTTGGCTATGAAAAGGAATGAAGAACTGATACATGTTACAATATGGGTGAGCATTGATAACATCATGCTAAATGAAAGAAGCCAGACACAAGAAGCCACATATTGTATGATTCTATTTATAGGAAATGTCCACAATAGGCAAATCCATAGAGACACAGAGCAGATTAGTGGTTGTTAGGGGCTGAGGAGAAGGGCGAATGGATAGTGACTGCTTAATGGGTAGGGGTTTCTCTTGGGATTGATGAAGATGTTCTGAAATTAGATAGTGGTGATGGCTGCACAAAATTGTGAACATACTTTAAGTCACTGAATTGAATATTTTAAATGGTTACACTGGTGAATTTTCTGTTCTGTGAATTTTACTTTAATTAAAAAAATGTGGCCAGGGTTCTTTTTCATTTGATTTATTATAATGTTGGTGAAGAGAGACATTAGTGAAACAAATTCCTACTAAAATTAAAAATTGGCTATTACCATAGGTGGTTCTTTTAAAGTCATAAAGTTTCCATGACTGTTTGATTAGGCTGTGCCTCATTGAAGTGCGAAATTACTCAATCATCTGGATAGTCAAGAATATCATCATAGGTATATCTTCACAATTCTGGTGAAACAAGACAAAGTCAAATTGGAGAATAAATTTACTTTGCCCAAAATTCATTGGAAGCTGAGGAATTCTGCTTTGCTTTTAGATAAGTGAACAAAATCGTACTGAAATGTAGAGATATAATTGTCAAAAAAAAAAAAAGGACTTATTGCTTTATATTTACTCTTCTTTGTGTGCAAAAGCAGTCAGTTATTTTCTGCCTACAGGATACAACACGAAATCCACTTGCTAAGATTTGGGAAATTTGAAACGATGCAAGTTTACCAAACATTCATAATGCATCTAGTTACTTTACAGATGTACACCATAACCACTATATTAAACTTGATTTTTAAACATATTTTTATATTACATTTAATTTTTTAATTTAAAAAGTTCACTAATTTTTAGCATTTATTCTTTTTTAATACAAGCATTTAAGGGTATAAATTTCTCTTTTTAGTAATCTAGCTATACCAAAAAGTTTTTGTATTTTCATTATGGCTCAATTCTAGTATTTTCTAGATTTATTCTTTGATCTTTAAGTTATTTGGAGGGCTACTTCTTTAATCTTCTCTCCACTCTTTTACTCACTCCCCAACTTTTACTGTAAAAACATTTAAACCTATAGGAGTTGCGACAGGACAATGATTGCCCATACACCTTTCCTCTGCACTCCCTAATTGTTAACATTTTACCACATGTGCTTCATTGCTTTCATGTGCTTTTTTTTTCTGAACTATTTGACAGTTAGCTGCAAACAAAATAAATTATTTAACAACTGCACCTCAAGTATTTGTGTTTTCTGTCAAAGTCACAAGAGTCGTATTGGGTACATTATTATAGTCATCCACCTTTATAAAAGGTAGAATATGCATTGTAATAATTATCTTGACTTTTCTGTAAAATCTCTCACTATCCTCTAAGCACGATGAAGGCAGTTGACTTCTATTTCTTTGGTATGATAACATTCCAATTTCTGACTTTGAAATTGTTTTCCATCTTAAATGGTCTCTACACCTTCCAATTCAAATCTTCCCCTTTTCCCGTCTCATCTTCCACAGACACACCGCACATATTCATACATCCATTCTGTTAGCCTTGGAACAGTTAAGGCCTTGCTGTGTGTAACTCTCATCTGGGTAGTTATCTCCTGCTCTCATTTAAGTTTTAGTTGCATGATGCATTGCCTCAATGAGATCATAAGCTCCTCCAGGATAGGGTCTAGGCCTTTATAACCTCTATGGTTAGCAGATACTAAAATTCTTCCTCGACTTAACTGAAATCTTCATAACATGGTACTTGTTGAAGGAATGTAATGAATTGAAGATTATATACATTTACTTCTATTGCGTTATATGCGATAATGTGCTACAAACTCATACAAATTAACGCTATAGTCTGACAATTTACTTTTGTTTCATTGAATCTAACCTCATATTCTCCAGAAGAAAGAATTTTCACGCTGAAAGAGTTCTTACAGATTTAGTTCACTCATATATATATATGATTTTATATATATATATAATCACCAATCCTATAATTTTTCAAGCAGAGGAAACAGACCTACAGAAGTTAAATGATTGACTTAACATTGTAAAACTTTTAAAAAGCAAAACCAAAATTGGAGTTAAATGAGTTAATACATCTAAAGTACTTAGACCAGGGTGTGGTTGATATAGGAAGGGCTTAACAAATATAATTAACCTCAGAATCACGGTTTTTGGATGCCTCATTCAGCCCATCTTCCACTAAAATGCATTACTTCAGAATTCTACAGTAAAATAATAAAGACAAACTAATGGGGAGGATGTTATACGTTCTTTCATAAGCAAGAGATATATGACAGGAAATCAGGCAGAGGCAGTCGTCAGAACAGGCTTGATGACTCTTCCTTACTACAGGTTGCAAACTGGCTGCGTGGGGGCCTGATCTGAATGGTAGTTATTTTAATCGACCGATATAATAGCTTTAAAAACTTAAGTTTAACTATTAATCTCTCTAGATTTCAAATAAGAGAGATTTCAAACAAATACAGAGATTTCTGGCTTCTTTGGAAAAAGTGGAAAATTTGACAACATTGGACTTCCATTTCTGCATGCCACAAATCAGTTGGGGTTTGAATTTGTAACTTTTATCCTTTAGCCAAGGCCTTAATTATGATTAATATACACAACAATAATTTTGAATCATATAGTAAGAACTATAGTAGTTAGAAAATACTAAGTGATATTTGCTTGCTATACATAACTGCTAGCCATACCTAGGTAGCTATTTCCTAGGGTAGGAAAATGGATTGTTATAATAAAGATAAAAACAAAGGTGCTTGTAGTGTTTAAAGGGTTAATTAAAATTTAACCAGAAAATCCATTTGAAGAGAAGAACTCACTCTCAGAACTTGAGTTACAGAAGACACCACTGTATTTTTCTTTTATGGGAGATGCTGGTCCAATAACCTTGATTCATGTGTTAAATAAAAACAAATGACACAATTATATTTGGAACCATTTCTTTCTTAATTTAAATATAGCCCTTAAGATCTGAAAATATTTTAGTTAGCCTACATTTGACCAGAACTAAGCAGCTATAAGAAAAAAAATTAAACATAAAAATAGGTTACAACAGATTAAATATCCTCCCTCTGCCACCTTACACTTTTTGGTGCTAAAACATATGCTCTGCCACCTGCAGATAAAAGTCACACACTGAGAGTGTATATTCTGACAAGAATTACTAGTTTCAAGCGTGCCTAGTGATTTTGGACAGTAGCACTTAAGAAACCTTCAATCTGGCGGTTTTATCACAGTGCATTTTCTAAAGCATTCCTACAGTCTAAAGTTGTACAAGTTTTGGGATCTGACCTTTGGGAGAAAACAAAATAAAATGAAACAAAAAGAATCCCAGGGTAGCATTTTGACCCAAATTGTTCTATTTTTTTTTGTCAGATATATACTTTTTTTCTCCCCCATTTATTTTACATTTCAATGACAAGCAACCAAGGGTGATTTGTACTTTTGTATTTTCTGACAGAGTAAAACTCTCTGTTAAAAGATCAAGATAACTTCCATTCCTAGGCACACTGGGAAAATCTGTCATAGGAGTTAAAAATTACTGTTGCTCCATAAAGAATTTATTTTCCTATTTTTAGATTTCCTTTACCCTTGCTTACTTTTTTATTTTAATACTTCATCTTATTCCAAAAGGGTTTGTGGCTTACAAAAAGGAACCCAGGCAGAACTTCCAGTGATGGCAAGGGAAGAGGTTGGCAAATCATCTCCCCAAATACAACTATAAAAGACAGAATTGTCAAGTGCAAGCGTTTCAGCACTCTAGAAACCAACCAAAGGCAGACAACCAATTCAGAGGTGTTTATTCCTAAAAAACTGCTGAACTACAGGTAAGAACAGCGGTCATCTGTGGTGAGCAGCTCGGTAGGCATTGTAGTGCTTCCAAGGTGGGAAGGGCTGTAAAAACCTGCAGCTTCGCTGCTAGAGGGGCTGACTTGATTTGGAGTAGAAGGAGAAAAACATACGCCCAAAGGTGTTACCAGCAAATACAGCAAACTCGGTGGAAAACTAACCATAAAAGCCCATGGCCCTGCTAGACTGAGGCAGTGATCTCACCTGGGGTGAGGAGCAGACCAGTGGACTAGCCAGAAATTTAATAGGGAGATCCTGAAGTGGGAGAGCCATTGAGAGACCACATGAACCCCCAGCATATCTCTCCTGACTGGGAGGCTGAGCACAGGCATGGAAGTCCCAGGAAAGCCCAGTAGAAAACAAAAGCTTGGGGTAGACTTAAAAACTGCATGAACTTTGAATATACTCTGCAACTCACACACAGATCCATGCACAGAGCCCTGCTGGCTTGCGATGATTGAGCAAACACTCTGACCATTAAACTATGTAGGTGTGATCTCTAGGAAGCCGGACTAAAACAAAATAAAATAATAGGAATTAAAAAAACCCAAAAGAACAGAGATATCAGCATGTGCACCCTGAAGGCGAGACAGATTCTGCAGATTAAGTTCAGGCACTTCTAAAAACAAAACAAAAACCAATGAACAAACAAAAAAATAGCAGCAACAACAATAGTCCTCAAAGGAAATAAGTGAGAATCTAGAGTTGCTCTCACCACTCAACATGGCACAGGAAGTTATAGCCAGTGCAGTAAAGCAAGAAGAGAAATTAGTGTCATGCATATTGGAAAGGAAGATGTGAACTGTCTTTATTCATAGTTCTATACATAGGAGATCCTAAAGATTCTAAGTAAAAAAAATTCTAGAACTAATAAGTTTCAGTGAGGTCAGAGAAACAAAATCACTATGCAAAAATCAATTTTAAATTCTTTATACTAGCAACAAACAATTCAAAAATGAAATTAAGAATTCCACTTACAATAGCATCAAAAGGAGTAAAAACTTAAGAATATATTTAACAAAAGAAGTTCAAGAAACTAAAAAACACTGCTAAGAGAAATTACAGCCGACCTAAATAAAGAACAAAGTAGAAGAACTTATACTACCTAATTTCAAAATTTACTCT
This sequence comes from Equus przewalskii, assembly GCF_037783145.1. Lineage (NCBI taxonomy): Eukaryota > Metazoa > Chordata > Mammalia > Perissodactyla > Equidae > Equus > Equus przewalskii. The sequence goes on along the minus strand of NC_091843.1, from coordinate 73,758,914 downwards.
AAAGCTACAGCATTCAAAATGGCATGGTGCTGGAGTAACAAACAGACATATAGATCAATGGAACAGAAGGTAAAGTCTATTTATAAACCCTTACTTTATGCAGTTGATTTTTGAGAAAGGTTCAAGGCAATCCAATGGGGAAAGAATATTTTTTCAACAAATGGTGCTGGGAAAATGAACTTAGATACTTGCCACATACCATACATAAAAATCAACTCAAAATGAATCATACCTAAATGTAAGAGCTAATCTACAACAAAACATTGGAGATCATCTTTGTGACCCTGACTTTGGCAAAGATTTCTTAGATGTCTACAACACCAAAAAATATGACCCATAACAGAAAAATAATGATAAATTAAACCTCATTAAATTTTGAACTCATAAAAATTTCTGCTCTTCAAAAGATACCATTAAGAAAAGGAAAAGACAAGTCACAACCTGGGATAAAATATTTGTAAATCACATATCTGATAAGGGACTTGTATCCAAAATATATAAAGAACTCCTTTAACCCAATAAGAAGACAAACATCAGATTAAAAAATAGGCAAAAGAAATATAGACATTTCACCAAAGAAGACACACATATGGCTAATAAACACATGAAAACATATTCAACATCAAGTAGTCACTAAGGAAATGCAAATTAAAACCACAATAACACCACACACCTACTGGAATGACTACAATAAGAAAGACTGACCATACCAAGTATTGGTGGGGATGTGGAGAAACTGGAACTCTCATACTTTGCTGGTTTGAATGTAAAATGGTGTAGCCACTTTGAAAAAGTTTTGTAGTCTCTTAAAAAGCTAAACATAAACTTACCATATGACCAGCAATTCTACTCTTAAGTATACATTCAAGATAAATGGAAACATACATCTTGACTGATTCATTATGTGAGTGTTCATAGTAGCATTACACATAATAGCTCCAAATTGAAAATAATTCAAATATTTATCAACTGGTAAACGGATAAACAAAATGTGCTACAGTTGTCCCTCGGTTTTGTGGTGAATTGGTTCCAGGACCCCCGCAGATAACAAAATCCTCGGATGCTCAAGTCCCTTATATGAAATGGCACAGTATTTGCATATAACCTAGGCACATCCTACCATATACTTTATCTCTAGATTACTTATTACACCTAATACAATGTAAATGCTATGTAAATAGTTGTTAAAATGTATTGTTCAGAGGATAATGACAAGAAAAACACTCTGTACATGTTCAGTACAGACATCACCATTGCAGGCCTTTTGATCTGTGGTTGGTTGAAGCTGTGAATGTGGAACTTGTGGATACAGATGGCTGATTGTATATCCATACAATGGAATACTATTCAGCAATAAAAAGGAGTGAATTATTGACACATGCTACAATATGGCTGAACCTCACAAACACTGTACGCAAAAGAAGCCAGACATAGAAGACCACATATTGTATGATTCCATTTATATGACGCTTGCAGAAAAGGCAAATCTAATGGAGACAGTAGATCATGGGTTGTCTGGGGCTGCAGGAGGGAGCAGGACTGACTGCAAATGGGCAGAAAGAAACTTTTGGGGATGATGGAAATATTCTAAAATTGAATTGTGGTGATGGTTGCACAACAATAAATTTGCCAAAACATTACTTAATTGCACCCTTACAATGGATTTATTTTATAGTATGTACATCCTACTTCAATAATGCTATTAAAAAATAAACACAACATAAAATTAAACAAAAGTACAAAAACATTTGAAGAAGTCAAAGCAAAAGTAAAAATGGACAAGAAAATAATGAATGGCATCAGTCCTAGTTAGTTGCTACAGATGAGACGCAAATTTAGCTCTAAGCTTCCAAATGGCTAAAGCTAGGAGGGGAATACAAAGGGTATGTCAGTGGTTCCCAAACTTGGGGAACCACTGGAGATTACCCGGGGATCTTTGAAGAAGGCTGATTCCTGGCTCCCACCCTACACATTCTGATTGAACTGTAATAGGGAAGAGGCCTTGGCAGCTCAGATAGCGTTCTTGTGGAGCAAAGTTTGGGAACCACTGGAATAACATACTATAAGATTTTCATTGTCCATAAGATAAAAAGAAATACTTGTTTGGGGAAGAACTGACTTCTGGCAAGGATTTCTCCTCTGGGTTCTCCTAAGAGAAGACCTCATAAGATATACTGGGTTACTGTCTCTAAATCAGTCACTCTTGGCCCATGGTGGGCCCTGAATGGGTTACAAGGGTGCAGAAATAGTGATCCCTCAGTCTTCAGGGCAGCCAAGGGGACCAGAGGCAGCTGGAGTCGCTGTGCCTGTGGCCTCCAGCCTTGAGCTCTCTCCTCCATCCATACCAGGATACTGAACAAGTATTCTATTTTTGTAATATGTGGCAAAAACCAAAAAGCACTTTGTCTAAAAGATACCCATAACAGCTGTAACAGGGAGTTTTATATAATTGTTTCTTTTAACAAACTGATTACACAGCAGAGAATTCAATTCAGTTAAAACACTTCCGCAAAAGTATATGGCTACAAAACCCACCTGAACTCCTCCTTTTAGGTGGCACTTATGTTAATGAATTTATTTATGAACGAGGTCACCTTATTTACCAGGCAGCCAAGTTTGGCGAAAGGAGCTGGCTGTGCTGCCCAATGACTTCTCCCCAATGTCTCAGAAACTGTGAAAGGCCTTATGATGCCCACCTCTCCAAATTCACTTCTTTACATGTAATTTTTAAGCTTGCTGTAAGCACAATGTAAATTACGTTGCGTAAGACAAGCTTGTAGCATATTCATGTTATTTATGAGAGACTGACCTTAGATTAAAAAAAAGTTATAGTTAATCTTTAGTCCAAACCTTCCCCTCCACCTCCATTTTAAGTTAATTCCACGCACAGTGACTGTTTGTAATGTGTGTCACTGAGGGGCATTAAGATCCTACTGTTCAAAACCTTGGGGGGGCATGAAATTTCAGGTAAAATTGCTGGTACAGAGGCCAACCAATATGGGGTAAGGCTTATGGCTCCATATATTCTCCTGGTCACCTGCAACCCTTAGTCAGGAGACTATTCCTCGTGGAGTTTTCCCAGCAAATATGACTTTGAGGAGATAGCCTTGATAAGTACATTAGTTAATCTTTATGGTTCTCTACCCCATTAGTCCCCACTATACCAGAGTTACACCAACTACAGACAGTAAAATCATCTTACATATTAATTTCCCATATGACACATCAGATTCCTGCATCAAGAGCTGCTGTTTTAAATCAAAAAGTTAGGTTCTTGCCTATATACCCACAATATTCCATTTAACTATAAAGAAATTCTATTCTTCCCCTAATGAATTTTTATTATCTATAAAAATGAACCAAGAGGATTTTACTCTACTTATATGAATATTGCTATCACTTTTGTTTACCCTGAAAATGAAAGAATAAAAGTCTATGAATACACTTGTACTTCTAAAATGTATAATCAAAAGAGGATTTCAGAGAAAAGTACAAATGTGAGGATAGAAAAAGGGAAAAAGTTGTACATGAATCTTCAGTACTTATGGATAAAACATAAGCAAAAATTACAGCTAAAAGTTTTTAAAAATGCACCTTTAAGTCTGTTTATTAATTTAAAATTTATCCCAAATACAGCACTGCATTCTGCTGCAATCCCCTTAAGTGATCTTGTTAAATTTTGTCACAACATGTGTTACTGTAGTTCTACGCTTTTACCTTTGCACTTTGTAGTGTGTAGCAGAGCAACATAATTAACCACTGCTAGGTAGTGTTTACGTTAGTTCTCAAAAGGTTAAGAAGCTGATTATAGCTAAAACCAGCTTTGCCTGAGGCTTCAGGGGCTCTGTGTAATCAAATTAGACAAGCAGGGCACAGTGTCACCTAACACAAACCAGTGGCACTTTCTTCTTTGCTCTGACCCTTTTCCCCCTTTTTTATTAGAGGAACAACTCATGCTTTGCGTTTTTACCAGATAATTTTAAAAGACTTGTTTCTAATAAACTTGGTATGCAATCTCATAAGATGTCCACCTGTTTAAAAGTAATGAGAGCAAGTCGAGAAAATTTTGAAAAAAAATTCTGAAAAAAAAATCTTGCTTGTTAAAAAAGAAATCTAGATTTCGAGAGATTGAGATGTTTCAAAGAATGTATTTTCTTAAAAGGCAGGTGACAACATGATCACATGTACATGATATTATGGACATGTCCTAGATTTAAACAGACTGTCAGTTTTGCTCTGCAGAAAACCATAAAATGGTTTATCTGCTTCCAAGAGAACTCAGAGAACTTGATAAACCTGATAGATAAGGTATTAGCAGTTCTAAGAAACCATGGGTAACCCACTCTGCTGTTATGGCTCATCCTCTTTCCATCTGTACTCTTTGAAGTCAGGCAAAGTGAACTGTATAATGGATGCATTTAAGGAGGAGGTTTAACAAGGTAAGAGCAAACCATCCCTACTTCAGAGACTCCCTTTCCACAAGGTTCTATATTAAATGCAGTAAGAGGTATTAGTCAAATCAAAAATCTTGCTACCTTTGAGCCTAAAGGGAACAAAAGCATGAACGCTAAAGAGAGACGAAAAAAGAAAAGCAATGGCAAATTTAAATAAACATCTAGAATCTCGTTCTGAACAAAATTTATGAATCACTGTTAAAATAATAGGTAACATTTGTTACAACTTTATCTTCCTATATTTGACTTTGAACTTTTGGCTCCAATTCTACATATTTGCTACTTTGCTTGAAATACAGAAGCAAAATGAATGTAAATATCCTACAAATGAGTGATCAGGAGAAAATGAGTTTTGCTAATGATTTATTCTGGGCAATAAAATCAAAACTTGTTATTTTAATTGATTAAGTCATAAAGAGATCCTGGAGAAGTCAAATCTTGCTATTTGCACAGTCAGACAATTTCTGCTAATCCAGCAGTACTTAACAAATTCACATGTGGTTAGCTTGTCTTGCCATAGCTGTATATCACATTTCTGTGCTGCAAGCTGTGCAAAAAAAAATCAATATGCCAAGTTTAACAAAAGGACAGGAAACATGATGTTCTCCTATATTTTCAATGAACCTCAAATGACTCTGCTGCTCACCCTCGGTACAATTTATGGCAGAGAAATGTATTCTTCAATGGAAAAAAACCTACAATGGCATGAATTATATAAATTCAGAGCTGAAGTTCTGCCTTATCCGATAACAATTTATTTAGAAGATTCTGATATTGTGATTCAACGTGCAGAGTACGATCAGCCATTCACAAGGCATTTTTTTCTTGATGAAGGCTAGCATATGTTCTTTAGACCAAAGAAATATATACTGTTTATTAATGGTAATACTTTGATGTATGTATTTAATTTAGGTTTTGGAGACTTTTTTCAAATGTCTTGTCTCACATGTGAAACATAGGATGAGATGGTACCTATTGAGCAAATGCTTTAAATTATAACACTAAGAAAAAAAAATCCCAGTGGATCCTGAGCTATTGCATTGGTTAATTGATTTTAGATTTTTACATCTTCTTTTACTGCTGCAGAAGTACATTATGTGTTGAAGTAGATCAGGATGAAAATGTTAAGAATGAGGTAGGAGTGGTCATGACCAATAGGTCAGCACAGAGCAGTGCCACTTCTGCCTTCTCAACTCAGCCATGTGGAACTAAGAGTGGCAAAACAACCAGTAAGTTGGACTTCAGCCAAAGGATTCAGAACTGTTGCCACTGTTGCTTTCTTTCTTTCCTTTTTGAGTAAAAAAAGAATTGGCTTTAGGAATCTTCAAAAGGGCCATGCACACAGAAAAATAAGAAAGCTGAACAAACCACACAGACAGAGGAATTTACTTAAACATATGGAAAATTCTTTAGTAATTTCTCTTCATTCCACTGAGCAGCAGTAAATGGATTAATAGCACTTAGCTGGGGAAGAGCATGTTAGTGATCTGTACTGAAGGTATAAACAAGACACACTCAGAGAATCACACTTATTTCTAACTTTCTATTAACATGTTATATTTATAAGACAAATTACATTCATAGATTAATATACCACTGAATAGGCAGAAAGTTCCTAATCAGAAAATAAAGTAATGATTTTAAGTGTTGAGTAATATTAATATTGCTATAAATGATCATTTCAGTATAATTCATATACTTATTTCAAAATAGAGGATATAACATGGCTCAGAATAGTAATAAGAAGTTTTTGTATGAATATTTAGGCAGAATACTAGAGCTTGGGGAAAAAACATACCAAGTTATACAAATCATAATTTAAACGTACATTAAAGTAGACTCTTCAAAGTCTGCAACTACAGTTGATGGTCATATACAATCCTCAGATAGTTGCAGGCCCTAGTACATAATCAATCTACTCCCAGGAAATGAGACAGCTAACAATTTTGGAAAATGCTTATTATTTTAACAACAACAAAAAAGGGTCTGCACATTTTTCTTCTGGGTAGTGGTTTATTACTGAGAAAAACTACTTTAATATGTTACTGATTTTAGGTTTAAGTGGCATTTCAAATTATTTTCCCACATTTTTCATCTTTATAGATTTTACGTTTTCTAGCTTTTGCTCACCTCTCTAAAGGCTCTTTGGTAGTACCTCTTCCCTCTTCACTGGAAAACACCTATTAATGAGATTTCCCTAGCACTGTATTGCCAATAAAGCAAATCTACGGATCCACTTCTGATGTAAATGCCTGGTCCCTCTTCTGGAGGCAGCAGTGCCGGTTCTCTCCTGGATGTCTTCTGTAGACATCCAGTCACTTCTGTAAGCTCAAATGGAGGGGCTCACCTTCACTTTTTCTAGTCCTACTTCATTTCCCCAGCATCACTGGGATCTTCACTTCTTGTCTGCCCACACTGGACATTTCTTCATAGCTTTTATACATCTCAAAATGGTGGAATCTTCACAAATGTATCCTGAGTTTTCTAGTATGGCTGTTATCTACAGGCCAGAATAAATCAGCTGCTGCAAGCGGCAACATGGGTCTGTTTGAATTCTTAGGCTATGGAGTGGCTATTTAATTCTGACTGAATTAAAGCACTAGAAGAGAATCTCAGAGCTGGAACGGATCATGGAAATCATCTACCTAATTACCCAATATTTAAAATGATGAGAGACCCACAGAAATTCAATAACTGGCCCAAAGCCATATAGTGGTTAGTGATTCTCATCATTCTGTACTCACATTGTGCTGCAATTATTATGCTCCTTAAAATAGAATTGGGGAGAACCATCAATAAATTTCCTAGAGATAAGATTTCTACCACTTTCAATGAACATATTCCTTCTGTTTCTACTGTTGAACCTTCCATGCACTTTTTCATCATATCTTTAATGTGACTCCTGGGTCTTTTTCTTCCCTGATCCTCCCTTTCTTATCTGTCTGTTAAAAGATGTGTACAAAGGCTATCTTGTTCACAAGCTGCTGTGGCCACATTATTTTCCTATAGACACTGCTCATTAAGTATCTTTCCTAAGTCAAACTGAACCTTTCTAAAAGTCTGTCTACCATCTATCTCCAATAAACTAAAATTCTAAATCTCATTTTCTTACCTGTTTTGTTCCCTTCCCTTAAGTAATGCAGATACAAAATCCTTCGGTTTCTATTTTTAGCACTCTCAAAATTCATTTGGGTTCCTACTATTTAAAAAAGCTTCCTTTCTCATTTTTCTTATGCTCACTTTTCTGAGCATTTTAGAGTAGCTTCCTTTCTCTCTCAACCTTCAACACTAGAAGAGATGTGCATTATTGTGCTGTTTACCCTTAACTCCTCAGGCCATCATGCCTTTCCCCTTTAAAATCCCTTCAAGATACCCACTTATGAGCATTTCTCTGCAAAATTCGTCTAATTACTGGGCATGATATTGCCTACTGCCATCACTTAATCTTCAAGTCTATTTCTTCATATCTTTTAATTTTAGAAACACAGAACCTTAGAATTGAAATAAATATTAAATATTCTTAAGTCCCATCCCTAATAAATGTAAGAATTCCATCTATCAAATTCTTGAAAAGTGGTCACTGAGTCTTTGCTTGTATGCTTCAAAAGACAGACAGCTCACTAGTTTACAATGCAGCCCATTCCATTTTTCAAACAATACAATCATTATATTGAGTCTATTCAATTTCCATAATCCACAATCAAAGCCTTTGTCATAAAGCATTCAGAACGTCATATATGGTTCGCGGTTGAGAATAGCTAAGTCATTAAGTTTTCTGCGAGTTCCTTTGGCGTCATAACTTTAAGATCTAAATGCCATCTACTAGATCTCAAGACATGCTCCTCCCTCCCCGACCCCTCCCCAGTGATACTGAATACCTACCACCAACTGTACTAAATTATTCATGGAAAAAAATTTCAAATTTTTATCTGGGCCATTAAAAGAAAAACTGGGAAGCTGAGGGCCTACAATGGAGGAAAGAAAGTCTCTTCAACAAATGGTGCTGGGAAAACTGGACAGCCACATGTAGAAGAATGAAAATCAACCATTCTTTTTCACTATTTACTAAAATAAACTCAAAATGGATCAAAGACCTAAAGATTAGGCCTGAAACAATAAATCTTCTAGAAGAGAATATCGGCAGTACACTCTTTGACATCAGCTTCAAAAGAATCTTTTTGGACACCATAACCCCTCACATGAGGGAAACAATAGAAAGAATAAACAAATGGGACTTCATCAGGCTAAAGAGCTTCTTCAAGGCAAGGGAAAACAGGATTGAAACAAAAAAACAGCCCACTAATTGGGAAAAAATATTCACAAGTTATTTATCCGACAAAGGGTTAATCTCCGTAATATACAAAGAACTCACACAACTCAACAATAAAAAATCAAAATAACCCAATTACAAAATGGGCAGGGGACATGAACAGACATGTCTCCAAAGAAGATATACGGATGGCCAATAGACACATGAAAAGATGCTCATCATCACTAATCATCAGGGAAATGCAAATCAAAACTACACAAAGATATCACCTTACACCTGTTAGAATGGCAAAAATATCCAACACCAAGAGTGACAAATGTTGGAGAGGCTGTGGAGAAAAGGGAACCCTCATACACTGTTGGTGGGAATGCAAACTGGTGCAGCCACTATGGAAAACAGTATGGAGATTCCTCAAAAAGTTAAGAATAGAAATACCTTATGACCCAGCCATCCCACTACTGGGTATATATCCTAAGAACCTGAAATCAGCAATTCCAGAAGTTCCATGCACCCCTATCTTCATTGCAGCATTATTCACAATAGCCAAGTTATGGAACCAACCTAAGTGCCCAGCAACTGATGACTGGATAAAGAAGTTGTGGTATATATATACAATGGAATACTACTCAGCCATAAAAAAGGACAAAGTTGTCCCATTCACAACAACATGGATAGACCTTGAGAGTATTATGTTGAGTGAAATAAGCCAAACAGAAAAAGACAAACTCTGTATGACTCCACTCATAGGTGGTAGTTAACATATGGACAAAGAGAACTGATTGGTGGTTGCCAGGGGAAAGAGGGGTGGGGGGAGGGCACTAGGGGTGAAGTGGTGTACCTACAACATGACTAATAATAATGTACAACTGTAATTTCACAAGGATGTTAACTTTTATAACCTTAATAAAATAAATAAATAAATATTAAAAAAAAAAAAGAAAAACTGGGAATCTTCAGCTGATGCTAGTTCTGCAATTTCGAAGAAACCAGCCTGCAAAAGACTTTAGTACCAAGGCAGCTACTTGGTTCTGAGTACAAGACAAGCTCAGGCTTCAATATACTAACTTTCACATAGCTGGAACACCATATATCCATGAAACTTTATTTCTCTTACTAGAAATAAAGCATGTGCTTCCAAGAACTACATTTCAGGCATTTATGATGGACAATCACGTTTTAGATTTCTTCCTTTTAACTTCATGGATTTACAGGGCCAAATACCAGACTCATCTTTTAATTTTTCATTTTATGATGCCTAACTAAATTGGTAGGTATATATGTATAATCTTACCTACATGTGTATGTTATTCTTTTGAAATAAACATAATGAAGAACATTATGTGAACACAGCCTAAGCCCCTGTGGAAAAAGGCATAATTTTGGGAAAGGTGAATAAATAAATAAATATGGTCTAATTTTAGTGGCAAAATCTTGAAATTAAGCAAACAATCTTGGAATTAAGCTAACTCCCTGGACTGATTTAACTTTGGGATTTGTTTAAAGGGTAGTTGTTAATTTGATAGCTCTGGAAAAGGGGAAGCGGAGGGGTGGAACCCAGCGAGGCCGCTCTGTAAGAGGAACGGCTGTTAGGGTGCAGCGGCTGGCTACAGTAATAGCTGGGAACCATAAGTGTTACAGGCTTTGAAGTCTGTTCAGCTTTGATGTCGTACTCTCATACTTAATCGTAAGATAGTATGGAAGAGAAAAAAAGAAGACTTTCCAGTACTGTCCTTGGTGTCATTGCTCAGGAAATCCTAGCATGAAAAAGACTGGTGTCTGGATGAACTTTAAGGATCTCTGGGCTGCTCTTCATTTTAAAAAGTTTTCAATTATTGATGCTATAATTAAAATTATTTGTTACTTTGGGGCAAGCACATGGATATGCAAAAACATTCTTAAATTTGCTATTAGCATATGTTAATCAATCAATCAATAAGGAAACAGGTATTAATGATGATTTTGGGTTGTCATTATGCTAAGTATTACTTAGAACAAGTTCTATATAAGTGGTTGCCAATCTTGAGGAACTTATTAGCTGAGGACTGATAACCCGGCTTGGAAGGAGCCTTAGACATCGCCTAGTCCAAGACTGAGGCCCAGAAAAGCTGGCTTGTTTTGGAAACAAAAGATGAAATAGCCAAATACACACATACATAGACATACATTAAATAAACGACGACCAATAAACAGTATGTTGAAATGAAGACATAAAGAGCATCTTGTGAGTTCCTGGCTAGAAAAAAATTATGGAAATTTCATGTTTGGGCAGAGCATTGTTTCCCTAACTTCAGTTACTTGTGGAACACTTCTATACATTTTGCTATGTGCACAAAAATATCCAGTATTTTCTTTACATAAACTCACTTTTCCATTTGCTTATTATTCCATAAACAATAATTCCATTAAATGCGTTTCATGTGTTATTCATACCTTTTTCTATTACATATTAGAATAAACAAATAACTACTAAAATAAAAAGCAGTTCACTCACGAACCACCAGTGGTATGCACATAATTCACCGAGATGGAGGACTCAAGGAAAGAATATATCCTAATTATTTCTTGTTGTACTTAAATGAGAACTATGATTTTTAAGTCTGTACTCTAAGTATTTAGATGTCTGTGTGTCCAGTGACCTCAGATAACCTGAATTTAAAATGTTCTTTTCTTTTCTTTGGGGTCGTGTGGTTTGATGCTTCCTGCATTAAAACTTTGTTTAGTTACTGGAACTTGCCCCAGCTTACTTTACGGATAATAAATAATCTACAGTTAAAAAAAAATCTCTAACATATATGATAGTTTGAGACCAAGGTGGTAACATAAAAAGATGAAAGGGAAAAATTTCCTTTTGACTCTTTCTTAATAGTGCTGTCTTACTGCCTATTGTTTTAAAAGAAAACGAAAACTTTTTAGCTTTTCTAGGTAGAAAGAAACTACAGAAACATCTTACAGGCATGACTTTAAGGGGAAAAGGAAAAGAATGATTAAAGTTCTACGGCATTCCTCTTGTTTATGTGTCGTATCACGTAATGAGATGAGGAAGAATCCAGAGTCAGATACTGGCAGAGAGGGGTTAACTTCACCTCCTGAAAACAAAAGGTTATTCCTCTGTTAAATTCTTATCCTTTAAGTGCATTAGACTTGACTGTAAACATAAACAAAAGCCACTGGTGGGCAATTAAATTTGAAGAAGTGGCCCATAAAAAGTGGAATATCCAGCATGTATTAGAATCAGTTACACAACATCTGATTTAATAGTTAGATTTTAAGCGTTCCTCTTATAATACATGTTAAATGGTCTCAACAAATCATATTCCGTAATGTAGCAAAATGACAATTTCAATGTAGTCTAAGGCTTGTAGGACAAGAACATTAAAGCAAATTAATCTGTAATCCTTTATCTACATTAAAAGGTTGAAAATCTGCAGGCATTTGTAACAAGAACTTTAAAATGAATTTGCCATTCCCAAAGTCATCTCACTAGACAGGAAAGAGGAACTTGGCATGTGACCAATAAATTATGAGAGAGCAACACCTCGGGGTTAGAGGGCAGGATGACTTCAACAAATCTCACCAGCTAGGGCAACAGATTAAGCTGGGGGAGAGGATGCCCTACAACCTTAACCTGTTAATACCTTTAAATTCTTAAGAATGACCTCTAGTCTGCTCTTTCATATTAGTTGTTAGTTACACTAATTACAGCTTAACTGGTATTGTTGCTACCAGTTTTCCCTCAAAAGACATGTAGAGAAAGGTTATCTCTAATAGCTTCAAATAACTTCAGCCAAATTCTGCTGTGCACATTAGGAGCACTTACCTCCAGTTTTCAATGGGTCATTTATAGACATCAAAGGAAAGACACTAAAAGCAATGTGTGTTTGTGGATTCTATAAAGCATTTCATATAGGAAGCTGTAAAAATAAGAACAGTAACTTCTCCTGTGACTACAACTCTAGAATAGTTTAAAACAAGGTCATTTATTTTTATGTTTATTTTCAACATATAGGGGCTGGTGATTTCAAATATAAGGAGCTAGTTATACCTTGACCATGCTAGTGAAGTAAAAATACTTAGCCCATGAAATCCTCTCAAAATTTATGGTTTTTAGAAAGGGCTAATGAAATTTCTATCATGATCTTTTAGAACCATTTTAAGTTCAACATTTACATTGATGTTAACCTAACATTATATGGAACTGTGCACAGATTCCAAAGCCCATTTACAAAGATTCAAATACCATCTGTGAAGCTGCAGTAAATTATCCTGTAACATTAATCTTTAAACTAGGCACTAAATCAGAACAGAAACATACCAAAGAGATTTAAAGCAAGAGAGTCATAACTGAATTATCGAGATTAATGTAAATAGTTTTACACATAAGAGCTGCAGGTTCTCAATATCAATTTTTCCTTTGAAAGAAACATAAAAAATTACTTCTAAATCTTAAAAATAAATTACTAATATCTAATTGACACCAATGTTTTTTGTACATACAAAAAGAACTGTGGAAATGATGGCTGAACCGCACTGTTAACCTAAGTGTACTCTGAGTTAAGAAATACAATAAAAAAATTTTGATTTTATAAAATAGACACATTAGGGAATGACTATTAATGTTACACAAAGAAACTTTGTTTTACAAAAGGGAATCTGTAAACCAAACCCAGTGCTCTTAAAAGATGTTGACCAACAGAATTTTGAGTTAAATGAAACTCTGGGAAAATGAAGACAGATAATTAGAGTACTATGTATCATCAACTCCAAAATGCCATTGATTTTAAGATTATCATTACTCCATGTACCACTTAGAAAGAAAAAACATTGCCAATTAAGCTATGCCATAATGCTTTCTTATCTCTCTGACTGCAAGATATATTCAAACTTTAGGTAGTTAAAATTGCATTTTGTAATCGATGAAATACAATATTTTATAATAAATTGACTTGCCTATCAATATATTTAATGAACAAGTAGTTTCTGTGAGAGCAATCAGTTTTGAAATATAGTCACCAGGTGATATTATATAATTTTACTATATACAAAGCACTGAGAGGACACTGACCACGTAGTCTATCATCTCCGAGGATAGAAGAAGAGGAGGGGCAGCTGATACATTAGTGATTTCAGTTTGCTTGACTAATTTATTGATTAACTAATATCCCCACTTCTTTCCAAGGATTTAAGGCAGATGACAAGAAGATCACATAAATAAAATAATTAGGAAAATAAGAAACAGAAAACTAGAACTCGGGAAAAGAACAAAAGCAAGCAGACTGTAAGAACCTATATTATTTCAATTAAATATAAGAATAATTTATGAATAACAAAATAGATCCTAGATTTTTATTTTTCACTACAATTTAAAAAATAAAGCATAACATACTTACCTGTGAGAACTGAGGGATAATTTTGCCTGAAATATAGGACCTTGCTAATCCCAAAGAATTTCTATACAACAGGTTATTACAACCTACTATTATGTGTTAAAAGATAGATATCAAATGAAAGTATGACCAAAAAAGAAACCAAAAACTGGGAAAAATAACCCGAAAATATCAGCAGCTCTCCCTTGAAAAGATTATTTTGGTTGTACCAAGAGATACAGTAGGATTAGTATGAAGAACTAGTGGACTAAGTCTGTGTATGTTCAAATGTTAAAACTGGTCTATGACAGATGCTATTAAGCTATCTTAGGCTATAGGTGGGAAAATGAGCGGGCGCCACTCCACGACTCAACGGTATTGACTGGAATGAATACTCTTGCAAGTAAATCCTCCACAGAGAGGAACTCAGGCTTCATGCAGTAATCAGTGAACACAGCAAAACTGACGCAGGGCATCGTGCAAACATTTAGATCTATTTCAGAATCACAAACTCGAATAAAGTTTGCTGATGGATCAGTTCAAGTGTTTAAAATGTAGGATCTTCTTGTATTTAGTTATCCCACATTTTTTCTTCTCTCTGCATCAGATAACAGAAGCATCTGATTGTGGCACATACATTAAATTTTCCAAGAAACTAGAGAAACTGATACAAGGACAACTGTGGTGGACACATCCAAAACCCTTCTTTGCGGAATCATTCTTCTTCAACTCACGTAGTCTTTGTTGGGCTGTCAATTATAATGTTATGCCCCAGCCCCAAACCCCTCATAGATATGGCTGGCCCTGGCTGGCCAATCACAGCCAGTCCTACGCTTCAATCTCTTTGGCTTCAGTGACTAGTTCAGAGATCAACATAGGACCCAAGCAGGGCCAATCAAATTTTCACATGATTCTTATTTGGATGTTAGAGCCTTTTCTCTGGGATAATGCTGAATAGAAGATGCTGCAACTGCTTGTAGCTACCCTCTCTGAATGTGTGAAGAAAGCCCTGTCTGCAAGAAAGAAAAATTAGGTCATTAGGCAAAGAAAAGTAGAGAAGGAGATGGAGGGAGAGTCTTGATAACAAGAGTTTGAGTCCTGATGTCTAGCAGTACCAGAAGCAGATCTACGCTTTTTTTTTTTCATTTACATGAGTCAACAAATTACTTTTTTTTGTAAGCAGCTTGCATCAGAGTTATGTATCTTACAATGAAGAGAGTCTGTGCTAACTCAGTAAGTGAAAAGGTTATTCTCTTTTTTAACTTCTATAAAACGTGAGACTGATATTCATGTGCACATATTTGAATCTGTAAAATAACTATACAGTAAACCTTAATAGCGGCATTTTAAAATGTTAATAGATGTTTAAGGGCAAGAAGTTTCTCGATTATCCATGTAAGTGCTATAGATAACTAAAAAGGGTAGGCAATCCAAAGTAATTCATATTCAGTTTTCTAATACTTCAAAATAATGAAGGGGGGAGGGAAGTAGGAGAGGAGAAGGAATTTATTCTCCTGATTATGTTTTCCTAGGCATAATTAAAAGTAGTTTGCATTTGCTGAGAACACACAAGTTTGGCATTGGGAAAAACTGGCACAGAAATGTACTGGGAAACAAGAGAAATCAAGGCTAAGATCACAGTTTTGTTGTAGATATTGGCCTGAATAAACAATCCACTCATAACAATTGAGAGCTAGGTGTAGCTCTTTCTCTCGGGTAAGAAAGCAGAAGGCATTGGACAACAAATGCTTTTCCAGAATGACTTTTCATGTTGCTTAAACTATAACATGTAAACCACTTTAAGAACTGACTGGAAAATAACTGTCATCTGGCATTACGATTTGTATGAGCTATATTCCACCTCAAGGGGAGTTATAAAGAACTCCAATAAAAATATCTCAGTGTTCTCAAAGTAGTTACTTATCTTCCATTTTCTAAATTTACTTATTAAATTTCAACATAATTAACTTTTAGAAACTTTTAAGTTATTAGGCTATCCACTTTCTGGCTATTCTCTGTTGGTGGTAAGGATCTGAAAAGGCAATTGCTCAGTGGAATGCACCCAACACGAGTTGGCTACCTTAAGCAGAACTCTCACAATTATTCACCTAACAACTGTTTTATTATACACACTTGGGGGGATTTTCAGAAGTAATATATATTCATAGGAAATAGATCAGTGCTGGATCCTAATAGATTTTTGGCCTGTCTTCAAAACAAAATTTGTCTGCTGAAATAACTTATGCTAAAAACTGTCACTCAGTTTTTAAAGACAAAGCATGGGTATCTCATGCGTTTATTGATGGGTTCTGACATTGGTGAGTTTGCATGATTTGAGAAAAAAATTTAATTTTATTCAAATCCTACAATGATACTAAGGACTCATTTTAGAAAGCATTGTAAGGATTACTCTATGTGTTAAAGCATTTCAACGTTCATGGATGGAAGTAACATTGGACTTAATGATAACTAAAGATAGATAGATTTTTAATTTTACAAAAAGAGTATTATTAGGCACTGCATTGTTCTTTATGCTTTAAGTACTTTTCAATAATTCTTATGAAGGTTTTTTTTGATTCTTAGAATGACTCTGTATAGGAGTATGTTATATCAATCATTTTTATTTCATATGTGAACAAAACACAAATTAATTATTTATCTTAAGTCAATTGTTTGGTATGCAAATTTACTGAAAACTAGTCTATCTCTAGCATCATGCTAGATACTGTCTTGCATGGTGAGCTGTGGGCAGAGACAGTATGATTGGGTTCTGTGGTTAGAAACCAAATAGGGTTTCTTTTTTTGAGGAAGATTAGCCCTGAGCTAACATCTGCTGCCAATCCTCCTCTTTTTGCTGAGGAAGACTGGCCCTGAGCTAACATCTGTGCCTATCTGCCTCTACTTTATATGTGGGACACCTGCCACAGCATGTCTTGATAAGTGGTGTCTAGATCTGTGGCTGGGATCTGAATGAGAGAACCCTGGGCCTCTGAAGGGGAGCACGCAAACTTAACTGCTATGCCACTAGGCTGGCCCTAAACAGGGTTCCTAATCAGATTTTTTTTGTAAACAAAGACAGCTAGGTTATGACTTAGACACTGTCTTTGGTGCCTAATGGCTTTTTTCAATTACCAAACTCTTCCCAATGTTTCTTATGATATTGTAATAAACTTAAAGGAACTGATGAATAGCTTTTTATCAAAAGCCTCATAGAGACAACTGAATCTTGAGAAGAATAAGCCAGTGGATCTGCTAACCATTAATTTCTCTAGATTTGCTGATCAGTAGTGCCAAAGCAAATCATCAGGGAGCTTTTTATGTCAGTACTAAATTATTTTACTTCCCAGAAGAAAGACCTTTGGAACCTTAGATCTTAGTATTAAGACTCAGGCATAAGTCAATAACAGAACAAGCCAGACGAAAAATGATTTTGTGTTTTAAATGACAACAACAACATCAACAAAAGTACTACCATTACAGAAATGATCAGGGGCTGGCCCAGTGGTGTAGTGGTTAAGTCCATGTGCTCTGCTGAGAACTATGTAACATTTTTGCTATGGCTGACAGGATTTTGACCACTACATTTAACTTTCAATTGCAGTAACTAATCAGAGCCTAGATTTTCAGTCAAACTCCTTTCACTTTTCCTCCCACTCCTGACTTTTGGTCTTCCTTTTCTCTCTTCTCATACCCTCCACTTAACTCCTAGTTATCCTTCAAGTCTTAGCTCAGGTTGTTCCTGCTCTTTAGAATGTTCCCAGATATCCCTTACTGAGTTACGTGTGCCTTTCTCGTTGTTCTTTCGTTCATTCCTCTAACGCTGGCCACTTGGTGAGGTGATGGGTTTTCTCACGTCTTTCCTCTATCTAACCTACGTGTTCCTTGTTTAATTCTAAATCCTCAGTGCCTAGTCCTTCATGGGCACTTAGTAGATATTCAATCACTGAGGAAGTACAGAGGCATAATGATACTGCTTATGATTATATGAGAATGTGGGACCTGGAGGAAGAGCAGGAGTTGGTTTGGGGCCACAGCAAGGAAGTCTGGGAGATGGCCAAAAGCTGCTATGCTGGGCGTTATCCTTTTGCTTGCCACGTTCTGGTGTATTACCTTTGATTAAATAGCTCATATTTTGCATGATGTATTTAAAACATGAATATTAGTATATGTGTGCATATGTTTTTAGAAGAACAAGCGAGAAATCAAATCATTGCTCTATTTAAACTTTCAAAATTTAATAATGTTTGCAAGAATATTAGCAGTATAAAAGTCTGGGTAGTCAGATAATGTAATTAAATGTATACGCATATCTGTGATTAGGACAGGTGGAGTTTTATGGGTGAGTGTTAGAATGGATATGGAGGTAAACATGCTAAAGATTTATAAGATGTTCCATTGAATTAAAAAAATCAGTATTGTCCTCATTAAAACAATGATAGAAAATCTATACTTGCTTTTTAGTAGAAAGTGGTATTTCATTTATATGTGGTTTTATTTCAACTGCAATATCACTGTATCAACTGTGAGAAAATATTTAAATCTCACAAATTCAAGCACCTTCTGTTTCCTAAATGTTCACATGGTGTATATATGTGCACAGAGAACGTTCACCAAATAAATTGTTTACTGACTAATGCAAGAAACTCAGTTTAAAAATAAAAATGATACATTTTTTTATGGAGTGTGCCATTTCTGGAAACTCAAATAAAAAGGATAAAGATTCTTTCACTTCTCATCTAAAAGCATAACATTTTTGTTAGTATTTTACTTAGAATTTCTTGGGCTAGAAGACAAAAATTGATGGCTTTAGATTAACTACTTTAATGATGCGATGCAGAACATTCTTTTCTACCTATAGTGTTGGTGTGATTACCTTTTCAGGAGAGAAAAGAACAACACAATAAATCCTTGTATGGTAAGTCTTTTCCCACCTCTTCTCTCTAGTTTAAATCTCAAAGGTAATACATATTTAGCAAGCAGACGGATGCCATAAAAATACGTTTGAAATGAGGTAATCATTTATAATATTTGCATGCATTTAACAACTTATTATTACAGAAAGAATGATTTACATTTCATATACTGAGAAAACTTACTCGGTGTCTACTTAAATTTAGCAATATTCTTAAAACTATTTTTGAAAACAATCAGCGTCTAAACACTTGCTCTCAGCTGTTTTAGCTCTGCTTTTCATAAATATAACACAATCACAACAAATTAAAGGCAAGTCACTTGACTGTCTTGTTACATTAGTTTGATGAAATTAGTGGTTGACAATGCTTAGCAGGAAGTGACAGGGCTTTCTCAATAGGTTCACATATCAATTTTCCTGGGGAAAGTAAGAATCATATCTTTATCAAAATATTCAAAATTTTCTTCCTAAGACAATCCCTCACAATCTCACTGATGAGAGTTCAATTGTTCTGCTCCTAAGACAGACAGAAATAAGTAGCTACAGTGACTCTTCAGCCCATAAAATTATTGGTTGTGATGGAAGAAATGCTATTTTTCTTGAAATTTTCTTGAGGTGGTACCCTGGAGTGGTGATATTACCTGTGTGGGTGGCCTAGAGAAAGGATGCAGATCTGGGATCTATGGCTAATGCTCTTTCCTTTCCATCATACCACCTCTTATTTAATTCCTTTGTAGGAAAAAATTAACAACTCCCTCTGCCTTCCTGTACCTTCCTCTCAACACATACCCATATTTTCTCTGTATCAAGAGTGGTAGGTGTCATGGGTTGAATCGTGTTCCCTCCCAAATTTATATGTTGAAGTCCTAACCCCCAGTACCTCATAATGTGACCTTATTTAGAGTCAGGGTCTTTACAGAGGTAATCAAGTTAAAATGAGGTCATTAAGCTGGGCCCTAATCCAATATGACTGATATCCTTATGAAAGGGGGAAATTTGAACACAGAGACATGCATAGAGGGAAGACGATGGAAAGAGACAAGAGAGAGAAGATGGCCACCCACAAACCAAGGAGAGAGGCCTGGAACAGATCCTTCCCTCACAGCCCTCAGAAGGAACCAACACTGCCCACACCTTGATCTTGGACTTTGAATCTCCACAACTGAGAGACAATAAACACGAACTGTTCTTTAAGCCACTCAATCTGCGGTACTTTGTTACAGCAGCCCTAACAAACTAATATAGTAGGTATTGAACAGAAAAGCTAGAGAGTGTGGACATTCAATGAAGAAATAGTATGAATAAAGGCAGAATTGGGCTTGCTTTCGGGAGAGATGGTTGAGACCACAGCAGGAGATTCAGAAGGAAAGGTTAAGTGGGAATCACAAGGACCAGAGTCATCCCACTTAGTACATTCCTAGACTCTGTATCTCATAGCCTCTACATTCAATCTGTGGTGCCCTGTTTTGTTCTTATTCATGGAGATTCATACAATTATTATAGGTTAGAAACAACTTCAGAGATCATTCCTTTCAATTATATAATGCCATATGGGTTTTCAAAAAGTCTTTATCTAAATCTTTCATGTCAAAACCTTATCATATGTTCCCTTACCTAGCTGTCATTTGACAGCTATGGAAATGGACTTTATAACTGTCTTCCAATTATTACAATTCCGAATGTCATTTCCTAATATCAGAATAGAAAGCTCCCTGGCAACTGAGACTACTGTCTCTACTTTTTCTGTGCTTTCATTTATTCAAATTTGACTATCAATTGTTGAGCATCTACTAAGTGCAAGTTCTGAGGGATGCAAAAGAGTGACTTATGAGGTACAAATAAAGCACAGACAAGTGGAAACACAATGGAGGGAAAAATTATTGTCTACTGTATAAAAGGGAAGTCCTAGGGGTTTCTTTTCATATTACCTAATTTTATCCCTTTATCAACTCTCTCAACCTGTGGATTGCTAGACTTACTTTACAGATGAGAAACTGAGGATGAAAGAAGTAATTCATTCTAAGTCACTGAGATAGCAGGTTATTGACCTGGGATTTGAAACCAGAAATGCCTGTCTCTCAAACTATGCCTTGATTATAGGATCATACTTCCTCTGCAGATCCTTCTGGTTCAGAATATTTGTTAATAATTGATGTTATCAGAAGCAATACTTATATAACAGGAGGACTATAATTCTACGTGAAGACCCCCAATATGTGACATACCACAGTATTTATTACAAGTTGTCACCATGTTTATTTGTTTAATGTGGATACCTCATCACACTTTAGGCTCCATGAGGGCAGGATGAGCTTGTTTTTGGTCACCATAGCATCTCAGCAACTAGGACACTATCTGCTATATAGGGTACTCAATTAACAATTATTGAATGAATATACATTAACAAATAATTGAATCTAGTTTAAATTTTAATTAGGTTGGTGTCATGAACTGAACTGTTTCTCCACAAAAATTCATATGTTGAAGTCCTAACCCCAAGTACCCCAGAATGGGACCTTATTTAGAGACAGAAACTTTACAGAAACAAGCTAAAATGAGGTCATTAGGGTGGGCCCTAATCCAATGACTGGTGTTCTTGTAAGAAGAGGACATTTGGACACAGATATGTACGCAGAGAAGACACTGTGAAGACACAGGGAGAAGGTGGCCATCTCCAAGCCCAGAACAGGGACCCTTTCCTCGTAGCCCTCGGAAGAAACCAGCCCTGCTGACACCTTGACCTCAGACTTCTCGCCTCCAGAGCTGTGAGACAATAGATTTCTGTTTATTTTCAGTACTACCTAAGTGGCAGTACGTTATTACAGCAGCCCCAGCAAACAAATACATGAAATATTGAAACAAATTCTCTTTCCACAAAAAAGGCATATGTTAAGATTTGATCACTACTCAATAATCTTAAAAGTTTTACAACTGTTCCAGGAGCATCATCCTTCACTCTAAGATAATAAATCAACTTAAAGCATCTGATACACTGTCTTGGCCTCTGTACCGAGTTCTAAAACAAAGTCTACACAATACATCCTAGAAGGAAAAAGAGGACTAATTATTAAATAATACAGTTACTTCTTTGAGAGAAGAAGAAATGACATAACAGGTTGCACAGCTTTAGAAGGGAATATTGAATTTAAAATGTAGTAAATTCTCAGGAAGGCCTCAAATTTTCCTCTTCCAACCATCCTCTTTGGCAGGCAGTCAGCAGAAGAGTCAATAGCAATAAATGAAGCTGTTTTGTATTTCGTCATTTTGTTGGAAGCTGGGGGAAGAAAACTAAGAAGCCTACGTTCAATGCCAAAGTAGCTAATTTTGCCTTTGGCAGAATTCACAGCAGAGCTCCCAGCTAAAAGTGAGGTGGTGGAGCGGCAGCCCAAAGGCCCTCCATGCTGGATTGTTTTCTGGAGGCAGCGCTTCAGGTAAAACGTCAATCTCCTCCAAAGCCTCTTGTAACGTTTCTCTTTTCTGATGTAACCAAGATAACGCTAATGCCTTGTTTTAAGGATTTTACCGGATATCGGGGTGGATTTACTTCATGACGGTTCATCTTTCAACTGGCTGGGGCTGTAATCACAGGAACTGACCCTGCCTTCAAACCTAGAAATCCACAGATTTCATTTCTGTTCATTTCATTTCTTCAAATATGACAAGCAGGGAGGATTCTACTGTGATAAAACCAGGATTTCGATATTTTCAAATGCTTTTTAAAATTGAAAGTAAACATTCAGAAAGATGAAAATGATCTGGGCTTACATTATATTCTAAATATGGGTTCACTACACTGAGGTATGTAAACACACTAATTGTAATTGTAAATTACCATGTTGTGCAGGAAAACAGACATATGGCAGGTGTCTTCACTCACGGAGCTACACTAGAGCTCTTTAACATTAATGGGCATCTGATTAAATAAAAAACCCCTAATTTTTAGCAATGTCTTCCTAACTGATATGTCCCAATACTCCTCCATTTAGAGAATTGCCTTTCTTTTACAGAGGCTAGAAATCAGACTAAAAATGAAAAGGTCAGATTTATTATCCTAAAATATTGCTTTATAATGAGAAATTACCATTTTAGAGACAAAAAAGGCTGAAAGAACAAATATTTTTAGGAACCCTAGACTTCCTAGAGCCTTCCTTTAGAGATATTGCTTGGATTTTTTAATCGTATAATAGATATAGCAAAATTTTTTTAAAAATCACCAACAAGACCAATATACACATTTTTTTCTGAATGTAATATACCTTTTTCCTTAAAAAATAAAAACTGATATAAAGTTTAATAAACTGTTTTGTCTCATTCAACAATCTATTCTGAACTTTCTGTTTGTCAAAAACTGTAGTTCCATAACACACTTTTTACTGTATATGGTGTTTCTTTTTATTTACTTAACCCTTTGTTGAACATTTAGGTTGTTTCTAACTTTTTGTTATTAAAACAAAAAAAAAATATTGTGATGACCACCCTTATCACTAAATTTTTGCACACAAATACAATTATTTGCTTATAAAAATTTTTAAAAGTTGAAATGATGGACCAAAGTGAAAGCACATTTTAAGAACTTCCCATATGAATTACCCAATAGCCTTTCACGAAGGTTGTACACTTCACATTCCCATGAACGGAATAGCCAAGTATTTGTTTCTGATAATTTGTCCATCATCATCACCACACTGTTTAAATTACTGTAGTTTCACAACATCTGGTAGGACAAGGCTACCCTAACTCTTTACCTTCAGAATTTCCTTATTTCCCTAACTTTCATTCTTTCAGTTTAGAATCACCTTGCTAAGTACCACTCCCACATTCCACTAGGATTTTATTTGAATGGCATTATAGTTTTCATCTTAAAAACATTGTTCTATATGGATAATACAATTTTGCACCCTGAAAAGAATTCGTCATGAATAGATTCTGTCAAGGAAATCAATACTGGTTAGTAAGCAAGACTATTTCTAGAAGAAAGCCATAAACAAAAGTGGCTATTCTGAAAAATAAATCCCTGTGACATAGTTTTAGTATAATAAACAAAGATGTACAGTATATATATTTCAAAAATATGAAATTATAGAAAACAGATGCTATTTCAAGAGCAAGATAATGTTTTAAAATAAGGGAGGATAACCTAACACTTCAAAGTTTTGACAATAGATGGAAAAACTTCCAGGAAGAGGAGAAATTGTTCTTTATGATAGGAATCAAATTAAAGTGCCAAGGATTGATAAAAATATAAGAACAAGAAAGCCAATAATGAATACAACATTTTGTCTGCATGTGAAAGACTTATGCAAGAAGTGATTCAGGGCCTTTATACTACACTGAGATACCCAGAAAATACAAATTCAAAGAAAACTGGGAATTACCTACTAGACAGGGCCCGGGCAGGGGAAAATCTTGAAAGTAAGGTGGCCAAATGGAAGGTGTTTGTTAAATTCTGAAACTGTAGATCTACAAGAGTCATAGTCCCCTTTGAAAATATGATGAAGGCTATCATCCCTATCTTTAAAGAAAACACACGTATGCACACACAATTCTGATTATACTCTTGAGGAGTTTAGCGTCTTCAGGTTAAGAAGACCTGACTTGTCTAAAGGAAACACAAGATAAAGGAAATACTTTCAGAATGACAGTGAAGATTCTATTGAGCGAGTGGTTAGAACTCATGTTTTTAATTGAGGAAGGGGGGATCTGGCAAAGATGAAGACTTTGGACTGTTGTTTGGCATCTGCCCCCACTAACTACTCCACTGAAATTGTTCTCACTAAAGGTACCAGTGACATCTTTATTAGTGAAATGATATATCTTATTTGATTTCTTATGTTAGTTTTTTTTTTTTGGAGGAAGATTAGCCCTGAGCTAACCGCTGCCAATCCTCCTCTTTTTTTTTGCTGAGGAAGGCTGGCCCTGAGCTAACATCCATGACCATCTTCCCCTACTTTATACGTGGGACGCCTACCACAGCATGGCTTGCCATGAGGTGCCATGTCTGCACTGGGATCTGAACTGACAAACCCCGAGCCACTGAAGCAGAATGTGCACACCTAACCACTGCGCGACCGGGCCTGATTTCTTATGTTACTTGATCTCTGTACATTTGACACTGTTAACCACTGACAACACACTCTTGGTTTTCTCCCAACTCTAAGGGTGGTTCCTTATCAGTTTTGAGGGATCTTATTAAGGTTTATATCCATCAATCTTAAATCTCTGAAAAATATGAAATCCTTTAAATATCAAGGCCCAGCCTTTTCTCTTTTCATTCAAGTCAAGAGGACCTGTGATGGAAAATCTCATTTTAAATTATGTGAAGGCTGATCAGAGACACACACCAGTACTCACCTAAGCAGAGGTGTGGCAGCTGTGTGAATGATGCAGGGTGCTGAGGCAGACCCGTGGAACTGTTCCCTGACACTGAGAGCCCGTTAGTGTCTCTCCACATCTGCAGGGGCTGAAGAACTCAAGGAGGAGCCTGGGTCAGAGCCTCCTCACAGCTTTTAGGAGCTAAATGCTCACAGCGCAATCACAACTGTCCATCCTGGCATTCAACACTGCCTGAGCCTCTGCAGAAATATCGCCCTTCCAAGGCTTTCCAGAAGAGCTGTCTAGCAAAAGGAAGGAATGGGACTGGTGCTGTGTGACTTTTAGAGGAATAGTCCAAGAGTAAGTGAGTAGTCACCCACTGAATCTAAAGCCAAGCAATTGAAGTTTGGCTTCCCTTTACTAACCTATGTGTACTGTCAGTGTTCTATCTTCAGGCACTGACAAGAAGAAAAAATATACATTGAAGGAAAACAGAAGACACTAGAAAAAAGCAATTAATAAAAGTAAAAGCTAAAATCAACTAATTAGGAAATAAAAACAGTAGTAAATAGGATAAATAGGATAAAAATCAACAAGGTTGATCTTTGAAAACACATACATAAATTCTTTGTAAGACTGATTAAGGAGAAAAAAGCAGAGAAGGAAAAAACTGACAAGATTAGTTAGCAAAGAAGAAGACATAAACTCAGATATAATAAAGAGTGATAGAATTATACAATAAATATCACATGCAAGTGTATGGCAGCAGATGTGACAATAGAGAGGGATTAATGATTGCTGTTTAGTGTATAATGACCCCAACTGACCAATGCAGAAGCAGAAAACTGGAAAAGATCAATTTCATAGGAGAGATTGGAAAATTGATTAAGATGTACCATTGCAGAAGTCACCAGGGAATGTTGGATCACCTATCACTAATTTCCTCTAAAAAAGCACATCTGAGCTCAAAAGAAAGTAAGGGAAATTCCCAGGGAATAAACCAAATGGAGCTGAAAACGAGAGCTGGAGTTGGGGCTGAGCTGCCAATCTCAGTAACAAAGGGGTTTGAAATACACCAACTGTGTGTGGCAGGACAGGCAATAAACCTGCCTGCATAAGGTGGAGGGTTGAACTGAGACCCTCACTTAAAGCTGGGGCATTCTAAATGAAAAAGTGAATTAGAAAAAAATGCATCTTTCAAGAAAGGCAAAGAACAAGAAAACTTGTGTTTCAGCCAGCGCTCTGGGTGGGCTCCCTGTACTCATTTCTTATCTCATCCTCAAACCTTCCCCTGAAGGAAACTATTCTCCTGGACTTCGTGTTTGTGTTTACACAAAGTGCTGCTCGTTGTTGACACAAATGGTATACTGAAACAGTCTTCTGTGACTTTGAATTTTTCACTCAATATCGTGTTTATAAGAAAAAAATAAATTTTATGTTTACTGATCACCACAAGGAGTAACAGACACAATTTTCAATTAATTAAAAGAGAAACCAAATATCCGAAACCATCTAAGTATTGTAATGTACCTTAAAACCATTGCTAGGCAAAAACAAGAGGAAAAACACAAAGCAGCAATAAATTTCAACCTCGACCCCATAATATTCCCAAATAACTCCCACCCTCATCCCCTAGTACTCTTAACTTCTTCCCACAGTGAATGGAGAACTTGACGCTAAAAGCCCTGTAATCAACCTCAGGGACTAGTATGGCCACCCCCATAAGGACAGGCCCCTCAGTTTCAAAGCCGGGGGAGGTCTAGAGTGGTGGTCGGGGCAGAGAGGAGGGCACCCCCGCAGGGGACGGGGTGGAGGAGTACAAGGGTGTAAAGTATGGGCCCCCACAGTGGAGGGAACCAAAATGGAGCCCCAATGCGAGGGGAAAGCACACTGGTCCCCCTGGGAAAGGAGAGCCAGCTGCCCCCACCTCCTCTGGTGGGGAGAAATCATTGGTTGGCTGGCTGCCCATCTTGCTCCGGTTATAGAACCAAACTCGGACTAGGTCCTTCTGCAGCCGGAGCTGCCCAGCGATGCTGCTGATTTGCTGCGGTGTGGGCCTTGGGCATTGCAGGAAGACTCTCTCCAGGGAGTTTCCGATGCGAGTCTCCCTGCTTGCCCGTCTCCGCTTCCGAGCCTGCTGCAGGACTGTCTCCATGTTGCATAAGCCCAGAAGGTTCTCGGTGTCCACTTCCTCCAGCCACATTTTCAGCAGCGGTAGCAGCTTCTACATGTTGGCGAGGCTGAGATGCTGGGCCTCGAAGCGGCAGATGGTCGTCTGGCTAAGGACCTTTCCAAAAAGAGGCCCCACGGCGAACCCAACGTCGGCCTGCGAGTACCCAAGGGTCATCCTCTTCTGCCTCAGCTCCTTGGCCAGCTGCGCCATCTCTTTCTCAATGGCAGAGACGTCTTCTGGAAGCGCCAACCTTGGGATGCAGCGAAGGACGATGTATGGCCCGGGGAAGGCGGCCTCGGAGGGGCCCGGGAACCAGGCCCCCGCCCTGCCAGCTGTGAGCTGGGGCCCGCAGGGTGCCATCCTGCCCAGGAACTCATACAGCAGGGCACCCAGGGGCACCCTCCACACCCCAGGGCCCGGGCAGACCCTTGGCCCGACCCCTGGCCAGACCATCAGCCTACCAGGGGCCGCCTGGGAGCTCAATGAGATGGGAGAGTCAGCCCGTCCCTGCCACTGCCTGGCAGTGGGGAGAAGTTTGAGGGCCTGTGACTGGCCATGGGGTAAGACCACACCCCAGCGGGAGCAGGGAGTCTGGTAGGAACTGACAGCTCTCGAGGCTTCCAACAGCCACCAGCCCTGCCCTCGAGCCCCGCCCCTCAGTGGGCGGAGATAGCGGTGCAGGCGAGAGAAATTGAGGCCATGGGTGTGCACAGGCGGTGGTGGAGAAATCTGGTAGATTCAGTGGCAATTCCTTGCGTCCCGTGGCTTAAGGGAGTGCGTCCCCTACTCTGAACTTAGCTTCCAACTCCCTCCGGGGTGCAAGTTTCCCTCTTGGGCTTTGTACCTCCAAGTTGTCTGGGATCCCTGAGTCACTGCCTCCATCCTTTCCCTGAAGGGAACCTAGGCATTTACTTACAGCTCTTCAGGAACTCTGGTATCTAATCCCTTTCCTCCACAGAATCTGAACATCCCTTTCCACTTCATAAATATCTGTTCGACATCTATATGCCAGGTATTGCTGGGAACTACCCTTCAGTTCATCAACTGTCCCCTCACTGCTATCTTTATGGTCACAAGTACTGCCTTCTTTGCACCTCTTCAGTCCCTGTGCCCTAAGAAACCTAAGCATCCTTGCCTGAATTTCTAGTTAATATCAGTTTACTGTCAGATCTACCCCCACCCACACACTTTGCCAGCTTCCACTCTCTCCCTATGACTGAGTTTCTTGACTAATTCCATCTTTCTTTCAAGTCCTTTGCTCTCCATCCTACCTTAGCTTCTAGGTCTAGAGTTTCCACACACAATAGAGACCTACATGTACCATCCTTCTCCCCCTCTGGAGACAGGTCTCTGGACTGGCTATTTCCCATTGAAGATGCTCTCTAAATACCTGACTCACCTACACCAGGTTCCCCTATCCCCGGCCCATCTCCCATCAGAGACCCAAAGATCTTAGAATATTTGTCCCTCCATCATGTCGCCAGCTCAGGCATCGAGTCCTAGGCCCTGGGTGGAGAAAGCTAAGGAGGGGAGAGGGGGAAGAAGATCTGACTTCAGGTTCAAAGTTTTCAAGGAGGAGCTTTGGGAAAACAGAAAGACAGTGACCTTGGTTGGACATTCCCAGTCTCTTACTCCTTCACTCTCCAACTCAACGTTGATGTAGTTCTGCCCCACCTACATCTACTGAAATTGGTCATCTTGAAGTCATCGCTGACCTTCCAACTGTCAAATCCGATGGGCTTTTAAAAATTCTCGTCCTATTAAACTTCTCTGCAGTATCTGACAATGCTGGCTGCTCTTCTTGCTCCTCCTCCTTTTTAAATTTCCATGAAATGCTGGTAACAGCCAAATCTGTATTTCAGCTCTGACTTCTCTTCTCATTTCCAGTTCTGTATTTCCTACTGCCCCAAGTCAAATTCATTATCTGTACTTCTAAACCTGCCACTCCTCTAGGGCTCCTTGAGCTGGTTAATGGCATCATCATTCACTCGGTCACCCAAGCTCAAACCTAGGAATGGTTCTTGACCTTTCCCATACTCTGTAGGGCACCAAATATTACATAGTGGGTCTCCTAAAACATCTGAACTCTACCATCTCCTCTCTAGCCTCATTTGACTGTTTTAATTCAGGCCACATAATAATAACCTTGTAACTGACTTCTTCTGCTTCTCCTTTCAAGTATATCTTGCATACTGCTGCTAGAGGTAATTTCCAAAAATTGAACCAAACCTAACCAAACCAAACAACAATCTCACCATGTCATTTCCTCTTAAAATTTTTTCAAAATTTAACTCCTCTTCCCCCAGTCAACAAGGTGAGTGCTGAAATTCCTGAGTATGGAACACATGGCTTTTCACCATTTGGCCCCTCCCTCCCTCCCCTCCTTCCTTCTTTCCCAGTCTCATCTACCATACTCTCCCCAACTCCCTGCACCCCATCTTACCCCAGGCTTAGTGAGAATATCTCACTTTGCACTAAAGATGCCACGCTTTTCGTGACTATTAGGCCTTTGTTCATTCATGCTGTTCCTTCTGTCTGAAATGGCTTCCTCGCGCTTCTTGGTCTCATTCTCTCATATCATTCAGGATTCTGCTCAAATGTTATCTCATTAGAGAGGCCTTCCTTGATCACTCTATCTAAAACAGCACCCCCTATCACTCTCTGTTCCTTTTATTAACCACCTAATATAATTATTTGTCTAATATGTTTATTATCTGTTTCTCTGCTGCCAAGAGAGCAGGGACTGTGTCTAGTTGACTGCTGTGTCTGCAGTGCCTACAACTGTGCCTGGCTCACAGAAGGCACTCAGTAAACATTTCCTGAATAAATGAAGCATGCCGTGTTTCCAGTCATCTTTCAGACACAGTTTAGAAGTCACCTTATGGCGAAGCCTTCCCCCAGGCAGAGTTAGTTACTGCTTTGTGCTACTCCCCTTGTACTTGATGTATGTTTTTATGATAACATTTATCAGTAATTATTTCTTTTATGTCTCTGTCTTTCCAACTAGAGTGTGAGGTACTTAACAGCATGCAGTAGGTGTTACAAAGCCTGGAACATAATAGAACCCTGACTGATAGGCTGCTCAATAAATGTTTGCTGAATGAGTGAATGAATCCTTACCTTTACAATTCTGAGAGCAAAGCACATTTAGTTCCAGTTTAATAATGAGAAACTTGACCCTCCCAGGCACCTCTCCATCCCTTCTCTCCTGCACTAGAACAAGGCCCTTAAACACCTCTTACTAGATGGGGGCAGTAGCATTATGAGAGTAAATTCATCTCAACATTACAGGCAATGAGGTTGTAGATATGGCCTTGAAGCAACGGTAGAGAGAAAAAGAAGAATCAGGAAGTCAACTGTCATCTCTACAGGCTGTGTTATTGATCATTTGTTTGTTGTCTGCATCTCCACTACAACTCTAGTTAGAATGTGTGCTGGTAAAGAGCAAGGTCCTCGTCTGTCTGGTTCACTGCTAGATTCTCAGCTCCTGGAACTTATCTGACACACAGAGGGAAGTCAATATTTGTTTAATGTCAAATAAATGAATCTCTGCAGCATTAATGGTAAAGGTGGCCATATTTGCCTTGAGTTAGGTTTCAAGATGATAGTCTATGAAAAGACAATTTACAATACACAAAATTTCACTTAAGAATCATTTTGCTGATAGCTATTCTTGCCAGGTATGCCTACATGCTACTTTTTCAAAATTACAAAGCAACCAAGGAGCGTCTGCGAAACAGAATGAAAGGTGGATCACAAAGAGGAATAAAGGACCTATTGTATCAGTTAAGGCCCACATATTGAAACCAGCCCAGTTGCAAAAGAGAATCACAGAGAAAAGGTTCATTAGTTGTCTAAAAACAATAGTTGAATAAATATGTTTTCAGTAAATTGGAAAAGAGTGAGTTCAACTGAATTTGAGGAAAGCTTTATTATGTTTACTGAGTTAAAACATAGTAGCTAAAAACATTTACTAAACTAAAAAGTAAGGCTATATTAACTTGATGGTTTTCAAAATTAATTTGGGTGCTCTCAATTAAGGTTCTGTCTGTACTTGATCAGATCTCATTTGCCAATGTGCCTATCTCCTGGTTTATGCATATGTGCTGTCACAAATAGCCCATATTTTTAAAGGAAGTCTTGACATTTTCTTGAAAGTATATGTAATGTGCTATGGGAATGGAGTGATCAGGGAAAAAAAGCAGGAGCATATTTGGTTGGAACAGAAATAGAGATCAGAGGAAGGCAGGTGATGGGAATGCCCAAGACAACCAGCACCGTCTGGGCTGGGGTGTTTGAAAGGCTAATCCATCACCTTCAACAAATACAGAGACCTCTTAGTAAGTGATTAGATTACAATGTAAGAAGCAGGCCAGTCTTATCCATAGGGAATTACAAAGCAAGGATAAGAAACACATGGTCCCAGGCCCTGTATATTTATAATCTAAATATGGGAGAAGAGAAACTGTCAGGAGAGCAGGACAGCCACATTTGCCCAAAGAGAAGTTACTAGTTTTCTATTATTAGGGCCTTTGGAATTAAGAGAAGTTAAGTTTTAAGCAGAAATACACAAAGTATCAGGATTTATAGTATTAGGCTTTCCTTAAGTATGCCCCATTCTAAGATGGCAAAAGCAACTGCCAAGATCCACTAATGAGAAGAAGCAAGAAACAGTGGAGGCAAAGTTAATAATAAACATCCTTATAGGGCTTGGTTCAAGTTTCATCTTTTGGGAAAGCTTTGCCTAAACACTCGGGACCACAGTGATCTCCCTCTGCTCTGAACTTACTGCCTTTCCACTCAGATACATTGGGTGCCTTAAACAATCAGCTGGAGTTTCATGTCTTAGCTCTCCACCTGGGGCATATGGAACCTCCCAAATGGACATTACAGATACCATTTATTTTGTACTTATGGGCCAAACAGTGTGCTAATGCATGAGCTATCCACAGTGCTCCAAGTACAGTAAGGGCATAAAAACACCTGGATGTGAGGGAGATCTGGCTTTGGTTTACATCATCATGTTGATCAATTATCTCACTGGCCAGGAAGGTGGTCCGTGCTTCCTTATTTCTCCAAATGCATCTCTCCCAAAGCTGCTCACGCTCCAGAAGGAGGTCAGGGCTTTGTTCAAGAATATATGAGAAGTTTCATTCCTCTAGCAGAGTCTCCAAAAAAACACACTTTTTGAATGTGATTAAATCAACAGACTAGACCAGAACATCTAAGAATGAGGTACAAGTCAAACAGAGAGGAGAAGGCAGACTACGTGATGCTAATTTGATAGTTTCCCCACTCTGCAGGTGTTCTAGTAACTTAGCACCAGCCAGACATCAGGGCATAAGGGCACTGTCAGCAGCAGAGCAAGTGTAGGTCCTCAGAACCACATTAGTCAGGGACCAAAGTCAGGAATCCAGCAAAACTGTGGCAGCTGAGTATGTATGGAATGACGCCGCCCACCTCACAGTGAAAGCGTTAACACCACACATTAAGACAATTTAGTTAACTGAAAACTACCTCAGAATACACTGAAATGATTAAACTGTTAATCCATTGTGGAGATTTTTAAGTAGAAAACTGTGTAAGACAAAGTGAAACATCAAAGACAAGTTATGCAGTTAGACAAACTGATACCTGAAGGTAATGTACACACAAGAACAACATTAAAGTTGTAATAACATGGACAAGGAGTTAATCAAATCAATGTCATCACTAAATAGAATCATTTATTGCTCTATGAGATATTACAAAATAGATAGCAATAGCACTGTTCTGCACAGGGGATAACAGAGGACAAGAGCATGGGCAAAAGGACAGCCATTTGTGAATAACAGTAACACGAGATGTTTTTACTCCTATAAAATATGTAGAGAAAAACTGGAATGTAGTAGAGCTGCCAACATAGAATTTCCTCGTTTCAGATTATGAAGGACTTAAAAATGACACTGCTCTGATATAATTGCTGCTTAGAAATAAAAGCTTCTGATATGACACAACCACACAGAGATTACAAAGAGATTTACAGTATATAGGGAAAATCCTTCCATTTCATTTTATAGATCTGTGATATTCATGAACTACGAAGTTTCTGTCCTATAAAGTAATATTAAGCATAAAAACCCTACAGCCTTCACAAGAAGTCCTCAAAGAATTTTAAATATCTGGATGAGGCAGGAAGAGCAGCTGAGGTGAGGAGTGCTGAGTTGAAAGGCACCAGGTGATGAGTCAGGTGTATTCATAGATAGTCACAGACAGATAAAGTTTAAAGGTTCTTGTTATGCCGAGCAGGATTTAAACAAACTTTTTAGCTGAGTTTGCCCTTGTTACAGAAGAAAAGCTTTAAAGATGTTCTTGCATTGATTACTCTAGTCATGGTGCACTCACTGTCTTCTACATTCAAATTTGTACTCAGCTTACACTTTAGAGCAGGGAACACACAACTTGTTTAACAAAAATATTTCCATTATATTGTATAGTAAAATACACCTAACAGAAACGACAGCTTACGACCAGTGAAACCAGAAATTCAGGATGTGACATGGGCTCAGAGAAGCAAATGAGAAGTAGAATAGAATGTGTTTACAGGAGAGAACTCTTTTAGGTGCTGTGAGAATTATTTTTTGTTAAAGAGATTCCAAATTGATTGATATCAGTGCCATTACCATTATAAGTTTGGGGCCTCTGTGAATTTCCCTGGAATCTCTTTAAGAATCTATAAACTGAAACAAGCCAAAGAGAGACACACCTTTTTTGGAAAAATGAACACTTGTATTAGGTAATATGAAATGCAGTAATGACCATGGAAAATTCAAGACGTAGTACCAGACTTAAAATTGTAAGTTCCAGTATAGTAACTTTATCTGAACGTGTAAATTGAAAACTGTTAGCATTTTAGACCTGACAAAGCTCTTGGCTTTAGACAGTGAGACAGTTAAGTCAGCTGATAAAACTGAATCCTCTTCCAAAGTCACCTCACTATGATTCCAAAGGTCTTAAAGAGAACCAACCAGGCTATCAAGGCTCTCTTCTGAGCAAAGGACTCATGCCCAAATCCACATTTATTGGTCTAGAGTCCACTGCAGCTCCCAGAAGCCTGCTTTTCACTCTATGTGTGTGTGGATAACATCAGGCAGATAAAGGTTTCATCTTCTGAAAGCCTCTGAACTCTAGTAAGCAATTATATCAAACTAGCTGTGAGTGGAAAATGGAAAGCGTGATTTCAATTATCATTATTTATTTAATGTAAATTTCACTCATTACTTTTTTGAATATTCAACTATACAGTCACATGGTTCAAGAAGTACAAAAGGGTTCATAGTGAAAATGGACAGAATTTATTTTTAATTTTTATTTTGTTGCCAATCATGACATCATTGGCAAGTGTTAACTTGGGCTTCCAGCTAGAATTTTACATTTTGCTTACATAGAATTTATTGTAATAATTTAAATTCAAGAAAGACATTATCCTTTATGATTGACAGAAATGTAGATGAAATGTAAGGAAGAAACTAATGAATTTAAAGAAGTTTCTCAGAAGGATATGTTCTAGGGCAGGTGTCATTTTGAAAGGAAGACAATGTATTAAAGAACTGATAGGCTTTCAGGGGTTGAAGGGGAGGATGGACGAATAGGACATTAGCAGGAAGAATGAAGGGGAAAGCGTCACTGCAATTTAAGCAGATTCAGGAGAATAAAGAAATAAGGTAGAATACTAAAGAATAGGAAAATTTAGGTGTTTAAATACTGTACTTCTGTAGAAGATACAGTGGGAATCTCTGAGAGGAACCCTATGACAAGACATGACTAGAATCAGGACTTAGATAATCTAGAAATACAAAGACAGAAGCAGGAGAGAAATTACAGAAAGTTGTAAATTCTCAAATATTGAAAGGCAAGGAGTGATTTCTCTAAAACTATAGTACTTGACTTGTTGAACAAATAATTTCTAATACTGATAACTATAGGAAGTCCTTGCTTTGTATGGTAGTGTGGGACTATAAAAATGACCATACAAGCAGAAACCATGGAATAATTCCACAATAATCAATGGGAAAAACTATGACTGTTCTGTGACCTTAAGTGTTTTTTTGTCAAAATGTTAAAAATCCTCGTACTGTCAGCTAAAAATGATTGGGGGAATGAAAAAATAGTAAAACTAACTTTATTTAGTACATTGTAATTTAAAACAGAAACACTGAGAATTAAAATGCTTTATTTCTTTGTAAAAAACTTATTAAGGGTAGTTTGAATGGTGCTTGCCTTCGCATCATATAACTTACGATATGGTACAAGCAAATCTTTTCTATGCCTTGGCAAATTGTCATTTTCTTAAGTTTGGATCAGCTTCCAACATTTTATCCTTCGCACTCCCAGTGTCGTGAAATATCTCTGAGAGTTCATTTGATGTGAAGGGTTTTTCTGTTAGCATCACTTCCTCTGGGACATCTTCATCTTTTTCGTCACAAAGAGTTTCCAATTTCACTTCCAGCATTTCATGTCTTTGCTGCACTTTCATCTTTGTTGGCCAAGTTTCTCTTTTGATCATCCATTTTTGTAAAATGGAAGAGAGTACTATCTGTGCATGAACTGAATACCAGATATGACGTGATCGGTCAGTAACAGATTTTGAAAGAAGTGATATGATTGGCCACTGATCATGATGTGCATCTGTTATTTACATAGAGATTTGTACTTAATGCAATCATTCACAGTTAATATATTGCAGTAACTGTAATTTAAACCTTGTTTTCAGGGGATTGGTATTATTTAACTAAACTATGTTAACAGAAATTTGTATATATTGGAACTGTGCAAAAGGAAGACCACCTGTATTTACTGAGTCCTAACTATATGCCAGGTGCTATATTAATAGTCCTATACGGATTAGTTCACTTAATTCTAACCGTAACCCAGTAAGATGGTACGAGTATTATCCCCCATTTTGTAGACAGTGTGATTGTGGATCTTCATCTGGCCATATTATAGAATTAATTTTCCACATTTCTGGGAGAATACAAATTTCCCACCATCATGATAAATCCAAAGCTCTTCTTCATAACTGCTGAATTACTACCATTAAAGAGTTTGAAATGACAAGTAACCTATTCATTTGGAACATGTATCTAGAGTAAAAAGTCTCATAACAGTGTGGAAGGAAGGGGGATATTTTCAGAAGATGCATTAACTCTTAGATAGCAGTGGGGTACCATCTAATAAAGCCGGGTGCCAGTGAAGTAAGAGGTACTCATTGGTCCTGAATGAGTTCATAAGTCCTTAACGTTCCTCCCTACCCCACTTATTTCAATGATCATCCTATGATTAGGAACAAAGAGAACCTTTGCAATAAACAGAAGACTTCTTTCTAGGAGACTCTGAGCTCCTTGAGTGGCAAGAGTCATGGCCAGCAATATTTATACCCTTAAGAGTCTAGACTAGTGCCTAGTACATATTAAATGCTGAATAATCTTTGTGGAATTGGAAGTAAAAATATTTACAGTTAGTTTCTTTCCTCAAGAGAACCAAGACTAACTCAAATTTGGGGTAAGATGTGGAATCAGGCTCAAATTTTAGGGGAAACAAATTTATTAAAGTAATCCATTAACTGGTAAAAATAATTAAATTTGGATTTTCTAAAATTTAAGCTTTGCTGCCTATGTGGATTTTACATGCTTGATATTGTTTCTGAAGAAAAGCAAAACCAAATAACACTGGAGGATTATCCCTTCATAAGAGAAGTGCCGCACCACAACGGCTATGGAAGACTGTGTTTTCCACTATAAACTGCATATCCTCTGCTTCCACAAATAGCCTTCCCACATATTGGTTATATTTAATCATTTGTATTTGTGGCCTTCAATTAACAATGCCTTATTTTAAATTTAGCCACTTTCCCTCTGGAAACTAAGCGGGAAAGGTATGGTAACTTTGCAACATAAATTAAAATAGAAAGAAGACTAAATTTCTTTGAAGGCAATTTATTAAAAGGAAATAAAAGTAAAAATCTGAAATAATTCATGCTGCTTTTAAAGAACAACTGAAATATTAGCTAAAAATATAAGAATCTCTAAGCCAAGATTGATTTTAGAAGGTTATTAGAAAATTTTAACTTAGGGTCTCTTACAAAAGTCTCATTTATAGAGATCATTGCTATACAAAGTTTTAAATGATGTTTATGTTTCTTTGCCCAAATTTTCAACAGGTAACTTCTATAGTATTTTAGAAATTAAGAAATTATGTAATACAATTGAATTCTGTCAAGGATTGTGCCATGAGATTATTCAAAACATCTGTAAACTAGCTGGCATATGAGTGCTTTATTTACTGGTATAACATATCGAATACTTGGGGTGAGACCCATATGGTTTAAGGGCATATTAACAGACAATATAGGCAGAAATACTAGCACCAATTCTCAAAAATAGACAACATATATCAGTTAATTTTAATACTTAAAAACTGAAGTCATTGACCACACAAATTATTTCTCAAAATTTGTCATCAAATAAAACTATTTTCCTGTAAAGAAGGACAATAGTTTAAAGAATACGATGGTTCAAAAACTTTAAAAAATAAACCCCTGCTTTTAGAGTGCTGATAATCAACTTAGACCATCTTGAGATTTTATAAATAGAAAATATTTCGCCTATCTATGGTGCCTAATGTTCACTTGGAATTTTCATTTTAGTACCAAAGAATATTTATTTTAGATGCTCTGAATCACTTCTAGAAAGCAATGCAGTTTATCTGAAGATGAATGTTTTGGGGGTATTTTTGCCAGCAGACAGATTTACCACTGGTAACTTGATGTCTTGTGACAAGACAGACAGAGCAGGCAGGGAAGGTGTGTAGATGGGAGCAGACTGGGAATGTGTGGGCAAGAGCGGAGACCTTGTGGCTTGAGGGAGGCACATATCAGGCAGTCAAAGAGAAGTGAAGGGCAGTGGACCCAGGCAAACCACACAGGTCAGACAGGGGCAGGCAGGGTTCGGGCTGGGGGAGATGAGATTCTAGAGGCTGCAGGACAATGAGTCTCTAGGTCAGGGAGACTGGAAGCCAGGAAGACAGGGAAGCAAAAACTGTACGAAAAGAGTCAAACATAGAGACTAAACCAGATGAGAAAGAGAGTCAGAGAGCAATATGCAGACAGAGCGAGCCATCAAGAGCAGTGACCCAGACAGACTTGACAGAGGGAAAGAGAAAGAGAGGACAAGTGAGGCACAGACAGTCGTGGGAAGGGAGGTCAATACTTAATGTATGGTATTCCTGCCTCAGCTATCACTGGTCCTCAACTTACTTTCCCAATAATTAGGACACAGCATTAAGAGCTATGAGACACTGCTATGGGGACAGCAACAGTAGTTATTCCAAATTAACTCATAATTTTCAAGTACAAATGCAAGTTCGTATTATTTTGTTATTTATCCAAAAGCACTCCAAAAATAATTAGTTTTACATTTTTTTATCTTTAAAGGGAAGAGTTAGTTGAGTAAAAGGAGAGTTGTCACCTTTACTGCCAAATTCTTGGAAGGATTTTTCACAAATTGGTTCAGAAAGCTGTAAAAAACATGGTGGCTATTTTTAATTTTTTTTTAAAGTGAGATTTCTGGAGCGAGACTACTTACATTCGCTGTGATTACTGGAAAACTGAGAGAGTCAAAATCACAGATAATATTGGACCTGACTAAGTACACATAATCAGGGCAAATATTGGTGATCTACACAAACATCACAGATTTAGATAGGTTATTTTAAATGATTCTCTAATCAGTTATTTCCCCAGAGTTCCTGATTCCAGCTAATTATAATGAATGATTCACTGAAAACACAGGAACTTATGGTGGTCAACTTTTAGAATACTCACCCCTGATATTAACTAATAATTATAAGGTAGCACAGAACAACGAATAGGGAAACTACCCGATGAATAACAGCTACAAGGCCAATTCTACAGTAATGAACAAAAACTGCCTGAAAAGTGCTATTTAGTTAATGAAAACATCACTTAAAGGATTAGAATATATATCCTTTGAATGGAAAGAGGAATGCCACAATTCTTGAGCAGTATGTGTAGTCAAAAAGTGGTCCAGCATCATATATCTAATATGCCTTGAATTTTAAGGTCTGTTTACAAAGCAAAGTAGAGATTTTCAATCACTTAAGTAATTTGAGCTGTGGCTAAAAATATATTAGACAACTCAACTTGTCTACACATTCTGAATGACACCACACTCTAGAAGAAATTACTGTTGATTTTTCATTGCTATCTTTAGAAGGAAGCGATTATTCATTAACAAAGAAGAGAGAGAACTCCCTAGTGTCATTTCATCAAGACATATTTTCAGCAATAAAGTGAAGTGAATATTTAGCAAATATTCAGTAAGTTAAGTCAGTGTAAACAGTCAATCTGGACTATTTAAATAAAGAAAAATTAAAGTTACATTAGCAGGTTTTCTACAATTCAAATTCACCTAGAAATTGCTAATTTTCCAATTTCTGTTCTGGTGGAGAAATGGGGCTTGACAGCTAGGTACAGGTTATCAATGGCTCCCTTCTTCTAAATCCAGAAACAAGAAACAATTATCTAAATATAGTAAGTTTTCAAGTTTAATTCTTAACTCCTAAGACCACTACTATGGTTCTTTTTTTCTTTTTCCTTTCTTCTTTTTTCAATAATTATGCTGTTATCTTTCTAATTTTGAGGTGCCCTGATTTACATCAAGTGTTCTAGGTGAGCCGAAATAATAGAGAAAAGCCTGTCTCAAACCATGACAAGGGTGAGGAAAAATGAGATGGATAAAAGTTCTGGGAGGAAACACGTTGAGAGGATCAGACATCTGTACCTCAGAGTCTGAGTGAATCTAGGTTCAGGTGTTTCTTTAATGGTAGGTGGGAAAAGGAAGCTGTGGAATAGTTTTCCATCCTGTGTGTCTGGTGTAAAGTGACCACAGGTGTGTCAAAAGACTGATTTCCCCTCACCCTTCAGGTCAGCCAGGAGAGGCTCTGTCCATTCACCTCCGGACATAAGCAGCCTTGTCTGTGAGCCCCAGAGGGCTGTACACGTGTTACACTTTTCTCTCTGAGTCGCTTCAGGAAGAGTGGAATAATCTTAATAACTTGCTGGTAACTATGCTTTGTGGTTACCATAAGCCTTAGAGGACTGGTAAAGTGGGTCTGATGAGAAAGGCAGGTTTTCAAGGATCCAGAACAAGAGACTGCTGGAAGGAATAACGGCACACATTTCAGAACTGAGCACGTACCCTAAAGTCCAGGAAAAAGATCTCTAAAGACAGACAGGCAAATACTGTCTTTATTAGTGGGAGGTGGCGGCAATTCTGACTAGAAGGAATGTCCTAGAAATGACATCTTCTCAGCAAAGCCATCTCTGGCCACCTCTCTAATAATTCAAATCCTCCCCTCCAAATACACATACTTCAGGTCTTCTCTCCTGCTTTATATTTCTCCTACCATTTACCATTATCTAACATACATACACTTTCCTTATTTATCTTGTCTGTCACCCTTACTAGAACGTAAGCTCCATGTGGGATCTTTATCAGCTGTAATTCATTACTCTGTCCCTGGCACCTGGAGCGATATCTGGTCCACAGTAAACACTTGCTGAATGAATGCATGCAGACTGAATGCTCACACCCAGAGTGGCGCATAAGAAGCACATTTGGGAGGGCTGAAAGTACAGGAGCCTCAGCAGCAGCACTTACCCAAACCTAGCCCCAGTTAGAACCAGTCTGGCAAAGAGCAGCCTGTCAGCTACGTGCCAACCAAGCAGGCTGTGTTCAGACTTGCAAGATGTCAGAAGATGTCAATGCTCTGTAACCTTGTCTGTTTTCAAACATTCATTTTGTGCTTTCCTTTCACCTTGGGGGAATGTCTCCTCGTACAGAGCCAAAAATCCTATTAGCTGTTTTTGGGGGAGCAGCACACCATACAAGATCATTTCTAATTTCACCTTTACTGCTACCCCGATGTCGCTTTCAGCTTTACTGTTTCCAGATTTCTACGTCCTACTGAACATTTTTCTTTCAACTACTGGTTTTCCTTTTGTTTTCTTCATTATATTTTCTATCTTCCTGTGACCTGGTTTCTGTGTAATATTTTGGGACCCTTATCAATATCACAGAGAACATAGGAAAACATGAATAATTAAGTCATTTGTTATTTAAAACTAGAATTAGGGACAGGAAAATGGAAGGGAGAATATTTCTGCAAATGCTTTTTCACTCCTATAGGATTAAGATAATCATTAAC
This sequence comes from Equus przewalskii, assembly GCF_037783145.1. Taxonomy (NCBI): domain Eukaryota; kingdom Metazoa; phylum Chordata; class Mammalia; order Perissodactyla; family Equidae; genus Equus; species Equus przewalskii. Next base: position 73,717,165 of record NC_091843.1, on the reverse strand, counting down.
AGTTTTAAGATAAATGATAGCCTTAAATTCTAAAATGATAATGAGAATATGTATTACCTCATTACATTTTTACAGTGTCTTCCTTCTGATGGACTCAAAATATCCCTTCAGATACTATAAAAATTGTCCTCATAACATTTCTACAAGATAAGTGAGGCAGATATTTGCTGTCATCATTTTACAACAACCAACCAACCAATCAGAATGTGGGCTATACAGTAAACATAGATCCTATTAACCTATTATGTAATTCTCTGAATATATTCAGTGTTTTTAACTGGCTAATTTTACTGGTAGGAAACACTATTAACAGAAAGAAGTGGGAACCATCACTTGACATATATTCGAGACCACTCAAAACCCACCATTCACTATATGTTACAACAACTGAAAAGTCAGACTTCATTTTAAATACAAGGTGCAATACTGCCAACTCTTAAATGTGGAGTTGTCAAGTATTAGTATTCTATTTGCTTTCAAAAGAAAAATAAAAACAATATGACTACCGAAAATAATTATCAGTGATATTTTAAGTAAAATTTAAACATTTTATTGTACCCGTTTTAAAAATCTATATTCAGGGGCTGGCCTGGTGGTGTAGTGGTTAAGTTTGTGCACTCTGCTTCGGCAGCCTGGGGTTCGCAGGTTTGGATCCCAGGTGCAGACCTACACGAACCATCAACCCATGCTGTGGTGGTGACCCATATAGAAATAGAGGAAGACTGGCAAAGATGTTAGCTCAGGGACAATCTTCCTCAAGCAAAAAGAGGAAGATTGGCAACAGATATTAGCTCAGGGCCAATCTTCCTCACCAAAAAAAAAAATATATATATATTTATATATTTATTCCATAGGTAAATAACATTCATAAAATGAAGCTACTATGAGCAATAGGTCTATTTTTTTTTTGTAAAGGGAAGCATATTTAGTAATAAAAGAAAAAATACAGTACAAAATGAGTATGTGTTTTTACAAGTAATTTCACTGCTTTGACCATGAAACTTCTAGTGAAAACACAAAAGCGTATTATACCAAGAAAAAAGTCATCATAATTTAGAAAGCTGGAAAAAACAACTTCACTAAATTGAATGTATAGTCTGGATATCCATTACTATCTTGTAGTCAGTACAAACGTTGAAATCTTCAAATAACAATAACATTTTAAATTACACTAACAGATTATAGATCAGAGAATTTCAGGTGTTTCAAAGGTGCTTCAACAACCTTTGGCTATTTCCATTTGAATTTATTGCCATCACTCCCACTGCTATCACCTCAATTAAGTAAGTCACAAGACAATTTCATCATCTCTTGCCCTTAACTGACTTCCCCCCTCCCGCTCCCTGATACTTCTGGTAATGATACTTTCATTACTCCAGTTACTTTTTATTGGAGCTTATCATCTCTTCCTTCTCCCTTTGCCTCCACCCAATCTGTTTATCATCCTGGAGTGTAGCTTCTGCCCGAGTCATATTTGCTCTAGCTCTCCTATCCTCTCTGCTCCCACTGCCACCACTCCAGTTCATGCCATCAGCCCATACATTTGCTTTATTGTCACAGCCTGCTGAGTCTACTGCAGCTGGCTTCTTGCTCCTTTCTTTTCTCCATTTACTTAATTAAGCTTCTTTAAAATCCCATTTTGATCATGGTATACTCCTTGTTCAACATTTTTTAAGGACTCTTTGAGGGAAATCCCTGATTTTGATTGAAAAACCATTCAGTTTTCTGAGTAGGTGTGGAAAATGCTGGGGGAGTGCTGGCCCTAATTCTTTTCTCATTTGATGCCACCTTACGCTGATGCCACCTTCAGAAGGAGGAACCTACCTCCTAGCAGAGGGCCAGGAAACAGTTCTTTTTTTTTTTTTTTAGTGTTTTGGGGAAAAAAAAGATGTGATAAGCTCTTGTTCACTGCTATGTCCTCAGTTTCCAGAACAGTGCCTGGAACGTAATAAGTACTCAATAAACATCTGACGAAGAAATGGACATATGCGGGAAAGTGTATATGAAATCTGATTTAAGCCAAATTTGTTGAAATAAAAACCCACAGAGAATAGAAGGTTAGAGAGAGTAGCAAGTTTTGTCCTAAGAAAAATTGGTCTGGCTGGCAGGAACCTAACCATGTATTTCCCCTAGGAGTAATGATTCAGTATTCACAAATTCAGTGTTCTCAGCGACTTTATAGAATATAACTACCACTAATAAAGGAAATCAATTGTGTAATACACACACATACACACACATATATGTATATATATGGTAGCATATATATCTCCTAGTGGTCTGTTTCTCTTATTGAACCCTGATTGACAGACCTTAAAAGTTTAGCTGTAATGACAGTGAAGCTCAGTTCAAGTTTAGGTATTAATGATAGTGAAATTTAGTTATAATCAAAGTTCTTTACCTAGTATTTGAACTGTTCTCCCAATTATTTCCTTCCAATTTGTAAATATGTCTGCAACTCTGAGTACTTAGTGATTAGCTATCTCCTATGATTTTATATAGAATAGTCTGTATTCAAAACTTCTGCTTATTCTCTGGCATCAATGGCCAAAGCAAGCCCATTTCTGTTCTGTTGCCATAACCAGGTACCATTGCTCACTTTGTGTTTACCATCAAAATTGGTTGAGAATTGTGAAAGCCAAAACCAGAAAGCAATGAAAAATGTCACTCTCTCCGCTTACGTAGAGATTAGAGACTAGGGTACAAATCCTGCAGGCTGGAAATCAGTACCATCCTTAAACTGTCTGGAGCCCACCTGGTTCCTGAGGTGCTCACCATGCCACCTCTTTCCTTGCAATAGGCAGGCTAGTCCTGCCTTAGTTTTCTGTGAACATCTTCAGATCCATTCCAGCCTTACTGCTTACATTGCTCTGTTTCTTTTGCCTAGAATGCCATCCTGCACATCTTCCTACAATCCAAATCCTGTTTAACACACAAGATTCAGCCAAAATCTTTTGCAGGAGAAACTTTTCTGAAGACTCTAGGCCACAGCAATTTCTCTTCTCTGAACTCACCGCCTTGACTGCCTGTTGTATCACTGAATTGGTACTCAATCAGAGATAAATACTCTGAGATCCTGTATGCCTAGCTAGTCCTTGTCTCAATCAACTTTTTACTTATATACATCTTGTCTCCCTAAGCTACTACAGCAACTGTCTATATCACTATCAAATTGTTTCACCTACTCATCTTTACTGAGGTTGTTGGTAAGAATTTTCAGCTACTTAGCAAATTTATGGTAGCGGATCAGACCCATGCCATATGTTACCAATAATTCATTCAAAGATTGAAGGCAGAACAACACGCTTAATTCGCAAAACAGAATTCCCCATTTTATTAGCATATTTTTTCACCTTAAAAAAAATCCACACATTTTTCATCAAACACATACCTGCTGAGACTCGGGGACAGTCAGGCAGCATGGACTCCACTGATGTGTCTAAGGGTTCTGAGCTAGAGACCCAGTTACAACAGTTCTGAAATGTAATAGAGACAATTTTCTGTTGAAACATAATTTAAGCCAAGGCCAACATTTTAGGCTGCAGAGATTAATTTATCCTACATAATCAACCACTAGAAGTATATTCAGGCTTTGTTCCCCATACACTATAAAAAATTTTCTTATGTAAACAGTAATTATTTATGACCAACATGACTGTGGGAAAAAGCTTATCTGCTACAATTCAGCCAATCAACTGCACTGACATTAAGAAGACATGTAACTTTCTGTGAACCATGATGCAATATATTTGTAAGAGAAGGTTAGGATTATAATTAAGGGAAATTGAAAAGAGTGTCCATTTTTGACTTTAGATGGAGATAAATATTAATTTAAACATGTGAAAGAATAGTTTCATTTTTAAACTATATTCTTCATCTTTGTAATACTAGAAGAAACAAATTTTACAATTACTCCTCAAAATCTGGCCCATATAAATATATCTTTTAATTTTTACTTCAACCTGGTTCAATGAAGGCTGTATCAATAGTTCAAAAGAAACACAACCTTGTGAATTGTAGCTGTGTGTCTGAGGACACAAAGCATTCAATATTAAAAATCAACCTCTAAGATGATTAACAACTCAGACAAATGAAATAAAAATAACCTATATTCCTTCCATACATTCTAAGTCTGTATTTGAAGTCTGGCTTAAAAAATATGATTAACCACATACAACTTATAAAAAATTTTCAGAACACACACACATACACACACACACACACACACACACACAAAGAATTTCCAGACAGATCTTATTTTAAAAGAAATCGTCCTATCAATCATGTTGGAAAAATCGCTGATTGTTATTCTAGTAAACAAGCATGTATTGTGTATTTTTAGATGCTTGCTGCACTGGTTGTGCACCATGGAATCCGTCCTCACTGTGGAAAGATCCTTGACTGGTAGATCAAGTGTCTTATTGTATTTCCTTAATTCATTCTGTCTGGAAGAAGATGTCAGCTGTGTTGCAGTGAGGAGAGAATTTCAAAGGCCCCAGTCCCCACCAATAAAGGCCGAGGAATGGCTTTTGAATAGATTTGTCAAGGCAACCCTACTGTTCTGGGACCAGGGAGAGCAGGAATAACATAAAGGAAGGGTTGCTGTATGAGATTAGAAAGTGAAGTTCACAAAGCATGGCAGATTTTTGTAAGAAACAGTAGATCAATGAAACTATTGAACTGCGTGGAAAAAAACCCATGAAAACAAACACAACATCTAGTAATGTTCTTAAATGCTTTCTCTCTTTTTACATTTAAAATGGAAAAAATATTAGTATTTTCATGTATTACAAAAGCTTGAGGGTTTAAAGTGGATACATATTCTATAACTTGCACTCCTAATCTTAATTAGCAGCTGAATGCAAAATTATACAATGTAAGAGAGCAGAAATTATAAAAGAAATAGGGTTTTAGAAGATATTTCATACATTTGAAATAAGTAAAATTAATATTACTATTGATAGAATACCACATCAGAGAGTTCTAGGTAATGCAGAAGATTAGCACACAATTAGCCAGCTTTTATATACAATGTGACACTTGCTTGTAAGAAATAAGTATTCTCCAAAGCAGTGTCAAGATATGCAAATGGATGATTTGTTTTATCATTCATCACAGCCCCTAATAAATTCAAAAATCATGACTTCTATAGGTACTAAAAATAGGCTCCCAATGATACAGGGAGATAGCTTCAATGAAGAATGACTTTCTCTTTCTCTCTCTTTTTCTTAAACAATTCAGTCTTTTCAATGACAGCAATTAGCACTACCGACAGACAGGCAGCGATTAGGTATATATTTTAATTATTATTCATCCTAGTAGTACCTCCACCTCTGATGAAAGTTGGCTATTACCCAGGTGATATGTCAGTCTTAATACTGCTCCCTTACATTTTACATATGTAAAACTGTCTTATAGATATTTCTAGTATTAATAAAAGTGACGGTACATTACAATATGCAGGTGATTAATCATTTTCTAACTCATTATCATTGACTTTAAAATGCTGAACAAAACGGATTTTATCCAGGTCACCTTTAACTCAAATATTTAAAGCAAAATATAGGTTAACATTTTATGAGTCTGAAATTTCAGTTTTTATCTAGGTACGTGTTTAGGCTTTGATCTCTCACAAAAATAGGATAGAAACTAAACACCCTACAGTTAAAGTGAATATGTCCAAAAGTTCTCTGGAATGACAAAGTACTTGTGTAGGATTGTACAGGTTCGATACTAAAAGTTTGACGAGTGTACATGTGTGCGTGCATGTGTGATGTATGTTTGACATTTTTACCCCACATAGAAAAATATACAGAAAAAAGGGCAAAACAAGCTAAGAAAATGTTTGCCATGTGATAGAGTATAATGAAATAAAATAATGTAAACATACTGGGAGATATATGTAAAGAAAGAAATAAGAGAAAGATAAACAGCCTTTACATATGAATTCGATCTAAAATTCCATCTTACCAAATGTAACTCCCTATTCTGAGATGCATTTCTATAGTTTACAAAAGAAATCTCTTTTATTGTTTTTCTAATGCTTATTCTCTCCCTCTTCTCAACGTCCCAATTTGCCCCCCACCCCAGTTCTTCAGTTGAGATGAACACTAGCAAAGTGTCCTGGATGGCACCAGAGGCAGCCCACTAGGAAAGCCCTACCTAAACTCCACACATGCTGGAGAGAGTTCCCAGCCCCCCGAGGTCTTCTTCTCAGGCGCTCTGAGCAGACAACAAGGCATGCTGGACCAGAGGTACCAACAGAGCCACGCCTGAGCCTCGGATGCAGCCCCACGTCATCCCAACCAACAAGCAGAGAGAAAGAAGCCCTTGGCCAGAGCCAGCAAACTGGGATGGGCCATGAAACTAGAGTTTTTCTGGGTCTAAGGAAAAAGAGAAAAAGAGGCAATATTGTGGGTGTTTCTTAAAGTTAAGTGCTTTCAATTTAAAGTTCCCTTACTCTGAAATTATGACTTTACAGGTTTTTGTGGTTGTAAATTGTCTTCTTTGTGAAATTCTACAGCTTGGAAACTATTAACACAGACTAGAAGTGCCTGTAGGCCATAGCGCTGAGTGACTCTCTTTGACATCTGAACCAAGGGTTGACAATATTTCAGTGTAGAAATGAAATGAATTAAAATTTTTAATAAAAAGGTTAAAACTTAGTACATTATGTTTAAAGAGAAAAGTAGGTAGTAGGTATTCCTGTGCAAGGTATTTGGAAGTATTCGGAGATGCTTGTTGCCCGGATTGAGTTTAGGTTTTTATTCATTTTTATTTCATTTGCCTAAGTTGTAAATCACCAATGTCTTGGAGGCTGATCTTTAATATAGAAGGCACTGTGTCCTCAGACAAGAACGACTAGGATTCACCAGGCTGTTTCCAGGCCTGACTCTCAGAGTCGAATGGTGACGGGTAAGGGTTCTCCACCATTATGTTGAACCACACATCTGGCTTAGATGGAGACTTTCAGAGGCCAGAGCTATGTCAGGAAATGGCATTTACCTACTTAGCCTTTTTTTTTCCCAAATAAAAACGACATATTAAGGAATACAACCTGAGAATCTCATATACATATACACAGTGAAATGATTACTACAGTCAAGCTAATTAACATATCTTCTCACATGGTTGCCACTCTTTTGCACGTGTGGTGAGAGAACCTGAAATCTATTCTCTTAGCAAATTTCCAGTATCCAATACAGTATTATTAAATACACTCATCATGCTGAACATCAGGTCTCTCAACTTATGCAGCCTACAGAACTGCAACTTTGTACACTTTGATCAACATCTATTTCCCCCACCTCCCCACCACTGGTGACCACTGTCCTCCACTCTTCTATGTATTCAACTTTTGTAGATTCCACAACAAAACAAAGAAGTTTTACTAATTTGTAGTATAATAGGAATGACTAGGCAATTTGTACCACCATCCTACTTACAAATTTGAAAGCAATGTTTGGTGAAATAATGGAGCCAATCACTGAGAGGCCAAAAGACAGACAGGGACTAAAAAAGGAGAAAGAAGAGGGGATGGAGTTTCTTCCTGAATGTTGGGAAACACTGGGCTCATCTTGCCAAACCACACTGAATTCTCTACTAGGGGATCACACACTTACTGACAAGGGTACCTGGCATAGACTTCTATAGTCTCCCTTTCTGTTCTTGTTTTAGGGAAGAGCTTTGAGCAGGGATAATTTCAGAGCTCCATCAACAACGATCTAATAATTTTTATCTCCAGGATATTATAGTGTTTTCTATAATAACACATTTCATTTCTTTAGTAGTATCATTTGCTTTTCAAGGGGTTTTCTTCTTGGTTACCACCTTTGATTCTCACAATAGTTCATGATGTAGATGGAATAAGAATTATTATCTCTAATTCAAAATTATGAAATAGGCCCAGAAAGATGGAGTGGATTTCCCAAGACAATGAGTCTTAGGAGACAAAGTACCTGGTACATTACTGATTTACCTAGTGAGGGACTAAGCCAGAATCATTATCAGAACTCAGTTCTCCTAATTCCTTGTTCTGAACTGCTCCTCTTTTGTAAGTTATTTTCCATATGCAAATCATAAAGAAAAGAAGAATACAGCTCATGTATTTTATATTATTTGGGGGTGAGAAGGTAACAACAATAATAGCTATGATTTACTGAGATTCTTTAAAGTGCCAACAACTATGCTATTTCTGTACATATGTTATTTCCCAACCATGTTTGCAAGGTACATATTATATTTTATAGATGAGAAAATTGAATCTCAAAGAGATTAAATAATTTGCTCAAGACTACACAGCTAGGTAAGTGACTGAGTGTGGTTTGAATTTTGGTATGTCATAATAAAAAACTCTTCATGCTGCTTCATGCCTAAGGCATAATCGAGGGAATTGAAAGAACTATTCAAGAACTAGGTCATTTATAAAAATTTAAAAAATTTTATAAAAGCCATGCTTGCAAAGAAATTAATGACAGCTCTGATTAAATTAAGATGATTTCAACTACTGTCTATTTCAGTCAGATGAAAAAATGCACAGATTAATATGTTCTGAATTTGAAGGGGATACCTAATCGAGTCTTAGTTAGAAATACTTAAAGAAGTAAAGCTAAATAAATTTTGCTGTATTTGTCACCTGGAATGAGACATGAAGAACTCCCAATTGAAAAATGAGGAACAGGGCTGTTTCTAGTTTGGGACAAGTATTAAACTCCATATTGGTTTTGTGTGGGGGGAAAAGGTACTAACAGCTAATTTATTAACTCTCCTACTTATATAATGCTGGGAACTGTCCCTGCCCCCATTTGACAGACAAATAGCACAAAAAAAGTATAGGCATGAAATACACAAAATTTCTCTTAAAAAAGTTTAAGCCCTTGGAAAAGACAATTAGGGATGTAGATAACTTGTGGACAGAGAAACATGAAAAGCAATGTGGTCAGAAAAACACCTGGGTGTTAGAATAGATTAAAAACCTACCTTTATACATTTAATAGCATTATGAGGAATGGAATAAAAATATTTTGGACTTTTGGATGATGAAAGTACTTTTTCTAATGGACAATAACAACAGTCAAAACAGACTGGTGACATTATGTTAACACCCTATGGGATTATATGCCTAGTCCTTCTATTTATTCAACACTCTTTTTAAACATTAACTCTCTGGTCCTTACAGTGCAACACAAGGGCTGGAGAAGTTACCCACGATATCTGTGATGAGAGGTCAGCCAGATAAATGTCTGGGTATTCTATAAACAAAAACTGGGTGAAAGTCAGGAAGCTCAACAAGCTTATTGGTACAGATCTAAGTATATGATTTGACTAAACAATTGCTATAGTGTGGCTAATGTCAATTGCTTGTAACATCAGAAAGGTAAATATAAATAAAAAGATATTTCAGTTTTATATTGCAATAGGAATAAAAGAAATAATGGAGTGAAAGTTTTTAGAAAGATGGGAGCAAGTTCAATAAGTCCTTGTTAGTTTTCAGGTTCACCAGCCTTAGGAAGTGTGAAAAGAAACTTTCTTAGTCTGAGGCTGGACCATGACCAGCCCCTAGGTTTCTCCTAGCTCAAGAGTCTGGGAAACATCTTCAGCTTTTTACTTCTTCCCCTACCAGTAGTAGTGTGCCAATCCATTTAAGAGTGGAACATACTGACCACCTTTCAAGAAAAGGATGAGATGCAGTGTACTTTAAACTGCTTTCTTGTAATTAAGCAGCAGCAATGCTAAATAGCTGGTGGAAAAACTAAATATCAGGGAATAATGATCTCTTAACAGATTATGACCTTCTTCGGCCAGAGTTCCTACTATATATTGTATGCATACATATATTCTATAGAAAGCCAAAAAAAGGGAAAAGGGCTTTCAAAAAAGTATTTGTTCTTCAGAAGGGTTTTATATTATTATTTCAATCATATCTCATTTTTTCTATTCCCTCTAAATTTTCTGCCTCTAGAAAGTGAGTTTGGGGGTGGGAGGTGATATAAGTTGGTGGGGGCTCAAGATATAAAGGCTCACACTCATTCATCTCAGCATTGAAAAAATCCAGTCTCACCTCTCTCATCCATTCTCGAATCGTTTTGCCAGCTTCTTGATGCCACACATTGTGAACAGAATCTGTCAACGCCACAGCAGTTACCTTACTTTTTACATCTGCTTCTCGTTGAATCATCTGTTTTAAAAAAGGAAAATAAAACATTAGCTATAATTTTTTCCCTACTGGGTGCAGCCTGCTTAGTCATAGATAATAATAATATTATATTAAAAATGAAAAAGCAAGATGCGTTTCTTGTTCAAAGTTAGTCTTTTCTACCCTGAACACATGCCCTATTCTTGTCCAGAGATGTGAAAAGACCTAATATTTTGCTTTAAAAAGAGAATGCCACTTAAGTCTTACAACTATGCAGCTCTATTATTTTCCATGTGGTCTGACAATTCAAGGATTAAAGGGATCACAGGGGAAAAAAGGAGGAATCCCTGAAGGTTTCCTTTACGAGTTTCTTCCACCACTTCCTATTTCAGTGCTTCAGGGAAGTTAGCACCTGGGGTTCACTGCTAGCTGCTTGGAACTAACTTCTAATTTTCAGTAGACGGCACGTGAGTAAAGGAAGATATCTTGCTTTGACTTCTCCAGTTCAGTAGCCTGCTCTTCACCATCGCCTTGTAATTCCTCGCTGCTTTAAACGCCCACAAAGATCTTTCTCTTCAAAGCCTATCAATATCATTTCTCTTTCTAATTATTTCTTTATATCGACAAACTATTATACTTAAAGTCCGTCTATAGCGTGTCATTTCTATAAAATTAAATGGTTCTAAAATTTAAAAAAGAGCTGTTTGGTCTGAAGAAACTGAAGAATTCATCAGTGGTCTGCAAGATGAAGAAACTGAAAAATAACAGTTCTAAATCAAAATAATCACAAAAGGTTTTAATCTACTAACACTAGTGACCCTAATTTGACACAACAGATGTAACAAAACTTAATAAAAAGTTACTTAAAATATACTAAGTAGTAGTCTTGAATTTCATAGCCATGCCCTTACTATTTCTTTGCATCAACTGTCTTTTCTCTCTCTAAAAAAGAGCAATTTCTCTATCATTTGCAATTAATTTCTATGAATTGTCTACCAAAAATATATTACCGCATTTTAAAAAAAGAGAGGATTCTGAATGGTGATGAAAGCTCCTACAGTGAACACTATAAGCCACGCTTCTGATACCAAATGATGCCTGTTGGCATTCTGAAGCAAAGATGTGTCGCTCTCTTTTAAATTGCTTTAAATCCGGCATATGCACATCCCCTTCCACTGAGTGCTACCTAATGGGGATCTAACTCACCGTTAATGCTGCCTCAGCAGATTTCCACACCTTAAAGCTTTGCGCTCTGTGTTTTCTGCTTATACAACTTGGAAATCTTAAAATAAATGTTGGTTCTCAAAGTCACAATATTACTACAAAAATTCACCATGCAATACCAATTAATATTTTTAAAAGCATAAGATAATACTCAAATTCAATACTTAACATTCATTGTTAAGTAGTTTGCTACCTTCTACATTTTATTTTAAAAATAGATTCTCATTGGAGCACGCTGGCACTAGAATATAAAAATTTAAACCGACATTAGATAATAAAACCCCAAATTCCACAATAGTGAAGCCACCTGGCCCATGAAGAACTTGGATGTCCTTATTCTCATTTTCTAGACGAACACTTTTAGAGATCTGGAGCGATTGCTGCTGAAGTTACAAAATAAGAACACGCTCTTCTGGTATTCTAAGAATGTCTGCATTTTAAAATATTTGTCCTGGATTTTGTTGCGGTTGTTGTTAACATACGCTGACTTATTTAAGATGGCGGTGTGTGAAGACACTAAATATTGTAGACTGTTTGTGAAAGGATACAAAATTAAGAGTTGAATAGGCTGAATATTTAGAGCAAGAGTAGAAAATCGAGGGATTAAAATTCTACAAACCTGGAAAAATATACAGTTGTTACATGGAGTACCAGAGGAAAAAAAGCTTTGGTTTGTTTGTCCATCTGGCTAATATTTCACACAATGGAAGTAATGACATGCGACTTTTCTTCACATCACATCAAATCACATTATAATCTAGCACGATTCCCCCCCCACACTGTTATAGTCCTCTAGTTTAAAAATCACCTTCACGTTATAGTATCAGACGTATAGAAGGGTCAAATTCAGAGGATCTCAATGAAGAGCTGCTTACAAATTAACCCAGTAACAAAGAATTTCAAATACTTGACTGTTTAGGATTAGTAGAATTGTAAGTTGGTGAAAATCTTAACAGCTTAGTTTTTCAGACTAATTACCTCTGTTTCAGTCTTGGTGCAACCCAATCTGGTAGCACTGGAACTACATGCAACTGCCATTTCTGTCCAAAGCCTCTGCTTCTTGCATTTGTTAGCCTGGTTCATAGCCTCTCTTCCCTCCCTTACTGCCTCCACTGGGAATGAGCACTGATGAAAAATGCTGGAGAACGGCAATGGTGGGGGTGGACTGAACACAGGAATCAGGACTGTTTAAGAGACAGACCTTAGATGGAATATAGCTAAAGCAAGGATGGGTAGAAGTGCAGCTGGGCAGGAACACAATTTCTATAATAGTCTATAATATAAGACCACAATAGTCTGGAAAACCCAGAAATCTGAAAGGGAAGAAGCCATATCATCCAAGTTTTACTATATGTCAATCTAAGGTGGAGATGTGGTTTTTATTAGGCTCCATGGATATGAACACCTTTGAAATGCCATGCAAAATTCTGTATATGATATGAATATTTTTCTGGAAGAGGATCTTTAGCTTTTACTAGATTCTTAAAGGGATTTTAGTCTCTAAAAAGGGTGAGCCCCTCTGATCTCAATGTCTCCATGTATACTTGAATGAACTATGAAGTACCTGCTAAGTGATCCCTTCAAACAATTACATTTAAGATCAATTTAACACCTACACCAATTTTTCAAAAAGAAAGGATGGCATTCCATTTTTGTTATAATGTCTTCATTTGGATAAAAGTGAAAAGTAAATTTGATGCCCCAGACATCAACATCTTAAAGTTCCATGGTTTAATAGGTTATGTTTGGTAAAGTTACAATTAAAATACTGTTTGTTTGTATTTGTCTGTAAACAATATTTATTTTTATCTGAATAGCACTTCACAAATTTCAAAATGAATACATATTCATTCTCATTTTATTCTGAAATAATACTGAAATGTAGGCAAAACATGTATCATTTTTCCCATTTGTGGAGGAGGAAACTGAGGCCAAGAAACTGGTTAATGGCTACACAGATAAAAAGTGACAGGACTCTGACTTGAATGTGACTTTAAGTTCTGTGTTCTTTCATTTGTATCACATGAGGTCTATTTCTCAGTAATATACCATAATACTCTTACATAAATAAACTCATTTGATTAATTCCTTTTTCACATATACAGTATTTCACTGACTTAGACATTTTTAAAAAATGATAACCAAAAAAAAAAGAGAGAGAGATCCAAATCCAGATCAGTAAGGAATGCTGAAATCCTAAAAATCATGCTGAGACAGAAATTAGCCATGAGCAAAAACAGGCTATCGATAGTATTTAAAAATTATTATTACAGTTCTAAAATAAATGATGTCTTGGATAAGAGGGAAATCAGATATTTCTACAAATCATATTGATAATTTGAGAATTAATACAAAATATTTGATGCTGTCACCTGATTTTTTGTTTCCCCTTCTTAATTCTATCCAGGTATCTATTCATACTCCTCCCACCTTAAATTAATCACAATTAATCTGTTCTTTCCTTTACAGTATTGCATGTTCCCAGTCTGACAAAAGCTTAACTAAGCCAATAAATATCACGTACTTTGAACAGATTAAAACATACCATCTGTATGCTGGCTCATCTTACTATTATTAAAATTTTTGATGAGGTTGAAATTGAGAGGGAAAAAAAACCCCCTTCCATTATTTCTTTTTTCTTCCAGAGTAAGAGTAAGATTTTTAAACATGAAGTAACTGTAACAAGATAGGAGAGCTTATCAGAGTGTAAAAGTATTTGGTGGGATGTAGACCAGAGGCCCAGAGGGGTGGCATGGGAGGACCAGGGTCAGCAGCAGTTACCTTTGCTCCCCTCTATGTGCACTCCAGCTCTTCCACAGAGCTGCTCCATCTCTCCCCAGAAACCACGTAGACCTTTTCTGTCTACCTAACTTATCTCACCATGCTTTCTCCAAGGCCCTCAAATAACGTACCTGCCTGTGATCTTCACAAGTACCTGGACAAATCTAAACACTGATGTTACCCTAAAAGTTCCTTAATTCCCTTTTTGTACTTACCAGCTGTTGTAACTTTTCCTTAGGTTTCATTTCTTCCAGAGCTACTTTTAGCAAAGGAAAACACAAAGACTCTTTTACCTCCACTCAACTAAATTAAAAAGTTGCTGTCCATTTGTCTTAGCTTAGAAGATAGGCTTTTGAAGGCAGGGAGACATCGATGTTCCAGGGGTGCTCTGCCATCAAGTCTTTGGGTGTAGTTTCCTATCTCTAGTCCAGGGCCCTGGGGTTTGGAAATTATGAACCCAACCCAATACTAGATTCAATACTCCCAATCAAAAGAAGAAGTGAACTCTGAACTAGGTTGTCTTCACCCTAATCTAAAAGAAGAAATGGATAATTTCATTTTCTGATATTTGTGGAACAGCAGTCATGGCACTCAGAATAAATTTGTCTTATATTTTAAAGTCCAAGAGGACCTCCTGAAACAGGCCTGTGTGGGTTGGGGGTAGGGATGTATATATGTAGATGCAGGCCATATCTATATTTGCATATATGATGTGTTTTACACATGCATTTGAGGGAAATGTTTTAAAGTCTTTCATCAGCAAAAGCCATTACCTTCTTTTTAAATCCTGACATGTGTTACACATATGCACTGTGAGGGTTACAGCCTGTGAATCACTTGTACAGGAAAGAATACTCTGAAAGAAAATCAAACGACCCACGTTTCCTTCAGATTAGGATCTGACACTACCGCACGTTTATAAATCTGAGGATCATTACTACTGTATGAGCATGAATGAATCATCACTCTCCTTAATAGCACGGCTGAGGTTTGAGATGTCTTTTTAAAAATATATATGTATATAAATAGATTAGCTCCCTCTAGAGCTCCTTGAGTTAAGATTTCAGATTAAGTTGTTTCAAAGGTTTGAAGTACGAAAAGCTGGTACCTTTTCACATTTTCAGCATGAAGATTACAATTACACTCGGTGCTTCTACTTGAGCGTAGTTTTCATGTGGTTTGATAAGCTATGGTATTTCACCACAGATGTCTCCCATCACTTTACATTTCTACCTGTATATCCCCTGGCATATGGCATACTGCCCTGCACGCTATCAGGCCCACCAGGTTAAAAATGTGCCCTGGACCAAGATGACTAATCAGCCGACACTGGGCTTGACAGTCCTTTCCGTTAATGTCTGTTAATGTCTTCCTGAAGATTCTTTTATACAAGTTGATCCCAATAGCACAATAGCATGTTACTCACAGAACAAATATCATCTTTGCTGCAACATTAAAACCTTGGTTCTGTCACCCAAGGCTCTTGAAGCACCTCTAGTGATTACAATGAAATACACACACTTCAGCAGATGAAACATGAAGGCCAAACTGCCCAGCAGGAAATCCAGACAAGTATGACACTCAGCTCTCACATGCTACTCACAGTTCACACTTCTCATCTGCATTCCCTACTATTTTTTTTTTGAAAGTAGAAGCTTTCAAGTAAGTAGTCTTTGTAAGGAGTGTGGCGGTTGGGTTCAAGGACTTTGGAGTCCGATTCCCCGGGTTCAAATCTCTATCCTGCCACTTCTGGTAACGATACCTTGAGTGAATTATTTCAACTTTTTCTGTGTCTCAAGTTCATCACGGGTAAGAGGGAGAGGATAAATACTCCTAAGTCATAGAGTTATTGTGAGATGAAATGAACTAAATATAAAGCAACAACAGAGAACCTGGCACACAGTAAATCGTAATAATAGACGATCCCACAAAACCACACAATGCAAACTACTGCCTTTGTGTAAACTAGTGTATTCTCCTTTCTCAACGGAGCAGGTAAGAGAAGCTTAGCCTAGAATGCATTTAATGACAAATACTACTTTTTAAAAAGTGATAGATACCTAAAAGAAAAAAAATTATGAAGGGCTACTTTTTCTTTAGAGTATGTGGTTCAATAATTCTAAAACCACCAAACCAGACAGTAGGAAGAGCTGATTATTATGTCTGTTTAAAATCCTGTAATCAGAATACTAAATCAGTAATAGCACCAGGCACTTGAAAATTAAAGTAGAACTGTTGAAGCCATACTATGGCAGCTCCACTTTCCTGCCACCAGTGAACTCTTTCAGAATTACTTGGGCCAGCAAAAAGCACAGAGCCTTGGCTTAGCAATGCCAAGCTAGCAGAAAGAGAGTCCCTTTTCTACATAGAGTGGCTATATTTTTAAAAAGATAATCACAGAGATAGGAAGTATGTCCAAAGGAAGGCAGTATAGTGTTGTAGTTAAAAGCATGCATAGGCTTTGGAATTAGATGTCCTTAAATTTTTATTTTTGGTTAACCATTATAAGAATATAAAAATGGGAATAATAGTAGTAGTCACCTCATAGGGTTGCTGAAGGGTATGAGATAAGGCACGTAGGCGATCAATACTGTCAGCTATTATTATTATTACTTTGACATGCATTTCTAATTTCTAAAATGTATCCTTCCTTTTAGATATGGTATCTATGTACTCTCCAGTGACATCAACATTTGCACTGATAGGGTAGCAGTCATGAAGTGTCATACAACTACTATACCCACTCCCACCACCACCTCCTTGATTATGTAAAGTGATTTGGGCTTGCTCAAATGTTTTCAAAGGAAATAATTAGGTATAAATAGGATAATCGTACATTCCAGTTAGCCCAAGGCAGTCCTGGTTTACGTCTATTGACCTGGCATAATTATTAATAGTGTTCCCTTACACTGTTAAAAGTGTTCTGGTTTGAATGGTAAATTATATGGTTACTGTATGTATAACACAGAAGTTAAATGTTACTCTAGCAAAGGGGTAAATCTTATAGTTTCATTGTGCTCAATGCTTAGCATTTTAAGCATAAACTCAAAACCTATATAGTTGCCACTATAAAAATAACCATGTAGGAAAACATGCAAGAAATATGTCCAAAGGTTCCTAAGTTCAAAACTTAAGGGCAAGCCTTAGTGCTGTGCTGAGCCCCTCACAGATGGACATGCAGCCTCACACCCTGGGTAGGTAAACATGGCCAGCTGGAGCTCCACTCTAGCAACAGGATAAGACAACATTCTCTCTTCCTGTGCTTTGAAGCCTTAGCCTCAATTCCTACAACCTTTGTCTAATTTCAGGAAGGAAAAGGCTCTCCACAGGCAAGAACCCCAAGGGATGGGGTATGTAAACTGAAACTTCTTGGGTCACGTGCATTTATGAAGATAAGTCTCCAGCCACCAGTTAGGGAATGGCAAGTTATGATTTATTATTGCAGGCGGCCAGAAGAGAGCAGTAATAACTTCCTTTTCCTTTCCTGCCTAGACCATGCTGCCACGTGCAGGCTCCTTCAACAACAAAAAAACATGTGTAAGGTAGGTTTGAAAGGAAAAAAAAAGAAAAAAACCCAAATATTAAGTGATTGACAATTGGGCGTTGGGAAAGACTGGTGCTTTACAAAAACAAATGATGTGAGAAAAAAGGCAACAGTTTGAAAAACTTATTCTACCAATCAAGAAAATAGCAAGTTAAATGCACAGAAGAAAATAAAAGAGGTCACATATTAAGAAAACAGTGTAAGGGTTCATCAAGGTAACTTGTTTGATTAAAATGTTTTATCATGTAATGTTATAAGAGTAGGCAAGACATTATCAAACACAGATTTGAAAATTACAATGGATATACTTGAAGTGGATATATTATAAAAGTATAAGTAAGGACTTAATATTGCCAGTCCAAAAAACTAAGACATGCTTAGCAAAGGAGATGGTGAAATGGTGATAATACATAATCTTAGATGGAAAAATGAGAAAACTTATTAAAACTTTATAAATGTAATATATACCCAGAAATGTTTCCAATGCAAGTCAGTAGCAAGCATGTGCACAATACTCAGTTTAAAAATCACTTATGAGCCTTTATTAATTGGTATATACACTTTGGTGCATACATATATAGAGAGAGAGAATTTGTAAATCATTTAATGGTTTAAAAACTTGTGGCAAAGATTTCATTAGGTTCAGCAGGGGTAGGCATACACAGTCAGCTGGGAGAGTGTTAATATATAGCTGTGTCTCTTAATGACAGGGATGTTATTCTGAGAAATGCATTGTTAGGCAATTTCATCATTGTGCAAACGTCACAGAGTGTACTTACACAAACCTAGATGGTATAGGCTACTATACACCTAGGTTATATGATACTAATCTTATGGGACCACCACCGTATATGAGGCCCGTTGTTGACTGAAATATTGTTTTATGTTGTATGACTGTACTTATGTTTTAAAGCATACAATTTTCTTTTGGTCTGGGAAAAAGAAGGCTAAAGGGACAAGATTTACTGCCACAAAGATATATAGCAGACAACCAGAGTATAGGAGATTATGTTGTTTAACAGAATTCTCTTAAAAGCCTTTATATTAGGTGTGAAGTGACAGATATGTTGATTGGCTTGGCTGTGGTGAGTAATTCACAATGCATACAGATATCGGGGTCATCAGGCTGTACACCTTAAATACACACAATTTTCAGTTGTCAATTATACCTCACTAAAGCTGGGGAAAAAAACCTTTACACTGAATTGCCACATAGACGTTTGGTGTATTTGAGATTTGACTATAGCTTTCAAAATTATTCTTTACATTTAAAAATATTTTTATTAAAAATTCTGGTTCCAATTACCTGTATTGTTTTCAATATATTTTAAAGACTGTATACCCTGTTACCTGGCATAAACAGGGAAAGCAATATTCTAATTTATCAACTGTTCTAGGTAATACATCATTACCATAGAGTTGAGGAAGATGTGGTTTCTGATCTTCAGGAAGAACTTAAAATTTAGGAACAAAGGCAGGTTCAGATAAGTTCTATAGAGACCATTAATATTCTGCGTATTATAAATAGATTATCTCATTAGACAGAACAATTTCTTTTTCAGTAGACTCGTAGTTGAGGGATTGTGTACCTGTTTTATAGATGAGGAAATTGGTGCTTAGAGAAAGTAAATGATTTGCCCCTATTCACATAGCTGTAAGTGGCAGAGCTTGATCTTTTAACTCCAAATCCCATGTCTTGACACCATGGCTATCTGTATGTAATACCCTACATTTCCCCTTCTAAAATACTTATTATACTGGTAATGATTTGTTCACTGTCTCTCTTCCCCACTGAAATGTAGGTTCCAGGAGGGGAGGATCATATTTGTCAGCTCAACTCCAAATCCTCATTCCCTGCACAATGACTGGCACGTAATAGATGCTTAAAAATTATTTGTGGAATGAATGGAGGTGCTATTTACAGGAATGGAATAGATCAGGGAAAGTGATGGTTAGGAAGTTAAAAGGATGTCTTGTTTGGTGTATTTAGAAACAGACCGTATTGTAGGTTGGGTTCCCCAGGAAATAGACTCTGAGATGGAATTTAGCGGGATGTTTACAAAGGAGTGCCCCTAGGATCAACATCTAAGGAAGGGATGGGAACAAAGCAGGAATGGGCAGAGAGAGGTCAAGATGAGATACAGGTCCAACTACAGGCTTGCACAATCCCAGGGGAGCTCTGGACCGGGAATGACCCTTCAGAGTCATCCCAAGTTGGGCCCAGACGGCTTGGCTCTTAATCTCCCACACTGTTCTGTCTTAAATATGGGCCCCACAGCAGCCAAGGCAATCCCTGAAGGGGCTGATACATGGAGGCTGTCTGCTGAAAGCACTCCCAAGAGGTGGAGCAACAAGTCTTCTACTGAAGGAGCAATTGGACTATGTACCATAACATCCACCAAGGGCCACAACTGAAAGTAAGCGTTAACCTACTGTTGATTCAAATCTAAATCATCGTTCCAATCTGCCTGGCACTCTATTGTCGTATTTGTGTACTCAAGATTGCATTATGATTTAACTCACTAATATCTATCAGATCAAGTAAATTTATCTTAGACTTTAGGTCTCTCACAATCTAACGCCATATTATCTATCCCATCAAATTTTGAGTTATCCCTCAACTAAGGATTATAAAGGGAAAAACACAAAGTTAAAAGATGAACAAGCACTGACTATTGAAAAGCATAAAGAAATAAAAATCACAAATTTCAAAAATTGTCCAATAAATCCACCGGTAAATGATTTGATTTCCTAAATTTCAAATGAAATGTCTATGTCAGATAAAGTAAGGTATACTTGTGATTTCAAACCTGAATACACCAGAGTACAAAATAACTCCAAACCTCCAATAAAGTATGCAGTTATCACTACTTTATGTCTGGTGGTGTTGGCCGTGGAAAAGGAAGGGTGGGCATGCACAGAGAGGTTTCACTGTAAAAGTAGCTATGTTAGCTTTTCAAATCTCAGCCTTTACTCCCGATGATATAAAAGAAATAAACACTATGCCATATAAATTTTGGGACTAAAGACATTTGAGATTTTGATTCTTTTCCAGATCTTAGTTATTCTATGTCCTCAGATGTTTCTTTTTGCCTTTAGAAATTCAGGGTAACCTTTATTTGATCATATTTCTCAGGCTCAGGTTTATGCAGAAATGGTGTAGCACTGATCTAATATGCATATATTGGAGGGAGGTCTCACTTTTAGATTCGGATTTGGGCATTGACCCATAGATACAGTAAAGCAAGACCACCTAAATGTTCTTCAAACAGGATGCATTAATCAATTGTGGGTTATCAGACTTGCCAAACATTAGGGAGAGGTTGACACACATTTTTAATGGGAAAGTGACATCATTATACTAAGTACAAGTCACAGGCTTCCCACATTGTTTGAAAATATTTGAACAAGGATCTCCAGATGGCTTTTTTACCTAGGAACTTATGCTAAATACCAGGAGCTGTGTGCCTGCTGAAACGTTCAAGTGAATACTGTTGCTGGAAGAAATTTCCATTCAGCTAATTACTTATAAGGGCTATTTAAATGCACATTCTACTGACCAACAAATGTAGGACAATCCTTTAAGCTGGGATTTTAAAATAGGATTCTGATTATATGTTGGAGTCATTTTTCTTACAAAAGCATGACTCACATTTTTGAAATGATAATGAAAGTCTGTAGGAGTAAATGGTTTGAAATATGTTCATTTGAGATAGGACTTTTTAGGATTGTATTTACTGCACAAAACCATACAAACATTAGGTGGAAGAAAAGATCGGGTTGGAACGAAAGTAGCTATTGAGCTCTATGTATACGGCCGTATCTTCATTTCACAGATGGAGAACATGTACATATACTATGTGCAGTAAAAGAGCACTTCTGAGTTCATACACTAGTGAACCATAAACAACAGTCACTAGATACTAAGTGTCCTCTATCAATATGTACTGTAATGGAAAACGCTGGAGTAGCACTTCAGATCACTAACAGGAAGAGGAGAACCCTGAAACCTATCATTTAGACATCTGATGACAGCTCTGATGCAAGATGGCATTGAAAAATTTACACTGAGGAAGGGTTTATGTGTGAGTGAAGGAGAATTATTCTCTAGGCTATTTTTAAAAACTCCATTTTCCTTCATGTGTCTGTTCATTAGCACTTCTTTGTGGGATATTCCACTGGTTGAGTCAATGATTTAGGGTCTATATTCCACTATCATTAAATATTGCCTCAGTTTCATGAGTATGAAATAATTCAAACAGCAAGAATCTAAAATAAATATACTTAGCACAGTACAGGATGTTTAATAAGCATCAGTATTTATTATGGTAGCAAGCAGAATTTTTGTTACATCACACCTTTTGTTAAGTAGCCAATTTAGCCAATATGAAATCCTATAAAATGGCAAAGATATAAAGAAGAGTCAGTAGTTCACTAATTTAGAAAGTCAATTATATGTCACTGTTTCATATCAGGTTAATTACTTCATTTACATTTTTGGAATTTTAAAGTAGTGCATGAAAGGTGACAGATTGACAGCACTGCAGACTGAAATTATTACACTATTTTCCTGAGTGTTAATAATATAAAAGGCAATATACAAAACAGAATCACACATAGATTTTATCTAATGAGATTATAAGTGAAATAGACATGGTGCAGAAATCGGAGTACAAGAGAGATGCTTTCAGAAAACCTTTACTGAAGAGGTAAGGTGAAAAGGAAGTGATAAATTGGTACATAGCTTTTGTGTTGTTCTTCTAGGCATATATGTATGAAAGAATGGAGGTCAAATATCAACAAAACATCAATGTGTCTGAAGGGAGGAGAGTGAATGACATTCAAGAGAAGTTGTAAGAAGAAATCTTGAGTGAAAAAGAAATGAAGTGACTCCTTGTGGGGAACGTTATAATCAGGAATGTAATAAGAGGGAGGAAAAGGAGATACTACCACAGGCATAGCACAGAAAAAGGCAATGCAGAGGAATGAGGAACGAATGCTGAATTTCCATAGTTCTGATCCTAACCCACTTTCACAAGAACTCAACCTGCCACTCCTTACTGTGGGTGTCAAGATGAAATCTACCATACTACTTTCTGTCACTAAGTTGTCAGGGAAAGCAAAGCTTCCCTAAGTCTGTCTCTTCCCACACAACCACCAGCACGTACTATGACATATTAGTCTCTTTCTTCCTCAAACAGAAAGGACAATAAACTCATTGCTGAATTTCCCAGTACTTGAATTAAATGTTTCTAGAAATTAATTTGATTTCTATGCCACTTTTTGTTGTCTGAGGGAGTGGCTGAGTTAGATCCTAATGCCTTAAAACTTACATTCTAATAGTCATGAATGCAATGTAATTATATCTCCTATGGCCTTTTATAGAAAAGAATGAATTTCTAAGTAGCATCATGGTTTAGTGAAACCAGGTTAAATATTAACTAATACTGACATGGCTCTACCTATAACATAGAAGAAAAGAATGAAGTTGTTAGGGATATTAGAAATTATCTACTCCAATTCCTTTTTGTACAGATGAGAAAACAGGTGAAATGACCTGGCTGTCACCTTCAGTTTTAACAGACATGGGATAACCCCAGGTGTAACTCCAGGTTTTTACTCTATACTCCTGTGTCCTACCTAAGAGCGCGTGTGCCATTAGTTCCTTGATGATGTGTCCTATGCTTTGCTTCCTTGTAATACCATTGGCTTCAAAGTGACATACTACTATGCAAGTTTTGGGGTTGAGAGGCCACCAAGGTGGTTTGTACACATAAATTCCTTTAATTCTGTGGACTAAATGGCTGTTGTTTTGTTCTTTTTCTGATCAATTTGGCAGGTAGAATCAGTCAAACTGGTTTCTTCATGTAGACACTGCCTTACTATGGAAATGAATGTGGAAACATTCATCTTCGTCAGAAATTATGTCAAATTATTCAAATTTATTGGTGAATTACAGCAAACATCCCAGCTGATGAACATCTCAGTCATATGGTTTTTAGAGAACACTTATGGTTCTGAAAAGATAATATTACAATAAGCTTTCCCATTCTGAAGCAAAGATGTTTGGAGAGAAGATGGGGTCTGTTATTCAAGATAATTTATTTCAATCATAAGAAGTTCCAAAGATGTCCAGCACTGTAAGTATTCAAACGTATTCCTTCAGACAGTGTTGCTATTGTTTTCCCTTCTCCTTGTTCTGATCTTCTTTCAAGACTTTTAGGAAGCTGTCTCTAAGACTCCTTCTGTCAGTTTCCATCTTTTGCAAAGACACACTGTGGCCTTCACTTTCACACTGCTTCTCTGGCTTGAGGTAATAAACGATTAGCTACAGCGCAGTGGTGTGATGTTCATGTTATTCTTTGCTGTACTACACCCCGCCAATGTCTCAAAAATTAATGCAAGTATATCAGGATCTGAAATTAACTTTTTATAGCCAAAAGCAACGTCCTGCTAGGAGGAGAAAAACCTATTATAAATGGGCCGGCATCTGATTGCTTGTAGACGGTGAGTCCCAGGAAAATAACATTTGAAATTATAAAATGTTGAATATAACAAAAGCTGCCCCATATTGATTAATCAGTGTTTTGTTTATGAATTGATAAGGTCTAACTAGGTGGTACCTATTCTTAGTAAGTGACAGATCTATTACTAAAGATCAGGGATGAACCTAAATTAGCTAATGCTCTTATGATGTTATGCAGAAATAAATTAGAAAAAGAAAAATACCTGTACGAAATATAACAGACAACATTTCCCTCTGAACCATGTACTAACCTGGAAAGTTTTTTCTCTAAGAAACTGTATAAAACTAGTCACGCTTAATATATTTAAATGTATATGTTATTCGATAAACTATCTAGAAATCACTTTGGAAAATTAGAACAGAAAACAATCAACCTAGGAAAAGGCACATATCCATTTCTCTTTGAAAGATATTTAACAGTTTCTCATTAAAATACCCACTCAGTGGAAATCACTTTGGGGTGCCACAAAGCAAAGGTATTTTACAAATTTTACTTAAAACTGCCCATGCGTTTATACTCAGATATTTTACTGGTGTTCAGACCAAGCTTCACTATACTAGTAGTATTTTTTTCTCTGTTTTTGGTCAGGATGTAAAACACATGCCAAGAAAACTTTAAAATCCCTAAAAATGCTTTGTTCTAATTACTCATGTTAAAAATCAATCTCTTTAGCTAATAAAAACAGGGCATGATTTAACTGCGTATTTTCATACATATAACATATGGCTACAATTCTAGAGGAGAAGAATATGAAATTTTACCAGCTCTCTCATGGATCTGATTAATTAGGAGAACAGGGAAAAATAGTTTTCTATAGAAAAGTAGTTTCTATAGGCTACTGATTGCTTTCCACCTTTTGGGGAGGGCAGGAGCGGGGTGAGAGAGTTATATTTTAAAAATAACACAGCAAACTCATTAATGTCCTTAGAGATTACAGGTAGTCTCTTAGTTTGAAACCTGAGTATTTAGGTCTGGTGTGGACATTAAGATTCTAAAAAAATGAATAGAACAAATCTTTATATTTTTAAGAAAATCAAACTATAATTGCCAATTGAAAAAGTTTAGTTAATTATGTTGTCACTTTCTTATCAGCTAGTATCCACAGCCTTAATCTGTAAATATATTATGAATGATAGCATATCCATTTTTCTCTACTCTTTCTTTAGTGATCAGCTGAAATAGCAGATTAAGTACAGTCTTTAAAACAGTTTAGAAGAACTGCAGGTCACTTTTGAACTAAGTGCATGCTTAAAAACTACAAATAGGATCACTAAAATTTATATAAGCAAAAAGGTACAAATTATTGCTATTTGTGCTCTTTAATTCTTATCCTTTGCTTATCTTTCTCTTGACCTTTATCCAAATGAATCACACTAACTTTTGAATGCTTTCTCTCACTTGATTTCTAAAGCTGTTCATCACACTTGCTGGCTAGAAGCACAGCTGGCAAGGGATCTAAACCTCATCACTGGGGAAACTTGCCCTTCTGGTTTTGCCAAGAATGACATTTCCAATGGAAAAAAAGTTACTGTACAGGACAGTGGATACTGTATTTGTTTGTGAGAGCCAATAGCTCCACCCCCTTTGTTAGCACTACATATAGGCATTAGAAATAAAACCAAAATAACAAAGAATTAAATAGCCTAGAGTTCTCTAAATTCAATTGTTAATTAAAGTGAAGCACAGAAATCAGCTGAGTATTTTTACTCATTTCTTGAAGAAAGATGCAACTGAGGATAAGCAGTGCCCCCTAGTGTCAATAACCACAGACAATAAAAGCTAAAGGAAAGTTGCTAATAATGTTAACTGAAGTAAAATTATAAAAAATATATCATGTAATAAATTATAAATCCATCGTTATTCAAGTTTTAAATTTTACATGTATATAAAGTTACACCATATAATCATTTATTTAATACTGATTTGCTCAGGAATGCACGCTCACATGAACACACACCCACACACCCACACACTGTACATAGACTGACATGGCCAAGATGTCTTTAATGTTCCAGGCAGCTCAGAAAAAATATTCCATCCAGCACAGCAGGCCATGCATGAAGCAGGTGTCAGCAAGACCAGCAGAATCACTCACTGCGAAGACGTCTAATAGGAACTGCTGAATACACAATACAGGCAGCATGGCCTGAATGGCTAACATGGAATGGCCAGAACGGAATCCGAAGGTTTCAAACCATCCAAAATTGTAATTAAACCCGTAACGAGTGTTTAAACATTTTTCTCTTATTTTTTGGTAATAGGAGGTTAGCATATTTAGCCTATATTAGAGACTGATTTTGAAAACACTATAACTTTTACTGTGCATCTTCTGAATACTGGATCCCATATTTTAAATACAAATAAATAAAATACACATCTGTCTTTAGAAGAAACTGCAACACGCAAAATTCAAATATTAAAATATATTACATACACTTTATGGAATTTAAGTTGGGAAATAATTTTTCTAATATAATCTATAAGAAAACTTAAAAGTTACTTTTAAAGACCAATGAGGCATCATCAAGTGACATATGTGACAAAAAGGTAAAGTTACCTTCTCATTCTATAAAATAGTGTCTAAGTCACTAATTTATCAACAGCAGTTTTTGTCATAGAAGCCATAAATGGAGGCAAAAAAAAAACCAATGAAAAAGGAAACATCTATTCAAATAGAAATGATAAATGAGACAGGAAAAAGCCAGGACGACTAGGTATATATGTCTCAAAGAAACTACTAACGAAAAAGAAATTAATAGAAATACTACTGTTTAATTTTATTTGCATGAAAGTACAAGGCACAAAAAAAAAGAGTTCAAGGCTATTTAAAACATTCATTTATATAGCAAACCGTTTGTTAACTACTTTTCCACATAAACTAATAATGCATATACTACTAATTTTGCATTTTAAAAAGCAAGGAACATAATTAGGCTTTTATGAAAAGCTTCCAACGTGCATTTAAATTGCTCCATCTTCACAATGAGGAAGGTGTAATGTAATAGTTTATTAGGCATACACACAATCTCCAAATGATAAGAGTAGATAGGTATTTAGAACTTTTGCAATAACTTCTGGTTAAAACAGAGCCTGACACTTCAACTATTTAAATTTAGAAAAAAAGTTCTAAAATGCCTACTATTGAGTTTTTCTAGAAGTTTAACTTTGGTAGGGCTGTTAAAATCTCAGTGATTAAAGAACAACCACCACCTTCTTATTGTCACAGTATTTAGGTAACTTTGAGAAGGACAGAAATGCAGATGGACATATTTACGTTCATGTTAACTGTATTAATACCTATTTTGTTGCATCAAAAAGTATGAGCTATTTCTCATAAAAATTTCCAGAGGAAATGGAATTTTACCCTGTATCAGTTAAAAACAGGCACCTGCTTAAGATAGGTGACAGTGAAAAAACAAAGTTGGGGATGTAACTGTGAGGGGAGAAGCCTGATTTTTTCCCTTGGTAGAACACTTACACAACGTGCTATCGCAATTGGCACAAAACATCAAGCAATTTCCTGTAAGTCTTAACAGGCAAAAATACTATCTATGGGAAGTTGTGTTCTTTTATCTTTTTTGTAAAGTTTTGTTTTCATGGGTACTTACAGTTTCATCTTTAATTCAACTATGGAATATCTAGTGATGCTTATTAATGTGGGCATAAAGCGATAGGAGATTTTCAATCCCACCCCACAACTCGCCTATATCACTTCCCAAAAGACCCAAGAAAAAGAGAGGGTTAAGTTGTAAGGTTAAGAGATAATGGAATACCATTAAGAAAAGCTTCCATTTTTGGAGATAAAAATTAAGAATTTTTCAGAATTAACCAGAACATTTCTGTAAGGGTTGATTTTGAGGAGGTATGAATAAGTGCGCAGGGCCAGGTTTTTCGTGCTGTTGGAAAAGGGAAAGGTAAGCAGGTCCAAGCCTGTTGCATGAAAAAGATGCTGGGTTAGAAGGATAAAGATTCTGAAGCTAGGTTCATACACAGCCAGACAGAAAAAGTGATTAGGAGCTATTATCATTCTCACAAGGTTAAGAAAAAATGGAAAAGGTTTGTAATCCATGTACTCAATTAACAGCATGAACATGCCCACGATTACATTCGATTCCTTTCTAGAACATCTCAGATAAAAGAGTTTGCCAATATATGTACACAGACACCAACACAAAGATAAATTTTAAAATGTGAGCTTTTAGCTTTATCTTCCTAAAGCCTACATAAAAGTGTTCGAATATTTTGTTTTGCATATGTGTTCTAAACAACTGCAAAAGAAAAGTGTCTTGTAAAGCGTTTAGAGGCAGAAGAAGAGTATACAAGATAAATAATTTCAAAGGAAAGTATTTCCTTAACATAGGTGTATTCATTTGAGTATCTAACAAGTAAATCTCTCTTCATGCATATGATATCTATAAAGATTATTCACTAAGAGTTTCCATATTCTTAAACAATCATACATATGTATCAAATAATTGAGCATAACAAATTTTAAATCTCATTATACCCAAAACATTTTCTTCAAGATGATGAAACAAAACTGTACTATACTTTCAGGAATGATTCAATATTATTAAAAGTCAGAAAGAACAAATAGAGCAAAAAGCAAATATTAGTCTTTTGATATTATTTCTTTAAGCTGCACATATTTTAATTATCATTTACAGCTGGTCATATTGACCAACAGTGGTTAGTATTTGCTTACTAACCAATAGACATTGATTAGTTATAATATCTTGGGGCAGAGGTGAGGAAGAGGAAGAGAAAGGTAACAAACATTTTATTCAGAATTTATCTAATCTTTTAGTTATCTGTTTTATTTCTCAGAAAAGTAAGACTTTTTGCATAAAACAAAGTATGTGTTATTTTACTGATATTTGATATTTAATTTTTTCTCTTGAAAAATTTGGAACTTTTTACATATGCTACTGTGAGTTAAAAATCATAGTTACAATTAAAATTTAAGTTTTAAGCAACCAGGGATATATAATAATATCATACAAAGTGGTAGGAAACTGACCAGGATATCCTTAATGGTGAGATATCAAATTTTATTTCATTAAACAAACAAAAAATACATTTTTTGCTATTTTATGAAGAGATGCATTTTTAACATATAATTAATGATTTTTACTCCAAAGTTACTATGGTGTTATTAAAAATTCTCAGACTCACAATATGCTACACTAGGAACATGGTAACTTCTAGAAATCACCAATAAACACATGATGCTTTGTCAAAGGGAAATAACAAGAAGAGGGCTGAAATCGTTGTATCCTTTCTTCTATGACTTAAAAATTATTATTCCTATATTTGAAAACCCATTAGCTTGAAAGCTTTTTAGCAATTTCTTGCGTCTTCATTAAATATAGGAAAAAGTAACAGATTTCACTGGACAACTTCCTACCAGCTATTTCACCGTCTCTATGTTTCCCAACACCTTACAGCAAAGCCCCCCACCTCACTTACCCCAGAAATGCTTTACAAAGAGTCTAAGCACAGTGAACATATTTCATACTCAGACCTCCACATCCCTGCACAGGGGAGTCTGGAGAACTCTTCTAGTCTGAGGGCCTGGGTATTACTTGAGCAATAATAAAAAGAGTGGGCATCATACTACATCCTGATAAATTACACACAGGACAAGTTGCTTTTTTTCCCATCAAATACTGAATTATATTTCTCCAATTTGGGTCCATATAAGAAGCTGATTATGTAGTATAAATCGGGGGGGGGGGGAATATAGCAACCGTGACTGAATTATATAGCAGAAAGTCTGGCCAGCTCACATGTTTATTTGCACCTATTCGTACTTGCACATGGTCACTTGTATTCGGGGTTGTCATTCAGTTCCATAAGGGCTTTCCAATGGATTCCCTGTAGCACCATACACTTGTTGGTTGTGTGCAGTCAATGCTCCTTCCACATAGCTAAGCAAAAGCACTTTCCAGCATCTGAATTAGCTTGTTTGATCACGAGTTGCTGTGAAATATAGACTCTTCTGACTTCTGAGGTAAAAGAGCTCTCCTCCACTCATGAGATTATTTTACATTTAGCAGGAGCTTAAGATATATACTCACTCATTCAGATATGCAAATTTAACCACCAGAGACAAGTAAATTATGCAAGATGATGTACGTTTCATTTTAGCTGGAAAAAAATGTGCAAACACAATTTCACTTCACAGAGCTATACTTGCACCAAGTTAAGATGCACTGAACAAAAGCTGAAATGTAATATCCACGTTTTCACAGATGTGATTCTGTTTTGAAGAGCTGTTTTTAAGTACTCGAAGAGGTTTTTCATTTCAATACTTTTATATGCTCTTTTCACTGGTATTTTCACAAATTATTTTCCCAAACAACCAAACTTATATTTAGTCTTCAGAAAATAATTACGTCACTATTTTATGAATACTTTTTTCATATTTATATGATTTATATACAAAACTGATTAACAATTTTAGACATTCCAGTTAAGTTTCAATCACCCACAAATCTAATTTTTGCAATATAAGACCATATTTTCTAATCTATATTATTTACATTAATAGTAATTCTGTTTACCAACACTTCCACTTGCTGAATAAATTTCATGAAACTCATGTATATACCTCATTAATACTATAGCCTTTAGAGGACACCTTTAAAACAGCAAATGACCAACAAGTTGATGTGGCTATTGCCCTTGTATAATAAACTCACTCCAGGTTTAATTTTAAAGCATGAATTCTAGCATTTCTGAAGCAAAAAAAAGAAATACAATCTCTAATATTTTACTATCAAATTTCACAAAACAGATTAATGTATAAAAAGGTTTCTGTGGCTTATGATATACCAAATGATGCCACAGCAATACCACTGAATGCAATAATGGATGCAATATTTTTCTGTTAAATTTAACTTCTGTACTTTAACAATATTCAGAAATTGTGACCTGTTTAATGAAAATAAAAGAGCATATATGAAAATTGTCCTGATTTGTAGTAAGTCTTACTAAATATGCTTTCTGAAACGGTTAAGGAATTGTCGTAGCAGAGTTTAATTACCAACAGCACAATAATCAAATTCAGCCATGACACATTTCTAAATCTTTGCCAAAAGTAAACCTTCTTATAAATTCACATAGGCTTTGATGAAACAGCAAGCTGGTCGAGAGGAGGATATTGCCCTGCATCTTGACAGAAGCCTACGTTTGTCTCACCAATTCCTCACTAAAGACGTAGTAAATAGGTTGGGGGTAATGGGCATTTTCTTGATAATTAGCTGTGTAGGCAAATATGTTCTTTGGCAGACAATATAAATGTTGATTTAAGGACCAGCCAATAAAGAGTGCTAAACTGCAAAACATTCATTGCTCAATTTCTCACAGATTCGATTGAAGATGTAATCCTAAAACTCAGGTTTCCACTGTCATCAAATAACACACTATCACAGAAATTATAATACAATGAAATATATTTTACCCATAATTGATATTGATATGTATCTGCTTAATAACTTCTATATTTGACAAGTTTATACCAGTCACATAAACATTACTAATAATGATGAATAGTAACAGGCAAGTCATTCGGAACCACTGTTTCACAGTGAAACTAATAAAACTGATTTTCTTAAACACATCAAGCACTGCATGTCCCACTGAAACTAAGGAATCTAAAAGCTAGTAAAGATAAGTGGTAACCTATCACAAACATTAGTACATTTTAGTTTATGTCTAAGTTTAAGAGATCATCTTTAAAGAAAATGGTTTTAAGCTGGAAACGAGATACACTTTTAAAAACAAATATAGCACAAGATAAGTGGCATATAGTCTGGCAATTTTCTTTAACATTGCTTTTTCAAATATACTCTATTCTACAGTGCACTCAAACTGCAGAAACATCCAAATTAGGAAAGAAAAAAAAAGAGATACTTATCCTTGTAAAAAGGGCCTATACTCAAAGGAACATCTGAGTAAAATGGAGACATCTGCAGTAAAGTTTTACCTTCTCCCTAGAATGTTTGAGATGAACTCAGTATAACACTGTCTTCCAAGAAAAGACAAAGTGATCAATGCAAGAACACATCAGGCTGCCTTGGACAGGCCAATCAATGCAAGAAAGAACCTTGCCCAGGGCCTTATGCAAATAGAAGCACGTCCTGCAATCTAGGGAGGGAACATGCGCAATAGATCAATTGGATCTAAAAAACCTTACAGCTATATCAGCTTCAGACAGTAAATATATACTGATGAATACCTCACACTTCCCGCAAATTCTTAAAATGAGTTATTTTCAATAGCTAGTTAAAAACTCTTCCTGGGGTCTACAGTGCAGCAAGGAGGAAGAAAACATCATGGGAGAAACACTCAGTATTACTTTTAAGAGAGTGCAAGTAAAATTCTCATTTCTTAAAATTTCTTGGCGTCACTGAATTCTGACATTTCAGCTTAAATTTTTAGTATGTTTGTATTCGTGAACAGGAAATAAAAGGCTATAAAAAGCAAATACTGTCTCAGGTAGTTCTTGAACAAGAAATAAAGGAAAATGTTGTAGGAGAAATAATTCAGGATGTAAAATTAAAGTCATCATTCTCAGACTAAAAACTCACCCTGTCACCAAAGATTATTCTCTATAGTGGTTCACCTACTGATACAGGAGCAGTTTTTCTTTTAAAGTTAATATCTGTAGCTCAAAAAATCACTCTAAAATCTGATTAGACTGTCTAATAAGCTCACAAGCTACTTAGTACACAAAGTTAGTACACAAAGCTGTATCCTTGTCAACTGGTCTTGAAGGCAAGTCAGCCGCTTTAGAAGGCTACATGAAAATGCTCAATGATCAGGTCTTCAAGAGAGTACTCGAGTGCAAAATTATTTCCTACATATTTTCATTTCTTGTTTCTAAACCTACTGTTTCCTCTTAGGAATTTCACATTTTAAAAAAGTCTTTCATAACTTAAAAGAAGTCAAAAATCATACTTACAATGCCAGCAACTATAATACAGATACTGCCAAGTAAGAAAAACTATAAATACCTATTAGTATATTTACCTTAATTGTCTTCTATTCTGAAATTTTAAATTTAAAAATTCAGCTGCACATGCATTTTTCTATCAGGTATGTGGCAAATATTTCTAACATTAAATATAAAATATATAATTTTTCTCTTAGCTATTGATGTATGAACTTTCCTTGGCAAAACACTATATAAAATATGAAAATCAGAATCTATTATAAAGTTCACTATTTAAAGCTCTTTATTTAGCTGCTAAAAGGGCACAGATATCTTAAGATGCTGGTTTACTTAGCCACTGGAGAGAAATATGAGACTATGCAGGATAAACACAGCTCATTTTTTATTTTCCACATTTCTAGTGCTTTCTACACTGGTAAGATTTTAAGTTTCAGTTTACCCTAATAAGATTTTTTTCCTAAGGCACAACTAAATATGTCATTCATTTGTTTGATCCTCCTTACTTAGACTTAAAGCTTTATAAAAACTTTACTATTTGCATGGAGAAAGCATAGAGATATTAAATCAAAGCAATAGAATATTCTTTCATAGCTTTTCAGGTATTAGATATCAGAGGAAGTGCTTATAATAAATCAGGAAGGCATGAAGTAGTAGGTTAATTATAGGGACTCAAATGTTTCCTTTTTCCAATTTTAATTTCAAATATAAGAATTTCGAGCAGTCTGGTATTCACAGTGAAAAGTAAATTCCAATTTACAGTAAGTAAAATACAAAGGACCAAGCAACTATGGTTTCACTTTTTGTTACAATATTTAAATTGCTATATTTTCTCCAAGATGTAGGAAAAAAGAAAGAAAAACAATTTTAGAGTATTATCACCTAATATTTGATAAGTGCTGGCATTGTGATAAGTATTTCACAATGAAATTCTCTCCTTCCTAATATAAATCTGAACAATATGTATCTTTTGCTTTTAAAAGCATATTCTCAATTTAACAAGTACCTTAGGTATGATATTCAGTTTATCAAAGAATTTCGTGCTTTACAAATACAAATGCAAAATTTCTTTAAATGGAAAGTCCCTTCATTAATTAAAAATATTCTAATTTATTAAAAATTTATTTCATGCAGTTTTTTCAAACACTCATCAGAGGGAAGAGTGTTTCACAGGTAAATTTATTGATTCTGAGATTGGATTTCGACTTCAAATTCATTGGATTTTGATTCTGGCTCTGAGTTTTGTTGTGCAACC
Organism: Equus przewalskii; assembly: GCF_037783145.1. Lineage (NCBI taxonomy): Eukaryota > Metazoa > Chordata > Mammalia > Perissodactyla > Equidae > Equus > Equus przewalskii. The sequence continues at coordinate 73,682,743 of NC_091843.1, read as the reverse complement.
TTGGATAAGTTCCTCAGTCTTTCTGAGTCCTTCACCTATAAAACAGGGTTAATAATACCTATCTCATAGAGTTAAACATAAGTTGTGCAATGCCTTGCTAAAATGATGTTTAATGATCAAATCTAGCAGCATCTTAAACTAATACTCACTGCCGAGTGGTAGGTAGTACAGTGTAATGGTTCTGTAATGGAGCCAGAAAGCCTAGGTTTAAATTCTGGCTCCATTACTTATTAGTTGTGTGATCTTAGTACTTAATATTTCAGTGCCTCAGTTTCCTCATATGTAACTGAGGATAATAATAACACCAACATCATAGGGTTGTTACAAGGATTACATGAGTTAATATTTATAAAGCACTTAAAACAATGCCTAGTACTTGGTAGCTGCTATATTTTATAGCTATTACTTCCAGGTGTAACTTATGGATAATGCAAAGGAATAAACATTGATAGCAGAGATGGTTCCAGTGAGATCTCAAAGGGCAATTCTATTTAGTTGGTATTAGAAGACAGCTGTATATTTCCAGCATGGAATGACTTGCAAAGAAGAGCCAACCAGGGGCTTGGCCAAGGAAACTCATCTGTTCTCTAGATCTTCATAAAGTGTTTTCATTTTTTCTGCTTAAACTGAATTTCCAGAACACCACATCAAAACATATTCAAAATTTAAATATAAATGATTTGGGGATTGCCTGTTATTTTAAATTTTCCACACCTTCTTTCCCCTTCATTACTTTGGGTAATTAAGAATTGATTAAAATTGAAGTCCTGCTTGGAAGGAACAGAAAAGAGTAAGGAGTAAATAGGATAGAGAATAAAAACTAAGTCATTGCGTAATTCAACAGAACAATGTAGACGAATGCTGAAATACATGAAAAACCAGGAGGTTGTCTTAAGTATGAGAGGCATAGGGGTTAGTGTATTATACCATTTATTCTGCACAGGTACTTGATGAGAGAAGAGAGAAACAAAAGCCCACTGTAACAAAGTGAGAGGTCACAAGTTTAGAGGGAGAAAAAAAATATATAAATGCTTCTCATCTGTAAAATGGGGATGATGATAGTACTTACCTCCTAAAGTTGTTATGAGGATTAAATGAGATAAAATATACTTATATAAAGTATATGCTTAGGGCAGTGCCTGGTGCACACTAAGTAACATTGAAGCACGAGTGATACTGCTGATGAATATGAAGATGATGCCATTGCCTTCTGATGTGCAAGACATTCATAGATATACTACTTCAATTTAAAAAGGTTCATTTTCAAAGACACTGCTATGAATTGCTTAGAATTGTTCTTGACACAACCATGTCTCGGGCCCCTATGGCTGGTGACAGATTCTCTGGACTCTATTATAAGAGCCATGATGGGGCTCTACAAGAGGGAGAGAGGGCTCTAACACAGCCATCAGATAGAAAGATACCTGTTTTGCTTGAGAATCGATTTAAAATCTGAGAGAAAAAGTAAGTGCAACCAAATGTTAAGGTTTGTAATATGCTAAAGATACCTAATATATTACTATGTATTTAATATTTGGACACATATATCTAATATTCAGATAGATGTCCTAAATACGTGTAATAGGAAGCAAAACTGAAAATTTGAGGCTGAGCCTGTAACAGTGGTAGAAACTATCATACACTATTAACGGTATTGGAACTAGGAATTTTTTCTGAGGTAAAGTGAGCAGTAACACAACAAAAGCAATACAGAGGCTAGTGTTCTCACATCACTTTATTACAATTTATAGGGCATCACCTTACAGAAAAAGTCAAGGTTTCTTTGCTGTTAGCAGGCAGACTATTAGAAACTTTTAGAAAATCAACATCTATAATTATAAAGCATCCCATGATGCCTTATAACTGGAAAAAAATCAGGACAGGGAATTTCTACTGTATGAGAAAGCTAAGTATGCTTTATCTTTCTGCCCACTGCCTCTCCTTTAGAAAGATAAACGTCGTTTTTCTTCTAATCCAGATGTCAGATTAATGTAGTAAAGAAATTTGAAGACTTTAGAAGTTAGATATCAAGATTTATGGATATTTAGGCATAAAGTAGGTATATTCAAAATTAGAACACTTTTTTTTTTTGAGGAAGATTAGCTCTGAGCTAACATCTGCCACCAATCCTCCTCTTTTTTTGCTGAGGAAGACTGGCCCTGAGTTAAAATCAGTGCCCATCTTCCTCTACTTTATATGTGGGACGCCTGCCACAGCATGGCTTGATAAGCAGTGCATAGGTCCATGCTCCGGATCTGAACCGGCAAACCATGGGCCACTGAAGGAGACTGTGCAAACTTAAACGCTATGCTACTGGGCTCACCCCTAAATTAGAACACTTTTTAATCATTTGACTCGATTATAAAATTGTCACCGAAACATTGAATAGCAATTTTTTATTGTATTTTAATGTTGTTTAATAAACTTCTTTATGAGAAAAATTCAAATAAGGTATGGAAAACTAAGAAGAAATCTGAATACACTAATAAATATTTAAATAAGCAAACTAATTTCTAGAAGATACAAGATTTAACTTATTCAATTTAATCCCAGAAAATATAACTAAGTTTGGGCTTAGGGTTAGGTTTGGCTGCTTCACTTAATTAGAGATTTCAATATCTTCTTAGTTGATTTTCGGCACTCACTGATCATTTTCTACTAATGGTCCTCATAAGCGTCCAATATTTCAGGGTCATAGAGTGTACCTCCTATACACTCTAGCATACTAACTCTAAATGTCCCTGCTTTCCATCTTAAATGATAACTTTGTTCTCTTGTCCATATCACTTTGCTCTATCTTGTGGATCTATACGAATGCCCAGACCCTACTTTCTTCATTCTGACCCAACACAGCACCCTCTGAGATGTGCCTCTGATAACTTATTTATATATAAATCTAGGATCAAAAACTATTTATTGAGTATATCCTTATTATAGGTCCAGCTTGGCGAGGCAGCATAGTAGGAACCGGAGAAAAGAATCGATGGATTTGTTATTTCTTCTCTGTTGATTAAGAAAAGGATTATGAGGTGACTTTTAGCAAAAGAAGACACTGAATAAGAGATCAGGGCTGAGAATAATTAATGAATCAGTAAACTAACCACAGCTCTGGGTTTACCAGAGACAAAGGTAAAAATGCATTATAGAGTTCTTATTTTCTGACAAAAAGAGCTTATCAGTTTATCAACAGAAACAAGTCTTCCTAAAATTTAACTCTCAGACAAATTTACTGTATGGATCTTCATATAGGGGAAGTTAACATAATGACCTCTTGGCTACCATCCCACTTGACAATTATCTTACTGTATTACTTTCTTTGTTTAAATGTGCTTCCTACCTAGACTATAACCTTCTTGAGGCCAAGGATCATGTGTTTTAACGTTTCCCCCCCCAGTACTTGTACAGAGTGGGGGTGTTCAAGTGAATAAATAAATATCTTTAATAGCAGTTTTCTAACCCATTTCTTGTTCTGAGGGCATAATATTCAATACTAACTCCAAGAAACAATTTCTATAAAGTCAAACTTATGTGTTCCAGGTGACTTTATTATGATCTAAATTCACTCAATGAAAATGCGTTGAAAACCTATAAGAAAAAATATGAGGTGAGAGAGAACTGACATAAATTCAAGGGCTAAAAGTTCCCAACTCTAAAAGTTAACATCACAGTAGCTTAGAAGAGCGTCACTTTGTTTCTCTGGGCCCAAAGAAAGTTTGAGACCTATAACGTGATCATCTCAGAGCCATAAAAGCAGGAAAATGATAGCTCTTCCCACTCCATCTCCTTTATAGCCAGAGAAACCTGAATACAGGTATACCAAGGATAAGTCCTGGGTATCCGAATGACCTTAGAATGCAGTATTCTACTCTACCCCATTCTGACTTGAGTCACATAAACTGGACTTCTGCCTTGATTCATCATTTCATAGTCCTTCTGATTTTTCTGCCTACTGCTATAACTTCTTTCTCAGGAAAGGATTCCATTTCTTAAGCCCGAATCAATAGTTGATGCCTTAAACCTTACTTTATCCTTTCCCCAGTGCTGGATCCTGTTCCTTTTTTCCCCTTCCTTCCCTATAAGGCAGTGAGGTGGGGTATGGTAGGGGAGAAGAGGTATTCTTAGAACCAGTGACTACATTTTTTGCTCAGTTATCACCTAATGCCTTGATTTTTCTATTCCCTGCAACCAGATTATACCTCCTGTTTCAAACCTGAGCTTACCATGCTCCATAGATAACTACCTAGTGATGGTTTACCTGCTACTCCCTCCAAAGCCAATTTCTCCAGCTGAATTAGCTCTTCCTGAACCCATCCTGAACTCTAATAATGAGACCTTTGCCCAGATCTGCCTTCCATCCTTGTTCTCTCAAGCTTCTTTACCCACTAAGATCTTTAATAAAACCAATAGAAAAAGAAATATTTCTTGTTATTGTTTGTCTTTATTTATTTTTGCTATCCTAGTGGGGATGAACTGGTATCTCATTGTGGTTTTTATTTGCTTTTCTGTAATGACTAGTGATTTTGAGCATCTTTTCATGTGCTAATTGGCCATTTGTATATTTTCTTTGGAGAATGTCTACCAAATCCTTTGCCCATACTTTAATTGTGTTGTCATTTTACTGTTGAGTTGTACAAGTTCTTTATATATTCTGAATACAAGTCCCTTATCACATACATGATTTGCAAATTAATATGCCAATTTCTCTGGGTTCTCCTTACATATTATTGTGGTAATTATACCAGACAGTAGTTTCCTGGCAGTCTTTGTTGAATCAAGAGATAGAGTGTCCAATCTCTCAGCTGCACAGATGCTGGGCAGTGAGACCGGAATGCAGCCCACCTATATGGATACTGAAAAAGCCTCCTCCAAAGGTAATTCCAATGGAGTAATATGGATTCTTTATTCTACAAAAAGGTTCTTATTAAAGATCAGTGAAACTTTTCTCCATTTCAACATTGTACTAGACAGGCCAATTAGGCAAAACAAAACAAGACAAAACCAAAAAAAAAAAAAAAAAAAAAGCAAGCATCCAGATTGGAAAGGAAGAAGTAAAACTATTTTTATTCACAGATTACATGATCTCGAACATGGAAAATCCTAGGAAATTCACAAAAAAACTATTAGAACTAATAAGTTCAGCGAGGTTGGAGGACACAAGATGAATATATAAAAATCAATTGTATTTCTATACACTAGCAATGAAGAATCTGAAAATGAAATTAAGAAAACATTTTCATTTACAATAGCATCAAAAAGAATAAAATACTTAGAAACAAATTTTAAAAAAAGAAGTGTAAGACATGTACACTAAGAACAACAAAACATTTTTGAAAGAAGATCTAAATAAATGGAGAGAAAGCCCATGTTCATGGATTGGAAGATTTAAGAGTATTAAGATGGCAATATTCCACAAAATGATCTATAGATTTAATCCCAATCAAAATCCCAGCTTCCTTTTCCACAGAAATTGACAAATTGATCCTAAAATTTCTATGGAAATACAAGGGACCTAGAATAGCCAAAATAATCTTTAAAAAGAACACAGTTGGAGGAGCCACATTTCCCAATTTCAAAACTTAGTATAACTGTTGATGAGGCTGTGGAGGAATTGGAACCCTGACACATTGCTGGTGGGATTTTAAGTATGAGGAGTGATGACTAATGGGCATGAAAGTTTCTTTAGGGGTGATGAAAGTGTTTTAAAATTAAATGGTGATGGCTGTACAATTCTATGAATATGATAAAAACCATGGAATTGTACACTTTAAAAGATGAATTTTATGGCATGTGAATTATATCTCAATAAAGCTCAATAAATCTTAATTATATCTCAAAAAAGATAACTGAATTATACCTCAATTTTTTAAAACTTAAAAACATGAAAACAAGCAGAAGTAAGCTAATTACTAAATTAAAAGTAATGTTAAACTCATGATTGGGGATAAAGTGGAAAGTTTCTTACACTTATTCCACACACTGCCATATAACATTATGAGGATGCAATTATAACTTAGTTTAATAATTTCCTCTTTGATTCAGAAGACTATACTTTGAAGAGTGAGTCATAGAGAAGCAATCTTCTCAGTCAGCCTGAGGGTTGGGGTCACCAGCAGAGAGGAAACTATAATAGACTAACACCAGGAACAAAAAGGGAACACTGTCTAAAGTGAAAGAATTGATAAGGCAGAGTTCCCAATAGTCAATATTCAAATGGAGGGCTGGAATAATGAATAAGTTTAACTAGTAAAAGAGTTATTGTTAATGTTTAAATTCTATATATCAGTCAATTAACTGTGCAGATATTTAAGACTGCTCATGTTGTTGTAATATATACTGTTCCCAAACTTGGAGGGGGGTGGAGTAAGAATATTAGACTCTTTAGCCCCAAGTTGTTTCCAGATGATTTGGGCAAGATAAGATTTAGAGATAAAAGATAACTTAAAACTAATTAGTATGTACTAAAGTTTTCAATTGTGAAACATGCAAATACTATAGAAAAAAGGGGAGTTAATTGAGAATACTTTGTGAAAAATCTAGTAAGGAGAAAAATCTTTTCACTTAGGAAGGGAAACAGCATTAGCAAAAATGAGAATGAGCATATCCTGTGGGTATTTAGATTCATATTCAACTAACATTGATTTAATTCCTAAAAACCAGGAATTTTCTAAATTAATCCTCAAACTTTGCTATAGGTAGGTACTTACAGAGGAAGACACACATAAGGGATATGACCCAAGTTATCATAATTTGTAGGTATCAGAACTAGGATTCACATCCAGGTTACTTCCTTCCAAGTTTCGGGTTCTTCTACTACACTGTGTTTGGAGGCCAGGGGTAGAGGTCAGCTGAGACAGAACAATGGCAGTAAGGAAATTAAGACTAGAAACCAAAGTTTCTATTGGAAAAAATACAGTTGGAAAGAGAGAATCACAATATATGGAAGGACTTAAATTTACAGAGAGGAGAGATGAAGCAGTAGACAATAGGGAGCCAATGTGATTCTGGAATGGCATGGTAAAAAGGGTATTCAAACAATATCAACCAGGGTGTGGTATACAGGATGGAATAGAGGGTAAAGAGAGTCAGTGGGAAAATGAGTAGAAGAGTGTAGTGATATAGCTGTGAAATGAGGAAGTTAACAACAGTGGGCACAAAGAGGAAAAGGGATGATCAATACTTCAGAGAAAAAAAACTGACAAAATGAGTTGTCTGGTTAGATATGGGACAAAAAGAGAGGAGTCAACATAAAAACTAACAAACTGAGTCATTCTTTTAAACAGTGGGTCCTCCTAATATGTATTAAAAATTATTTGAGTAAAAGCTGAAAAAAAGTTAAACCTCAATACATGGGTAACTCCTGTGGTGCTTATTAACAAATCACGTCTGTATATCTAACTCTCACCTTTTCTTTTTAAAACTCTCATTTGATAACTCATTTATTCTATTAACCATAATTATTAAATATCCAGTATGTGCCAACTGTTTCCCCAAATACCTACATATCTGCATAATCACTGTTCACTACTTTTTATCTGTTGTGTTTGGATTCTTCATATCCACTTTGACACGCTTCTGTAGGTGGGTGTGGAGAAGGATAGACTACTACCCTCTTTCTCCTCATTCACTTTTCCAGATCCAATGTCACTAAGCCATGGAGAATTTGTCTCCTTAACATCTCTAACGTGTGCTTCTTCCTTGCCATTCCCACTACTTCTGTGGCGGTAAAGCCCTTCATTGGATCTCACTCGGACTCTTGCGTCTAACTCCTAAAATTAGCTTTATCAACAACCAATCAAAAGATAGTATTTCTACTATATGCATGGCATGAAATAAAACTGAATAGAGGTAAAAATGATATAACCTCTGGTTCCTCTTTCAAAGAGCTTGCAAAAACTAAATTGTTTTCATTTTTAAAACAACTAAAGAATTAAGACAGCATTCCATAAAACAAGTTGTAATCATTCCATATATTAACGTGCTATTTGTATCATGCAGGCAGCCAAATCAGAAATTCAAGTTATATTACAAATGGTAACTTATTTTTACTGAATTACCTACATTTTTAAGTAGGTTTGTAAGAAGTGTTTGGGGCCTGAATTATTTTGATACTATTATGGCTCAATTTTTCTTTGGTTGCTCTCTCCTTATTCTCCCTCTCCTCAATTCTTGATTCCCAGCAGCCTAACTTTCAGCTATTCTCATTGATCATAATAAGCAGATATCCTACCAATATCCAATTTACTTCGTTCTTTCCAGACAAAATGTAAATGATGCTTCTTTAAGGTCACAGTTAACTGATGTCACTAAAGGTAAAACTAATTCTTTTAGTCTCATTCCATTTTCTCTTCAGCGTAAATCCAAATCATGCTCTGGCCAATTCTAAAAGACTGACTCAGAGTAGACTGAGGTTGAACGTCCTCACACAGCTATGTCCAACAACTAGTCCTCTCTCAGCTGCTGAAGGTCAGCTTAGGCTGCCTGGAGGCTAGGGAGCCCAGCATGGAACAATGGCAGGAAAAGAGTTCCCTTCATTCCTTAATTCACATGCAAGTGAGATGCCAATCAAGTGCTGACAAGCATGGAGAAACCAAAATCAAAAGTGGGTAGAGATACACTTTCAAAAGAAGCGGTTTTCACACATTTCTAAGTGATGTTTTTAATGGTGGTTGTGAACACACTACTAATAATATGGAAAAGCAAATAAAAGTAATAAGAAAAAAATATTAGTTCTGTATCAGCTAAGATGATTCAATAAACTAATGAAACATATTCACTAAAATTGTGTAATGTTTTTTACAAAAAAAAATCAACACTCTCACTTTGACTAAGACAAAAAATCTGAATGCAAGTTGATTTACTAAGCACTGCAAACAGAGAAGGTAAGGTGAGCTGAGATTGGAAACCAGGCATTGACAAGGAAAGCAAACATTTACCAATAAAAGAAAATTTTAAGGTTACTTAATTTTGTCAAACTGACCATCACCTAGAAAGACAAGAGCAAAGCACTTTGAAATGACCAACAATGGAAGCAATGGAATCATCACTTCATCAAAGTGGCTGGAGAAAGAGATGATGGAAATGCTTAAAAACTGCATTTTTCTTTAATGACAGTTAATTTCCAACAAAAGAGCTCAATTTTTAACAACTAATATAAAGCAAAAGTAAGCCGTGTTATTTGTAGCTGTCTTTCTGCATGCATTTAGTAAATGCATTCTGATTATTACTACTAATTCTATCACATATAAAAGAGAATTTTCTAGAGAGAAATTTAAGGCTTCATAAATGATGGTTTAATAACTAACTTTATATATCAGTGTTATTTTAAATATACAGAAAAGATAACATAGGGTAGATATATTACTTCCAAAAATTCACTATCAATTCATAAAATAAATAGTTCTTCCCTTTTGCTTTTAATGAGTAAATGCTAGAATTGCTACCAGTGCTGTCTTATCAACATCTACTTTTACTAGGATCACAGAAAGTGTGGAGAATTAAAATTTGAGTTGTTACCATATGATGTGAATAAAAGCAGTGAAAGGCACATTTTTAGTATCATTTTTCTCAGTATTATAGTAAACTGTACACGTTTTTATGAGGTTAGACTGGATCAAGTTCCAAGATTTACTACCATAAAATGAACATGGGCTTTGAAAATAAATCTCTAACTATAATGTATTCTTCAGAAGAAATTCAACACTTTAAGATAGGATATAATCATAAATTACGTGCTCAGTTTTCAAAGACAACAATTAGCAAAACACGAAAGCTCTACAACTATTCTGTGATCTAAATTTAAAAGTAATTTATTTTCAGATAATCTATTAGCACATTCAATTTTAAACTACAATTATGCACAATTTTAATTTAGTAAGTGGCAAGATATATTTTAGAATAGGTCCTGACTGGCACCTGTTTTCAAACAATAAGCACTATAAGTAATTGCATCTATTGGTGAAACTGTCATTGCCACAAAGTTTACATTTACAGTAAATTTTCTTAAAATTCATGACCTAAAAATAAAAATGTGAACTTGTATGAGAATGGGAGAAAAACAGTTTCTATGCATTCAAACACGATGCTGCAAACTAGGACTATTCCGTAAGAAGAGTATGTGTGTGTGTACAGAGTCTTTAATCAGGAGTAGAATTTTACGACAATTTAAAACAGTGCAACTTTACTGGAATCCAAAGGATTTGACGTCTGATGTGTATACTACTACTGAGATAAAAAAACTAAACCATAATTTAATATGTTCACAATTCATTTTCTTGTAAAGTTAATATTCAAATTTTGAGTCCATGTAAAACACTTTTATATAATACACCTATGTTGAAAAATTCTGAGAGAATGAATATTTGTCAATATTTTAAATACCACAACTTTCCCCCTAAGAATTCTGGGGAGAATAGGAAAGAATATTATTCAGCTTTAGGCAAAAGCAAAAGTTTTAAAGATATTTCCATTTTTTTTAGTTGTTTCTTTATCAATGCTCTCTTTTAAAAATCCTTTTGAATTTAAGTAGAAACACAATGGCCTTAAATATATTAATCAAGCTTTGTCAAAAAGTTATGTAAAACTCATCAGTGTACAATGTTATTTGTTTAGAGGAATCCATTTTATCAGGTCAGGAACCACTTTTTCTTTAGTTGCCACCATCTGTACTCCCCTAGTCCATACCCCCATCAAAGTTACTTAACAAAAAGTAGCAAATATATGAAGTTGAGATAATCGCCATTAATATTTTAAAACCTAAACAAGGTATATTACATTAAATAGACTTCTCAGTCCTGGTGCTGCCTGACAGATATGTGATGTGCCAGTGGTTATATTATATTCCTCCTCCCATGCATGCACCTCCTGCAGAGATAGCAGACTACAGAAGCTGACCCTTACTGAGACCATCTTGTCTCTCTGACAAAGCTCCTTTTTAACTTCTTACTTACTGGTTACTTCCTGTGATGGAGAAAAACTTTAGCTCAGCTTGTGATAATTTCACAGGCCCTGAGGACCCTGACCCTAATAGCCTCAAGGTCAGAAGTCAAGTCTTGTTCTGAAACATCTGTGTGCTTTATATTAAAGTGGAACAAAAGTGGAGAAATATCCACCAGTGTGTGACAAGAAGGACAGGCAAAACAGGACTGACACACTGGTCATCTGCTACTCTGGCATCTTAAGTTCATTTTTAAAACTGTCCAAAATTGACTTAAATTCCCAATTTGATATACAAAAGGGTTTTATAAACTGTCTTAAAGTAAAAAAACTAGATTTGATTAGTCTTGCAGACTCTCAGACATATTTTAAGTTACTCTACAAGTCAATGAAATTTTATGTTTTAAGTAAATTAATGGCTTAAAAAGAAAACATCAGCTACACACATACATACGCATGTACGTATATATATATTTATATCTGTAGGGTTAAAGGAACTACTTGAAAGACAACATTCACATTTTAAAAAGTATGTCATACTAGCATGTTAGAGAACTATCTTATCTATTATATACTAAAATAAATAAATTCAGTAGAGTTAAAAGTACTTAAAAATAATTTCTAAAAAGTGAAATCAATTTAAGAAATGAATGATTTAGCTTATTTATTGATCTTAAGAGAGCCGAAGCATTTACAAATTTAGGTCAGCAAATGTATTCTCAGGTGTCACCACCAGTTTTATATCTAAATCATGTGGGTAAGCAATAAGCAATAAGGTGTGAGGAAGTTGAAAAGGCCATGGAAATATATTTAATTTCCATGACAAAGAGAAATATAGAGCAAAGTTTAGAAACATAAAATTAGACAACCAATGCTGTGCCTCCTTTTAATGTCCACCTTAGGCTACTTGGATTTAAAATCATCAAATGCACTTTTATCAAATTAATCATTTTATTATAGCACTGGTACCTTCCTGTGACATAAGGAGTTATGCACAAGGAGCAGGAATTCTTCACTAGTGCATTTTTAGTACTGATTATATCTCATTAACCATTCATATTGGTGCAAGATATAGTACTTGTAACTCTGCATATAATACAGATGAAATTCAGAAATCTCAATAACTTTTTCTATCATGTACACATAACCTTAACTCCAAGAATCAGATTATTTTGAAATGCAAAGATTTTTATAGCCAAGCAATGTGTTCCACTTAGAAGCAGATTAATAAAGGCTTTCTGATATTTTTAGTACTAATTATATAGATTCTGATCAAGTACTAACTTGTAGAGACAAAAGTCAGTTAAAGATTATCAAAATATTCCCAAATATTCAAAGGATCTCTTGAAATTTTAAACACTTCATAGATAATATATACTTCAACGGTGTGCACATAAAATAGGGAACATAAATATCATAAGATGTATGGAAACTGGGGCTATATGTCGAAATTAAAAAGTAATATGTAAATAAGGAACAATCAAAAGCTTTCTGGTTAGCATTGAAAAGCTCTGCCACAATAAAATAAATAAGTCTATGTACTCTCTTTAAATGTCACAAAATCATTTACTCAAAATACTTTATTTTCATCCTTTATAAAATAATTTAAAGTAATGATACCAAGAAAAAAAGGAGTGGAGGGGATGAACATGTAAAGAGTCTGGGAATTAAAAGCAGAGTTAAATGTGCACTTACCAGTTCAACAAAAGCAAGTCCTCCATAGCTGTGAGCAACAAAAAATACATTCTCGGCTGCAGACTTGGCTATGAAATGGTCCCACACATAGACCGTATGCTCTTCAGGAGAACCATTTTCCTATAAAGAAAACAAATATCATATATTATATCCTGTATCTAATTATTATAGTAATCAAAACTTAAATTATACACTTGCTTACACAGCATAAAAAATAGGACGGTTAGAGCTCATTCAAAATAGTAATAACACTATAGAACTACACTGAAAATTCAAATTAGAGAATAAATTAGTATTAAACTATTAGTAAATTACTGCTAAGCTTAACTGTTACAATAATTTTCTGAAACAAAATATTTAAAATAAGCACATTTTTGAGGGGAAATTGCATTCTAGGTATATTTGAGATATTAAAATATATCTAAGTACATTAGAATTTCATAGCAGAAAGTTATAGTGGTCTCATGACAAAACAGTGTGATACTAAAAAAATTCAGATACATTTCTATATTTATATATGAAAATACTTATACAACATCTAAATCATTTGCTTTATAAAAATTTTAAGTATCTCTGTAAGCTGACAATGAGCAGAAAATTAACAACAAATATTTTCTATTAGATTATTTAAAAAATATACTTTTTTTCTAAAAGCATTTTCCACACAGATTTTATTTTTAGAACTGGGAGAAATCTAAACATATAAACCCAAGGGCTTTACGTTTTCTCCTAACTTGCTAAACCCTAAGAAATGAATGCATGTTGCTTTAATTCCAAAAGTTCCATAACAACTTCATTATTATTGTATTTGTTTCTATAGCTGACACATATTGTGGTTAAAGCTAAAACCTGGATAACGTGAAAAAGAAAAAAACCCCAAAGAGCTAAATAATACTGATCAAAAATCAAAACTGCTAAAAACTAAACAGATCATGAAAATGTTTGTGCAAACGTTTCTTGGAAGCTTTAACACCAAAAGACTAATTCCCTAAAAATGTCATGGTTATTAGACAATGAACACCATCTATTCACATTTTCCATCTCAGAAACTTTATAATATCATATTAAGGTCCATATGAATGGTTTCGCTTGGCACCTAGAAGCTATTGTTCCTTAATGTCTATCTCCGCCCTAAATTTCTCTCCAGAGCTCCAGACCCAAGGTCATTTCCTTTTGGATGTCCCACAGACACCTCCAACTCAACCAATTTAACACTGCACTAAAAATTTCCTCTACAAACCTGTGTCACTGTCTTTGCTCCCCACCTCCAGATGAAATCTCCACATCTTTTATTTCTCTTTCCCTCAAACCCCACATATAATGAATCATTAAAATCCTCTTGATTCTATCCCCAGCTGTCTCTTAAATCCACCCACTTCTCTCCATTCTCATTTCCTCTTGCTTAGCTCAAGCGACCATCGTTTCACAAGTGGATGAGTGTGATGGTCTCCAGCCCAGTTTCCAAGCTTCTAGGACTGCTCATTTAAAATATGCTCTAAGACTACAGTGAGAACAACTTTTCAAAAATGCAAAAATGATCATGTTGCCATATTACTTGTTCCCTGCTTAGAACTCTTCAAAGTTTTCTCATTGCCCTCAGGATCAAGTTTAAACTCAGTATGACACTTAAGGCCTTTTATGATCTGGCTTCTGCCTTGAACTCTATCTCTCACCACTGCCCTGCAAAATACTTTGAACCAAAAGACACCCTTTTCCCTCACGAGAGACCAAAGACAACACATTCTATGTTCCAATTGCAGGGAACAAATTGCAGTGACCTAACTGTGCCATACTTTTCTTGTCTCTGGGCTATTTCCTTTGTTTGGAAAGTGACCCCTGTGCTCTGCCACCACTTCATCCACCACCTTCACCTGCATAATGCCAAGTTGTCTTCAGAACTCACATGAGACATCACCTTCTCTAGAAAGTCTTCCCAATCATCTCTAAGGCTAGGTAATGTCCTACAACAACATCTTGTACATACTCCCATCATTGCACTGAATGATCTGTAGTATTAAAGTTGCTTGTTAGATTACAAATTCTTGAGGCCAAGAATTGGCCTTGTGTCTTGCTCATTAAATCGTAGTGTAATAAATAAATAATGAAAACACAATATCTATCTTCAGGATGATTCCTTACAACCTTTAGTCATATACTAAAACACAAATATACTTTCAAAGATATCTATTAGTAACATAAATATGAAATTACCCACACTTAAAGTATACAAAATAAATAAAAGAAAAATAACTGGAAGGAAATCCTTGTAGGGCATTTTTGGCTTTGATAAGTTAGCTTTCATTAGATTAAAAAGGAAAATGGTTATCATAAAAATCATGATAGCAGTTAACTCTAAGGAATAGAGACAGAGTTGTGATTGGGAAATAGGCTTCTGGTGGCTGGCAGTGTTCCAGTTCTTGATTGGAGTGGTAGATACACAAGTGTGTTCTTTATAGTTATAAATTAATACATATTTAGCACTTCTCTGAACATATATCCAGAATGACCAGAGAACTTATTGTACAAACGTGTGAGAGTGAAGAAAGGTATTATTAGTAATTGTTCTAGGAGAACAGGTCTAAACTGGGACTAGCCAGAGGAAACCTAGGCATCTGGTCACCCTAGTTAAACCTCACAATGAAATAAACGTAAAACTGAAACAGGAAGAGAGGTAACAGAGTTTCCACCTGCTGACAGTTGGCAGAACTAACAATCTTAAATACCTGGACTGGTTCTAAATATTATTCTATATATGGACAGAATAGAAACATATAGGAGATTAGATAACTGTGCCCAAGAGGCTCTGTGCTGGAAATGGACGTATAAGGATGATAAGAAGTAAGCCGTGATCCTGGCCTTTAATGCATCTGCAATTTCAGAAGGGTGTTAACACATAGACATAAGAGGCATTAGTGCGTGAGGAGTATTACTTTCTCTATTCCTATCTGGACAGCAATGGACCCATTATAAATCCACACTATCTGACCTCAGTGAGGTCCTTCCTGCTTTCTTCCCACAGTCAACAATTCTTCCTTTATACCATTGGGATCCTATCTATTCCATCCTTTCCATTCCCACCTCACTATGGGTTCTCTTAACCATAAATTCCTAACTAGTCTCATTTCTTCTATTCTTTTCCTTTATTGTATTACCAGATGAATTCTCCTGAAGCCTAGCTCTGACCAACCTATTGTCCTGCCTAAAAGGTCATTTTACTGAAATGGTTCCCATTGCCTAAAAATACCCGGAACTCTTTAGCCAACATCTTCTCTAAACCTATCTTTCCAGTGTTCCTTCTCACTATTTCCAGGGAACTTATCTCCAGGAAAATCTAGATTACACAGGCTGAACAGGCTGAAAACCCTAGAGAAAACTCTATCATGGAATTTAGTCTGGGATTTCATGGGTAATGCAGCTCAGATTAGGCAAAATCTAAAGGCAGAGAGCACTTTCAAGGTAGCAGTTCAGTAATCCGTATATGAGGTGATAAAGACTATACTGCTACTCAGGGTGATAGCAGAGTGAATGGAAAGGAAGGGACGGAATGAGTCATTACAAAGGAAGAGTCAGTGAAACTCTGTGACTCATAGGATATGAGGGAAACTGCCAACTAAGCCCAAATGACCAATCTATGACTAAAGGAGAGCTAAGAATGAACAGTTCTTTCCACTGTTCACACATAAAGACTACTGTTTTCAGAGATTAGTACTATAGCTGAGTCTTTTCTTCCATGGAGACAAATATCTCTTAACGGTGGCCTATCAGCAGTAGGAAAAAAACCTTCAAGTATTTACATATTTTCAGCCTGACTTTAAAATCATCAAATTATTCTGCAGTTTTAGATTTTAAAACAAAACGTTCTAAAAAGTGAGACTCATCTGAAAAAATGCCTACAATACCCACTTACGGAGTTACTTACCAGTGCAACTAAACAAGTACACAAGACTACTCTGGGCCACACTTGACATCCATTGACCTCCAAAGATACAGGGTGGGAATCACAGTTTGCCATCAGGGCTGCACCAGGCATTCCTTTTTAGTGGGAGCCTCGCAACAGTTCCTGCAGCAGACCACATAGCCTTCCAGGAGTTATTCTCTTTGGCCCATGTGGTGTTAGCTCAGGAGTAAGGGAATCACACTCACCTTCGGTATATGCAGGAGTTACCCTGACTTAAAATCTTATATCCCACAGAAACCAATATCTCTTGCAACAATTCCACAGGCATGGCTTCCAGGGTTCCTGCCTGTAAGTGACATGCCCAATTACAAGAGCTACTACCCTCAGGGACAATCAAAGCTATGGTATTTATAGTCCATTATAATTCCTTCTAATTCAGAGGCAGTTTACCAATCAGGGGTCATTTTCTACCATAGACAATGTTGCCTAGCAACCATCCACTTAGAGTAGATGCTATAGCATGCTTCCCAGAACCCCCTTTAGTTATACAGCACTTATTTCCTGAGCTGTGCAAGTGTTAGCAGCTGACAGCTCCAGCTGAGGCACTCTCTAGGAATTGCTCTCAGCCAAAGAACACTATCTTGCCTAAAGTTACAATCCCACCTCTGAGGCAACTTAGACTGGTTGAAATGATATGGCTCTATAAAAGCCCTATATCTTGCTTAGGCAGAAAATCTCTGAAAAGCCATCCCAGATCCAGAGATTACCATGGAGTTAGATGAGGCCTTTGCTGTGACCGTACTGCAGTTTAACTCCTGCCAAATTCTATTTTTTTCACTCCCCTACAGGTGCTGATCCCAAGAGAATTCCCCAACAAACTTCCTGCATGCAACTTCAGAATCTGTGACTTAGGAAATCCAATTTAAGACACCACCTTATCAGGCTTCCAGGGACAAAGAGCTAGAAAGTTAACTGAAGGTGAGATTCTCATGCAGAAGGAGAAAGAGTTTCACTAACCTTTGACGTACAACATTTTACAAGAAATATATGCAAGGTATTTATATCTATTTACATGTATTATTATCCTAAAACTCCTGCAAAATATTGTTGGCTCAAGTTTATCTGTCAGCTCTACTATTAGCCACGGCAGCTTAAACTGAATCCTGTATGTACTATTTCATTGGTTCTTCTCTAGCCTGCTGTTTCTTTAATCTGCCATGTCACTCTCTTTCCTTCTAGAATATAAGTGATTTGAAGCTAGATTCTCTTTTGGATTCAAGCTATAAATAAGAGGCATGCTACAGGCATTTAATAAATGACTAACTATGCTAGTGCTATTGACAACGATACTATTAACAAAATATCATTAAGTGTGTTTCAAAAAGCAAGACAAAAGAGTATTTAAACTCCATTTTAGGAAATCTAGCTTTGAATAACCTGAACGTGGCAAATGATTGATGCTCAAAGATGTTCATCAATGTCGCATTTATAAAAGCAAAAATTTGGATGGAGAGTAAATGTTCAACAATGCAGAAATAAATATTTAAGTAAAGTATAGCTTATATGTCTAAGGAAGTAACAGGCAGCCATTCAATGAGTTTATGAAATGATACATGCAGTTCATCTAACTTTATATGTGGTATAATTTTCACTATTATAAAAAGGCTTGAAAAAGACTAGAAGGAATCAAAAATAGTAAAAGCAGCTGAGCTTTTGATGGTGGGATTATGAGTATTTTTAGCTTCTTTATATTTTTTTGAACTCTCCAAAATTTCTACAAAATGCATGATTTTTATAATAAAATAAGTAAACAACAAAAAATAAGAAATCCTACTGATTGACAACTGCTGGCTTCTTAGGGGGAATCAGCATCTGAGCAGGGTCTTCACACCTTCATATCTAACAAATTCTAATATCTGGTCTGAACCCACTGCACATTTACAAGCAGCAAATCAGAAGGGTGGTTTCAAATAGGTTTAAGAGGAAGAAGTGATAGCTGAAAGTTTGATAATAAGTGAAGAAACAGAGAAACCACAAAAATTGGAAGAGCACATAGAGGGCAATAGACTGAGACTATTGCTACTGAGCAACACAAGTGCATTTAAAGCACAGTAACTGACAGGAGCAACGGTGATCCTGAACCGTCAAGGAAAGCTAACGACACTATGTGAATTCCACTTTTTGAAGGACTAGTGACATAAAATTAAGAAATAGTTTTACTCAAAATATTATTTCAAAAAACAGGTGATAAAGGGGATAAACTTTAGCAGTAAAAAACTTGGCTTTCATATGTGACTATTTCCCAAGGCTTTTACAAAATTATGGCTTTTTACTATTCACAATGTTTAAACTAGCCAGATCCCCATCATTTTAAGATGTAACAAATTCTGCCAAATATTTGCTGCCTCCTACAACAGTTAAGCACAATAAAGGTAGCACAGGAATTAATAAACTTAGAGTAGTTTTTAATATATATTTTTGACATAATACCTTACTAAAATTGGAATAAGGGAGGTGATGCTGTTCTAAGGCAAATTTGTGTTGTTCCAACATGCAGCCCACGTTGTGTTCACAACCATTATATATTCATAAACCATAATCCAGAGTGTATATTATGAGCAGTGTATTTTGAAACTAACAGATTTCAATAGGAAAGATTTACTAATATGCCTCAATTACAGAAATGCAAGCACACAAAATCTACTCTACAGGTTCCTCCAAGAGTTTCACATCAGAATGCATTTTGTATTAAGTAAATTCAAGCTGGATGATTTTAGAATATGCAAATGTACAAAGTGCACGAAAAGACAAGAAGTACATCCATTAATTAGAGTTTGCTGGTGGTAGAATGCATAGGATATTTACACTGTGGAACTCGTCTGTCTTCAGAGTACAGGTTGAATTTCCTGATGTACTTGTGCCATCATTAATCCTTAAATGCCAAAGAGAAGTGATGCAGTAACCACAGCCTTATCAACTAGGCCAGATTCTGCTACCTAGGCATTGCAGGGTCTGCATTTATGATGGACTACCTGAGCTGATAATGCATGGAATTATCTAAACAACATTTGCATATTTGTGTAATTATTTTCTAAGGTTAATTAGCTCCTGTAAAGCATTTTGCCTTTTGAGACTGCTTACAGTGACAGGTTCACATATTTTCTGAACCACTGCCAAATTTGACAGATTTTTCTTTGGCTAACCTGTTGCTACAAAGTTATACAATTAGTGCTCTTATAATATATACCTTAAACTCATACTTGATTTTAGGAAAATTAAAATGGAAATTTAAGATATTTAAAGGTTTTTAAAATGTCCAATTTTAAAATCAAATCTTCAAGATTATTTTATTTTACTTCATATAAATCTTTCTGTGATTATACTGCTAAGTATATCTACTAAGAAAATTTCTTTATGAACAATAAAATCTAGCATATTTGACTTTAAACTAGTACATAGCTATGTCACTAATTTCAGTTATGTGCCATATGTCTCACACACATAGACACACACACAGCCTACATCCCCATCAGCTGCCCTTATTACTACCACTGATTTACTATTTACACTGGAGACATCAACTGGAGAAAGAACACTAATATAAAATCTACACCTTTTATATGACAAAATTTACAGGTCAAAATTATTTCCTTTAAAAAGCTAAGACTTTTCATTAGGTAAAATACAGCTCAATAAAATCTAAATGGGAGGCAGATATCCAAGGCCAATGGATTTATGAGAATGCAAAACTGTAAGTTATCATCTTGTATCCAATCAATCCATAGGTACAAGATGAAAGAAAATTTACATTTTTAGGAATTGCCTAGGAGAGTACCCTACACCAAGAGAAATGAAACACAAATACCACATGGTCCTAACCCAGAAAGACACACACAAGGAAATTACAGGCTTTAGCTTTAAACATTAAGATGATTCTGTTATTTAACTCCTTTGTACAGGAACAAAGTATAAATTGTACATTAGTATAGAACAAAACATTTATAAGAACAGTTATGTGTAAAATATATTTTATAATGTCACATGGATGTAATTTTATTTTAATCCAATTAAATAATCTGGATGAAAAATTTACCTTAATTTTGGCATATTTTAAATGTGTTATCTTTTAAAAAGTGTATTTGTGTTTAATGATGATTAAAGGACTAGGAGTATATTTGAATGCATAAAAATGCCGTAGCATTTTATGATATAGCATAATTGAAAACATCTTCAAAAATAAAGGACCACTATTTGGTGTCTAAACATTAAATTGAACCATATGAAGTTACCAATATTAGACATTTTTGATCTTAAACAATGGCAATTTCACACTAACACCAACGGACAGATCATCCAGAGAGAAAGTTAACAAGGAAATTGTAGAATTAAATGAAAAACTAGACCAGATGGACTTAATAGATGTATATAGAACACTCCATCCAAAAACAGCAGGTTACACATTCTTCTCAAGTACGCATGGAACATTCTCAAGGATAGACCATATGTTGGGAAACAAAGCAAGCCTCAACAAATTTAAGAGGATGGAAATAATATCAAGCATCTTTTCCAACCATAATGCTTTGAAACTAGAAATCAATTACAAGAATAAAGCTGGGAAAGGGGCAAAGATGTGGAGATTAAACGACATGCTACTGAAGGACCAATGGATTATTGAAGAAATGAAAGAAGAAATCAAATACTATCCAGAGACAAATGAAAATGAAAACCCACCATACCAACTCATTTGGGATACAGGAAAAGCAGTCCTAAGAGGGAAATTCATTGCAATACAGGCTCAGCTCAATAAACAAGAAAAATCTCAAATAAGCAATCTCAAACTACACCTAACAGAATTAGAAAAAGAAGAACAAAGCCCAAAGTCAGTAGAAGAGGGAAATAATAAAAATAAGAGCAGAAATAAATGAAATTGAAACAAAAAAGACAGTAGAAAGGATAAATGAAACAAAGAGCTGGTTCTTTGAGAAAATAAACAAAACTGACAAACCATTACCCAGGCTCACTATGAAAAAAAAGAGAGAAGACTCAAATAAATAAAATCAGAAATGAAAGAGGAGAAATCACAATGGGCACCACAGAAATACAAAAGATTATAAGAGAATACTATGAAAAACTACATGCCAACAAATTGGACAACCTAGAAGAAATGGATAAATTCCTAAACTCTTATAACCTCCCAAAACTGACTCAAGAAGAAATAGAGACTCCGAATAGACCAATCGCAAGTAAAGAGAGTCAAACAGTAATCAAAAACCTCCTTCAAAATAAAAGTCCAGGACCAGATGGCTTCTCTGGAGAATTCTACCAAACGTTCAAAGAAGATTAATAGCTATCCTTCTCAACCTATTCTAGAAAATTGAGGAAGACGCAGCACTTCCTAACACATTCTATGAGGCCAACATCACCCTGATCCCAAAACCAGACAAGGACAACACAAAGAAGGAAAACTACACGGCAATATCACTGATGAACATAAATGCAAAAATCCTCAACAAAATATTGGCAAACCATATACAGCGATACCTTAAAAAGATCATACACCATGATCAAGTGGGATTTATACCTGGGACACAGGGATGGTTCAACATCCGCAAGTCAATCAATGTGATACACAACACTAACAAAATGAGGAACAAAAACCACATGATCATTTCAATAGACGCAAAGAAAGCATTTAACAAGAACCAACATCCATTTATGATAAAAACTCTCAATAAAATGAGTATAGAAGGAAATTACCTCAACATAATAAAGGCCATGTATGACAACCCACAGCCAACATCATACTCAATGTGGAAAAACTGAATGCCATCCCTCTGAGAACAGGAAGAAGACAAAGGTGCCAACTCTCATCACTCTTACTCAACATAGTACTGGAGATTTTGGCCAGAGCAATTAAGCAGGAAAAAGAAATAAAAGGAATCCAAATAGGCAATGAAGAAGTGAAACTCTTGCTGTCTGCAGATGACACGATTGTATATATAGAAAACCCTAAAAAATCCATCAGAAAGCTACTAGAAGTAATCAACAATTACAGCAAAGTTGCAGGGTACAAAATCAACTTACATAAATTAGTAGCATTTCTATATTCTAATAACAAACTAACAGAGAACTCAAGAACACAATCCCATTCACAATTGCAACAAAAAGAATAAAATACCTTGGAGTGAACTTAACCAAAGAAGTGAAAGACCTATACAATGAAAACTACAAGACTTTCTTGAAAAAAACTGACAACATAAAGAGATGGAAAGACATTCCATGCACATGGATTGGAAGAATAAACATAGTTAAAATGTCCATACTACCTAAAGCAATATACAGATTCAATGCAATCCCAATCAGAATCCCAATGACATTCTTCACAGAAATAGAACAAAGAATCCTAAAATTCACATGGGGCAACAAAAGACCCTGAATTGCTAAAGCAATTCTGAGAAAAAAGAACAAAGGTGGAGGCATCACAATCTCTGACTTCAAAATATACTACAAAGCTATCGTAATCAAAACAGCATGGTACTGGTACAAAAACAGATCAATGGAACACAGATCAATGGAACAGAATTGAAAGCCCAGAAATAAAACCACACATCTATGGACAGCTAATCTTCGACAAAGGAGGTAGAATTTACAATGGAGAAAAGAAAGTCTCTTCAACAAATGATATTGGGAAAACTAGACAGCCACATGTAAAAGAATGAAAATAGACCATTCTTTTACACCATTCACAAAAATAAGCTCAAAATGGATCAAAGACTTAAAGGTAAGACCTGAAACCATAAGACTTCTAGAAGAAAATATAGGCAGTTCACTCCTTGACATCAGTCTTAAAAGGATCTTTTCAGACATGATGTATTCTCAGACAAGGGAAACAATAGAAAGAATAAACAAATGAGACTTCACCAGACTAAAGAGCTTCTTCAAGGCAAAGTAAAACAGGATTGAAACAAAAACATAACCCACCAACTGGGAAAAAATACTTGCAAATCATATATCCAATGAAGGGTTAATCTCCAAATATATAAAAAACTCACAGAACTCAACAACAAAAAATCAAACAACCCAATCAAAAAATGGGCAGGGGATATGAACAGACATTTCTCCAAGAAGATATATAGATGGCCAGTAGGCACATGAAAAGATGCTCGTCATCACTGATCATCAGGGAAATGCAAATCAAAACTAGACTAAGATATCACCTTACACCTGTTAGAATGGCTAAAATAGCCAAAACAAAAAATAACAAATGTTGGAGAGGTTGTGGAGAAAAAGGAACCCTCACACACTGCTAGTGGGAATGCAAACTGGTGCAGCCACTATGAAAAACAGTATGGAGATATCTCAAAAAATTAAAAATAGAAATACCATATAACCCAGACATTCCACTACTGAGTATTTATTCAAAGAACCTGAAATCAGCCTTTCAAAGAGACCCATGCACCCCTATGTTTATCACAGCATTATTCACAATAGCCAAGACATGGAAGCAACCTAAGTGCCCATTGACTGATGACTCGATAAAGAAGATATGGTGTATATACACAATGGAATACTATTCAGTCATAAAAAAGGATAAAATCATCCCATTCACAACAACATGGATGGACCTTGAGGGTATTATGTTCAGTGAAATAAGCCAAATAGAAAAAGACAAACTCTGTATGACTCCACTCATACATGGAAGATAAACACATGGACAAAGAGAACAGATTAGTGGTTACCAGGGGAAAGGCGCATGGGGGGCGGGCACAAAGGGTGAAGTGGTGCACCTATAATATGACTGACAAACAATAATGTACAACTGAAATTTCACAAGGTTGTAGACTATCACAACCTCAATAAAGAAAAATGGAAATTTCATAAGATTCAACCTTAAACATAATGAAAAGAGACAAAAGAATCTTTCTGCTAGAGATATTTTGAAACTCTCAACTTTTCCCTACCTTTCAAGTTTCAAGACATTATTGACAGCCATCAATCTTGAAGTCAGATTCAAGGTTATGTTACTTGTCAATATGGGTACATTAATAAATTATAAATGGTTACAAACAGAAGATAATTGTAATGAACGTAACTCACAAAGGATCAGTATTCAAAACCACATCAAATATATTTGAATTTCACAGATATTTCAAGCTTACCATTCCAAAAGTAAACTGTGAATTGTTTCCAACCTTCCCAGTATCTGTTCTTCCTTCAGTCTTTCTCATCTTCTTAAGTGGTACCTCCACCCACCCAGCTGTTCAAGCCAAAAATATGGAAATCATCCTCGACATCGTCCTCTTCTTCTATCTCTCATATTTATGCAACTTAATTTATCTTCCCAAATATTTCTAGAATCCATAAACTTCTCTCAATTTCCATTCTTACTAGCCCAGTCCAAGCTATCACCATATCTCGCCTAAGATACTAACCAGTTGAACTGCCTACATGCTTTTGTTCATTTAATCTTTACAATGACTTTGTGACATAGATACTCTAAATATCCCAAATTACAGAGATTAATTAATTTGCTCAGTGTCATACAACTTGTCCAATCGCAAGCAAGTCTGTCTAGTTCTAGAATCTGGAGTTTGATGCTATTCTACCTATCCTTTTAAATCATCTGTGTTAAAGTGCTGTTGACAAATGTCTGTGATACTGGGCTGACATAAAACATTGTCTTTTAATCTGTTTGAATATAAGGTTTATACAATTAACTAACAGGAAGTTAGCAAAAAAAATGGATAAGCAAATAATTATGGCCCGTTATTTAAGAAATGGTGCCAAATGATTTGTGTTTGGGCCATAATTGCCACAAAATGGCTGTAACCTGGAATGGAAGGCAGATGGAGCTGGTGGGATCCTTAGATTCCAAAACTATGCTCCTGAGCATTGCCAACAAAGTAAACACTGACGATCCTATTCACTTTAATGAAATTTAAGCTTTCCTCTCTTAATGCAATCTAAAGTGCAATCAAAATAATGCTTCTATAGCTCATAGTGAGGCAGGCATAGATCTAAATACTTTACAGATATTAACTCATTTAATCCTGACAACAATCCTATAAAGTATGTACTATTATTATCCCCGTAATCAGATGAACAGGCAAAGAATGATTAAGAAACTTACACGAGAAAATTGCTAGTATCTGCCAGAGCCAGAATTCAAACCTAGGTAGTCTGACTCTATGTCTGCAATCTCAATCACTTTTATACTGCCTTGTTAAAACATTTACTACCCTTTTCTTCAAGGAAAGAAAACTTTCCTTAACTCTTTCCATATAACCAAGGGTTGCTGCTCTTTGCAGCAATGAACTACATGGCTAAAGGCCTTTAAACAAGAGGGATAAGAGTGTTGCTTATGTAGGTATCATGTACTATGGGCCAGGTTCACATGAAAAAAACTTTGTGAAATGAAGCAGTTGGTTTTCTGAAAGTTAAATGTGTCCTCTTTTTCCTTGAATAGCTTCTGCTACCTTATGGGAGAAAAACTGAACCTAGCTGGAGATCTATTATTAATTTTCTACCATTTATTCATCTACAATAAAGAATAAGGCTAAGTGAAAGAAGCCAGACACAAAAGACTACATACTGTATGATTCAATTCATAGGAAATTCTGAAAAGCCAAAACCATAGTGTTAGAATGCACATCAGCTGGTTGGCAGGGTCGGAAAATAGAGGGAGGGAACTGATGACAAAGAGGCACAAGAGAAAATTTTTTGGGGTGACGGAAATGCTTTTTTACCATGATTGTGGTGATGGTTACACGATGGTATACATTTATCAAACACATCCAATTGTACACTTAACATTGGTACAGTTTACAGTATATAAATTATATCTCAATAAAGCTGACCAAAACAAAGAACAATCGTGACAAATCTTTTCTCTAAACAGGGATCATCAAACCTGTTTTTGTCAATAGTTTCACTGGAACACAGCCACGTCCACTTGTTTGTGTATTATCTATGGCTACTTTCGCCTTACAACAGTGGAGTTGAGTAGTTGTGACAGGGTCCATATGGCCTGCAAGCTTAAATTAGTTACTCTCTGGCTTTTAAAGAAAAAGTTTGTTGACACTTGCTCTAAATACTTATGATCTCAGTTCCAGTTTAGAATGGCAGATTAAATATCTGCACCTGAGAGCATTATCTCCCAAATCCCATAAAAACGAGACTAAAAGGTTTTGTTTTGTTTTGTTTTCCCACAGAGACAAAGCAAGAAGGACAAGGGAGAAGAAAACACAGTGACTTTGGAAGATGGAGAGCAGATCGAAGAATGGTAACTGAGTTAGCAGATTGGAGAAAGTCCAATTCCAACCTAGTGGTGGGAAAAGCTGAGAACCGGCTCCATTTCTACGGTAAAATCCTCCAAAGCATGGGGAGGATTCCAGGTACCTCTTGGGTTGAAGGAGAGTGGGATGTATGTGCTAAGGTGAGGCTGGTTGAAAAGTTATTTTCTCCTCTTCCATTCCATGTAACTCGGTAAATGTCTTTCCACATCCTGACAGGAGAGATTTTGAAATGGAATGGGAATATCAGAAACAGGTGGCATTAGTTTCTGAAGAAAAAATAGGGACTAAGTGACCATATGCAAATCTAATGTAGTGACCTATCTTCCCTCCCTTCCCCCAGCCTTCATCCCTTCTAAACTTCCAGATTACAGGCAGTCAGACCCTCAGTCTTTAGGCAAAACACTAAAAGACTCTTCCTTGGCAGATCAAACCATGCTAAATACGATAAAAGTTCTAAAGATAGAGATGGACAGAGAAAGACAAATACTATACGATGTTACTTATTTTCGGAATCTAAAAAAATCAAACTCATAGAAACAGAACAGACTGGTGGTTGTCAGGGATGGGGGCATGTGGGGGTGGGGGAACTGGATACAAACTTCCAGGTATAAGAGGAATAAGTTCTGGGGATGTAATAAACAGCAGGTGACTATAGTTAACAATACTGCCTTGTATATTTGAAAGTTGCTAAGACAGTAGATTTTAAAAAGAAAAATAAACAGTGTAGCTATGTGAAGTGTTAGATGTGCTAACTTACCTTGTTGTGGTAATCATTTTGCAATATATACATATATAAAATCACTAAGTTGTACACCTTAAACTTACACAATGTTATGTCTCAATTATATCTTGATAAAAACGGAGAAAAATTCCAACACTTAAAAGAAAATATACAGATGGATGGGAGTGGGCATGGCGGAAAATGCCCAACAGACAGACTACTCAGATTACCTACAATAAAGCGCAAACATCATAAATCCCACCCACACACTTAGGGGTTCCAATTAGTTTTTTAAACTCTGCTGATAAACATGAACATATGCCAAATATTATTAGACATATGAAGAAAGCTTTTAATACAAAATATAGAGACCAGGATAAACAGAAAAAAGCACCTTGGAAGAAACTGAGACTTTGCAGAAAGAGGAAAGTTTCAAAAACACTGTAATTATTATCTTCAGAGAGATCAAAGAAGATCATATATGTATAAAACAAGAACAAGGATACTATTAAAAAGAAATATTCAAAGTATAAAAAGAGCATTTGAAAATTAAAAGCAAAACAACAATGAAGAATTTGATAGAGGGGTTAGATAATTAAGTTAAAGAAATCTCTTAGAAGCAAGAAGATACTAAAAACAGAAGAGAGAATGAATAGATCAAATGATAGGTCCAAGAGATGTCATCCAAAAAACAGTTCTAGAAAGAAAAAGCAGAAGGGAGGAAATTAGCAACAAAATATTTAAGAAAATTTCCCAGAACATTAGCTGCTAGATTGAAAAGACTGACAAAGTACCCAGTATGATGGATGGTTCTAGATTTATATAAAGGAAAATTATGGTGAAATTTAGAACCCAGGGATAAAGAGAAGATTCTATGTTTCAAGAAAGAAAGATGAAACATTAGGATTCAGAACAACTTTGGACTTTTCAATAGAAACACAAGAATCAAGAAGATGATAAAAAGTCTTCAAAATTCAAAAGGAAAATAATATCCAACTTATAATTCTATACCTTGCTAAAATATCACCAAAAGGTGTAAGATAAAGACATTTTCAGACACACAAAGACAAAAAATTTATATTTCAATACACTTGTCTAATGTAGTAACTGGAACACAAGCTCCTTCAAAGTAAGAAATAAACCAAGAAAGATGAAGACATGAACTACAGGAAATAGAAGAGGTAATACAAGAAAGTGACAAAAGGACTCTTCAAAAAGATGGTGAAGGAAGATGCCAGGATGATAGCTACACCAGATTCAGGGGGCAACTGGACCAGATGGTAGTAGTGTGACTCAAGAGACAGATATGCTGAGGGCCCTCATTACTATGACCCCTGCCACCACTGTATCATCATCTTAAGACATAATGACCCAATGAGCCTGACCTGGATTTGTATTCGTATTTGGCTTTTCCTAACCACATGCTAAGATTCTTGTCTCCTGTTCATGCTCTGTTGCTATGTCAGCTGAGGACACTCATTACACCTCACAAAAGTATTGTGCTTTCACTAAGCCAGGAGCTAGAGGTAAGACCATGGGGAGCTTAGAAATAGGAAATACACACAATAGCACATTCCCTCCAGCGATATTCCTGCTGATTTCCTCTGCCAGATGCTCCAACTATGGAAAGTCATATGTTTTTTAAGCCTACATTGTCCCTTGACTTTCCTATAAGGAGGCTGTTGTAAACATTCAAGGAAGTTGAAGTTGGTATTTCAAATTGAATAACACGTTATTTAGGAATCCATACAGTAACGGCTGAAGTTTTACTGTGATGTACTTCCCAGTACTCCAAACCCTCACCCTAGCAAGAATGAAGCACTCAGTCCCCCATCTGCTATGAGTGTTGGTGGCTGATAGCTCTTTCAGTCAAAGATCCCCCCAAACCCCCCTCTCTTGTCATTGATTTCCATGGAAGAGAACCACCATGCCCAAGATTATGTCTCCTTCTTGAAGGGTAACTGGTTCCAATGACTGGTTAGTGCTGGGGACTAAGTACCTGGCTCCCTCACCCCAATTTGGGAGAACTCTGAGGATTATCTTTGCTCCCTGTGAGAGCCAACAGTGATTCCTTCACTTCTCTACAGGTGTTTATCCTAAGAATAAGCCCAGTAAATCTCCTACATGTTAGTCTCTCCATCAGAGTCTGCTTCCCAGGGAATCTGACCTGTGACAGCTGATCCAGGGGGTGGTCTGAAAAAGCTGACTCTAAAGTAGGAATTCTGGAGCTGGATTACCTATCTACCAGCTGGCTAGCAATAGGACCTCAATGCCAGTAGGAGGTGGAGCACTGATAAACCCTGGCATGCAGTAGCACTGCAAGTGTTAAAAACTGTCACTAGTGATGAACTGGAAGTGTATACTGGTAGAAAGGAATACACCAGCAGGTACATATATTGGTACTGAAAAGCACCTTACATATGGACTTGGATGGCTATTTCCAAGGGCCATAGATGCTTTGAAGAAAGACAATGAAAGGCTGAAAGTGATGAATCAGCACAAGACTAAGTGTGAAAGCCAGAGAGCTCCCTTAGCAGCCGATAAAGAGGCTCTCATCTCCTGCAGCAGGAGGGCAAAAGAACCTAAGGACCATGCCGAGTACTTTCACAAGAGAAGCAAAGCTCCAGAGAAAGCTGGATTCTCAGCCCTGACAGGTCTGCAATGCAAGGTTAGGGCCCTGATTCAGAAGGAGTGGGACACTGAGACATGGGATGGGGGCATCTGGATCACTTAAGTCCCCGGATTCTCCTGAACCTTCAGGACCTGTAGTAGCCCATGCATCCCAGTTAAAAGCTAGAGCTCTCCCTATGCTTGAAGATGAAGCAGAGCCACTGCCTTTGCCAGACAACATGCGCTTCTTCTACCCCATTACTTCCACTTCTGGCCCGAGCCCAATAACTAGGACAGAGCCACACTACAACCCAGCCAGAGAAGTGCTGGGCCTCCTAAGGAAGGAAAGGGACTACTCTTGAAGGAGTTGCAGGGCTTAGTCAATATTTACAGGCAGGAGCAAGGGGAGTACATACGGGACTGAATTCTGAAGGTGCTGGATTAAAAAGGGCAGAAGCTTAAGTTGGATAAGGGAGAGTTTATTGATATGTAAGTACTCTCCCAGGATGCAGGATTTAACACCTATCTAAATTTCCAATTGCTGCAGTAACACATTACCACAAACTTAGTGGCTTAAAAAAACGCAAATTTATTATCTTATAATTCTGTATATTAGGAGTCTGACATAGGTCTCACTAGGCTAAAATCAAACCTCTTTTCCGGAAGCTCTAAGAGAAAATCTATCCTTGCTTTTCTAGCTACTCGAGGCTGCCTCCTTAGCTTGCAGCCCCCTTCCTCCATCTCAAAACCACCAGCCATGCATCTTTCTGACCATTCTTCCACAGTCTTATGTCCTTCTCTGACTCTCACTCCTGCCTTCCTCTTCCACTTTTAAGAACACTTGCGATTACAGCAGGCACACTTGGATAATCCAGGGTAATCTCCCTATTTTAAGGTCCTTAATCTTAATCACATCTGCAAAATTCTTTGGCCATGTAAAATAACATACTCACAGATTCTAGGGATTAGGATGTGGGCATCTTTGGAGGCCATTGTTCTGTTTACCACAACATCCTAGCAAAGACTCTGGGAGATGGTGCTAATTCTTTGCTAGGATCACTCTTAGAAGCTTGAAGAAAGTAACAACGTATACTAAGTGAAGATCTTTGCATCACATGTTATCTCTTACCAGAGAGTGTCCATCACAGAAGAGGCAACAACCAACCAAAAAGACAAAGACTCAGCCAGTTACATCTGTCAGGCTCTGTTACTGGCTACCTTAGTGCTGGCACAATCAGTACACAAATGGAGAAGCCAGAGTAGCAAGGATGGATGTGATACATAGGCCCAGAAGCATGCATGCATTTCACTCACCAAGGCTGATCTAGCTACTTCCATTTAATGAATACTTCAGTAGAGTGAGAGGCAAAAGAAACACCTTTGGAACATGGGTGTGTGTGTGTTGGGGAGGTGTTAAGGTAGGTAATTAGCATTATGACAGCACACTGAAGACATGCCCAGCATTCCAGACAGTTCAGTCTAGAACATTCTCTAGATAAAACGGTACAGTCAGAAGCCAACTATGTTTCATAGTATCTATATCTGAATCTAAAGCTGTAATTATAATATAGCAAAATCTCATACGTCAACCCTGGGTCATCAAACAAAGGTTAAATTATTTTCAGTATGCTCTATCCAAGAAAGTAAGGCATTACATAGCACATTTTATAGAAATTTAGGAGGTGGAGGGAGGGAGGTAATCTTTATGGAAGAAAGTATTTCCTGTGGGCTCTAGGGAGCTTTTGAGTAGGCAGGATAATCATTGTTAGGCAGCAGTGGATCAAATTTAGATGCGTTTATGATTTGCTATCCCTGCTTTGTAGGACACATGTTAACCAGATGATTCGTCTGTGATTATACTATAAAAAGGAAATTAGTAAACTGTCCCCAAAGAATTAATATTTAACTTAACAACTATGGAAAGATTATTTACAATTGCCAGACACACATATTTACTCACACCGCGCCCGCCCCCCCACTGCCGGAAGACCTCTGCTCTTACCCAGGTAGTGCTATGTAAGTAGCTTTATGACTTCAAGTGTTTCACTTACCCTCTTGGATGCTCATGTTCCTCACTGAGACTTGGGAGGTTAACCCGGGAGACCTCGAAAATTATATCTTTTTCTGACAAAACAGAGCAAAAACTTTGGGAACTAAGAGAATCTGAGTTGCTTTCCTATAGGGAGGCTGAACAGATGCAAAAATAAGAAACCTGGCATACAATAAATAGATGTTTGACTTCTGTCAGGATACACTACAAAGATGTACCTAAGTTACTTACATACTTGAAATAATTATTTACTTTGCCATAAAATAACTTCTTAAAACACTTTGAAAACATAATAAAAACCCTAATATTTGTTCAAACATATAATAATTTCTCTGTGTTATAATAAACATAATTCATTCAGACAAATTTGAGTATTCTAAATTTTTGAAAAATTTTAATTTAAGTAATATTTAAAAATGAAGACAAGGCAGCAGTTCTAGAATTCATTTATTAGAAGTCTATTCCATGTTATGCTTAAATTTGATCAATTGATATTTTTAAACTGTTGCTAATATACATTTGAGTTAGAAACTGTTTGACTTCCACAAAACAGATTCCCAGGAATAGGACTGCCAGGTTGAAAGGTTTATGTATTTTTAAATTTAATAACTGTTACTAGACTGCTCTCTCACATTCCCATCAGACCATGTGAGAGCAGTCTTTTCTTTACATCCAGCCAACAATAGGTGGTAGAGCCCCTTCAAATTTTATCAATTAATAGTTATAAACATCAGTACTTTGATGTGAATTTCCTTGTTAATCAAGATGTTAAGCAATTATTTACTATAATAAAACCAGTGCTTAGCACAATAGGTTTTTTCATGAAGTTTTATCTATCTGTGTAGAAGTATATTTACTGAAATAATTAAACTTAAAAAAAAAACCCTTTCAACTTGTCCCAATTAGTGCAAAAGTTTTAATAAAAAGCAGGCATTTTAGAATGTTTATAGCCTAAGAAAAACATTCTATCTACCGCAAACCTAGATTTCTCACCATCTAAACAACTGAACTGAAAAATTTAACACATTTTAGTAAAATAACAAATGGGTATATTTTACAGGCAGTTCTGATTTTAGAACAAGGGCACACCAAATGTTTCCTTTATTGTCCATCACAAAACACAAACACAGAGAACAACCTTACCATGCTATTTTTACTATTTCCTATGTACAGAAAACATATCCTAATTTACTTAATAAGAAAAATATGAGAAAAAATAAGAATAATCATATTTGTTCTTATCTATTGAAAACATTGCATACCTTAAAATACAAAATTCTTAACACAAAATTAAGTGTGATTCTTAACACAATCACACTAGGAGGTAGGTACTATTATTGTTCCCATTGCACGGATGAGGCATAGAGAGGTTGAGTAGCTTATTCAAGGTCAAATAGGTAATTAGTGCAATTCAGGATTAGAGCACAGAAAGTCTGATTTGAAAACTCCTACTTTTAACCGCTGTGCTGTGCCAACTCTCCCTCTGATCTCTCTATCCTCCACAGCACCTTGCAAGCAGACTTGTGCAAAATTGCACTTAAATGCTTTATTAAGAAATGTAATTTAAAACAGTCTGAAGACTTTTCTAAAAGAATAATAGGACATTTAGTTAACTTCTATTAGCAACATGATAAAATCATTGAAACTAAAATTAAATATCCAGATTTTAAAAAAGATCAACTAGTAACTCCAACAAGCGAATTCTAGAACCTCTACCTTGCTTCCCTTTTTGAGACTAAAATATTATTTCCTTGTTCTGTTTGGCATCACTAATCAAACCACATACACTTTCTCTGTAGATGATGTACTTATTTGAGTCTAAATCCACAAATGAGGATTCTGAAAATCAGAACTACGTCATGTAATAAAGTATGACTAAGTATAAGATTATTAATATACAAAATAATTTAAACTGAAAAGATGAGTGATAAAATAAAACTCTAGTCATTTTAGCAGACCAGACAATCTCACTTTTAGGATAACAGAACAAAAGGCTTCAAAGAATCTCATATGCTATAAAGATTATCAGGACTAGACTGTCACATGGTGACCTTGCTGGCGTCTAACTCTTCTAACAGTATTTGGAAGTGCATTGTTTCAAATCAATAACTAATTAACAAAGTACAAAAGAAGTTGCACTGTTTCCTTAGCTCCTTGTTAAAAATGGCTTTTGGCAGAACATGGGCAGAAAGGTCGCTTTTATGACATCTCCAGGAGCCTTTCAACACCCTGCCTCTGTCAGATTAAATTACTTTTAGCAATTAATTGTCATAAGTTAAAACAGAAGCACATTTGTTACAGCAGGCTGTCATAATGACATGGTGAGGAGTTGTTCTGATATGAATTTCTTTCACTGACCTTCTATCATATCTTAATTTTTGTGGTTGACCTAACTGGAAGATTGGGAGCACGTCTTAACTCAAAAAGCACAGGCCAAACCTTGGGGGTCTTGGGATAAGACACCAACAAATAATTGAAAAAACATTTCCACAGATAATTTGAAAAGCAGAAGTTATAAACCAAAGAAATGTGTAACTTAAAAATTATATTTAAAGCAAAATTATTCTTAACACAAAAATATAGAATGTGACAAGAATTAAATTTTCTGTCAAGTTCACAAACATGAGGTTATAGGATCACTGTCATATTGTACCAAAGATAAACACCTAAAAATAGAATGCTATAAGGAAATATTAAATAACTTTAAGAGGCAAATTTTAGTAAGACTATATATTACTTAAATATATGATATATATGTCTTCTACTTGGTAAACGTGCTCTGTTTAAACCTCTAACACTTTATAAAATCAATAGTAAGTCTTTATCAAATAATATTCTTTATAAATTTGTATTGAAAAGAACAGAAAAAACTTCTCCTAATTAAGGATTACAATACTTTGATAAATCCTGCAATAGGCCAGATAGTGTTTTGAACAGGGAACGATATATGCAAATTTTTGTCCCAAAGGTAAAACATTTTTATATTTGATTTGTTTCTATTGCTATAAATCTGCTACATTCTTTAGCTATTTTAAAATTTAAGACAACTTCATAGAAGATGAAAAAAATGTTAGGGAAAAAGTAGGCCAGCTCAAAAAAACAAGGAAAATGAAAAAGGCATGACATTTTCAAGAAATTTTAAACCCATGAAAACAGTGATAACAACAGTTAACATTTTTCAAGTGCCTACTCTGAATTAGATATTGTACTAAATGCTTAATATGCTCTAATTCATTTAATCTTCATGATACCCTGGGCAGTAGTTACTATTATCTCCTTTTTACAGATAAGGCAACTGATACTTAGAGAGTTTAAGTCAATTGCTCAATATAACACAGCTAGTGGAGTTTCTTTAACTTCAGATCCCATAATCTTAAGTTAACCTTTCAGTACTTTTTCTATATGTATACACACAAGTATACATACACACGTGCTCTGTTTAAACCTCCATAACTTTATAAAATCAGTTACTAACACACACGTACGTATTATGCGCGTGTGTGTGTGTATAAATCTAAGAACAACAAGCTCTTTCTAGTTGTAAAAACAGACCTTAGGCCTGAAATGTGGGTATGCCTGGAAAAAGTGACCTTCACTTCTTCCAGTTCACAGTATACACTGAAGAAAACGCCAGAGCCGTTTATCTGATTTGCATCTGGAGAGCAGGAGGACTAGAACCAGAGGTTCCAGAGCAGCTAGGTGGGGCCATCAGGATATCCCAAAAGATGTGGGTAGCTATGTGGGCATGTGTGAGACGGGGAGTAACCGCCCCTCTCAAACATCTGATGGGATCCTGACTGTGATCGTGTCAGCAGCCGCAGAGGACCTGTGGACACCTGAGGGCCAGGGAAGCTTGCTCCTCCTGCTTAGAGCATGTCTCTGAGTCCTCAGCTCTACAGAATTTACTGTGCACAGTTAAGTTTGTATATTCTTTATCTACATTAAGGGAACTTATATGTTTTGCCTCTGTCTGTTGTTATCTTTCTGGGACTCACCACCAACCTTGTGACAACCATGATTTAGAAATTAAAATTTAGGCTCTTTTTGGAATAATGTCTAATTATGATTATTTGCAAATGTGCTATTAGCAGAATGGGCAAGATTAATACCACATATATTTAACATTTGGAGTCAATATGAACATTTTTTTTCAGAACTATATACTAAGCTTCCTAATTAACTGGTAAAATGCTCCCTCTAAAACACAAAGATTAAATATAAAACATTAAATAAGATTACAAAAGGAAAATAAACTCTTTTGACCAAAAAAAAAGTTCCCTCTAGATATGCTTTGTGAAGGCAACTGCACAGTGGTAAGAAATTTTCCACTTAAATAATTTTACTCTCCAATGCTTACAACACATTTTCTAAATTATATCAGTACATTTTATATTAATTGTGTTTGTAGTTAAATATCAGGGGTTCTTAGTCCTTGAAGTTTTTGTTTTCTCTAAGACTATATTCTGTAGCACCAAAAGATTAATACTAAAGGCAAAGTAGAATTCACTCATTTTGTCAGATAATCTCGGTGAAGTATTTTTATATTTCAGAAAGTGTTGCAGACAGAATACAGCTGATTGGTAAAATGTAATCTGGTATTCCTTTCCCTTTACTGAAATCAGTGGAAACCCTTAGTAAAGTAGCTCATTTCAAGGATGGGAAAAGAAGAAAAAAAATGAATATTTAAATAAGAATTATTTCATTATTTCATGGAATCATAAAAGTTTAGAAATTATGGCCTCTCGCTTATTTGCATACCTATCCATTTACAGAGGAAAAAACTGAGCCCCAGAGGTATAAAATGACTTGTTCATTATTTCTCACTGATCATGACAGTAATTTCATTGGTTGAAATTTCAGTTCTTACAAAGGTATGAACACTAATATACCTTACATTACATGTGTTTTATAAATCCTTAAAGTGACCTCAACTACCTCACTTCTCAATCCTCATTACAACCCCATGGGGTAGACAGGTCCTGGGAGACTTCTTATATTCCTTCATCTTGTTTAACCCTAACCTAATCTATTAGCATATCCTGCCCATTGGCCATCCTAATAGCATTTCTAAATTGACACACTAACCACTTCTAAAATCCATCATCTCTTTCACTTGCCTAGGAGCTAAAATTAGCACATATTCATTGGGAAATGACAGCCTAAAAAGATTGGCAATGAAAGCTGAAATAAATAGGTTATTACAAAGCCAAATAATTGTTATAAATATACTTATCTGCCTGCTTGAAAATGTAAAAGAGCTATTCTAGGGAAAGAAACACTATACTGTAAAAGAGTCACAATCTCTATAACCTAACATTATGTTAATAAAGACAGAGATGGGGGAAGGGAGAGGAAGAGGAGGAGAGAGAGAAGAAATTGTTGTTGCTGGTAGCAGTATAACAAAGCTAAACTTCTCACCCAAAATTGGTATGTGGGAAAGGGGGAGGATAGAAGCATAAAATGAGGACCATTAATGTTGAGGCACTGGCAGCTTAAATGTACAATAAGAAGACTGATATGTTAGAAGGCACTAAGTATTACAGAAAAAAGAAAAAGAGCTGGGTAAGGGAAATGCAGGAGGGTAGACGGGGGTATAATTTTAATTAGGGCGGCCAAGATATGCTTCCACTGAGATGACAGTGGAGAGAATACTTAAAGGAGTAAAGGAAGCTAGGCATGCATACATCTGGGGGCAGAACACTCTAGGCAGAGGGAACAGCCAATGCAAAGACTGAAAGGTAGGAGCATGCCCAGCTAGAATGGAATAAGTGAAGGAGAGGGGGCAGGAAATGATATCTACAAGGTAAGGAGAAGGATAGTCTCCTATGGCCATTGTCTGAGTAAAGTCAAATCTCAAAGTAGTCATTTAGTCCATTTATTCATCTAAGAACTTTACTGAGTATAATGTATATTCAAGGCAACTTGTTAGATGCTAGAGGGTACAAAAAGATGATTAACTCAGAATCTTTATCCTAATGAAGCTTACAATATTCCTACATAGGGAATAACTTATATTAAACCTTTTCTAGTAAAAACTAAAGTCAGGGTCATATGGGAGTGGGGTTGTAAATAAGGAAAGCACGTGTACGGGGATAGTACAGTAATTTCAGCATCAGAATGGAACTTCCTCAGAAACTTGCCTACTCAAACTACCTAGGTAAGATAGTCCAACAGTTAACAAGAATTTGCCACAGAGTAGGACCTTCAAAGATTCTCAAGAAGACTAATTTGTTCATCATTTTAATCCTTTCTGAAGAAAACTGCTTGCTTAGATCTTTTGCCAAAAATAACTATTTAAAACCACATAAGAACCAACAAACATCACTAATATCATTAGCAATTAAGAAAATGTAAAAACCTGAATAGAAATAACAGTTTTTAAAGAAAACTACTAATCATCATCATATTTCCTAAAGAATGAAATGCAAGTGAAAATGTTTTATGATCTATAAACTTCATTGAAAGGTTAGGTGCATTATTATTGAATTACATTATTTCTCCTAAACAATGAATAATATATCATAGATCTAAAGTGAATACACCACAGACTATTTGGTGGAGGGAATGAAAGCAAAAGAGGGAAAGAATCAGTTAAGGGACATTAAATAGCTCTGGAAGTTTGAAAATGCTCCTTATATGTTTAATTAGGTTCATTTGAGCTAAAAGGAGGGGCCAAACCATTTTAAACATCAAGAATAAACACCACCACATTACTGAAAATTCAAATTACAGTTTTCAGAATGTCAAAAACATCTACCAAATTAATTCCTTTAAAGTGCCAAAATTTTGAAGTAGTTTATAATATTCAACAAAAAAATCATATTATGTAACAATATGTAAAATAATTTATATAAACAATTTGCATAAAAATTGTGGTTCTCAATGCAGTAATAGTTGTATTTATTAAAGAAAATGGATAAAATAGATCTCAAACTTTAAAATTCAGTGTGGTCTATAACTGAATCCCTAAGTGTCTGACTTTTATTACTAATGATATATTAATAGTTGTGAAAGGACCCTTTGACTCCTCATTGAAAAATAAATTTTCCCTTTCTCGTATTCTTATAATGCAACACATGAACTGCTTCAAAATACTTAACACAATCTGCCTAATATCACAGTTGATTGTGAATATTTTGGCCTCCCCACTACATCATGAGTGAGCTCCCAGACACTAG
This sequence comes from Equus przewalskii, assembly GCF_037783145.1. Taxonomy (NCBI): domain Eukaryota; kingdom Metazoa; phylum Chordata; class Mammalia; order Perissodactyla; family Equidae; genus Equus; species Equus przewalskii. Next base: position 73,643,364 of record NC_091843.1, on the reverse strand, counting down.
GGATTCTGGCTTTTCCATCTCTATATCCCACACAGGACTAGATATTTTGTAAATAGTGCTCAACTGAATTGAAGTGTGAAGAGATCCATTCCAAGCTGTGCCATTCAACAGGATACATTTTCTTCAGTTTCAAGATACATTTGATATCTTGATATGTTATTGTGGCTAATTTCATGTGCTTTGAGTAGAAATTATATGTTTTATTTTCTTCCCATCCTTTATCTTTATGATCTTCCACTTGGGACATGGAACAAAATCAATGAAGGTGTGCTAATAGAATGCAATCTATAACTGATATTGTACTTTTACCATACTAACAGTATTTCAAGTACCAAAAGAAAACTTCAAAGTAAAAGCCATTATGCAAACAATTAGCATACTCAGGGGCTAACGATCTTTATTTAATTTAATCATTTCGTCATTACTTCCTAGATTTACCATTTTGGTTTACCGTCTAAAGATCTACGTATTCTCAATAACATGACATCCAGCACTGGAGGGAATTCAAACCTGCTCTCAATCTGCTTTGGCAAATGAACAGACACAACTGACTACAATGATGTTTAGGTAAGTGAATAAACATTTATTGAGGGGTCACTATTTGCAAACAGTGGGCAGGTTGATCTTACACAATTTGTGGGGTCGAATAGGGTAAAACATAAGAAAAAGAATGAACTTCAACATCACCTCTACTAGGGCTAACCCATAAGGCCACACAGTCTACACAATGCACAACTCTGATAAGAATTATGTCCACTTAGAGTTGTACAATCAGGCAGCCCTATTTTATACCATATTTCATCCAAGATACCATCAATTCTAAAGGTACCACCGTTTTATGTACCATTAAGAGAAAAAATGTTGCCAAATAATCCATGATAAATCATTAATTTTTAAGATGCATGCCAAATTCAGAGATGTTAACATGTAATAAAAGGTTTTAAAACCAATGAAAAAAGATGATAATCCGAGAAATCTTCAATTGACTGAGCTATATATGCACAAATAATAGCCTTTCTTTGATAGCATTATTATAATGCAGTCTGCACAAGAATTCTAAGGGAATTTTTTCACTCTCCTGTGTGAAATCAAAACAAAGAACATTAGGAGTGAATATAGTTAACATCATAATTCACATATAATGCACCAAGATTTTCAAATTTATATTCTCCCTCTTAGATCTTAAAATCAATTATGTTGGGAACACTGTTTTCAACTAACTTTTAGGTTTATATTTGAATTACTTAATGACCACTTACGCCTTCCCCTGTCTAATAATCTACATAAACACCCACACACACACACATCCCCCTTCACTTCTCCCCAAATCCTCCTCAACCGCTACTGAGACAAAGGCCAGAGAAGCCACTTCCGAATATGAATGGAGGAAAAACTCCTGGTTCTAATATGAAAATTTCAATAATCAGAATGGTAAATAGAAAACCTGGAGTCCAGTACCAGCTTTGTCACTAATATTAGTGCAATCTCAAGCAAATTATATAATTTCTCTTAATCTCAGTCTCCTCATCTCTATCTAGAAACAAAGTAGTTGGACTAGGTATATCTCTAAAGAATACCTACCAAGTTTCAGACGTTATCTTTTGGCAACATATTCTGGTAGAATCCTTCTCCCTATAAGTAATGTTCTTTCTACATGTACTCTTTATACAAAACAGTAAACAAATGTGGACTGAATGGATTGTACACATTCCTTTTAATATGGGAAAAAAATGCCTCACCATAAAAAATTTAGAATAGCAACATTGCAAAATACCTGAGTTTCTCTTCTCAATAATATGACTAAAATAGATTTTAGTTTGACTAGATTTACTTAATTTAACAGTGTAAAATCCTAATTCTAATGTTAAACTTGTATATGATGATTCAAAGTTTTTTTTAATATTTATTAATCCACTACACAGTTCTGGAAATTATTGATATTACTATTGCTCTGGAAGAAACATTAAATTTTGGCCCAGAATATTTAAAAGACTTTCTAAAGTAAAAAGTGACTATTAAAAAATGCCAAATTAGTTTATAATTTTTACATATAATAGTATCATGAATGATAGAAGCCTGCAATCTTTCTCCTTATCACCTTCTGGGGAGAGAGGATTTTCTGAAATTTCAAAGAAAAACACCAAATTGGACATTTGGAAAACTATATTAAAGCTTTTAGAAAAGCAAGCTCAGGTTTAAGAACCATTTTCAGGACAAACAGAAATTAGGGAAAGTCTTTGTAGATGACCATTAAGATTAATATTCAAAGCTAATTTTATCCTTGTGTTCATGGGTTTCCTAAACGGCCCACTAATTACAACTTATCATCTATTATTTTTCAAGGAAAAAAAATCAATGTTTTCCTTTTAGTATTAAGTTAATGAAAATAACTGAGAATAAAATTAATATTATATGAGTATGATATGAAATTGATACATAGGATGTTTTAAGCAGTAATTTCACACTCCAAACAAGTAAGTCTAAACATAAAATTTCATAATATTTACAAATGCACATATATAATTCAAACTGAAATGAGATGAGTCTATAATAGAAATGTTCAAGTCACTCAGTAAACACGTTACATTGCCCTGCGTTGTTACACAGGAGAAATACATACAGAAGTGCTTATATCCATTGAGGAAGCCGCAGGGTGGGTAAGTGAATCTCAGGACTGGCTAAAACACCAAAGCAGCGTGAGGGGAAGCAACATGCTGATGGGCTGAGAACAGGCAAAGTTACCTAAAGATAAGCTGAAATCAGGGTAGGCACAAAAAAATCACCTGCGGTAAACAAAGCACTTTTGAGGCAACTACATAAGCTGATTCAGGCTTTTCCTCATCCCCACCTGCAGTAACTCCAAACTCTTTTGCTGCCAAGTAGCTCACACATCCCAGGACAGTTTGGGGCTTATGCAAAAATCACGTATGAGAGTGTCTTACTCTGGAGGAGAGAAGGTGGGTCCCAAATTCTACACCCAATATATTTACTCATTGCAACCCTCTAACAACAGTCTTTGAATAAATGGTTGCATTGTGGAAAAAACTATTTGCTTTTTATCACAGTGATTGCCTTGCAATCCAAGACAGATCCATTTATCTGTTCACTGTGTATGTATTTTTTATGTATACAGAGAGAAATCTTAGAGTACCACTTGTAGAAAAATGTTCACTATTGGCAATGTAGTATGGCAGGAAAAATACAGGCTTTGCAGTCAGACAGACTTGAGCTCAAACCTTGGTTTAGTTACTCTCATTAGGTACATAACTATGAATAAGTCTGTTTACGTCTCTGAGCCTCACTTTACATATCTGTAAGTCAGGGTAATATATGAGACAATTATGAGGATTACACAAAGAAACACAGAACAAGAACTCTCCTACCTAGACAAATAGATGCACAAGGGCTCCAGCTAGGAGGGAGGAAGTTGAAGACGGGGGGGGGGGGGGGTCTTCAAAATTGCCCTTTTTCCCTAAGAAGGGGGTGGAAACTGTGAAAGTACAAGGACCAACATTCATGATCAAAGCCAAATAGAAGCATGGTGAATCCAATTGTATTTTAGACAGTTATTGTCAAATATTATCTTACACAAGAAACTAGAAGAACGGAATTTGGAGAACTAGGAAGAGCTTGGCTTCAGAAGTGGAGAGTCACAGACAGATGCAACTTGGATTGTAAATCAAGGATGTTACAATGATTATAACTAACATTTACTGAGTGGATACTACATGCAAGGGCCAGCCCCATGGCCAAGTGGTTAAGTTCGCATGCTCTGCTTCGGCGGCCCAGGGTTCACCAGTTCAGATTCTGGGCACAGACCTACACACCGCTCATCAAGCCATGCCATGGTGATGTCCCACATAGAAGAACTAGAATGACCTACAACTAGGATATACAACTATGTGCTGAGGCTTTGGGGAGGGAAAAAAAAGAGGAAGATTGGCAACAGATGTTAGGTCAGGGCCAATCTTCCTCACACCCCCCCCAAAAAAAAGCTTTCAGAAAAAAAAATTAGTATATGCAAAACCCTGTTCACATGTGCCAGACACCAGCACCCAGCTCTTAAGCACTATAGAATCAGTCTAATGCAAAGTAAGGTAAACACAAAACAGGAAGACAGCACCAATAACAGTGAGACAGCACCAGTAAAGAACTAGTAGAATACTGTAGTAAATTAGACCCTAGCTGGATAGCAGGGATAAATATATGACCTCTCCTAGGAAGCATGAGGCCACTCATTTTAGGCGAAAGAAGAAAATGAAAGCTGTAGTTGGTAAAATGCAAAATGGGCACGTGATTCTCCAGGGTCTTTTATTTTGGAGGAAAAGCAGTAGAAAACAAATTCTAAATCCTCAAATTCTACTGGCCTGGTCAGAGTGGATTGACATCTTAGTTTCAATAACGGGGGGTGGTGATGATCAGGTGAAGCAGTCTACACATAATGCTCCCTGGGTCCAGATGAGGAGTTAAAATGGAATAGGCCCAAATGCCTTAACAGACCAGGCCTACCTGTTCTAGTTTCTCTATTTCAGCTTACATAGCTGCTCATATTGTTCTAGCTTCTCCTTGCCTAACACAGCAACTGAAAAATGGTTCTTATCCTAATCTTATAAACTGCTTTCTTTCATTGCTTCTAAGTTCAACTCCAGAAAATAGATGTAAACCAGTGGTTCTAGAAATGTGGTCTGCAAACCTCTGGTGGATCCTGCAACCCTTTAAAGGAGTCCGCAAAATAATGCTGATATTATCTGTCTTTTTCACTGCGTTCACATTTACATTAACAGTTAAAAAGCAATGGAGAATAAAACTGCCTGCGACTTAGCACGGATCACAGTAGTGGTACCAACTATATTAGTAGACACTGTGTTCTTCACTGCTACACACTAACGGAAAAGAAAAAGCCAAGTTCACCTAAAAAATGTCGATGAAGCAGTAAAAATTACTTTTAGTAAATCTCAACCCCTGAGCATATGTGTGTTTAATATTCTCAGTGATGAACTAGAAGGGATGCACGAGGCCCCTGTAAACCAAACTAGGTGCTGAAGGCTGTCTAGAGGAAAAGTTGTTCCGTAATTGTTTGAGCTGTGAGCTCAAGTAGCTGCCTTTTATTTTCAATGAACACTATTATTACTTGTAAGACTGAAACAAACTATGATTATTCAGATTTGGGTATTTGGAAGTCATTTTCTTGAAAATGAACAAAGTAAGCCTGACAGTTCAAGAAAAACACCTGACAGTATTTGCTGCCAATGACAAAAATTGAGTTTTCTTGCTAAAATTAAAATTTTTGGAAATATATCCTCCCTGATAACCTCCATAGTTTGTCAATTCTTAAAAGCTTTGTTGACGAGATTGGTAGTACTATTAACAGGTAGGACTTTTTGATACTATGTAAAATATGTCAACATTTGGAAGATCTGCATAACTCAGTGAAACAGTATTTTCCAATGACCAATACATGATGTTAGAAACTCATTCATGGGTAAAGGATCCATTCAAAGTACAACACAGACCAAAAGATTTTCATGAAACAGAGTATGAAATGCTCATTGATGGGTTTTAGATTCATGCAGCCACTAATCTTTAAGAAACTACCTCTTGTTGAGTGTCGATGTAGCACCAAAGAAGAATATATATAATGAAAAAGCTATTAAAATACGCCTTCCTTTTGCAATGGCATATATATGTGAGGGCAAATTTTCTTCACAAACATAAATAAAGACAACATATCACAAGAAAGTGAATGCAGAAACAATTGTAAGAATTTAGTTGTCTTCTATTAAGCCAGACATTGCAGATATTTTTTAAGTGCCACACTTCTCACTGTGGGTTTTTTGTTTTGGAAAATATAGTTATTTCTCATAAAAATGTTATTTACATCGACATATAATCGGTTTATTATGGTTATTTTAAAATAAATATTCAAAAATTTTCTGTTTTAATTCTTTCTATGATGAGTATCAGGAGATATAACACATATAAACAAAAACCCTTTCGTGACCGTAATAATGTTTAAGCATGTAAAAGAGTCTTGAGACCAAAAGGTTTGAGAAGCACTGATTATAAACCAATAGGGAAAGACCTCATTCAGCCGTAATTTTCTCTCTATTTCCCACGGGAAAGCAGGTAGGAAGGGAAGAGAAAGGAAAGAGAAAGGAAAGGAGATAAACTGAATAGCAGGTATCCCACTGGTTTTTTTTCATACACATTAACTTACTTCATTTATTCCTTATAACATTCTGATAGCTATGAGTATCCCTATTTTATAGATGAAGAAACTGAAACTCAGAGAGGAGAGGCAACTTGCCTAAAGTCACAACTTGTAAGTGACAGAAGTAGGACTACAGCATGCATCTCTTTGAGTCTGAAGTTCTTATTCTTTCCACTACATCATATTTATGGCAGAATTCCCCCAGCAAAATCAGCCAATGTCCATCAAAACCCATAAATGCAGAACTTTGGACTTTATTCTAATTTATGTTCTAAATCTAAAGATTTAATTATCTTACTGATTTCTAATTCTTCATTTTTGGCTTGTTTTTTACCAAATCCACAGAATGCCTGGTACACTTAATAATGGCCATTAGTTGGGTTTATAGAACAATGTACTAATTTTCTGAGTGTTAGCATACTTCAGTCATAATATACATAGTATCACAGTTCTTTCAACCTCACACTAGTCAACATCAATGGGAAAGGTCTGTCTTTTTGCTTTGTAGGTTCATCTAAGCAAGCATTTATTCAAATTTTCATTCATCAAATATTGATTAAAAATCTACTGTCTACTAGGCATTGGTAGCATGAAACACGAAAATATAAAGATTAATTTCTGATGATTTGAAATATAAAATTATGGCCCTCTTGATGCTTTAAAATTAATCAATTTTGTGGCCACTTTCTCTGTCATCAGGTTTGATCATAGTTTCCTTTTAAATGAAAACCTCAAAATGAAGAAACTAAGGTATGCTTTAGTGAACATTTAATGATTATATTTTAATACTGCTTTACTGAGCTGTTAGAAAATGCAAGTAATAATAGTGTTCTTTCATTAGATCACTCTTGTCATGTGGGAACCTCTTCTCTCCTGGCCTCATGTGGAGCCATTTCAGCTGGAGTAAACTTCCCAGTTTCTTTACCCATCCCTCGCTCTTTTTCTCTCACAGGCAGAGTGACTTACTGAGTAGCACATTTGGGAGAATAAACTAAGCATTTTCAACTTAGCCCTTCTGGGCATCTTTCAAATCTATCTGCAGGAAGGATGCCATTCCAGCTTGCTTTCTACCAGGTGAAAGGCACAGGGGATGTTTGGAGGATGGGTGAAAATTCGCTATGGGGGAAACATATTAAGAAGTCTAAATTTAGCCACAGATCTAAGCACATTTTACAGCTGAACTATACCAATTAGTAAAGCTGGTGTGTTGATCTCCTTTTGTCTGATTCCTATGTTGTATTGCTTACTGGGTTCTAAAGTCAGGAGGGTAAGACAGGGGTATTATTTTTGGTACAAGGGCTGGGAACCTTGAGAATTGTATTGCTTCTCGATTGATTCTGAACTTAAGAGAAGACAGGATGCTATTTACTGGCGCGAAAATCCTAAGACTACGTGTCAGATAACTATGTTCACTTTACATGTATTATTATTATTCCATTTTTCAGATTAAAAACTGGGGCATAGAGAGGTTAACTTGTTTTAGGTCACACTATATTAAGTGGAAGAGCTCAGATTCAAACTCAGGTCCATTGGACTCTGCACTTTTAATCTCATCTCTGTACTCTCTCTCTGCAATGATTATGATTCTGAATGTTATTAAGATACTAAAAACAGGAAATAAAAATAGCTATTATCACGATCTGCCTTCGATGACTATAAATTTTATGTTCATTTGGAAAAATGTAAATGCCTTGGAATGTAGAAAATGTTCAAAAGAATAAATTCTTATATTGATTAAGTTACTAGCTAAAGCTATTTTTTTTCTTTCCAGTTATATTTTAAAAGATTTTAGGCTAAGGGGAAAAAAAGGAAGAAAGAAAACATGTAGAGTGATTGGGGTATTCAGTTTCTGAGGAAAGCAAAATCCAATATGAACAGCAGCAGCCCCTGGTGGTCTAAGGGGAAAAAATAGTGTATCTATAATTATGGGGCTGGAAATATGTTTTTAAAAAGAATATATGTACATATTTAGCCATTTGACTCAGTTCTCAACCCAACACATTAAAAAACAGATGCTTTAAAAAATGATCTGTTGGCAAGATGCTTGTTAAAATTTTATCAGTTGAAATATTAAAATTCATTATGAATTAATTAACACATTATATAAAAATAAAATGTTTTTGTTTCCTCGTTTTACAAAGTACTATAACCAGTGGTGATGAACACTGGAAATTTTGTGCGTCTTGATATGTGTTGCTCAAAAAGAAACTAAATTTATAGGATTACCACTAAATTGATGACATTTTCTGTCTTCACTCTTGAATTCAGTTGGCAGATGTTTTTGAGAACAAAAAATTCCATCTTATTACAAAACATATTAAGCAGGTTTTCCTGCCAGGCATGTCTGACATGATGTTTATTGCCTAGACCAAATCAATCCCCTTAATAAACCATAATATATGCCAGAAAGTACATTATTTCATAGTTAAGGAAAGTTGCTACATGAAATAGTAAGTACTTTGATCTCTCAAGCTCCACTCCTAATGCACCAGAAATGTGCTACATAATCCAACAGTTACTCACATCTATTTATACTCATTTAGTAAGTAAAATAAAATTCAACTTTGCTAATCTTAAAGTTTTAGGCCTGGATTTTCCTTTATTTCTGCCTGTGCATCCTAGATATTTACAAAGAAGAGATTTTGTCTATTTACCAGATGCAGCAGAAAAAGAAAATTCAAATACTTGAATATACTAGGAAAATAAAATGGTTCCAGGGGTTAAACAATCACTGATTGTAATATAAATAAATTGAATTTGGTTGCTAAAACACTAGATAGAAATGACTCCAGTGGCATTAGCACAGAAGAGAGGAGGTACAGAGAAGATAGGATATTTATTAGCCTTTACCAATGTTTTGGACATAACCCAAGTCAGAACATCAAAAACATATTTTTTAAAGAGAGCTTCAGTTTATCCGAGTTGGCTGTTTCTGAACAATTGCAAAAATTCACATGAATGCTGAAAAAAATCAGTCAGAAAACTAGACACCAAATATCTCACATGCTAAGGAATAAGATTTTTGATGGATGTCAACAAGCAATCAATCCATAAATATTTGAGTATCTTCAATGTGTAATGCCAGGCTCTGCCAAGATTCCTATTCTGTAAACGTCTCCTCCACATTTGGATTTCTCCTTCTGTGGCCATGTAATTTTCCTTCCCCCTCCACTTCCAGTATTATTATTTTTTTTTTCACTGTTCTGGGTCTAATGCTTCTTCTTTACTTCCTATCACCACAGCCCACAACTTAGTCTTTTAGGGAAGAGATATTCAAGCAGTTCTGACCCAATATTACATAGATCAGCATCAAGTCACTGTTGCCTATATTCCACTTATACTGTAAAGTTCTTTTAACTGATCTTCTTCCTTAGACTGAATACTTGTCCTCTTATGCTCCAGTTTGACACGAGTTTGAAGAACAACCCTCATTCCTAACTGTTGATCACAGTATCTAGGCATCTCTAGACTAAGATCTAGTCTTTCCGCTTTGGTCTCCTTCTAGGGGATTGGATTCTAATGAGTGGATTTAGTATCACTTCCTGACTCCCTCACAGTATGCTCTGTACTACTGTAAAAACTGGCTCATACCTGCTTATTCTTAAGGATTGACATGCAATTCCAAAATCTATAAAGCATACTCAAAGATTTAAAGACTTGTGGGAAGATCTAGTGAGAAGGAGTGAAAAATAAATTAGTAATATTAATATTATGAGACAAAAACACAAGCGATATCTCAAGATAGCACATGACAAGTTCCATATAAGTAAACTAATCATAATAACTCCCATGAGTCATAGTAAGTAGAGGTCACTGATTATGGTGAGGGGAAGAGGTGTGATTTCAGCTGGGCATTAGAGCATGGATAAAATCTGGATTAAGAGAAAGAACAGGAAGCAAAGTTACAGAATCCATGAAGCACAAAGTGTACAGAGGGGGTAGAGCAAGTACAGTAGCTTGGCTGTACTCCTATGAACAGGTGTGTAAAACAGAAATAGAATGGTAATGGAATTTATTAATATTTCCATTTTCATCCATAATTTGAGCACCACGATAATGCTATAGCTAAAAAAGAACACAGGACATCCCACTTTTATATACTTAGATGAACATGCGTAGATTAGTCAAGGTATCAAATAAACCTTGACATACTGACTTTTTATCATTAATTTCTCGAACGTATTCTTAGGCACTGAATTAGGTAGAGGACGAACAATTTTTTTTTTTTTGATTTGGTTTGTTTGAATGTTTCCTCACAGGAAATCAAGCAGCATACTTTAATGATGCAGAACATACTAAAAAAAAAGCAGTAGTAGTTTGGGATTTTCATCCCGCTCCCCCCCTTATTCATTAAATAAAAATTTATTGTGAAAACTTTGTTCTACAAATATTTATTACAAAGGCTCTGTTTTAGACTCTGTTAGATACAGCAGTGAGCAAAACAGAATAAGTCCTGGCCCTCAAGGAGCTTGCATTAAGAGCTATGTGACCTTGGAAAAACTACTAAGTTTTGACCTACAGTCTCCTTATTTATAAAATTGAATCAATATTAGTGACCCTATTAGAATAGAATATATACATATTGTTATATATAATACAATATATATTTATTATTATATATTATAAATATATAAATTTTTAAAGACATTTAATAAGGTCTATTAAATGATAACTGGTCAAAAATCTATATAATCACCAGATGTCATTTACTGTATATCAAACTTTTATAATAATTGTTTTAATTTCCATATTTCAAATACACACACTTTGTTTTCAACTGGTTAGAACAGTGTTATAAAGAGAAAAAGGAGGAAGAATCCATATAATTAGAAGTCTTGGTTTCAACACTTAGTTCCACCATTTACTAGTTATGTGATCCTAGACAAAAATGGATCATCCGTGCATCAGTTTCCTTAACTATAAAATAAGGATAAAATTATTTGATCCACCTATTTCATGAGGTTGTTCCAAAGAATACATGATCAATTTAAAAATGTAAATGGTTAAGAAGTACATAAATCAAAGTTAATTTATCTCCATCACACGGCATGTTCTATGCCTGAAAATTATTATAAACACTTGTTGTTTGGAGATATGTAGATGGAAGGAGACTACTAGATGTCACTTCTCACGTGGATCAAAATTATCTAGGAATTAATGCACCTGACATAAAATGAACCATTCTTTTCTTTCCCACTACAGGATCATGCCTTACTATCTAGAAATATGTTTGAAGAGTATCACCTTAACTCTGCTATTCTGCACAATTTGGGAAGATTTTAAGAGAAAAAGGTGTTTATTTAGAAAAATAACATTTCACAAGTGAGACTATCATAAAGTTTTGTTATCTACGTGAGTTTATTTTTGTCTTTTACTACTTTTGATGGGAACCTAGATTGATGAGTGAAATGAGACAAGAAAGAAAGAGGCAAAAAGACATGATAAGGAAAGAAGTAAAAATGGCAGGAGTATAAAAGAGATAAAAGAATTCAAGAAAAAAGACAAAGAGAAAGAGAGCAGATCTTAACAATGAAGCAACACAAAAAGATTTTTTTCCCTTGCTGTAAAAAAAAAGTAGATGCAGGGATAAAAAAAATAGATGTGAAAAACAGAATAAAGAAAATGCACACATACAAGAGAACAAAAGAAAAAATCAAAGCAACGGTGAGAAGATAAAGAGAAAACAGAAAAGAAGAAATAAAACCTACAAGACGCACGTTGAAATAGATGCTTAATTGGTACACAGCACAGGCAAATAAAAGAAACTAGGAAGAAATAAAAAATTTAGTACACAAAATCATTTTTTGTTTGTATTTTATATAGGCAAAGATTTGTATATTTCCAAAATCTTACACAATTCATTTTGGGAATCTGGATATCAGAGGTAATTTTTTTTAACTCTGTCTTAAGAAGGTGGTTTACTGACTGGATCTTATAATAGGAAGCTTAGGACAACTGATAAAGAAGGTGACATCATAAGCCTGATTCAGTCACAGGAAAGAAAGGCAGTAATATAACTACATTAGAACAAGTAAGCTACTTATGGATTCCAAATCGAATAATTGTTTTTGTTTTTCAAATAATACATTAAATAATGAGATGCTTTTCAGAGATTTATATATTGTACTCTGCCTAACTTGCTTCACTCATTCTATGATGTGCTTTGCATATTCTTGATCTGGATACATGTTTTCGGGTCTTGAGAACTTATGTGCTGCTTTCACTAGTGCTTAACTGTCATAACTTACTTAACAAACTGACCTATAATCAAATGTCGTGACTGTTTGGAGTACAATTCCCAAAAGTACAGTGATTGTGCCATGAACTAGAAGTATAATAAAGAAAATAACTTAGAAAGCCATGTATTTCCCCTCAAAGGTGGTATGAAATATTTTATTAATGAGCTTCTAAAGTACATGTAAAAATAGCTCAAGTTGAATAATCTGAAACTTTACTACTATCTTACAGTATAATTTATAAAATGTAATTTTTCTATGTTTAAATGTTCTGAATTGCTCACTTTTGAAGAACCTAACAATTTACTATCTTACTTACCCAGTAGCATTTTAGACATGCTTTACTATTAAATTATATTTCTAGCCTCCCTAGTAAGGCTTTGAAAATTGCATGAATCTGTCTCATATATATTATGCACAGTATGTCTATCAAGTAGAATGTGTCAAAGTGCAAATAAAATTGTTTGTGCCCCTTACAGAATCAGAACTCCTTGGGCAGCACTGCTGTAAGGATCCCATGCTGCTAGCATTACAAAGAGCAAAGGTTCACTGGGTAAGAAAAGAGCAAAGGACAGAGTTCCCTCATTACACTATCCCTAAACTATTCTAGCTGAAATATATATTAAGATAGTACTTACTCTTCCTCCCTCCATCTCCCTTCAGAAGTTAAGCTGAGACACTGGATGGATGGCTGCTCGCAGGAAAACAGTGCTTTCAAACTCTTACCACCCAAGATGAAGACTGAGGCTTTGTACAGTGCAGTATTAATTGCATTTGAGACTCATATAAAATATCACACTGAAAAGAGAATGATGTGTTTTCTAATTTTGAATAAAAAACAGAAAATGTTTCATCCAAGTAATACTCATGGGAAATAAATGGTTAAAAATGAAAAAATACAGTTTATAATAAAAATTAAGCAAAATAATTTATATGAAATAAAATCTAAATAAAGCAAAGGAAATAGTGAGGGAAATTAATGATTTTACTTTTTACTTACTCTGATATACAACTGCATCATTTCTTTTTCTCTTTGGGGGTTACGATACTTCTCATAGAAATCACGTCGCTTCTTTGTTTCTTTAGAAACTTTATCTTTTCTTTCCCGTTTTTCTACTGGTTCATCTGAGCTATCAGAAGACGACTGTACATGTGTCTTCGGCTTTTCTACTTCAATACAGTTTTCATTGGGATTCAGTACTATTACTCCATATCCTTCCTGTTTTGAAAGCAAAGAAGGTAGCATAATTTAATCTTGGGAACCATTTCAATTCATAACAAGTTCTTAAAATCTCATAGTAAGTGATTTAACATAGTTGAATATTCACTCAAATATTCCTGTATAAAACATTATAGTTTAAAATTTTCCAACAGAAAGTCACTGAAAATTGTTTGCCTGTATTGTATGTATAAATAAGCACAGATTATCTATGAGAAGAAAAAGACATAATTGTAACATAAAGAGTATAAAGCTTAAATTTAAAAAAACGTACGGCAGATCTCCCAGAATCTCAAAAACGATTGAAATAAATTAAATAACGAGTGCACTTTCAAATCAAATTAACATTTATAATATATATTTTGAGAAAATAACTTCTTTGAAATCAAAGTTTACACTTCAAACCATATTTTGTTGGATTTCCTTTCCTTTACAATTATGCTTTAATGGGCACTTTTTATTTAGTTGAACTTAGAATAAGCAATTAAAAAGGAATCAATCTCTTCTAACATTCTACAGATTCACATATCTATATTATTAGAAACATATACTGTCTACCTGAGCACCTTGGATTTTTTTCACCTTTCTTCTTTCAGTAGGCCACACAACTCATAAAACAAAATGAACTAATGTCTTACTATGATGTATGGAAGGAATTCTTTAATCTTGAAATTTAATTTTTCAACTAGCATAAAAATTTCTCTTTATAAAGAAGTGGTACCAGGAAACAAGTTTCAAAGTTTAAAATACAGCTTATTGAGTTATTAATTTTTTTTTAAGTTTTTAAAACATGTTTTCCTGTCTGACAATTTTAGCAAAGCAACCATTTCTACAGTTATAATTAAGGAAAATTTTGGTATTTATATTATGTTATAACTCATGGAATAATTTAGTCATGAGAAAATACAGAAGGATAAACAATTACCACTGACAAGCATGTGCAACACAAATTTTTGAAGCTATTTATCTCCTGTCTTTTCTATTCAATTCTGTACTGTGGATGTCCCAATTCTGCCTTGTAAAATCCTGTAAGGTCACACTTGAAACGTGTTATATTATGATAAAAACGTAAGAGTTGTAAAAATAGAGCTTAAAAAATCTCATCCTTACTAAAAAAAAGTATATACTTTTCCCAAAACTATAACTGTAGAATCTTCTACTTCAAGTTTAAAATTCAACAATTTTTGCCAAACCAACCATAAGAAGATGATTTAAAAAACTGATAGCAGTAATAATAAGCCATTATTAGCACAGACTGAATTATCTTATTTTTAAATATGCTACACTGCTACACGTATTTGTTTTTTTATCAAACTACGTGCAAATTTCATGGAGATTGTTTGAATTTTTTCCCCCAATCAGTTGATATTATTGTCTAAAACCATGACATGGTGTGGAGATTTTCAAGATCATTGAAGTTCTGAGGTTAGTGATAGGACTGTTAATTAAGATATAGTTGTCTTACATACATGAAAACTAATAATATATGCCAAACATTAACAAAACACCACATATTTTTCAATACATGTTCAAATAAAACTTTTAGATAAATATCTCTTTCATGAAAGGCTTATAAAATACTTCACAAGTTTTAAAACTTAAACATTCTACATCAAAGCACAAGAGAATGTGTGTTTTTTTTTAAGTTTCTTAGCTGGTAAGTCAAAGTTTTACCAACAAAAGATATTTTATTTGGTCCTGCTTTATTCTAATCTGTATAGCTATTCAAAAGTCTTGTAATTCATTGTGATCACTGTCAGGTAGACAGATTGTCACTTGGTGATTTTCTACAGTTGGACACACTTGACTAGTTATTAAAATCACATTTGGGGGCTGGCCCGTGGCCGAGTGGTTAAGTGCTCCGCTGCAGGCGGCCCAGTGTTTCGTTGGTTCGATCTGGGCGCGGACATGGCACTGCGCATGCCACAACTAGAAGAACCCACAACGAAGAACACACTATGTACCGGGGGGCTTTGGGGAGAAAGGAAAAAAAAAAAAAAAAAAATCACATTTGAAGGAAGTTCCTACCCCTCTTCCTTGTGCCTTTTACAACTTTTCACACCCTTCTCAAATTTCAGCTATAACTTCTCCACCCACCAAAAGTAAGTTAAAGAACACTGTTGCACTCTGCTAAACAGGGTGAAATAGAGGCATTGAGTACACTGTCTCTGGTGTAAGGAACATAGTCAAAAAAAGGTCACCATAGGCCAAAAAGGAAATTGCCTCCTTACTAGATTCTGTACAGTGAGTAAGTGGTCTCCTGTCATGTCTCTTCCCTGCCTTCTCTGAGTGAATTGAACTTTAAACATACACACACACCCCCCCAACACACACACAGAGCCTCTCATACTACAGATGAATTAGAGTTAGCAAGCCCAAAACAGAATCTTAGAATTCTCAGAGATGAAAATAATGATATGCTACATTTTAACGATAATTCAAAAAATTACAAACTCAAGGAAACAAAGTGGGACTTTAATAAGTGGAGAGAACATGAGCATCATCTTTGCACAATGGATGAATTCCAAATAAAGGTAAACTCTTTAGACAAAATTTAAAGTCACCAGAATTACAAAACTATTACCCTAATTTATAACTTAATCACTAGAAATAATATTTTCATAATATCGGGTTTATTTTAGCAGAAGTTTTTTCCTCAATTTTTGGAAATCATGGATTAAAAAATTATTGTGCCCACTTGATCTCAAATGGTCTCTGAAATTTGATGTGTACCATCTAAATAAGTATAAAAAACAGATACACATAAATCATCAAAGAAGTAGTATTTGTCTAAGTTATTGATTACGTAACTGAAAATTACATGACTCATTTGTCCAATTTTATAAAGACACAATGTCAATTTTTCACGGAGGCATCAACAAATGAAAAATGATTCTATTTTTAAATCACTACTATATAAATCAATTAAAGAATTTTTATCATTTAGGTTTCAACAATGAATGTTTCTCTTTAAACATCTGAACTATTTAGAAAATATTTTACCATTTAGATATTTCATACTGCCAATTTAATTAATGGCATAACAATCAAGAAATATTCAGGAACACTTTCTGCAGAAATGAGAGCTAATTTTAATAAATGTCTTTGTTGGAAATTCAATTATCATCTATAAAAAACTTACATTTTTCAATTAAATTTTTCCTGATAAATTAATTAATGCAATATTCACAGAAACCATTCATAACCATTTTATAATGAGTAGGAGAAAGCTGGAGCAACAAAATAAAGTTAACTATCCCATTTACATGCTCTAACCACAGAGATGTAGTAAAATTTCATCTTTTCTTCCTTTTCCTCTGTCACATATAAACATTGTCAAAAATAATCCCTTTATATAATAAAGCTGCAAAGATTTTTGCCATGTCAACATTAATATATGGAAACCAAGGAGTCAAAGCAAATAGTCAAAGTAAAACAAAGCAGACAACATACCAGTACTTAAATTTAACTGTTTTAAGTAGAATAATATCAATTTATACCTTAAAAAATCAGAATAAATATCATTTTAAAAATTCCTTCTATTCTCAGTAACTCAATCAGTACACACAGAAATAAATAAAAAGAGATTCTAGTTTGACCTTTAACAAATGTACCCATAAAGTTTTACAAATCTACTGTATAAAATCAGGCATCGAATATAATATAAAAGAACTGTGCATTGCTGCTCTAATGAGGAGGTTTCCATAACTAAGGCTTAAAACCTCAAACTTTTATATTTAAGTATTTATTTTATATTTAATTATTCCTTACGCATGCTAAATTTCTCGTAAGATGAAAAGTTAGGTCATTTCAAATATACATGGAAACAACTTCTGTCATCTTTAACGAGATAAAATGATCAAACTGATTATCTAACATTCTACAGTTAAATAAATAAAACTTCTGGCATCTTTCATAATGATTTACCCGAATCAATTCCAATATTCAACATTTCAGGAGACAAAGCATACAATAAGGTTGTTAATTAACTCTCATGTTTGATCGCATAGTCTAGTAGCCGATCAAGAAGGTGATCAAGAGGACAGATATTGGTGAAAGTAAGCTTTTTGTTTCTCTAATTTATCTCATTCCATTTTCTATATTTTTGTAGCTATAACTGTAGTTTGATCTTCAGACCTGTGTTTATAAGGTATAAATCACGGGATCTTAATCAGAAAGGCTCAAAATTTTATTGCTAGCTGCAGCATTTTATTCGGCACAAGTACTTGCTGTGATTTAAACAGAATACACAGGCCTCCTTTACTTTGAAGTCTATAGATGTGCTTACTAATAAATAATAGTTCATTTATTATTCAATCAACAAATGATGGCTTAGGTCAGAGGTCTAAAACAGACAGGTGATGCCAAACACAAAGAACCAAAGAGGAAACCTTGCTAAAGAAATTAAATCAGTACAGAAATGTACTTATCAAGAAGACTCTACAAACAGAAAAAATTTAAAAATGCCTGACCAAAACCAGAATGTACTTTTAACCCCAAGAGAAACCTTGCTAAAACTGAAGATTTATCCAAGTTAATGTACCTATTAATTACGAATTATAAGGAAAATGGAAAATAGAAGCAAATTCTACATCTTTTCAAATCTCTTGTGGTTGGTTAAATAAAAAATCAGCTGAAAGAACTCAGCTCTGCATATTAACCTGCCAATACTGCAAGCCACATGTGACCAAAGAGGCCAAGGGCCAGAGTAGAATCCTTTGACCTATGGAACTATCCATTTTGGCCTTCAGGCAAGGCTCTGTAAGAGATCATTTTACACAGATTTATCAATCATATTTTTCAAGTTCAGCCTTCTATCCATTTGGTTTGAGAGAAGATAGGTGCCCATCCACAAGGGAAATGAAACCCGAAGTGTTTTATCTATAAACTACATCTACCTATGGTTAAAATGGACAAACCACTGTCCATTCATCTTTTCTGAAAGACGTATGTTGTGTTTATTTTCATCTTTTTCACAAGAAGGGTATGCATATGTCAGTGTCGCAACATCCTAGGTGCAACAGTGAGATGAGGTCATGACAACCAATCAGAAGTCACTAGTGAAGCGTTAAAGTAAACATAGCTGTTTGAGCTGCAGCTCTGCTTGAAAAATGCCCCCTCCATTATTTCAGCAATTTTCTCAAGACGTGACCTGGGATTGAAATGCCTGAAATGTCACTTGACTCCGTTTTGTGCTTCTTCCCAATGTGCATTTAGGTAACAGCACCCTGCTAATATTTTGTATAATGTTTGTCATGACCATGCTTCAACTTGTAGCTCCCTAAATTCTGATGTTGTGTTCCATGGTATAAAAGTACCATAATATGGACCAACATAGATTATCCCAGTAAGTTTCCAACTTCAAATAGCTCATCAAGTTAGTCAGTAAAAGAAAACATGCCACAAAAAGTTTTCAGAGGACCACCTGTTGTCTATTATTTTTACATAGCACTTACTCATAAATCATAACACAGGGTAATTAATCAAGCTGTCAAAGAGAAGGTCAAAGGTTATATGGTAGAGTCAGAAGGTCATGCATGGGCTGATAGAGGTCAGGGTCACACTGCATTCCTCATTATCAAGTTGGGATGAGAGACGGCCCAAGCAAACAAAAGTGAAAGCAGATGGAGAAGTGAGTGGATAAAAAAAAAAAAAGAAAATTTCACAAACAAAAAGAAAAGTGAAAGAAGACTGTCAGCTGCCTTCAAGTAGAGAATAGAAGAGAAAAGAAATACACTGAAATGTGCTCAAAGGAGCTCAAGAACATAAAGAAACTACAGTTTTATTAATTAAATAAGTTGAATATAACTTTTCTTGGCCATTTTATTAGTGCATACCAAGCAATATTAGAAAATATATGTTTGCCATCTCTCTATCTTCCCTAGCTAGTGTGCTCAAGATAAATTAAGGCAAAGGCAAAGAGTTCCAAGGATAAAGTATGATTACAAAAAAAAAAAATTTATAATAAGAAGGGTTTTTTCCTTTAATATTGTTTAATATCGTTTCAAGGTTACAACATGGATGTGCAAATAGTTTTAAGCCACAGGATAGGTAATTTTTGAGTATGATACAAAGATATCCACAAACATAAATGCATCATAAAAGTCCTTTTGAATAACAAAACAGTTATAAAATATTCTATTATTACACTGGCCTGAATTAGATGCAGAATACTGTGCAAAATTAGCTGTCACCCTTTGCTCAAAATCTTTGTTAATCTCATTTTGAATGTTTGCAGCTTTATCAACACATGCATCAATGTCAGCTCCTTGGTTACTGAACCGCTGTAGTTGGAAGAAGATATAATTAAAATGTTTTGGCACAGAAAAGGTGAAATTGTATCTTCCCTTGTTCCCTTAGGAGTCTGTAAAACATGAAGGATATATTGACAAACACACACCCTTATCTCCGGTTCTGACATCCCAGGTCATCCAAGTGCTATTTATTTTAAAACATTCACTTTGCACTTACCCATATTATTGCCTGCTCTGTTTCTAACTTTTCCTAGGTTTTAGCACATTATGTTACCTAAACATCACAAATTTCTTTTCTAATCATCAATATCTCATTTATTAAAGCATTCCATAAATGTACAATAGCATCATAAAAAACATTTACCATTCATTATCAAGGACAGAAACATGATTTAATACTACATACGGTATTATGCAATCTTTTCTATTATTTGCTTCTTATTCTCAAAAAGACATAAACATACACCCACATATTTATACATTAAACTAAAAAGAAGTAACAAGTTTCAACTGACACATCAAAACCCCTAAGTGGATATAGGGAACCCTACAGACATACCTCCTTTATTACGTGGTTCCAAGCAGACTTGGATGGACAAATTAATCTTATGAAATGTACTGTTCAGCATGCTAGTTAGGCTTTTCAGCTTTAGAGCGTTAAGTGAAAGTCCAATGTCCTCCTAACTTCCTCTTAAAATCCATTATAAAATTGTGTAAATATTGTAGCTATAGACAGTAGGCACATGGTCTTTCAAAACATTATCACTTTGACCCAATCATATACCATACAAACATATGCTTAAGTTTTGAAGTTAATCTAAAAATCTGCTTAAGAACTAAGGTATACAAATCACTTATCTTAAAATATGCCACCTTTCTCTTTCTTTTTTCCCCCCAATTAAAATATC